>NC_140962.1:149971781-150044281 GCF_056783735.1 Eptatretus burgeri | reverse complement strand
CGGAAAGCACACATATACAATTCCACCAAAAGCACATGTAAAAGAAGAAGACAAAAAGCAAATGCAACAATGCAGATCTATCCGACTACCGGGCACTTGGCAACACTTATACAATTTTACTTCACAGACGGCGCCGACAACACATATTCCCAAAGCAAAAGAAAAGAGAACCACCCTCCAGGATGAGGGGGTAGGCGGGCCTGGGGCCGAGACCGTGTCGGGCCTACCCGTCTGATGATGAGACGCGAAGTGGCGGTGGTGCCTCAACTCCGCGGGCCTCGCGGACAGTGGCTGGCAGGGGGTGGGAAGGGGGCCCCCTTTTGTCGCACTATCTCAGCGCGGGGGGAAACAGGAGGGGGTTGCTGATGCTCGGGGAAAGGAGGATTTCACAAAATCTTGGGTCCCGCGACGAGCGTCTCCACCACGACCTCGGTCGCGCCGCCGGCCTTTCCCTCCGCAGTTCCACGAACCCGACGTGAGCACCCCCTCAACCGCCTTCGCCGCCGCCGCCTCTCCACAGCTCCGTCCTCTTCACTCCGACTCCGCGAACTCCCAACTGCGAACTGCCACCTCAACTCAACTCCTCCTCCGCTTCCAACTCAACTGAACTGACGAACGCAGTCGTTTTTATAAGCCCCGTGGCTTCGCTCTTTCATCTTTGACCCTCTGCCTCCGACCTTTCACCTCGCTCCCCATTGGCCCGAGGAAAAGTGGGCGTGAATGCTTTTTGATCCATGAATTTGCATATAGCGACCGCCCTCCAACGCCCTGGAGGCGGGGCCAAACCGCCCCTCGCTCACCGATTGGACAGAACAAAAGTGGGCGTGAGTCGTTTTTGATCCGTTTTTCTGCGGTAAGTCCGCGATGCTTTTGAACACGCTGCTCGGTGCGCGCCCTACACGAGTCCAGCATCGGTGCCCACGAGTGGCGCGAGATGACGGTGATGCGATGGTGGCGAGTTGTGACGGTAAAGGTCGTGGCGGTTGTGGTGAAGCGGCGTTGTGGTTGGTGGTTGTTGTTGTGATGGCTGTTGAGACGTGGTTGGTGGTGGTAATAATGGCGGTTGGTCCAAAATAAAGATAGTAAAAGAAAAACGGCTATCCTGAAGAGTCGCAGCCCTCATGAATGACATTTATTCCCTCAAGACAACGGGTTTGGGCCTAACTACACATATACTTACCGAGATATCTCACCTAAGGGACCTGAATGGTGGTTTGCGAATTTGGTCAACCACAACACCACCCCCTCCCCTTTTTACAGACTCGTCCCAAGTCGTCAAATTTTCGTGTGCCATCATGTGTAGTTTTCCCCTAGTACATTTTACCTACGGATCCCTGAGTGCGACATTCATGGTATTCGTGTCCCCAAAATAAATAACCTAAGGGCTGAGTAACTACCTAAACAAACTCACTCACACGGACGACTTAAATAAAATTGCCGGCGCTAAGACAAACATGCCGGGGGCGCACTCATATTTACAGTACATCTTAACCTTAACTTACAAATTTTACACTAAACCATGGCCCAGGATCAATGAACTCTGCAAAAAGAAAGCAGTTAGCAGGGAGCCAGGCTGCCCGCATGCCGTCTCTGGCTCAAACAATGCAGGTGACAGGGAACGTGGCCGGCTGCTCACACGCAGTCCAAGGCCTTCCCTTTTGAACTGAACGCAGTGAACCACAACGGTGCATGGGCTGCACAAATGCAGTCTCCGTGCCAGCTCAAGTGGCACACGCAATGAACACACGAATGGATGGATGAATGGATGGACGCAAACACGGTGCACGGGCCGCCACTGCAGGCCCGTGTTGTAGCTGCCAACAGGGCAGTTCTCGCAGCTTGCAAACTGTTGCCTTTATCCTGGCGCACATGGCAATGAACAGGGGGGGGCAGAGCAAAATTGAACGGGGGCTGGTGAACAGGGGCAGTGGGCATGGCATGGCAAAGGCAGCAGGCAAACACAGCCCGCAGAAGAAGGCCGCTGCAGGCAAACACAGCCGGCAGATGAACTGGCCGGCACAGGCCTTGAAGTACCACAGCTGCAGATGATCCGGCCGGCACAGGCCTTGCAGCAACACAACAGCTGCCGATGAAGTGGGCCAGCCTTTGCCTTGCAGCAACGCAGCCAGCAGATAAAGCTGGCCAGCCTTTGCCGTTCAGTGGAGGTTGGTGGAGGGAGTGCGGTGGTGCTGGCCACTCAGAAGGCGGGCTCGGACCTACCTACCTGTCTCCCTCCCACCTATCGCCTTTGCCTGTCACTGTACATACCCACTCCCTTAATTTGTCAAACCCCAATTTAGCCCCAACTTACTTTTTTTTTTTTTCCCCACTATAAATCGTCCCCTAACCCCCTTTATCGTCTTTGTTCGGCTAACCTATCCTATCACCTAGCCTACTCCCAACCCCTACGTTCCCTTGCGGAGGGGAATAAGGGAGAGCTAGCGTCCTGTGTCGAGGCCCAATCCAAGCCTCAGAATGGCCTCCCCAGAGTTCAGCGATCTATAACCAAAGTGGGTCCAGCGGCCCACAACGAGAGCGAGGGGATGGATGGTGCGGAGGAGTACACTTCCTAATCTACCCTAACCATTTAACCGTTAAACTACCCCGGGGCTTTCAACAAGCGCCTCGCGCTTAAACTATTGGTTCTAACAATCCAGATTCCCGTCGCCTGTGTTGGTGTCCTTACAATTTCGGGCCTCGCCCCCCAATTTTCTCTCCGTGCCCTCACACGGTCTCATGGCTGGGACACGTGGCTCCCTTTGGCAGGCACGACCCTCTGCCGAATCTCCCACTATGGCACCCCCGGGCACTACACTGCCTCCGAGCCTACCAGCTCCCTAACACCGGGGAGTGCCCCCCCCATGGCACCTCCCCTGAAACGCACACGTGGCAGGCTGGCTTCCCAGGCCCCTTTCCGAGGGTCACCCGTGCCCACAACACTGCCCACGCGGCTAATGGCGCCCCGGGCCCCCGCACCAAGCAGGCGCACCCGTGCCCACTACGCTATCCCGGCCCCCCATGGGCCCTTGGCCTACCACGGCCGACTAGCCTGGTGCCCGGGGTACCTACTCAGCGATACTCACTTTTCGCAGCCACGCTCCCAGCCCGTCAACAGGGCTCCTGCACCCCTCCAAACGGGTTTCGAGCCTACATTCCCACCAACAGCAAAACGACCTCCATTTTTGTTAATTTGACTAACCCACTAACTCACTCTACACTGACCCCGGGGTCCCTTGGGCGGGAGTCACTCCTCCCCCCAATCACTCATCGCACCATGCATTCCCCATTCGCTCCATTCACACAGACCCGCTGGCCTCACTCACTCATCATGTACTCACCTCACAACCCACAAACAACTCTTCAACACACTCACCGCTGAACTCTGCCATCCTCCTAACTACATCCCCTAACTAACTCGTGCTCCCACGTCGTCCCTTAAACTACAGCACGTTCCTTTTAACCTACGTAGCTAAACTACGTCCCCTCTACACATTCACTGTCTGTCACTGTCTCATATGTCCCAAAAATCACTTTTATTTCCCAACCTAAAGCTCATCTCAATCCCTCTACCTAATCCATTCCACGGACTCCATGAGGACTTACCCCTGCCCCATGAAGTCGGTCTTACTAAGCTAACCCTTCCCCCTAACTAGTTTCCATCCTGTGCCCTAGGGAAGGGGGTCTTCCACCCCTTGCCCAGGAATCCTGTGCACCTGAAAGTGAGGCTTGTTTTTTTTTTTTTTTCTTTTTTTTCTTTTCATGCGCAGCACCAGCGCGGCAACTTAGAGCTCGCGCACCTTGCACCTGCCCGTGACGTCATGCAGCTGCACGTGTTCCTCGTCCCTCCTTGGACGGTACCATCCGGCAGGGATACCCCTCCTGCCGGATTCCAACCCCACGTGCAGCCATGGCGTCACCGTGCGCATAAAAAAAACACAAGCCCCACGTCTCGAGGGGTTCCCCACGCGAACACATGTGCTTTGCCCGTTGGAGCTTAACACACACGATCGCGTGGAGAACCCGTCCGGTCCAAATCCGAAATCCTGCCTAAACTTTGTCCGTCCGCGGGATCGGCAAATCCACCGCGTGCGTTTCCGGACCGGGACTTCACTCTCGCAAGCGAGCACGTGGCGGCCTCGTGCGTTGCACAGCACGGACCTCGTGCTCACTGCTGGGTGAACCCGGCACGGTCCTCGAAACAACTACAGCCGCTACTCGGCTTTCTTTTCTCACATGTCGCCGTCGTCGTCGCCATTCAGCACACGCACTCCCGCATGTTACGACGCTCACACTCCACACCATTACATTCACACCGGGAGACGCGGCTGCGTGCTCTCGCATGCCAACCGACATCTCCCTCACATACCGCTCTCTCACACACACGGTCTCCCTTGCACTCGGCCGTTCACTCACGCATGCTACCTCCCTCGCACACGTGGCTCCACGCACTCGCGGCCTTTCACTCACTCGTGGTTCCTCATCCACCCACCGTGCCTCACTCATAC
The DNA here is from genome assembly GCF_056783735.1 of Eptatretus burgeri. Classification (NCBI taxonomy): domain Eukaryota; kingdom Metazoa; phylum Chordata; class Myxini; order Myxiniformes; family Myxinidae; genus Eptatretus; species Eptatretus burgeri. The sequence continues at coordinate 150,039,776 of NC_140962.1, read as the reverse complement.
ACCGTGCCTCACTCACACACGCGGGGGCACTCACCCGCGGTGCCTCATCCACACACCGTGCCTCACTCACACACGCGGGGGCACTCACCCGCGGTGCCTCATCCACACTGGCCGTTTCATCCACACACACGGCCTCACTCACACACGGTGCCTCACCCACACACGCGGGGGCACTCACCCGCGGTTCCTCATCCACACACCGTCCCTCACTCACACACGCGGGGGCACTCAACCGCAGTGCCTCATCCACACTCGGCGTGCTGGGAAGCACGTACTCTGGCACCATCGCCACCACACCACTCACACACGGGGTCGCTTCCACACACGGGGACGCACTCACACCTTGCACCACACACACAGGGACAACCACACTGGGGATTCGTGTCCCCACAAGGGTCTCCGGGGCCTCTATACCCCCCAAGCTCGGCGTGCACCCGTCCGCAGCACTCCTCCCCTCGAACCCGCAAAGCACGACCGAACTCACCTGGTCGTGACTCGCCTCAAGGGGGCATACTCCCTCCCCTCGTTCCTGGAGGAGGCTATCCCGCTGCTCGCACCGGGCCTCCACCCAGTCCGCGAGCTCACCCCCATGTGGGGGAAAAATTTATATTAATGTATTTTAAATTGTAACAAATGGAGTTTCAGAAATGTAACTTCTATGCTGCAAATTGAATTGGCTGTCATTTCTGGCCAAAAGACTTTTGCCCTAAATGATAAGAAATGTGTTGTTCTGGAGTAGAGTGACCGAGCTGATAAATGAACTTTTGCTTAGAAAATGTACGAAGTGGCTTTTGTCTAAAGGACACGTCTACAGTCTGGGTGAATATCCCCCAACCTCTCTCTCATGGAAGTATAAAATGCTTTGAAATCTAAAAGTTTGGAGTACGAGCACGTGAGGAAGTATAGTTTCTCAGTGGCTCGTACTCCTGGGAACTGACCAAGTACCAAGTTAGAATAAAACTCTCTGATGTAATGTAGAAGTGAATTGAATCGGGTTGGTCTAACTGTTAACTAAAGTAAGAATAAATGAAATAGAACCAAATAATATTGCAATCAAATGGGGATTCTTAAGTTCATTGTACAAGGGTGAGAAGTGTATGGTGTATAATTAGGAAATAAATTGTTTCACAAGGAAGGACTTGTGTGGACATCAGTTTTATCAGTGTCGATAGGGTTTTTGTCGGATTTTATAATCAAATTGGACAAGCGTTAAACTCTGTCTGAAGTCAAATAGGATTCCACAATCGGCCAGTTAGAATCCTTCAGGAGGACAACGATCACAACAAGGTGGGTTTAAAAAATCCACATCAGTTGGCGCCGAGACTCGGATTCGAACCGACGTTGGTGCGGTGCTCGTGACCGGAGGTGCTTAATCTGCCGGAGGCAGTGCCTGGAGGAACGACAAGTGCTTGAGCGAAGGTAAGGGAGAGCGCTCTCAGCAGGTAACGCATTTCGAACAAAGAAAAGTTCATTGTCAGATAATTTTATTGAGAGAAAGAAGAGGATCCGGCGGAGGGAGTCCGTTTTAAAGTAAATAATAAGTACTGTAGTTGTTTTAGAAAGGTGCTGGAGAAGAAGAGGAGTCAGATGACAAGAAGAGGCTCGTTGAGGAGCCAAATGCGTAATCAAATGGGCATGATGAAGCGACATGCCACATGTTTGCATTGATACGGACCGGCTGTGAGAGAGACGCCGAGGACACGGCTGAGACGCCGAGATAGGGTTAAAATAGATAAACATTGTAAGTTACCTGTTTGTAAGAGTTATAAGAGTTACTTTTTGTTCATTGAACTCACTGGAAGTTTGTTGGCAGTGAGGTTGTTATATTATATTGTGTGGAGGTTTTACAGATTTGTAAATGCAATGATTTGCACGAAACGTTTTGTAGAGTGCAAGAGACGATTAACCAGCTGGGAGCATGGTTGGTGATTTGCACGTGTTACTGAGAGTAAAAATGAAACTTGTGCGAGTCAAATATTCACTGCAATGAAACGTGTTCTGTTGGGATTTTGACGATATTTTAACTTGTGCTGAGTTGAGCTGTGGGTCTGTTTGAAATGGCATGTTATACATTCTTGGCGTTGTATTTCCACGCGAAGGTCGCACACTACACTGTGTGAGACCCCCTCCACTCGATCTGTGGGGGGTGGCATATATCTTTACACTGAGTCTTTGTTCGAGCCTTTGCTTTAGGTGTGAAATTTGATTCATATGCAGATTCAAGAGGATGAGATAGAAATGTGATTGGTATTTGTCACGTGATCACACGCGAGTCTATTCGATGCAATGCTGTCTCGTGTATGTGTTGAAGCCATGACAGAGTAATGCTAAACTGTGGGTTTTGCCTGTCAGAGTTTTTTTTCCTTTTTCTTCCCACTGGATGTGGAGAGAACTTCCTGTTCCTCGTTCCTTGGTGTTTGTGGCGCACCCTCTGGACTGAATCTGTTTAAAGTGAAGTCCATTTAGGAAAAAGTGTTGAAGTTTTATTTTACAAGCATCGGGATTTTGAATAAATTGTGAAATAACAATTGTGAATGTGGATATACTGTATGTGATTTAAATGTAGAAACGTGATTTGGAATGATTTTAATGATTTGATGATGTTTAGCACGTGGGGCGATTCACAGATAATAGATGATTCCCTCGGATGGACGTTGAAATATTGTTTTATTCGTCTGCGAATGTTGAGGTTACCTGAACTTGTGCTGGGAAGGCAATGGGAAACAACCCAGTGTAACCATTTGATCGATTCAGTCAAGGTAAATTCATGATTTAATTGGATAGATGCTGAAGATTAAATTTTTCATTTATGGATTTTAAAAGGAAATATTTTGTTTTGACCAAAAAGTTGTTTAAGAGAGTTTGGATGTTTATTAGTCTGAAGTTTAAGATGCTTTTCCAAGACTGGGATAAAGATTGTGGAGGGTGAAGCTGCATGTGTAGACAGAGTGTTTGAGCTGGAATTTAAACGATATTCACCTGATAACAGATTTGACAAGTGATTTGACAATTTCTGAACAACTGTTTAAAATGATTTATTTGTTTTGATAAAAGAAAATGGATTCGTAATTGAGAAGGTCGGAGGAAGTGATAGATGGTTTGTGTATGTGAATTGGAAAAATGGCAGCATGTTTGCTGTTTTGGTGAAAGAGAAGTGGACAGATGGAGAAATGTCAGAGATTTAAAATGTCGATGGAAATAGCAAATGAGATGGATGTTTTGAGTATACGTACAACTGGGATTTCTGTATATTTTAGCATGTTGTTTTGGGAAATAACAAGGAAAGGGATTAAAATATTGATATGACATATAATGCAAGTTAAATGCTTCCATAACAATCTTTGTTAGTCTTGTAGAACTACATGTGCCCATGACGTTTATTGACTGGTGTTTAATTGATGCTTTGTTTGTTTCGGAGTGTTGAAAGCAGTCTTTGAAGCAATGTACGATTTCATCCAAATGAACTTTGGAATGAAATTCCACACAAAGATTGGACGATGGGAGAACCCAGATTTGGGTGATTGAGCATTCAACACATGATTATGCCTCCCCTTCCTGAGGAGATAAGATGGAGCAATGTGGGAAAAGAAAGAAAAAACCCACTGAGGAGAAGGTTGAGCAAAGTCTTAACGTCGGCGTTGTGTGGTGCCTGCATGGAGGAATGTTCTCAGCCACACTCTCGATTGCCGCTCTGCAAATACATCGTAAACTTGCTGTGGTTACTTCAATGTACGACAGGCCTGCAATTCCACACTGCGCTCCTTCAACCCAGTGTCTGGCCCAAACTTGTACTTGCCCACATCTACCTTCTCCTCAGCTCAAGGAGTGCTTCGATTGTGTTTCCCGTTGGGTGCCACTCTATCCACACCCTGACCTGTTTATCTTCTGACTTTGGGTAGCATGTTTCCAATGTGTAACACATGCTGATGAACAGGCCATAAATTAAATGGAAACACACTCATTTTCTGATATGAGCACTCGCTGCCATTGTTGATTGAACTTGAATAATGGAAATCTTTTCTCCTTCAGGAATGGGACATGGTAATCATGTGTAAGAAAAATTATTCAAATTTTCCTTAAAAAAAAAACGGGGGAGTGTGGGGGAAAAATTTATATTAATGTATTTTAAATTGTAACAAATGGAGTTTCAGAAATGTAACTTCGATGCTGCAAATTGAATTGGCTGTCATTTCTGGCCAAAAGACTTTTGCCCTAAATGATAAGAAATGTGTTGTTCTGGAGTAGAGTGACCGAGCTGATAAATGAACTTTTGCTTAGAAAATGTACGAAGTGGCTTTTGTCTAAAGGACACGTCTACAGTCTGGGTGAATATCCCCCAACCTCTCTCTCATGGAAGTATAAAATGCTTTGAAATCTAAAAGTTTGGAGTACGAGCACGTGAGGAAGTATAGTTTCTCAGTGGCTCGTACTCCTTGGAACTGACCAAGTACCAAGTTAGAATAAAACTCTCTGATGTAATGTAGAAGTGAATTGAATCGGGTTGGTCTAACTGTTAACTAAAGTAAGAATAAATGAAATAGAACCAAATAATATTGCAATCAAATGGGGATTCTTAAGTTCATTGTACAAGGGTGAGAAGTGTATGGTGTATAATTAGGAAATAAATTGTTTCACAAGGAAGGACTTGTGTGGACATCAGTTTTATCAGTGTCGATAGGGTTTTTGTCGGATTTTATAATCAAATTGGACAAGCGTTAAACTCTGTCTGAAGTCAAATAGGATTCCACAATCGGCCAGTTAGAATCCTTCAGGAGGACAACGATCACAACAAGGTGGGTTTAAAAAATCCACATCATCCTCCACTACCTCCGTGTGTGTGTGTGTGTGCGTCACTTACCCCGTCTTCATCGTGCAGTCTTCCCTCTATCGTTCCCATCTCCCGTGTCTCTGCCAACTCGGTCACCTCTTCACCCTTTACCTCCCTTGTCTCAACTATTATTTCCCTTGTCGTCACCTCGTGTCTCGTCTCACACGTTTTGGTCTCCCCATTTAATTTTTCCCTTTCGGTCACAGTCACGACCCTCGCCCAACACGCCCCCCGAATTATTTTTTCACCCGCCTCCACCGCGGGCCTGTCAGCCGTTGCACCCCCTCCCAGCTCGTTCGTTCCTACACGTGGAGTCGCCATTTTTAGTTCCCTGCTCACGGCCTTCATGCCCGTCTGCAGGCATCGGCCCATGTTCTGCGTCTCACCCCGTAGCTCTTTCATTTCTTTTTTCATATCCGCATTCATCTTTTGTGCATTCGCATCCATATGTTTGTTCATTCCTTTTTATTTCGTTTATAAATTCATTTGTGTATGTATCCATCTTTTCGTTCATTTGCTTGATCATGTTCGCTGTCATTTCCGCCAGCATGGCGCATAGCTGGGCCATGTCGGGTGCGCTTGGGTGAGCCGTTTCGGCAGGGGTTGGGGAAGGGTTTTGGTGGAAAGGGGGAGGGGAGGTGTCATACACCGCGGCCGCTGCCGCACCCATTTCGGGCTCTGGGTTCAGTTGGGCGAGTTCGTTTTCCTGTACAACCAACATTTCCTGCACGGGGATTTCATCCTGAGCCATGGATTCTACACATTCTACATCCATTTCTAATACCCCCGGCTCCCGCTCGCCTTGAGACGCGATCTTGCTTCTCTTAAAGGGTTAATTTGGCTCGCTCGTAATTTGGAGGGAATCGGGGGTCGCTCCTCTCACCCCTGGACCGATTCCCGTGAATTTAATTGGAGACAGGAGAGCCCGTTTTCCCATTCTCCGTTACCAGTGCCGTGAGGAGGGTGATGAGTTTGTATCGCACGACCTGACACCAGTGTTGCGGATTCGCGCCCGCCGGCGTGCGGACGGCCACGTAACTCGAATCGCGGCACGTCGCCCACCGGACGGACAATCCAGTCGTGACCCTCTCGGACTAACGCCGGGAACCAGTCACGGGTGGACCTTTCGGTCTCACCGCGATCGAGCCAATCGGCCCCCGCGTGGGATAGGGTTGCCCGCCAAATTCGACCGACCTAAGTACCCACATGGAGGGTAGACCGGGCGATCGCACCTCGCCGCAGGTCGACTTCGGACACGGGCCACTTAAGCGACCCGTTCCGTACTATCGGGATAACCGAGCGGTGTTATTCGTCGGCCTCGACGGTTCGATTAATTATCGGGCGTCTTAGCCCACGACCAACCCTTTACGTGAAGCAAGATGGGGATTCAATGAAAGAAATGACGAAGCGAAGCGGGAAAACAGTTCGACAATAAGCACATTTATTTTGCGATGAACGGAAAGCACACATATACAATTCCACCAAAAGCACATGTAAAAGAAGAAGACAAAAAGCAAATGCAACAATGCAGATCTATCCGACTACCAGGCACTCGACAACACTTATACAATTTTACTTCACAGACGGCGCCGACAACACATATTCCCAAAGCAAAAGAAAAGAGAACCACCCTCCAGGATGAGGGGGGTAGGCGGGCCTGGGGCCGAGACCGTGTCGGGCCTACCCGTCTGATGATGAGACGCGAAGTGGCGGTGGTGCCTCAACTCCGCGGGCCTCGCGGACAGTGGCTGGCAGGGGGTGGGAAGGGGGCCCCCTTTTGTCGCACTATCTCAGCGCGGGGGGAAACAGGAGGGGGTTGCTGATGCTCGGGGAAAGGAGGATTTCACAAAATCTTGGGTCCCGCGACGAGCGTCTCCACCACGACCTCGGTCGCGCCGCCGGCCTTTCCCTCCGCAGTTCCCCGAATCCGACGCGAGCACCCCCTCAACCGCCTTCGCCGCCGCCGCCTCTCCACAGCTCCGTCCTCTTCACTCCGACTCCGCGCACTCCCAACTGCGAACTGCCACTTCAACTCAACTCTTCCTCCGCTTCCAACTCAACTGAACTGACGAACGCAGTCGTTTTTATAAGCCCCGTGGCTTCGCTCTTTCATCTTTGACCCTCTGCCTCCGACCTTTCACCTCGCTCCCCATTTGCCCGAGGAAAAGTGGGCGTGAATGCTTTTTGATCCATGAATTTGCATATAGCGACCGCCCTCCAACGCCCTGGAGGCGGGGCCAAACCGCCCCTCGCTCACCGATTGGACAGAACAAAAGTGGGCGTGAGTCGTTTTTGATCCGTTTTTCTGCGGTAAGTCCGCGATGCTTTTGAACACGCTGCTCGGTGCGCGCCCTACACGAGTCCAGCATCGGTGCCCACGAGTGGCGCGAGATGACGGTGATGCGATGGTGGCGAGTTGTGACGGTAAAGGTCGTGGCGGTTGTGGTGAAGCGGCGTTGTGTTTGGTGGTTGTTGTTGTGATGGCTGTTGAGACGTGGTTGGTGGTGGTAATAATGGCGGTTGGTCCAAAATAAAGATAGTAAAAGAAAAACGGCTATCCTGAAGAGTCGCAGCCCTCATGAATGACATTTATTCCCTCTAGACAACGGGTTTGGGCCTAACTACACATATACTTACCGAGATATCTCACCTAAGGGACCTGAATGGTGGTTTGCGAATTTGGTCAACCACAACAATATATATATATATATATATATATATATATATATATATATATATATATATATATATATATATATATATATATATATATATACACACATATACATATATACACATATATACATATATACACATATACACATATATATATATATATATATATATATATATATATATATATATATATATATATATATATATATATATATATATATATATATCACTCAGCAATGCTTGTTGAGGCGAGATATCAAGAAATATCTTGTTCCTTCTGGATTGCGAATTATTTGGGATAAATAAGCAATTTCTACCGGCTTCTCTTTATAGAACCAACTGGTACCGTATGTTCCGGTGTCGAAACCACGACCGTGTATTAACCGCATCCCTGTTTTTCACCTTCAAAATAAATACATTTTCTGGTGTATTAACCGCACCCATGTTTTTCACCTTCAAAATAAATTAAAATATTGATCCTTTTATTTTCTGATCTCGATCAAAATACGTTTGTACATTAACTTTGTAGGGAACAAAGTGACGGAGGTATCAACATGTTACCTTCCTTAATTTCATCTCACAGTCTTATTCTCATTTTAAATAAGTTGAAGAGCGAGGAGGAGGATCCCAAACAGTTGATATTTTTCTTTCTTATTTTTTAATATGATAAAAAGGATTTTTTTTTTTTGTTCCTCGAAAAAGGAATAAAAGGGATTCATCCCGGCATAACACATATTTCTTGTGAATTTGTGGCCCTGAAAAAGGCCATTTGGGTTTGATGAAGCTTTTCAGCTAAACCCGAGGAAATATTCGTTAATTCTTTCCTCAACGAAGACGGCACGTAACTCCTTGTTCGAATCAGGGTAGAACACGTCCCTGTCGCTGTCATGGTCATTTGCAGCTTCCTCCTCCCAAATGATGTTGTCCTCTGCGCCATCCATGTTGGAAGTGCAGCATTTCAGAAATGCTCGCTTTATGATGTCCAAAGGTATCTCCTCTCACACCTTGACGATCCAGCTGCACATCATCAGAAGGTCGACTTTTGTCATCCTCCCGATCTTAGTGTAGGTAGTGTAGGTGGTGTAGGTGGTGTAGGTCTTCTCCCCACTCATTAATTATCCAATCGGACCAGCATCGACGTAGCCCGTCCTTGAACTGCTTGTTGATGGACACATTGAGGGGCTGCAGGAGGGATGTCATCCCACTTGGGATGGTGACAAGATCAGTGTTGGTCCAACAGAGCCACGCTTTGATGTCGTTGGTCTTGTGACATCTGAATGCATCCATGACGAGCATGCTCCATCTTTGGGGGAGACCACCATCCGGCTTACGACTCCAGACCATGCACACCCAGTCCTGGACCATCCCTCGTCCATCCACCCCTTCTGCTGTGCATGAACAATGACGTCGGCTGGAAACTTGTCTTTGGGCAGTGGCTTCCTCTTCAACATGACATACAGAGGAAGCTTGCCACTGTCTGTGGTGCAGGCGAGCATGATGGTGAATTGGTCTTTCTCGTGACGAGTAGTGTTGATCGTCACATTGCGCTTCCCCTTCACTGCGATGGTGGTCCCTCTCAGTATGTCGAAGGTAAGGGGGGTCTGGTCGGCATTCCCGATCCTGCTCAGGGGATATTCACGTAATCGGCAAGCTTGATGGAGGACTGGAATCGCGTCATCTTTTCAGCCATATCATCGGGCAGATGCTGGGTGATGTGTGTGCGGTGTCGAACAGACAGTTGATGGTGTGCCACGAATGTGTAGGTCCATGATGGGTTGGCCATGAAGTACCCAATGTCATCCTACTTATCTAAACTCTTCACCTTCAGCCCGAGAGCAAGTGTTGGGATGGTAGAATCTCTGCTCCCTTCTCCTGGACCGAAGAGACGAGATGCTCCTTGAGCTGTGGCCACTTCGCTGACTTTCCTCTCAGCGCCTTCTTCCTACTTGGCATCTTCTCTTTCGTTGGCTTGTTTGTTCTCCAGCTCCAGATGACGGAATCGTTCATACCAAATCGCCTCCAGCTTCCCAGTTCCCAAACTATTCTGCAGACTGGTAGATGGAGAGTTTGAAAGCTGTGGTGAATGAACGCTTTGACATCTTGATCGATAAAATGTATGATACGTGACGTAATCTGGTGACGTAAGCTGAGGCACTCACGAAGCACAAAGCGGTCCTTATTGAGGGTCACATGACCGCCCCCAGCCTATTGACCATCCATCCATCCATCCATTGGGACTACACTCTGTGCAGTGTTGGTTGTGCCTCAGCAGTTGTGGGATGCACGTATGTTTGTGCACAAGCTTAATATTAGATTAGCTATTGTCAGGGGTTCATTAAGCTGTTACGCAGGTACTCATGTGTGGTAAAAAAAAAAAAACCCCAAAACAACTAAATACCATCCTTCAAAGATGCTCTGAAAGCGTACGAGCACAGAGGAATTTGATGGGTTTTCTCAGCGAGTGTTGGTGAGATTCTTCCGTGATAATTCTGATATCCAGCACTGCACTGCTATTTCAAAATTTAAATACACAAAATGAAAACATTATAATTTATAAGTTATATTAAAACTCATAGATTAAAAAAAAATAGATCGAAGGAGAACACGTGATCGAAGATGAAGAAGAGGTTTTCTCAGCTTATGTAGGTACAATTGTTCCGTGAAAATTCTGATCATTGATTCTCTGCAATTTCAAAATTAAGTTTATAAATGATAACATCATAATTTTTAAGTTATGTTGTAGGTTTATAACTTACTGGACGACCCGTGAACATGTTGGGTTCCCGTTGTGACAGCGGTTGATGAAAAAAAAAAAATTTAACATTAGTTAGTGGTCAAACTTTAACTTGAAGAAAATTTGACCATTTACCTCATGAGTCATCGTTCGTCCAACCGGTTTCTCGAGGTATATCAACACATTCTCCATGGTTTGTACTTGCGCTTTATGAATCGTCATTCCGTCATACCAAAACTTGACTGAATTGGGAATCGATTTTTAAATAATTATTTCGTTGCCCGATTTGAACGAAACTTGATACTGCACATCGCAGGCGAATGGTAAGGTGGCCTTAAAATTTTTGCCCTATCGTGTACCGTTTTGGCTGTATTTCGGGAATATATATATATATATATATATATATATATATATATATATATATATATATATATATATATATATATATATATATATTTGTTATGAATTCTGGCCCGTCCGGCGTGCGAACGACCGCGTGTAGCCAAAAGCGGCCGCCTCGCCCACCGGAACGGACAATTCAGTCGTGACCCTCCAGGAACTACCTCCAGGAGCCAGTCACAGGTGGGGTTTAACCTCACCACAACTCAGTCCACATTCTACCCGTGCGAAATAGGATCCGATCGCCGAATGGTCAATTTACCTAAGTACTTGCGCGAGTAGCGTACCGAGGAGTTGTACCACTCCACAGGTCGACTCCGGACACGAACCACTTAAGCGGCTCGTTCCGTGCTGTAGAGATAACCGAGCAGAGTTATCGTCGACCTCGACGGTTCAGATTACTTAGCGAGATGCTGAAACCCACTACAAATCCCTTACGTGATGCAAGATGGAGATTCAATGAAAGGAAAAAGACGCAACGAAACGGGAAACAGTTCAACAAGCAAGCACTTTATTTACACACACAGACAAGCACGTATTCACAGTCAAGACAAAATGCAAGCAACAAATAGAATGCAACAGCAATACGACCGAATAAAAGGGAATTATTTACAACACTTAAACAGTTCTACTTGTCGGGACTCGGCACCACATCACTCATTCCAAAAGCAAAGGAAAGAAAGCCACCCTCACAGGCAAGGAGGCAGACAGGTCCGTGGACCAAATGTGCGTGGAACCTGGAGGAGCGGCCAGGTCCACGAGACCGAGAAGGTCTTACCTGCGTCCTCGTGACGCGATGGCGAGCAAGCCGCAATGTCCGCGCCGCTGCGCCCCGACTCCGTGCCCCTGGCATGGTCGGCGAGCCCTCTCCGGCGTGCTCCGCGCAAGCAGTTTGGTTGGCACCACGTTTAGGGTGGAGAGGAACAGGGCCCCCGGCACTATCTCAGCGCGGATGGGGGGGGGGGGGAATTGCTGATGCTCAGGGTCGGGAGAGGGGAATGGCTGGCTGGCTTGGATCCCGCGACGAGACGGCACCAACGATGAGACGAGCGACCCCCACACTGCAACCTTGATGCCGACCGCCGTCTTCACTCGACCCGAACTCGAACACCCGTCTTCACTCGCCCCGACCAGCCGCGTGAGTCGCCTTGTGCTCACGTCTTTATAGGCCGGAGGAGGAGCCTATATGCAAATTTCAGGATCAAAATGCGATTGGAGGCGGGGCCACGCCACCCTCTGTTCAGCCATTGGTATGGCAAAAAGGGGCGTGAGCCTCTTTTGATCCGAATCCTCTCTCGTAAAGAATCCACGTTCATCGTGCTTGGAGGCAGGGACATACCGCCCAACGCTCGCCCATTGGACAGAGAAAAAGGGGCGTGAAGGCTTTTAGATCCGAATTTCTCCCTGAGAAGAACGCATTCTTACCCGCGGCTCGACGCGTTCGGCATCAATTACCAAACGGGCCATGGACAGCACGACGTTTTGTGTTGACTGGTGGTGTGGTCGATGGTTGTAGAAGGAGATAGGTGAAGGTGGTGGGGGGTTTGCTGTGGTGGTTTGGTGGTTGGCGGGCGTCGTTTGGGAATTGGCGGTGAAGCGATGTTTGCGGGATGGAGTTGTGAAGGTAAAGGTAGTGGCTGTTTGCGTTGTAAGTGGCTTAATGGTACAAAATAACAATGGAGAAAGAAAAATGGCTAACTCAAAGCGTGGCAGCCCAGATGAATCACACATAGTCCCTCTAAACAACGGGTATGGGCTAACTACACATGAACTTATCGATATATCTCACCTGAGGACCCTTTATGGTGTAATGCGAATTTCCACAGCCGTAACAATATATATATATATATATATATATATATATATATATATATATATATATATATATATATATATATATATATATATATATATATATATATACATATAATATATATATACATATATATAATATATATATATACATATAATATATATACATACATATATATATATATACATACATATATATATACATACATATATATATATACATACATATATATACATACATATATATATATATATATATATATATATATATATATATATATATATATATACATACATATATATATATATACATACATATATATATACATATATATATATACATACATATATATATATACATACATATATATATATACATACATATATATATATACATACATATAATACATATATATATATATACATACATATATATATATATATACATATATATATATATATATATATATATATATATATATATATATATATATATATATATATATATATATATATATATATATACATATACATATATATATATATATATATATACATATACATATATATATATATATATATATATATATATATATATATATATATATATATATATATATATATATATATATATATATATATATATATATGCCTGGTGTTGGCGCAGTGGTCAGGGCAGCGGCTTGGGATCCAAAAGGTCCTGAGTTCAAGCCTCGTTGGGCCACTGAATTAATACACCAGGGGGTTGACTCAGCCTGTCATCCTTCCGAGGTCGGCGAAATAAGTACCAGTATACTGGGCCGGTGTATACCCTGGTTAAAATAGGTGTACCATATCCCTGTGTCGTAAGAGGCGACCAGGGTTGCGTCAGGAAGGGCATCCGGCGTAAAACATGTGCCAATCACGATGCGGATCATACGGATGATCCGCTGTGGCGACCCCTATTGGGAGCAGCCGAAAGAAGAAGAATAAGAAGACATATATATATATATATATATATATATATATATATATATATATATATATATATATATATAAATATGTATATATACATACATACATACAGTAGACGAGGCGTAAGTCGTCATCATCGGGACCAAGAAAAAAGTGACGACTTAGAAATGTGACGACTTTCGCATATGCGAACATTCATGATGACTGTGGGGTGAAGGATGAAGTCGCGCGTGGCCTGGACACGTATGTGTGAGAGCCGACTATTGTACCAAAAGGAAAACACAATCCTCGGGGCATAGGTGGGGGTTCATTGGTGAGTTGGAAAGTGATCAAGCAAAGATGGAATTCATGAATCAGTTTATCAAAAGTGAAGATAATGAACAACTGTAAGACAACTCATATATCATCGGTGATGGTATGGTGACAAATTACATGACACACAGTCATCGTGGTGATGATTACCACTCAATACCTATGTGTAAGTGAGTGCGGTAATGTACAAAACAAGCCAATATAAAACCATGATCGGACTTCAACACGAAGCTCGATTGATCCTTTACTCCTTCGCGAAGTAATCCGTTATGTTTGACTGCCTCAAACTCTTGGGCATCTGGTGCATGAGAAAGGACTCAAACCGGTCATTGTATTTCATGATGTTGTCTGGGCAATCCTCCACCAAAAGACAGTATCGGCGCATCCACGCTGCCTGATTCGCCGCACTTCTTGACCTTGCCGATTCCCCACCTCACTTTGAATCTGTCTATCCAGTGCATTGGAAAGGTCTCGGCATCATCATGCCCGAGGTCCGCAGCGAATTTACGTGCCTTCAGCAGCAACATTTCATCGTCCAACCGAATATTTGGTTGAGCCGACATTTGCCGAAACCAGATGATGAGCGCGTCATCGACATCTTCAAAGGACACACATTTCACGCGTTTCACACTTACCACCGGCCTCGCGATCTTCTCCACTTGTCCAAATATCTTGCCCTTATTCTTAAAGATATCGTTCAATGTCTGCCGTTTGATGTCCAACTTCTCAGCTATGGCTGTTTTCTTCATCAGTGGGTTTGCCTCGCAAAACTGGATAATGTCGTATTTTTCTTGGTAGGTTTTAGTTGTAAGCTTACGATTAGTCACCATTGTCCTGCCTGCAGTGCGATCAACGTGTGTACGCAGTTATAAATAGCCTATCACTGGCGGTGTAAACCAATGAGCGAGCATCACAATTCCATGAAATCGGGCTTCTCACGAGGCAGCAGTTCCGTGTGACGAGTTAGGAGTGGTAATTTACTTGAGTTTCCATTACGCGGGAACGGACAACATCTGACGACGAAGACATGAGGATGGGAGGGGATGGGATGACCCTTTATTCAAAGGGATTTAACATGAGATAAATTCGGGACTTTTTGACGCTGCTGACTTAGGCGAAGTGACGAGTTACACGCTGCCGACTTACACCTAGTCTACTGTATATATATATATATATATATATATATATATATATATATATATATATATATATATATATATATATATATACATACATACATATATATATATAAAGATGAGAGTTTTAGTAAGATATAGGTAAGAATAAAAAAACGAGTATTTCGACTGCGCGCAGTCGACGGGTATGCCTCCGCTCTCCCACACAAACACTTGAGTATTGACATATTTGACCCTTGACCTTTATCATATCTGGTCCAAAATCCAATCAGTTAATTGCCCTGTCTAACTTTCCCTTTCTACCAAGTTTGATGAAATTCTGTCCAATATTTCTTGAGTAAGGGCATAAACAGTAAAATTTCATAGTTTGACCTTGACCTTTGACCCTTGACCTTTATGACATCTGGCCCAAAATCTAATCACTTAATTCCACTGTCTTACTTTACCTTTTCACCAAGTTTGATGAAATTCTACAATTTGCTTCTTAAGTTATCGCGGAAACGAAAATCCGGACAGACGAACGGACGGACGGACGGACGGACGGACAACCCGGAAACATAATTCCTCCGGCTCCCTTGGTGCGGAGGCATAAAAATCGAAGGAGAACACGAGAGCAAGGAGGAAGAAGAGGAGGCTCCGGAGTGTTCAAAATGAAAAAAAAGAGTGGCTTGCGAGTGTCTCGTCTTGAGTCGATGTTCTGAGAGTGCGCTTCGAGGTGTGAGATTCATTCTAAGCTGAGAGGTGTTTTAAAAGTCGGAGTGGCGTTTGGAAAAGTGGACTTTTTTCATGATTACTAAACCATTTTTTGCTTGTACTTATTGGGGAATCAAATAAAAAAATGAAATAAATGGTGTGAACCCTTGGCTATTGTGAATAATACTTCTTTTGATGTGACACCTGGTGTTCTTCTTTTTCTTTTTTGTGTTTCATGGCGTTTTCAGAGCCGTGAGGCTCGATATATGCCACACACCTAAACTCTGGGTGTCTCCATTTTTTATCCGTTTAATATCTGCATACGGTTAATAAAACTCTGTACAAACTCTTATCCTGAAAAAGTTTACAAAATTTAAACGGCAGAATTGAGCTTAACAGCAGTTCTGACTGCTAAAAAAAAAGTGTTCATCTGGAGTATAATTGAAATTTAGCATTGATCGTTTTTAAGATTGTTTTTTTCTTTACCTGTGTATTAACTTCACCCCCAACTTTTACCTCTTTTGCCGATAAAAAGTGCGGTTTATACACTGAAAAATACGGGTAATTGTCAAGAAAGCTAATGTTTCTGATGAGAGGGAGAGTGAAAGAGAATTTAAAAAAACCATTAATCAGTTGTTTTATTTTGTACAATGCTGTTCTGTACTGTGTTTAACACTTTTACTTTACCCGTGAGATAAACACGTTTGGACGATACCCACCTCCTGGTTGGACATCGTTCAATTAAACAACCTTTGGGTCAGGTGACACTTGGAAAGAGGGCAGATGGAGTTGGAAAATCATGAAATAAAGTGAAGGAAAATGTAAAGAGGGAATTTAAATAAAAGAAAAAGGAAAGAATGAAAAGGAGGAAATATGGAATATTAAATAATCTGAAAATGTGGAGAAGAAGAAGAACTCCCTCTCCATTTCCATTCACTTACAAAGGCTTCTCAAGTTGTCGCAATCCGGTTCCACCATCTCCAGATGCCCCACCTGCCCTTCTGTGGAAGTGAGAGAAGATGAACAAAAATTATAAAATGTTAAATTCTCTTGTTTTTCATGTTTATGAATATTTTGTTTTTTCACCAAATATCTAAATACAACAAACATGGGGGAAGAGAAATGGCATATCCATTTTGTTTTAAAATACAATTTAAATTGATTCATTAAGGAAATTTCACAACATTGTTTACACAATGCCTGGTGTTGGCTTTATGGTTTGGGTGGTGAGTTTGGGATCCTAGGATCCTGAGTTCAAATCCCCCTCGACTGTTGAATTCATACCAGGTGGGGTTGACTCTGCCTGTCATCCTTCTGAGGTTGGCAAAATGAGTGCCAGCTTGCTGGTGTCCTGTGTCAGAGTGGCGACCCGTCCAGTATTGGGCCCTAATAGCAGAGCAGTACTGTACCAACGTTCTGCACAGAGCATGGTCCCAATGGATGGATGGATGGATTGTTTACACTACCCTCTACCATACTGAAATTGTATGATCGTTAATTCGTTTTTCTCCACAAGATAGACCTGAACCTTTCTTTCCTAACTGGAACCAAAGGAAGAACTCAAGTTCCTGTAAACTATAAATCCAAGAGAACACACAAACACTTAAATTGAAAAACATATGATTAATTTAAGGAATATGTGAAAGATTCGAGGAACATGTGAATGATTCATGGAACAAGTGAATGACTTATGTTGATGTGGGATCGTTCTTGGTGAAATCAATGTGATGTGATCGAACAGTGCACCTGTAAAAAATTATACATTTAAAAATTCCTTTTACCATCTCATATTTTTTTTAAGTCTTACTTTTTTAAAGTATCTGGGTAAGCACAAAGCTCAGTCAGTTCAGTCAGCACGTTCACCAGGCAGTTCCAAAGTCCCTTATACTTAACTGCAATGACAACCATCCATCTGCACGAACACCAGGGATGTGTTCAGTTATCAAGTTTACTGAGCCGTTTCATTAAAGGCGTCAACTGGGGCCATGGGTTTGCCTTCTTCCTGTTCACTGTTGCGCTGTATGCAGAGTTGGTTGCACATGGACTCACTCACTTCATGCAGGTCTTACTACATGGAGGATGAACTTCATCCTTGGATCGTTGCTAATCAAGATCGTTGCTTAAGCACTCAACCAAGTTCTCCATTTGAAACAGTTGATAAGTAACGGCTAGATTAGTAAGCGCTCACCTACTAGCTATCTGGTTGGTGACTAAATACACCAGCTTACTGATTGCAGCCATATTGTGACGTGACGCATGCGTGGGGTAATGATCAACATAAATCTCTGACCATGTCGACATACAGCATGGTTCTTGGAAGTATTATGAAGTCAATTTATGCTCTAGTGCTCAAATATAAAATTAACTCAAGTTGAGTAAAGGTTTGAAGAGGTTTAAAGGCATATAAATTAATTAATTCTGGGTTTCACGGATGTTTTACCCATTGTCTATAACATCATCATAATCAAACACATCGCATAAATTATTTGTGCCTGTTGTTTGTGTCATTTATAACATTTTTAAAAACAGTAAGTTTTATGTTTAGAATGATTTTCACTTTTGTTTGATTACCAGGCAGGCAGACAGAGGAAAAAATATTATCTCACTCCTCCTCTGTGCATGTGTGATCGAGACGAATTCAGAGCCATGGTACGTTAAAACGAAAGACTGGACTGGAAGAAAGATTCATGTTCAAACTAGAACATTCAATTGAAATGAATTTTTCCTCGATCATAAACTGATGATCATAAGCTGATAAGACAGACGTTCGGATGGACATGAAACAATTCCTGAACCTCACTTTTCACTTCGTGTGTGCGTAGGACAATTAAAACTATTCACAACCTGGAAGGCTTTATGCATAGCATAACAGATTAATGGTCCATCCAATGGGTTTGCACCTTCACTTCACATCCATCTCTCCTGGAGTCCTGGAATCTAAAACTATCAATATTATTGTTATCTCGCATGACAAGAACAAAACACAAGACCTGCTGCTCTCACATTGCAGAGTTTGATGGAGCCTCCAATATTTCCCAATTACTCCTCTCTTCAACCTCCTCTGTTAAGACCAACAACCATCATTAGATTATCGAGGACAAACCTTTCATACAGTATCTCCTTCCAGTGAAACTCGCAAAATTTCAACAAACTGCAAATATCCACTCTTTTATCCGATTTGTGTAACTGCTTTCTGGAGATGATTCAATGCAAATTTTCCATCCAGGGACTTCAAGTTCATGTTGACCAGCATATTGTGTCAGCACCTCTCACACTCATCACCTATCATACCGATATTCGTGTCAGATCAGGTCAGATTAGATCTGTGACTTGCTACAGGTATCATGTGAACCTGTAATAACCTGTTCCATGGTCAGGTTGTCGGCGACTAAACAGACTCCCCCACCAGGTTTTTTGGTGAGGGGGATGTTTGGATATGGACACCCAGCAGAATTAAAAACAAAACCGGTCAAAGGTCGGAGGAGCTCCTTGTGAGCCAACGGCCATCCATATCTAGTGCCCAACTGTGTCTGCGGACATCCTCCTGCAGTTGGGTTACTTCTTATTAGGAGATTGGTGGCAGGATTTGCACTCCGGCCACCGTAAAACCCTTCATGCCGCAAAAACACAAAAACGCAAAGAAATCTGAAAACCCATTCCATGGAAGTACCTCCTGTGCAGCTTCCCTTCGCAGGGCAGCTCAACGGATGACGGGATTGGGGCAAAGCCTTCGGGAACCCCAATCTTTGATGAGGAGGGAAACCACAGGGTAACTTTCCTGGGTCAGATTGCAGGAGAGTGTGTCAGAGTGGTGCTGAAGTGTCGTCCACCAGACGGCGGTCTCCTTGGGTTAACCTGAGGCGGTCCCTTTGGGTGAGTGCCTGGAATGTCCTATCCCTCAGAGAGGATGATCACATGTCTCTGTTATCATCTGAACTCAAGCGTTTGGACATCGGTATTGCCGCACTCTCTGAGGTTTGGAAACCGGATTGCAGCGAGATCATGGTGGGTGGTGACACCGACTATTGGTCTGGTCGCTCTGATGGTGACCATACCAAAGGAGTTGCTGTCGCTGTGTCCAATAAGCTGACTCCAATGATAATTGAGGTAACACTGGTCAACGAGCGTATGATGAGACTAAGGATTCGTCACTCCTTAGGTGTCATTTCCCTGGTCTCTGTTTATGCTCCAACTGAGGCGAGCGATCTCACCGTGAAGGCTGCATTCTATGCCACGCTCGAGTCTGTGGTTGATCAGTGCCCCAGACGAGATACACTTCTAGTCTTGGGGGATTTAAACACATCAACTGGAACTGTTAGGGATGGTTATGAGACATGTGTTGGTCCCCATGGGTCAGGAACTATGAACCAGAATAGCACTAAGTTCCTTGACTTTGCAAGAAGTCATGGACATAGGGTGGCCGGATCATGGTTTCAGCACCCACAAGCTCATTGCTGGACTTGGTATTCCAATGCTGGCAGTGTGGCAAAGGAGATTGACCATGTCCTCGTTGATGGTCGCTGGAGGATGTTCCAGAACTGCAGGGTCTACCGGAGTGCTCAGTTCCTCAATATTGACTACCAGCTTATTGTAGCAACTCTGAAGTTGCACCTGAAATCCAGGAGAAGGGTACCATCCCAGCCTAGGCTGGTTATTGGCAAGCTCAAGGATGAGAGGGTAGCTGAGGAGTTTGCGAACAAGCTGAGTGGAGATTTGGGGGGTCTGGGTGCTTTGGGAGGTCCTGAAGAGTTGTGGAGTGCCTTCAAGACCACCGTCCTTGAATTTGCCGGTGGATGTCTTGGAACTCACCGTTGGACAAAGAAGAATTTTGTCTCTCAAGGGACATTGGATACCATTGACCAGAGTCGCAGGGCCAGGCTGAATGGCAGAGCTGAGCTGTTCAGGCAGCTGAGGCGTAAAGCTGTGCATGCACTAAGGGTGGACAAGGAGGCATATGTGCGAGGAATCTGAGTGGGTAGAGCATCACCTGTCGTCAAGTGATTCTCGTCCTGCTTACAGGGGAATTCGCGTATTGCTTTCATCCAAGCCCATCCCTCCGTGTACTGCAGTTAGAGGTTTCCTGGGTCAAAACTAAGATCCAGGCTTTCAATGACATCATGGATGCTGCTGTCCTGTCTGTGCCTGTTTGTGGTGAGGATGTTGAGGTCAGGGAGAGATTCACTTACCTTGGCAGTGATATTTATGTCTCTGCTGGCTGTGAGTCAAAGGTCAATAGACATCTGGGTCGGGCCTGGGGAGTCATGGATTCACTGGATAATGGGGTGTGGTGCTGCCGGTACCTGTACGGGAGGACGGAAGTCCGAGTCTTCAGGTCCTTGGTGCTTCCAGTCTTGCTCTATGGATGTGAGACTTGGACTCTGACCAAGGATCTGAGATGGAGACTTAATTCCTTTGGTACAAGGTCTCTTCGGAGAATCCTTCGCTATTGCTGGTCGGACTTTGTGTCCAACTAGCGGTTGTTGAGAGACTCAAATGAGATTTGTCACCTGCATAGTCCGTGAGCGTCAGCTGTGGCTGTATGGACATGTGGCTAGTTTTCCTGACGCTGATCCTGCTCACCAGATTCTCTCAGCGAGGGAGTCTCGTGAGTGGAGGAGGCCAATGGGCAGACCAGGTGCCTCGTGGTTGCAGCAGGTTGATCGGCATCTCAAGGAGATGGGGATGGGCCAGGCATCTGCCTGGGAGATGGTTAGACGGAGGCCCCTGGAGTACCGGCAGAAAGTGGATGCAGCGACGCGCTGCTCTGATGCATGCTCCCATCCCTGACCTGACCTATCACACCTGCAAATATTTCTGCCCTTGTGAACCCCATCTCTCCCTCTCCCAAGCGTCATCGATTTAGGTGAGGATATTTCCTCCACTCCTATCTTTCATTTTCTTCAATTTTTTGGTTAACTTGCTTGTTGCATCCACCTGTTGCCCTACTGAAACAATGTTGGCTTCTTGCCCTCTGCAACATCACTCTTTCTGAGCAATGATTTGGTATACCAAAAAAAAAACACTTCCATTTGTTCCTTTTCTCTTCCTGTTTCCCTTCCATATTTGTGTCATGTATCATGTTCCCACATTGTTTTCTTTATGCAATGTCCAGTTTGTGTCACTTACTCTTTATCTTCTCCATGAAGCTCTTATTGAGCTTGATGAGCATGTCCAAATTCTTCTCCTCCTTCGAGAAGTCCAGAACACTGAGCGGTGTCGTCTTCACAGATTTAAAGTCTGACATGGTCTCGAGCCTTGGAATAAAAAGGACAAACATCAGTTTAACAATTTTTTGGAGGAGAGAATATTGTTAAAATAAAACATTTTTCTACATACCAAAACAAATTATCTGTAAAGGAGTGGTGAATAATTAAAAATATAAAAAAAAATTGAGTGTATTTTGTATTTATATTAAGAAGTGTGGATTCTTGACAAGCTCAATCAATGAGTATAAAGGAAACAGGAAGACAATAGCTTTGGACAGTATGGAAATAGTGAGTCAGTGAGGGTTGAAAAGAATGAGGTATGCTTTTTGGAAAGATTAAGTCAATGATGAATGACATTGTTGAAAGACAAGATGAAGAGTACGACACAAGCAACAGACGGAGTCAGTTGGCCCTGGACTCAGCTTCCTGACAGGAGAGTGACAGAAGAAAGAGAAAGTTCAGAAGTGATGGGACAGAAAACTATCTGTCTGCAGTTGGTTTGACCTGGGTGAGAATGATCCAACAACGTGTGGTGGGTCGTGGGACAATATTGTTGCGGACCGGGGTTCGGGTGAGAAGACCATGAGGGGGGGAGCTATCTCGGCTCCCAACAGACTCCCCGGAATTGTAGGCCATCGCACACGGATAATTCCATGACGCGCCGGGTCGCTGAACCGACTGGGGACGCCAATAACTCAACCACGTGACTTAGGGTCCTCCGTCTAGTTAATCCGGTTACCTAATTAATCACGTGATTTAATTACGGGGTAACATGCCCTCGGAATGCCTTGTCCGAACCAGATCACTCCACCGGACTGGATCACTTAACTGGATCGGATGCAGCCAAGCGACACTGCCAAGGAGGCACCGGCTAAAAGGAACGGATTGTTGGGAATAAAGTTCCGGCTAAGCTCGGATTCAGACCATGCTGGATCAATGGAAGAAAAGACAAAAACGAGCAGTGAACATTTCTAATTATAATTTATTTACAATGGGCAAGGAAAGGTATGTGGTACGATCAAGATTTATTGGGGTGTGTTGTGCAGAGATAGGGGAGAGAGGTGTGGGGCAGCAATAAACAAGCAACTTATAAAAGCGGACACAGAGCAGACCCAACCCGACAATAATAATAACAATCTTCTGCAGGCTTACTTACATAGACAGGCGCCAGGACACACACACACACACACACACACATACACACACACACACACACACACACACACACACACACACACACACACACACACACACACACAACCCAATGAAGAGGGATTAAAACAAGACAGGAGAGGAGTTGAGGCTATGCTCTCATGGTATCTTTGTATAAATGATACGTGGCACCCGAACGCACCACCAATAAATTTGGGGGGAGTGCTCCATGGTGTGGTACCCCCCCCCCATGACAGCCGGCGTGTCGTCTCTTGCTTCGGGCAGCTATCATCGAAACCGTGAGCGTGAAGGAGGGGCTTGAGTAGGGAGGGTGGAATCAGCATCGTGTGGGCGGAGAAGAGGAGAAGGAGCCCAGTGATGACGACAGAAGGTGGAGTCGAGGTCCAGTTTGAGTGGAAGGCGAGGCAGGGCAGCAGAGAGAGAAAGAAGGATCCACTCGGACCTTTATAGCCCCGCTACGCGGGATGGGGGGCCACCCCGAAACTCGGTGACATCACCCGAATCAGGCACTCTGATTGGCCCCGACACCCTGAGTGGCCCGGCCGCGATGGCCGGAAACTGCAATATTCCATTTCCGGCAAGATGACCCTACGCCGCAAAGATGTCCCGGTCCGACCTCACGACATGATACGAATCGCCCACACCAAACTCCGCGCCATGAATCACCTTGCAAGAACCCCCGGGCTGTGCCCTGATGACCGACCGAGGGCAGCGTCGGTATCGCAGGCCCGATCGGGTGCCCCCGACCAGCGCTGGTCAATACGCCCACTCCGTGTGTGCCAACGTGGCCCAAACTGTACAACATGCCCCTTCCCGATCACAGCTTCACTGGCCATAGAGGCGAGAAGGTAAGATGTTGTGGCGAAGCCATGCACAGACAGTAAGATCTGTCCATTCGTGCCCGGCTCTGTACGATTACAAAGTGTCGCGAGTGGCGCACGGATCTGCCTTTGAGAGCATGTTCCGTACAACATCATCCGTTCTGATCCGCCATTACGCACGTGGCCAGCGCTCGCCCGATTCTGCTATCGTGTGCATGGGACGAAACCCGATCGATACAATTCGTCCAGAAATGGGTTGAAAGGAACGCGCCGCTTGCGCCTTGCACACTCGCATCCCGCGCAACATTGTGTGGGGTTGCCTTTCTATTATCGGCCTCGGTACGCGTTCCTTGCAGCATGGGCGTTGTGATGGGTGTTGTAATGGGTGTGTTTCCTGTGTTGTGGAAAACACCATCGGGTGGATATTACCGCTGCGAGTGCGTTTGGCAGGCTGTGTTTTGTATGGAGGGTTGTGGGTTTGGTGCCTGCTTGGGCTTTGCTGAGGACCCATCACACAGCGCAGCTGTGCAGGGCACATGTGGCTCAGATTTACCTCAGGAATAATCAGAAATGAAGAGTAGAAATGACGTTAGAAATGAAATGAAGAATAAATGTTGTAAGCAAACCTAGCGATGAGATCATCGCAATGCACACCCTGTTGTCCCGCTAGACAAAAGGGAAGGGACTATCTACACGTATATTAATGGAATAACTGTCTTGGGACCACTATCTGTGGATGCATGCGGTTCCGAGAACCACAACTATATCATTCTCAGAAGTAATGTTTGTTATTGTTGACTGGTTAGTGTTCCCATCTGAGCTCCTGGTCTGGAACAAGATGCAGGGATTTCAGGTTCAAATGTAATAAACCACGTCTTTGTCCATTGTCCATCAATCTCCTTGTAATTCATGTTAATGAACACTATCAACTCTCGTCTTTGCCTTGTACTGTTCGGCAGTGTATTGGGTTCAGTGCATGGATAACATGTGATTCCATTTGGTAGGAATTGAAAATATTCTATGACTCAGTAATGTTTGTTCGGTGAGGCATTAATTGGAAGAGTTGATTGGAATGAAACGATGACAAGTATTAATATTGTAGTTAAATTTTCAGTCAAGTGAAAAGATCACGAGTGTTTCCCAATTTCTGGCTGTTTCCGGATGTTGAGCCATATAATGAGGGTGAGAAATTTCTCGTGACATTCAGATAGAGAACAATCTAGTAATTATGGGTAGTTTCTCGAGGGAAGGGCTTTAATGACTGTTCTTGGACTGAGTATATCATGGGTAAGTAGCAGAAGTGAGTGGAGAAGCAGATCCATTTATCCACAAACAGCCTTGTTCGGTTTCGTTGATGATTGTCCCACTATCAGTTCTGCCTTGCTCATCCATGAGCCTCACTTATGTAAAGAACAAAACATCCTTTGATATTCGAGGCCCACAAAATGAGGAAAGGAGGAGGTGAAGAGATAGATCTTAGGCGTACTCGGGAGGGGAGAGAGTTGGTGGAGCATCTGTTTGGAGAAGTGGAGGAGGAGAGCATGATGGCAGGAGGGGGACAAGGAGTTGGAGTGCTTATGGAGGGGTGTGACTGCTGGGGAGGATGTGGGGTAGCTGTGGGGAAATGTACAAGAAAGGATCTCAGGAAGTGGAGAAGGGAAAATGACTCATGGCTGATCGCACTTGTAAGTCTCACTCCAGTTTCTGTCATCTGAGGTCCATCACAGAATCACAAACATATTGGACAAGATGGAAAAGTGGGTTAATGAAGGTCCATCACAAAGCATTACTTTATTTATTTCCATGTTGTGGAAATTTTCGGTTTTGGAGCGAACAAGGAAGGTTGGTTACGAAAATGAAGAAAAGGAAAGAATGGACATGGGAATGGGAATGAAAATGAAGTAAGTGGTGGAGGATGATGGAAAGATAGGCAAAGAAGAGGAGAGAACTATCAGAAAAGTAGATGAGGAGAATAAAGACAGAACATCCGTTCTTGTATAGACAAGCACAGGCAGAAAGAAAGAGGGAATGAATGAGTTGGGGTTTAGAGGAGGGAAAAGCCTTTGGTTATCATCCCGCACACGAAGCGCAAAGTCGGGTGAAGCATTTGGTTCACTCTGTCTGTCTGTCTACAGATATCAGTCTATGATCGAGGAACTCCTTCATTTCAATTATGTTTTATATTTCAAACACTGTGGAACACAAACCGCCTTGTTGGCACTTCGAAAAACCTCCAGTTTGGCAAGACTTGGACAATACAGCCCCTTACCTCGAGTGGCTTAATGTCTTGTTTGGGGCGATTTCCATTAACAAATTAATAATAATAAAAAATAGAACGCAATTTTCCATCATCTTGATCAATGAAGTTTTCCACTCATGTTCTCAGTGTTGGGAAATATCCCGATTCAGGCAAAATCGCAGCTCGTAAGAAATATAGGTCGTGCTCTGAAATGCAAACCAAGGGTTGAAAAGACACTATGTCCTTTTCTAAAAAGACATCGTGGGGTAAGGAGTTCCATAAACTCTCTTTTGAAATGGTTTACAAGGGAATATGTGAAATAAAAAGAGGAATTGGAGTTGGAGAAAGATGAGTTCAGAAAGAAGGTGAGCCGTGAGCACAGATGGACATGGAGAGGAGAAGCAATAAGACCAGGTGCAACACGAGAAATTAGCAGAACAGAATATTCAAGGATGTTCAAAACTTCGAGTGTATCAATGACCAAAGAGATCTCGACAATACAGAAATAAATAGCTTTAAGGAGAGGAGGATGGGAGAGAACGAAGATAAGGAGAGAGAGTGAGAGAGTGAGAGAGTGAGAGAGTGAGAGAGTGAGAGAGTGAGAGAGTGAGAGAGTGAGAGAGTGAGAGAGTGAGAGAGTGAGAGAGTGAGAGAGTGAGAGAGTGAGAGAGTGAGAGAGTGAGAGAGTGAGAGAGTGAGAGAGTGAGAGAGAGAGAGAGAGAGAGAGAGAGAGAGAGAGAGAGAGAGAGAGAGAGAGAGAGAGAGAGAGAGAGAGAGAGAGAGAGAGAGAGAGAGAGAGATGAACAAAACAAGATAAACTCAAATGAGGATCACAAGGGAGGGAACAAAATGGGGTGGGATGAAGGGTGAGGAGTTGAGGGGTGAGGACTGAACAAGTGAGGGGTATGGCTGCTTGAGAAACGATTTTCTTTTTTTATTTAAAATGTTGAAAGGATTGAATCAGAAGATTGAAAGGGAAGGAGTTATGCAGAGAGGAAAGTGAGAAGAGAACATCGATGGAGATTTGAGAACGAAAGAAAAAAAACCAGACAATGAGGAGCAAAAACGATTAAGAAACTAGGACACTCTTCGACAGCATGACATCACCAGATATGCCTCTACCACATCATTACATCATAACACATATTTGTTCCAAGTTTGATTTAAATCTCTGATTGCTGATTCAAAATATTAAATAATTGGCTGCCAGACCATATGTCCAATCAGGTTGAATTTTAAAACATATATTCCTCATGACAAATGGATCACAACTGTGTCATTTCACGTCGATTGATGAAGTGGTTCAAGAGAAAGAATTGTTAACAGATTTTCTTTCAATCCAATATGGCTGCCACACCACGTGACTGGTTCATGATTTGTGAACACCCTGGTGTCCCCAAGGCTTGGGGACTATGTGGGTGAAGTTTCCCCTCGATCTGACAAGCCGTTCAAGAGATGATTATTTTAAAAGTTTTCTTCTTCAAAAAAATCCTGGCTGCCAAACCATGTAACCTAGGTGACGTCATCGTTGGAGAACTTTTTGTTCTACATGGAGAGGCGATGATACCTGTAAAGTTTCACCTCAATCTATGTAACTGTTTTGGAGAAAAATTTTGAAGTTTTTTATGTTAAAAAAAGATATGCCTGCCGAACCACGTGAGCAATGAATGTCATCAATTTTTTTCCACCTTACAATTTAGCCCAAGATGACCCTCAAAAATGTTCTTGCTGATTGGATAAAGCATTCAACGTATGCAATTATGACATCATCATTAAGCCACCTATGATATCATCAAAAACAAAATCAAACTCGTTTCCCATGGGGAGAATTTGACATGCACCAATTAAATTTTTTTTTTTTTCCGTGGAGCTGTTTCAGAGATAACGAGGTCAAAAGTTTTTCCTTTTTTCCAACATGGCTGCCACACCACGTGACTGATGACTTTGTAATTTTCATCAAAAGAAACATTCTCCATGAGGAGTTGCACCTACGGTGAAAATTTCGTGTGAATTGGATAAGCCATTTCAGAGAAAACAGAGAAAATTGCCATGGACGGACATATGTACACATGTACGGACGGATAGCCTGAAAACATAATGCCTCTGGCAATTTCGTCAGCAGAGGCATGAAATGACTTTGTAAAGATTTCTATTGCAAATTTGAATTTGTAAAGCTGTTGTAAAATTTTTAAAGATTAATTATACAATAATAGAAAGGGCACTGAGAATGACCCTCCTGCCTCAGTGAACCCAAAATATTGAATATGTCGATCAGAAATGACGAAAGAAATCAAGGGAGGAAATGAGTCAAGCAAACGAGGACAACTGAGTAATCTGAAGAAGCAACATGTTCACCCCCATGTGTACTCCCATAACCCTCATTCTTCCCTACATCCCTCATGTCTCCAAGTCTCCCTCTATTTTGTCCCTCATCACTGCTGTTGGTGCCCCCTCTCTTTCTCCTGTTCCTTTTGTTCTTTTTCATCCTGGTCGGTTCTGTTCTCACTCCTCCATGAGCCTCAACTGCAGACCAAAAATAAACAAATAAATGAAGACATTCAGGACTCACAATAACAGAAATGAACAAACATTAAGTAAATTAAAAAAACAACCACAGCAGAACAAATCTGAGGGGAAACGTTTTTCCTTTGAAGGAGCGAAGCTGAACTTCTCTGCCTTGTGAGAAGCCAGAAGTGGAAGCTCTTTTATGGATAATTTGTATCTTAAATAAATATACAAAGAAGGAGTTGGTTTCAATGGTAAAAATAGAATAACCTTATTTTCTTTTAAGCTCTATTGACTATCCCAGGTACACTCACATACATAAAGTGGGACAAAAAACAACAACACGATGGGGACCGAAAGTTTGGCATTTTTGTGAAGTGAAAACAATTCGACAAGGAGAGGATTATAAATACATTTAAATATTTAAAACATGATTGGGTTAAAAACATCAGGATGTGCTGATAATGTGTTGATGACCATCAATGCAGTCAAACCTTTTTAGCAGGTCCTTGTAACCCTGAAATGGAAGAAAACAAAGGATGAGATCAAGATACTCAAATTAATGAATAAATGTTTCTTTTCATTTATTAAATACAAGAGAGATCACCGAACATGATACCCCACAAAGTGTTTAATTAAATACTTCAATTTTAATAAAACGATGATTTTAAAGATCGTCAAAAAATTTTTTGTAACTTTAGCGCAACAGGAGCAGTCTTATTCATCACCCTTATGCACTGTAATAAGACGATGTTGAGTCACAGTTTAGAAGATGGAGGTTTTATTGATCACCAGAGAACACATCATCAATCATTATCGTACATCGCCATATGGTGGCTTCTTCTTCACCCCTGAGACTGGTCTCGATGTCAAACAGCCATTTCAGGGCAAAGCGTGCTTTAGCGTCATTATGAAGTTTTTTGGTCGATTCATCATCTCTGAGCTATCCTGAATCAGAATCAGCCGGGTGCCAGACTCGCACCCTTGAGGAATTTTATTTTGGAGACGAAAAACAAAATGGCAACCACCGACTTTCGATAAATTCTGTTTTGGGCTGTAGCTTCAGTTCTAAAGCACTTACACACACAATTTTGGTGTCTACTACTATGTTTCATGCGACAGACAAGGTAAACGTTGATGATTCTCTCAAGAGTGGACGAGAACAGATGGCGGAATTTGAATCTGGATGGCCAACAAGCCTCAACAAGACACGAACCAAGAAAGTGACCCTGATTACTTCGACCAAAAAGAGCATCAAGCTGGATGGAAGGCCAGTATATGATACCAAATTGATCTACATCCGAGTCATATGTCTCCAACAATACAGGGATATTGATATCAAGGATGTCTTCTCTTACGAACTGTCCCCTGTCCCAGCCCCCTTGTTTGATGAGAGCGATACGATGCGGGCTCAGTCGAAATAAATCCTGAAGCCGAAAGTCCAAGTTGAGCAATCAAGTCAAATCCAAGGTGTTCCAGATGCTGTCATCATCGATCGATGTGCCAATGTTATGGGCTGTACATTGGCCTACAAATGGTACAGTTGAAGATTATGTGATCAACTTCATGGGAACCATCAAATACCACCTGAAGTGTTGTGACGTATACCTGATTTTCGACAGGTACATCAAAATCAGCACGAAACAAATGATGAGATCCAGTCGCGCAGGTCATGATTCAAGTCGAAAACATCAACTCAACTTACACACAACACTTCCAGTGCAAAAAGTGGTCCTAAATGTAGCCGACAACAAAGTACAACTGATCGATTTGATCTGTCAGTATCTGATGACCCACATTGTGGACAACCAGACCAAACTGGTGATCACCGGAAAATATCCTACACCAGTACAAGCATCGAACAATTCCACTCTCCAGAGACAGGATCTGAAAACACACCATGAAGAAGCAGATGTCATCCTCATCCATCACTTAGTTGGAATTGTGTTAGGTGTCAGTGGTGACTCACACATAAAAGTGGTCTGCACCGATACAGATGTCTTTGTCCTGTTGATTCATTTCTACCTCGAGGAAAAGATGACTGTGAATGTCAGCATGGAGAGTCCGTGTGCTGGGAGGGCGAACATAGACATTCACCAAACAGCACTGAAACACAAAAGCATCGCCAAATATCTGCCTGCTGTACATGCTCTGGCCGGATGCGATTCTGTGTCATATTTGTTTGGCATTGGAAAGGCCACAGCGCTGAAGGTACTAATGGGCGGACATCATCCCACCTTACTTGGTCAGCTGGAAGCAGATGAGGAAAAGATGATATCTCAGGCAACTACCTTCATTGCTGCCTGTTATGGTTTCAAAGTCGAAGGTGATATGTCCACACACTGGTATCAGTTGTGGAAGTCTAGGATGGCCAACTCCAAGATTACCTCTGCTCCGAAATTGAAGTCGTTGCCCCATCGCATGATGCCTTTGTTCAACATGTACATCGCGCTCATCATCAAGCCATTATATGGAAATCGGCCACTCAGTCAGACCCTCTGAACTTGGATCCCATCAAGTATGGATGGCAAGAAGGTGAGGACGGTGCGACATTGTGTCCAACCACACTTCCACCTGATGTGTCTGCTGCACCAGTCACCATTCTGCAGTTGATCAAGTGTGGATGCTCCACCAGCCGGCCATGTTCCACTGGAAGGTGTGGTTATGTGGCAGCACAGATGTCATGTTCAATGTTTTGCAGTTGCAATGCTGGATCAGACTGTTGTAATGAACAGACAAGGGCAGTAGCTGCTAATCACGATGACGATGACGAAGATTGAACATAATGTAGAACATTGCATCCTTAACAAAGTTAATATTTGTTTGCCGAAAAATAAAAGGTAATTTAAAAATCATATACATGTACATACTTACTTTTAGAGATTAGCCAAAGTCATAATCAACTATCCACATGTATCAGGATATATTTGTGTAAAAATCGTATTCGAATATAATCATCAATTCATTGATCATTGCAAGTAAGTTACTTCAGCTGTCATTGACTATTATTGTACGTAGTATTAATATTTGAGGGTTCATCAAATTCAATTTCTTACTCGAAGTGATCAGTGGAACTGCAAAATAGCCATTTTCATATTAAAATGGTGGCAATCTTGAAAATATGAGACAGGTCTTATACATACCCCTTCAATTTTATCATTATCGGATTCCTTGACCATGCAAACATAGTAGTAGACACCAAAATTGTGTTTGTAAGTGCATTAGAAGTGAAGAGAGAGCCCAAACCAGAATTTATTGAAAGTCGGTGGCGGCCATTTTGTTTTTCGCCTCCAAAAAAAATTCCTCAAGGGTGCGAGTCTGGCACCCGGCTGATTCTGATTCAGGATAGCTCAGAGATGATGAATCAACCAAAAAACTTCATAATTACGCCATAACATGCTTTTTCACATTTCCACTGGACGATACTGCACCCACACCCTCTCATGCCAGATATCAATCTATCACATGATTCTTGGAAGTATTATGAAGGTGATTTGTGTTCTACAGTGGTCATGGACAATTCAATTAAATAATGGTTTAAAGACATATAAATAAATCAATTCTGGGTTTTATCGCCATTTTTCCCAGTGTCTTACACCACGGCATCTCACACGTTTCAAATTTGTTATTTGTACCTGTTGTTTGTGTCCTTTATCACATCATTAAAAATAGTAAATTTTCTATTTGGAATTATTTTAAATTTTGTTTGACTGTCAGGCAGGGAGAGCTAAAAATATTATCTCACTCCTCTCTGTGAATGCACAATTGTGATGAATTAAACCGGCCGACGATCATATAAGCATAAACCGACAATCATAAATTGATAAGACATACAGATGGATGGACATGAAGCAATGGCATAACCGTGCTTTTCACTTCGCGTGTGGGGTAATAAAGGAAGACATTTTAAATTTTTAAAGAAAAGGATCAATTTGATTTTCATTTTTCAAGCAGTGCTGCACTTCCCTTTGGTGAAAACGCCTGATTAGATAAATCTCTAACCAAACAGTATTCACATGAATAACATTGAATCATTCAGGTACAGAGTATGTGAAGTAGTTGGTTGAACATCATTCATATTAACATTCTCCAGGTGTTACACATAGGTCACTTTGGCACTGTATCAACCAATATATTCAAGATGAACCAGCACTTGATGAAAGCCATGCTGTCATGGTACTTGGACATCCTTATGAGCATCCCTTGGATAGTATCCTTGAATGGAACGATTAGAAACCCTTAACAGTGTCCCAGTGGTCGTGCTGTATCACTGCTTTGAACCCCATGACATAAACTCACTGTCATTCCAACCCATCATGTTGATAAAAACCAAAATCTCACTTCATGCATGACGTAAACACATGTGGAAATGTGACGTAAACACACTCACTCACCTTTCTAATCCATTTCATTAATCATTGTTGAAGCATTGTATCGTATACTGCATATTTTCCATCGACCATGACATGCAACAGTCCCTGAACTCAAGGTTCATCCTTAAATAGTGATAGACTCCCGCTAAACACTATATTTTAAAATGACAACTTTTGTAATAAGTTTGATAAACCACACCTGAAGAAAAGAGATGGTCTCCAGCTCCTGGATTGCTGTTTCCATTGTTGATTTTCCTTGATGTAGAGACTCCATCTGCTGCTCCAGTTTCTCTCTCTGCTTCCCAAGAAGAGAAAGTTTCTCCATTTTCCTTTTGTTGATTTGACTCTTCATCAGATCCACAGATTCATTCACAAATTGGCACACGGCTCTTCGCTTCTCCTCCAACATGTCCTCAGCATCTCTGCCTGAGTTCTGGGAGGAATCATTGATTGAATTATTCAAGAATCAAGAAACAACTTCAAGAGAAAATATAGAAACTAACAAAGGTACAATGGATTATGGCTGGATAAAATCAAATCACTGGTTCCAGGAGTGGTTTTGAAGGTAAAATGAAGTGGCCACTCTTATCTGTAACGCTTATTGGGTCCAGGAATCAAATTGGAGATTTCAACCTCCAACAAGTCAGAATTAACATTTAAGGATTAATATATTTTTTTATTGATGCACATGGAGGAGGAAAATGAAAATAGAAAATATTGTTATGGTTTGGGAAACTTACCAATCCCTCCTTCAACCCATCGGTCTTACCTTCAACTCCGCAGCCTTCCCTTCATCCCTCAGTTTGACGGAATCCCTCTACGTTTTCACTCCATCCAGGCATAAATTGGGTACATTTGGTCTGTCTGCATCTCTCTATCCATGTACTATCTTATTTCACAAGTTTATGGCACAAAGCACGGCACTTGGTGGTCGTGGACTGCGGACAGTGCCTCTCACATGGTGTGGTGCGGAACGGCACAGAGAGAGTTGGTGCGCGAAGAAGGAACTGGAGTCACTTTCCACATCCTTCGTGTGTGAGTGGAGGGCTGGGGGTGCTCATGAGAGTTCCCTCATAAATGGTGGCATTTTCCAAAAGCTGCATCATGGACCCGTCCACATCGGATATGGGCAAATGAGGAGGCTCGCACGAGCTGAGATGGAGAAAGCTCAGAGTGAGAGGAAGAAGAAGGAGGCAGGAGGGCAAGAGACAAGAGGAGAGAAAGTGATGTCCTGCAGGGAGAAAGGAGCTCAAAGCTTATCCTTTTCCGAAAAGCTTGTCTTGCAATGAGCAGAAGACTCAGAGATGGGAGAAAAAGCGACATCCTGAGGAGGAAGAAACTGAGGCAGAGGAGGGTGAGTCACATATCTAGCACATTGGAGAGGACTTGCCTGCAAGGTCTGGATACATCAGTTGCACAGCTGAATGTCCTATCGCACCACATCACCAGTGCTCATCTTCCTCATCCTTTCCTCCCCATTCTCGAGTGTATATGGACTCTGTCGCAGCCCTGTTAGGCTGTGTGAGATGAGGGAGAAAATAAATTGACCCTACTTTTTTCTGCTTACTTTTCTTTTCTTTTCTTCTTTTCCCTGATTGAATGATGGCCAAATCTCTTGTGTAAGTAAGATTGTATAAGAAAGAACATGTTTTTGTTAAATCTGCTCTTATGTGCCTTTTGCTTTCTTGTCTGTAATTACGCACTTTTAAATGATTGATTGTGTGTGTAAATAAATCATTGTTTGTTGTTAACTGTATTTCCAATCCGTCTCGGTTGTCTTTACGTCATTGGTCTGATACAGTGTACAAGTGGAGTCAGACGGGAAGTTGTACCCCACCTGATTTGCTCTGTTAGTCGGTGCTGCACCTTATGTTCCGCTCAGCAGATCACCATGTGTGGCACTGAAGGCAAGGCCTCGAGCCAATAGAAAGGCATCATGGAAACATCGAAGCGTAACCCTACTAGACCGGTTATCACAGTCAAGCGGCAACTGCTATGTAAGAAGTTCAAGCCATTGGGCCGCGGAGTTTTCTGTGGTTTGTGGCCTCAGGACCGCGTGTTCTGGAGAGATGCCAGTGCTTCCCCTCATGGCGAGCCCTGATTCCTGGGCCATAACAATACAATTCAAAGCAAATGCGTTGATGGATATACCTCCGTCCATGTTAGAGGTAAACCCACTGGTACGTTTGATCTCAAAAGGTCACACACAAAAAAAATTAAAGGTCACAGATGAGAGAGAAAGAGGGAAAGAGAGAGAGAGAGAGAGAGAAAGAGAGAGAGAGAGAGAGAGAGAGAGAGAGAGAGAGAGAGAGAGAGAGAGAGAGAGAGAGAGAGAGAGAGAGAGATAGAGATAGAGATAGAGATAGAGATAGAGATAGAGATAGAGATAGAGATAGAGATAGAGAGATAGAGATAGTGATAGTGATAGAGATAGAGATAGAGATAGAGACAGAGATAGATATAGAGATAGAGAGAATGAAAGAAAAAGAGGAAGACAGAGAAAACGAGAGAAAGAGTCAGGCAGCTCAGCAAATGGATGCAGACGTTGTGGATAAAAGCACTAAATTTTCCCCACATGCGACCCACACCATCAGCTTTCCATTTTTAGGAACCACTTCCTCTGAATACATTATGGTGGCCATCTTGAAAATCGAAGATGGCTGCCATGTAAAACCTTGTATCTTTATCAATATCTCAGCTTCTGAGCCACTTCGGAAAATAATCTTGGTGTCCAAACATACATTTTCAGGGTCAAGGAATACAACTATACCATTTAGGATAGCGCCAGATTGG
The DNA here is from genome assembly GCF_056783735.1 of Eptatretus burgeri. Taxonomy (NCBI): domain Eukaryota; kingdom Metazoa; phylum Chordata; class Myxini; order Myxiniformes; family Myxinidae; genus Eptatretus; species Eptatretus burgeri. The sequence goes on along the minus strand of NC_140962.1, from coordinate 150,004,122 downwards.
TTATTTGGTCAAAAATAAAACAAGGCTTGGTTATCTTCAGTTTTTTTTTCCAGGCAGAACAATTCCATCAACATAGAGGAAGGAAAAAGAAGTAAAACAGATGGAGAAGTTAAGTGACATGAAGAGAGATTTTCCACACAGAGAAGTTTCAAGGAGCAGGCTGTGAGTCTGGTTCAGGTCATCAATGAGCTGGGAAACATTTTCATTGATGGCAGTAATGAGCTACTGGCATTAGACACTTGGAATGTTTTGGATGAATCTTTGGCGAACATGGTGTGAACAGTACATAGTCAAGGAAAGGATCAGAATACCAAATATTGCAAAGAAGTTATTATTGATCGTACATCCTCCATTCCTATGCCTGGTGTTGGCTTAATGGTTAGGTTGGTGGGCTTGGGATCCTCAGATCCTGAGTTCAAATCCCACTCGGATCTTGAATTAATAGCAGGTGGGGTTGACTCTGCCTGTCATCCTTCTGAAGTCGGCAAAAGAGTGCCAGCTTGTATCCTATGGCAGAGTGGCGACCCATTCAGGATTGTGCCGAATTGGCAAGGAGACTGCTTTGGCAGCACCAACGCTCTGCACAGAGTATGGTCCCGATGGATGGATCCTCCATTCATGAGCCGATTAAGAAGAATGCCCTTCCTCTCTTTAGTTGTCCACGGCCAAAAGCCAAGACCAAACAAGTGGGAAATATCTCCCTACTCAAGGATGATGTTGTTCGATTCTCTCACCTTTACATTGAGATGCAGCACAGGGTTAGTGACATGAGTACATTCCTCAGCCTTAAGAACCATCCTTCCCCCCTTCACTATCTCATGATGGAAAATTGCGCTTCGAAAAGAAATCTGATCTGATGAACATTCTGACCAAAGACACCCACAATGATCCTCCTGATTCCATTGACATGAAGCTTCTTGATGGAGCTGCTGTGGTGCACTTCCTCCCCACTCCATACATTGTGACATTTGATGAGTATGCTGATCGGGTCTTTGTTCCAGTATGGGACACATACATCCCCAACAGCATCAAAGAATCCATGAGAGAAAAGCGAGGAAAGGATGTTCGGAGAAAGGTTGCGGGCAAGATAAGCTCCCAGGAAACTGGACCGACTTCTTACATGACCCAGCCAATAAACAGGAACTGTTTGCATTCCTTTCCAACTAGACTGCCACTGTGGATTGCCCCGGAGAGAAGGAAATCATCATCACATCTGGTGTCACAGCTATTCTTCGAGGAACCGATCGATCCATGGCACCATGGGCATGTGATCATGAAGAAGTGGACACCAGGCTGCTGATCCATTTACAGGATGCTATTCAGAATGACTGTACCAACGGTCTGGTGCGCACTGTTGACAAGGATGCAGTGGTGATTCTCATTAGCAAGTTCAATCACCTGATCACCCTGTGTCAAGATGTGAGCATTTGAGTTGCCTTTGGTACGGGCAAGAACTTTACACATCATCACATCAATGATATTTACGAAGACCTGATGATATTTATGAAGAACTGGGTAGGGAGAAACCCCTGGCCCTCCCTATCTTTCACAGTTTCATGGGATGTGATACTACATCTGCATTCTTTGGAAGAGGCAAGAAGTCAGCATAGGAGGCTTGGAACTGCTATCACGATGTGACATGTGTCATTTTCTGCATGGCATTTCATCCTTACACAGAAGTAGAGGTTGGTAATCAACATTTCCAGCTGCTGGAACACTTCATTGTTATGCTGTATGATAAGACCAGTGACCGCAACAGATGGATGAAATTAGAAAGGAGCTGTTTTGCCAGAAGAGGAAGACAACGGAGAGACTTCCCCAACACAGGATGCACGATTGCAGCACAAAAAAGCGAGTTGCATGTCAGGCAGGAATATGGTGCACCACTGAGCAGATTGAACACGCACATACTCCAGAAGGTTGGGGCTGGACTCTCGATGAGGATAGCAATCCATGGGTTCCTGTGTGGAACATGTTACCTGTGGTCTCCAAAGCCTGCAGTGAACTCGTCAAATGTAGCTGCAATATTCGAAGTGGATGTGGCACTTTGTCTGCAGTTGTCACTGTGAGAAGTAGGCTAGGAATAAAATACATGTGTAGTGGTGTGTGATGACAATATACTGTCACATTTACAGTTGATATATAGTTACAATCCTTGCAGTATTTTCAGTGATTATGGTACATTAACAGCATTTTGTTTTATTTTTTGTGTTGATAAAAATCATGCTACTTTCCTAAATGGTATATTTGTATTCCTTGACCCAGAAAATGTATGTTTAGACACCAATATTGTGATCCCAAGTGGCTTAGAAGCTGAGGTATTGGAAGATATAGGCTTTTACGTGGTGGCCATTTGAAAATCCAAGATGGCTGGAATAATGTATTCAGAGGAATGTATGAGAAGAGAAACATCATGGCGTGAGTGAGCACTTCCCTCGAGTGCATTCCCTTTTTAAAATGGGGAAAGGGATGGGGGTGGGAGAGATGGGGGTGAACTGATTCATTGGTGATTCCCACCTTTGTTTGCTCTTCCTCTTCCTGAACCTGCTGTAGTTGGGATGCAACGCTCTCCATTGACTGTGATACATGAGGATACTTTGCAGCCAAAACATCCTGCACAGAATTAAAAAAAAAAACAACAGAAGTGAAGAATCATGAACCTCTGTGGTGGATTAAAGAGGAACATCCTGCACAGAAATATATACATATATAAATATATATATATATATATATATATATATATATACATATATATATATATATATATATATATATATATATACTTATATCTACGAAAAAGCAGTGAAGGTGATGGTAATTTATTTTAAGTTATATAATATCTCTTTTCTTTAACTCTTCAGGTGTAAGAGGATAAAGTCCCAGAATCACATTAACTCTTTCGACCGTTTAGCAGTTGTCTTGAAGGTAGATGGTTGGTTCAGCTGACATGATTACATCACTATATATTTAAATAAGTATTTTTGTCAGGTCGCTGAACTGATTACATATATATATATATATATATATATATATATATATATATATATATATATATATATATATATATATATTGTTGCGGATTTCGCGCCCGCCGGCGTGCTGACGGCCACGTAACTCGAATCGCGGCACGTCGCCCACCGGACGGACAATCCAGTCGTGACCCTCTCGGACTAACGCCGGGAACCAGTCACGGGTGGACCTTTCGGTCTCACCGCGATCGAGCCAATCAGCCCCCGCGTGGGATAGGGTTGCTCGCCAAATTCGACCTACCTAAGTACCCACGCGGAGGGTAGACCGGGCGATCGCACCTCGCCGCAGGTCGACTTCGGACACGGGCCACTTAAGCGACCCGTTCCGTACTATCAGAATAACCGAGCGGTGTTATCGTCGACCTCGACGGTACGATTAATTATCGGGCGTACTCAGCCCACTACCAACCCTTTACGTGAAGCAAGATGAGGGTTCAATGGGAGAAATGACGAAGCGAAGCGGGAAACAGTTCAACACAAAAGCACATTTATTCGCGGCACACGGGAAGCACACATATTCAATTCCACCAAAAGCACACAGAATAAACACAATTCCATTTACACAAAAAGCAAATATAAAAGCGAAGACAATGCAGAGCTAATACCGACTACCGAGCACACGGCAACACTTATACAATTCTACTTCACAGACGGCGCCGACAACACATACCCAAAACCAAGGAAAAGAAATACCCCCAAGGATGAGGCGGGCCTGAGGCCGAGACCGGGTCGCGCCTACCCGTCTGGTGATGAGATGCGGAGCGGCGATGGTGCCTCACTCCGCGGGCCTCGCGGACAGTGTCTGGCAGGGGGTGGGAAAGGGGCCCCCTTGGTCGCACTATCTCAGCGCGGGGGGAAACAGGAGGGGGTTGCTGATGCTCGGGGTATAGAGGATCTTTATTATGTGCGACGAGCGTCTCCACCTCGGCCAGGTCGCGCTGTCGGCCTCCCTCGGGTGCAGCTTCCTGCACGACGCGAGCACCCCCTCGTCTGGTGTCGCCACCTTTCCACAGCTCCGTCCCCTCCGTTCCGCACACGACGAGCAGCTCCACCGCCCGCGAAGTCTTGACCCTCTGCTTCCGACTCTCCTACTCTCCGCCTCTCCGCCTCGGGACTCTCCGACTCTGGACTCTTCTTTGGACTCTCCCCTTCTCGACTCTCCTACCCACTGGACTCTTCTCTGACTGACGAACACGGTCCTTTTATCCCCCCGTAGCTTCGCCTTTGACCCCCTCCCTTTGACCTTTCACCTCGCTCCCCATTGGCCCGAGAAAAAGTGGGCGTGAAGGCTTTTTGATCCACAAATTTGCATATATCGATCGTCCTGGAGGCGGGGCCAATTCGCCCCTCGCTCACCGATTGGACGGCAAAAAGTGGGCGTGTGTCGTTTTTGATCCGTTTTTGAAGCACAAAATCCGTGATTTTGTACACGCTGTTCGACGCGCGCTCTGCATGAGTCCAACACCGGTACCCACAGCGGGGCAAGAACGGTGGCGATGCTACGGTTGCGAGGTGTGACGGGAAGGTCGTGGCGGTTGTGGTGAAGCGGCGTTGTGGTTGGTGGTTGATGTTGTGGTTGTGGTGGTAATCATGGCGGTTGGTCCAAAATAAAGATAGTAAAAGAAAAACGGCTATCCTGAAGAGTCGCAGCTCGCATAAATGACATGTATTCCCACTAGACAACGGGTTTGGACCTAACTACACATGTACTTACCGAGATACCTCACCTAAGGGACCTGAATGGTGGTTTGCGAATTTGGTAACCACAACACTACCCCCTCCCCTTTTTACAGACTCGTCCCGAGTCGTCAAATTTTCGTGTGCCATCATGTGTAGTTTTCCCCTAGTACATTTTACCTACGGATCCCTGAGTGCGACATTCATGGTATTCGTGTCCCCAAAATAAATAACCTGAGGGCTGCATAACTACCTAAACAAACTCACTCACACGGACGACTTAAATAAAATTGCCGGCGCTAAGACATACATGCCGGGGGCGCACTCATATTTACAGTACATCTTAACCTTAACTTACAAATTTTACACTAAACCATGGCCCAGGATCATTGAACTCTGCAAAAGAAAAGCAGTTAGCAGGGAGCCAGGCTGCCCACATGTAGTCTCTGGCTCAAACAATGCAGGTGACAGGGAACGTGGCTGGCTGCTCACACGCAGTCCAAGGCCTTCCCTTTTGAACTGAACTCAGTGAACCACAACGGTGCATGGGCTGCACAAACGCAGTCTCCGTGCCAGCTCAAGTGGCACACGCAATGAGCACAACGAATGGATGGGTGAACACAAACACGGTGCACGGGCCGCCACTGCAGGCCCGTGTTGTAGCTGCCAACAGGGCAGTTCTCGCAGCTTGCAAACTGTTGCCTTGATCCTGACGCACATGGAAATGAACAGGGGGGGGGGGGCAAAGCAAAAATTGAACGGGGCTGGTGAACGTGGGCAGTGGGCATGGCATGGCAAAGGCAGCAGGCAAACACAGCCCGCAGAAGAAGGCCGCTGCAGGCAAACACAGCCGGCAGATGAACTGGCCGGCACAGGCCTTGCAGTACCACAGCTGCAGATGATCCGGCCGGCACAGGCCTTGCAGCAACACAACAGCTGCCGATATAGTTGGCCGGCCTCTGCCTTGAAGCAAAACACGGCCAGCCGATGAAGTGGCCAGCCTTTGCCGTTCAGTGGAGGTTGGTGGAGGGAGTGCGGTGGTGCTGGCCACTTGGAGGGCGGGCTCGGACCTACCTACCTGTCTCCCTCCCACCTATCGCCTTTGCCTGTCACTGTACATACCCACTCCCTTAATTTGTCAAACCCCAATTTAGCCCCAACTTATTTTTTTATTGTTTTTATTTTTACTTTTATGTTTACTTCCCCTCTATAAATCGTCCCCTAACCCCCTTTATCGTCCTTGTTCGGCTAACCTATCCTGTCACCTAGCCTACTCCCAACCCCTACGTTCCCTTCCCGGAGGGGAATAAGGGAGAGCTAACGTCCTGTGTCGAGGCCCAACTCAAGCCTCAGAATGGCCTCCCCAGAGTTCGGCGATCTTAACACCAAGTGGGTCCAGCGGCCCACAACGACAGCGAGGGGATGGATGGTGCGGAGGGGTACACTTCCTAATCTACCCTATCCATTTAACTGTTAAACTACCCCGGGGCTTTCAACAAGCGCCTCTCGCTTAAACTATTGGTTCTAACAACCCAGATTCCCGTCGCCTGTGTTGGTGTCCTCACAATTTCGGGCCTCGCCCCCCAATTTTCTCTCCGTGCCCTCACACGGTCTCCTGGCTGGGACACGTGGCTCCCTCCGGCAGGCACGACCCTCTGCCGAATCTTCCGCTATGGCACCCCCGGGCACTACACTGCCTCCGAGCCTACCAGCTCCCTAACACCGGGGAGTGCCCCCCATGGCACCTCCCCTGAACCGCACACGTGGCAGGCCGGCCTCCCGGGCCCCTTTCCGAGGGTCACCCGTGCCCACAACACTGCCCACGCGGCTAATGGCGCCCCGGGCCCCCGCACCAAGCAGGCGCACCCGTGCCCACTACTCTATCCCGGCCCCCCATGGGCCCATGGCCTACCGCGGCCGACTAGCCTGGTGCCCGGGGTACCCACTCAGCGATACTCACCTTTCGCAGCCACGCTCCCAAGCCCGTCAACAGGGCTCCTGCACCCTCCAAATGGGTCTCGAGCCTACTTTCCCACCAACAGCAAAACGACCTCCATTTTTCAATTTGACTAACCCCCTAACTCACTTTATACTGACCCCGGGGTCCCTTGGGCGGGAGTCACTCCTCCCCCCAATCACTCATCGCACCATGCATTCCCCATTCGCTCCATACACACAGACCCGCTGGCCTCACTCACTCACCAAGTACTCACCTCACAACTCACCAACAACTCTTCAACACACACACCGCTGAACTCTGCCATCCTTCTCACTACCTCCCCTAACTAACTCGTGCTCCCACGTCGTCCCTTAAACTACAGCACGTTCCTTTTAACACTACGTAGCTAAGCTACGTCCCCACTACACATCCAAAGTCTGTCTCTGTCTCCAAATCATCTCATTAATCAATTTCCCAACCTAAATCTGGCTACAATCCCTCTAACTAATCCATTCCACGGACTCCATGAGGACTTACCCCTGCCCCATGAAGTCGGTCTAACTAAGCTAACCCTTCCCCCTAACTAATTTCCATCCTGTGCCCCGGGTCAAGGGGGTCTTCCACCCCTTGCCCAGGAATCCTGTGTACCCGAAAGTGAGGCTTGTTCCCCTTTTTTTCTTTACATGCGCAGCGCCAGCGCGGCCACTCAGAGCTCGCGCACTTTACACCTGCCCGTGACGTCATGCAGCTGCACGTGTACCTCGTCCCTCCTTGGACGGTACCATCCGGCAGAGATACCCCTCCTGCCGGATTCCAACCACACGTGCAGCCATGACGTCACAGTGCGCAAAAAAACAAAACAAACACAAGCCCCACGTCTCGAGGGGTTCCCCACGCGAACACATGTGCTTTGCCCGTTGGAGCTGAACACACACGATCGCGTGGAGAACCCGTCCGGTCCAAATCCATTTACCTGCCTAAACTTTGTCCGTCCGCGAGATCGGCAAATCCACCGCGTGCGTTTCCGGACCGGGACTTCACTCTCGCAAGCGAGCACGTGGCGGTCTCGTGCGTTGCACAGCACGAACCGCGTGCTCACTGCTGGGCGAACCCGGCACGGTCCCCGAAACAACTACAGCCGCTACTCGGCTTTCGTTTCTCCCATGTCGCCGTCTCCGTCTCCATTCAACCCACGCACACCTGCGTGTTACGACGCACACAGTCCACTTCATCACATTCACACGGGGAGACGCGGCTGCTTGCTCCCGCATGCCAACCGACATCTCCCTCTCATACCGCTCTCTCACACACACGGTCTCCCTTGCATACGGCCGTTCACTCACGCGTGCCTCACTCGCACACGTGGCTCCACGCACTCGCGGCCTTGCACACGGCCGTTCACTCACGCGTGCGGGGGCACTCACCCGCGGTGCCTCACTCGCACTTCGTGCCTCATCCACACACGCGGGGGCACTCAACCGCGGTGCCTCATCCACACACGGTGCCTCACCCACACACGCGGGGGCACTAACCCGCGGTGCCTCACTCACACTGGCCGTTTCATCCACACACGCGGGGGCACTAACCCGCGGTGCCTCATCCACACACGGCGTGCTGGGAAGCACGCACTCCGGCACCATCGCCACCACACCACTCACACACGGGGTCGCTTCCACACACGGGGACGCACTCACACCTTGCACCACACACACAGGGACAACCACACTGGGGATTTGTGTCCCCACAAGGGTCTCCGGGCCCTCTATACCCCCCAAGCTCTCCGTGCACCTGTCCACAGCACCCGTCCCCTCAACCTCGCAAAGCACGACCGAACTCACCTGGTCGTGACTCGCCTCAAGGGGGCAGACTCCCTCCCCTCGTTCCTGGAGGAGGTCATCCAGGTGCTCGCACTGGGTCTCGACCCAGTCCGCCAGCTCACCCCCATTATCCTCCACTACCTCTGTGTGTGTGTGTGTGCGTCACTTACCCCATCTTCCTCGTGTAGTCTTTCCTCTATTTTTTCTATCTCCCGTGTCTCTGCCAACTCTTCACCCTTTACCTCCCTTGTCTCAACTACTATTTCCTTTGTCACGGCCTTCATGCCCACCTGCAGGCATCGGCCCATGTTCTGCGTCTCACCCCGCAGCTTTTTCATCTCTTCCCTCATTTGCTGTGTATTCGCATCCATCGTCGTTTTCACTTCATTTGTATTTGTATCCATCTTTTCATCCATTTTTTGTGTATTCGCATCCATCTTTTCGTTCATGCCTTTCATTTCCGCATTCATTTGTGCCAGCATGGTGAATAGCTGGGCCATGTCGGATGCACTCAGCTGAGCCGTTTCGGCAGGGGTTGGGGGAAGGGTTTTGGTGGAGAGGGGGGGGGTGTCATACACTGCGGCCGCTGCCGCTCCCATTTCGGGCTCTGGGTTCAGTTGGGCGAGTCCGTGTTCCTGCACAATCAACATTTCCTGCACGGGGATTTCATCCTGAGCCATGGATTCTACACATTCTACATCCATTTCTAATACCCCCGGCTCCCGCTCGCCTTGAGACGCCATCTTGCTTCTCGTGAAGGGTTAATTTGCTCGCTCGTAATTTGGAGGGAATCGGGGGTCGCTTCTCTCACCCCTGGACCGATTCCCGTGAATTTAATTGGAGACAGGAGAGCCCGTTTTCCTGTTCTCCGATACCAGTGCCGCGAGGAGGGCGATGAGTTTATATCGCACGACCTGACACCAGTGTTGCGGATTTCACGCCCGCCGGCGTGCTGACGGCCACGTAACTCGAATCGCGGCACGTCGCCCACCGGACGGACAATCCAGTCGTGACCCTCTCGGACTAACGCCGGGAACCAGTCACGGGTGGACCTTTCGGTCTCACCGCGATCGAGCCAATCAGTCCCCGCGTGGGATAGGGTTGCTCGCCAAATTCGACCTACCTAAGTACCCACGCGGAGGGTAGACCGGGCGATCGCACCTCGCCGCAGGTCGACTTCGGACACGGGCCACTTAAGCGACCCGTTCCGTACTATCAGAATAACCGAGCGGTGTTATCGTCGACCTCGACGGTACGATTAATTATCGGGCGTACTCAGCCCACTACCAACCCTTTACGTGAAGCAAGATGAGGGTTCAATGGGAGAAATGACGAAGCGAAGCGGGAAACAGTTCAACACAAAAGCACATTTATTCGCGGCACACGGGAAGCACACATATTCAATTCCACCAAAAGCACACAGAAAAAACACAATTCCATTTACACAAAAAGCAAATATAAAAGCGAAGACAATGCAGAGCTAATACCGACTACCGAGCACACGGCAACACTTATACAATTCTACTTCACAGACGGCGCCGACAACACATACCCAAAACCAAGGAAAAGAAATACCCCCAAGGATGAGGCGGGCCTGAGGCCGAGAACGGGTCGCGCCTACCCGTCTGGTGATGAGACGCGGAGCGGCGATGGCGCCTCACTCCGCGGGCCTCGCGGACAGTGTCTGGCAGGGGGTGGGAAAGGGGCCCCCTTGGTCGCACTATCTCAGCGCGGGGGGAAACAGGAGGGGGTTGCTGATGCTCGGGGTATAGAGGATCTTTATTATGTGCGACGAGCGTCTCCACCTCGGCCAGGTCGCGCTGTCGGCCTCCCTCGGGTGCAGCTTCCTGCATGACGCGAGCACCCCCTCGTCTGGTGTCGCCGCCTTTCCACAGCTCCGTCCCCTCCGTTCCGCACACGATGAGCAGCTCCACCGCCCGCGAAGTCTTGACCCTCTGCTTCCGACTCTCCTACTCTCCGCCTCTCCGCCTCGGGACTCTCCGACTCTGGACTCTTCTTTGGACTCTCCCCTTCTTGACTCTCCTACCCACTGGACTCTTCTCTGACTGACGAACACGGTCCTTTTATCCCCCCCCCGTAGCTTCGCCTTTGACCCCCTCCCTTTGACCTTTCACCTCGCTCCCCATTGGCCCGAGAAAAAGTGGGCGTGAAGGCTTTTTGATCCACAAATTTGCATATATCGATCGTCCTGGAGGCGGGGCCAATTCGCCCCTCGCTCACCGATTGGACGGCAAAAAGTGGGCGTGTGTCGTTTTTGATCCGTTTTTGAAGCACAAAATCCGTGATTTTGTACACGCTGTTCAACGCGCGCTCTGCATGAGTCCAACACCGGTACCCACAGCGGGGCAAGAACGGTGGCGATGCTACGGTTGCGAGGTGTGACGGGAAGGTCGTGGCGGTTGTGGTGAAGCGGCGTTGTGGTTGGTGGTTGATGTTGTGGTTGTGGTGGTAATCATGGCGGTTGGTCCAAAATAAAGATAGTAAAAGAAAAACGGCTATCCTGAAGAGTCGCAGCTCGCATAAATGACATGTATTCCCACTAGACAACGGGTTTGGACCTAACTACACATGTACTTACCGAGATACCTCACCTAAGGGACCTGAATGGTGGTTTGCGAATTTGGTAACCACAACAATATATATATATATATATATATATATATATATATATATATATATATATATATATATATATATATATATATATATATATACATACATATGTATATATATATATATATACATATATATACATATATATATATATATATATATATATATATACATATATATACATATATATATATATATATATACATATATATATATATATATATATATATATATATATATATATATATATATATATATATATATATATATATATATATATATATATATATATTGTCATCACAACATGTCGGGAGGAAGGTAAAGATAGATATATTTTGTAATTTAAATTGCTTGAAAATTTTTCAAAACCTAAAATGTCCAACTTCAAACATCAAAACATTTTGAAAGCTTTCTGGTATTTTACCGTTTTCTCAGGTATTTTCATGATGTGACGTTAAAGGGATTTTTATGCTCCTCACTGCTTTGAAAGAAAAATACCCTTATTTTACCATCTCAGTTTACGTTCTCCCTCCATCATGCTGTTGGTGTTTCCCTTTTTCCTGCTGTTCTCTTTATGTTTTGTCCAAATCTCTTCTGTGCCCTTACTCTTCCATGAGCCTGTACCGCATATTAAAAAAATAATTTCACCTTTTTATGAGTTGGTCACCTGAAAAGGCTTATTCATTCCCCTTCATGGCTTATACAGGTGACTGATAAACAACAGCACATGATAAATAATTCTGATGAGATGCTCATTCTCAGAAATCTCAAGTTTGTGAGGAATATTCCATGACCACGACGTAACAACTGGTCATAAATGGATAACTGCCGATCGGAAAGTAAAAAAAAAAAATTCAGGCCGAAACACAAGCTTTCTCAATGTAAAAAAACAAATGGATATTACAGAAAACAATAAACACTTTTTTACTTATTTACTCACCTTTAGTTCAGCATGAGCAATCTCCACAGAAACAATGTTGTGGTTCCGATGTTGTTCACCCGTGCACATGGCGCACATTAAGGTCCCATCATCCTTACAATAGAGCAGGATTGGCTGTCCATGTTCAATGCATCTTAATTTCTCAATCTTCACTCCCGGATCCACCAGTTTGTGCCCTCTCCGTTGATGAGGCTTCAGGTGTTGCTCACAGCAGAGCATCTCACAAGGTACACACCTCTTCACTGCCTCTCCATTACAAAGCTCACAGTAACTATCAGTGCCCCCTGATTTCACATCACCACGTTCTGCATCATGGACATCAACCCCCTTCCCACCCTCTCTCGTTTTCAACTTTTCGACTAAGTTAGCAATGGTCACATTCTTCTTGAGTTTTGGTATTTGTGGAAAAACCTCACGGCAATTTGGACAAACACAACCTGTGCCTTCTTCCCTGCTCTCCCAGGATGTTTCTATACACACACGACAAAACGAGTGGCCGCATGGCAAAGCAATGAGCTCCTCGTAGAGTTCAAAGCACACTGGGCATGTGAGTTCATCCAAACTTTCTCCAATGTAAGAGGAAGAAGAAGCCATCTCCTTGGGGACAGAGAAGAGTGTGAAGCAGAATTGAATTGAAACCTGAAAATGGAGATTGAAAATTAGAAAAACTTAAAGTAATGAAAGACCAAGTATATAAACGTAAATAACAATTAGGTTTGGAATGATCATTCAGGATGTGAAATGAAACTACAAACTAAATAAGAAGCCAATTAGAAGGTGCACCCAAAATTCATCCCAAACACACGAAACAGAACAGAGTTCTAGGTTTTTGATGACAATGTTCTTGTGTTGACAAACACAGAAACACAGATTACAATGTGATTTCACGTGTACACCATCTGATGTGATGTATGACTGAATGAGAGTTTGAGTAAAACAAAGCTCAAAAGGCACACCTGGTATCATCACATTGGTACAATGGACATTTCAACCCTCCATGCAGCGGGAGTGAAGATTGAATGTGTAAAAGAGTTTTCTTATCTTGGTTCTGGTTGTGTGATTGCCTCAGTCCTCAACATAAATGGATAAATGAACGACAGAATGTAATGTGATGAGACGAGAATAATCCAATACTATAAATCTGAAATTAGACAATTGGCATCCTATGACGGTGCCAAGTTGAACATCATTGAGCTCTTCTGTCCGGCCCATTCTACTGTCAGTGTTTGTGTCTCGAGATCACATCGCTGTGTGCTTGATTTTATACGCCTGTCAGCAATGATTGTGGCTGAAATGGCCAAATCCACTTTTTAGAAAGGGTATCCGCATACTTTTGGCAACGTAGTGCTTGGATGGTTCTCTTGGCAGAGTACAGTATAAACAACAAGAAGTGAAGGCTTCCTTGGTGACTTCTCATACTGTCTTTGGATACAATACATGGAGATGATTGATTTACTTCATCAAGGCAGAGAGGACAGGGACCTGGTATCTTCACCTGCAGTCTCTCAAAGACTTGCTGCCGTACTTTGCCGCCACTGGACACAATATGTACAACAAATCTTGTATATTTATTTGCAACAAATTATTTAGCTTGAAACACACAAACCAGATGTTTCTACGCTGTTCAAATCAGGCTACCATGTTGTTCATTGGAGTGACTGTGACCGGGCTGGATTATCAGAACGAGTTATTGAGCAGGTATTGATGAGGGATATGAAAACATCAGGACTTATCCGTGGCCGAGGAATGAGAGTCTCAGCATGAACAGTGGCTGCTCTTGCAAGACATGAGTATACCAGACATTGTTCCAGGTCATTTTGTTTTTCATGTGGCAGATAATGCTGATCACAACATCAACACTATTTCTTTGTGATGAACTCTGAATTGTCTGGAAGTATAAGTAAGAGCTGATGAAAATAAGTATTTCTTCCTGAAAGTATTAATAATTGTCAAAAATGATTACTTTTTAGGATCCTGATTATGACTGGAAGTGGTGATTCATCTTTTACCTTCGTTTGTCCAGATAAAATAGACCAAATGCAACATCTCTTGAACAAGAATTAATCAACTGCTTTTAAATCGTATTCCACAATCCATCTCTCATACATATTACATGACAAATGTACAAATGTTCTCTTTTACCTTTCACATGAAATAAAATGTATTTTGAAATTTCAATTCATGACTTGCTGAAATACCCCATATACCCCACAGTTTGGGATAAATTTCAAAACGTTCCACCAAGTCGACTTGCCTGCATTTTCAACAATATTTAAGCCATTCATTGCAATTAAAATCATTTATTTTGCAATTTATTGGAGGTTTGGCCTTTTTCACGGGAGAGTGACGTGACTATGTGCTTTTCCATTCCATATGAATAAAACCTTGACTGCATATACATGCTACACAAACCTCCCCCCCCCCCACTCCCACCCCCTATATAAATAAATCCATACATTCTTTCTTCCAACCTGCTCATGGTGTCCTTTCCCTATTGCTCAAACATCTGCACTTGTGATAGCTGGTAAGTTTTACCCCAACTGTTTTGCTTCATTAAATAGCCAGCACTACACTCACTATTCCACTTGGCAGTAACGGGTGCATGCTAAGGGTGCGAGCCTCGGTTAGTTGGACCATGTCACCCCCAGCAGGTAAACGGTGTTAGACAAAGGAGCAATGGGAGATTTGTCCATCTGATTGACGTTTGTGGTTGCTTCACAACCCGCTGGGCCTCTTAATTATCCGTGGTGAGTTGGCTTGCAGGACCGGAGGTTGGGAGTTGTTTGAGGAGTTTCCCCTCATGGCGAACCACAGAACCCCGGGGTCATAATATTGCCGTGGGTCTAGCCGGTTAAGTTTAATCCCCCCGACCCAATTGTGGTGGACGGGCAGTTAACACTGACCAGGCCGGATCGCAGAGCGATTTTCCTTCGGCGGCAGACATGTGATCCTCAGAGATTATGGCGTGCGGGGGAATGGCAGGGTGGCACAGGTTGAGTGACGGAAGCACAGCACAAAGGGTTTATACTCGAACCCACAAAAGACACGTGGACACCAGCAACTGAAAACAAACGTGGATTTAATGAAAATAGAAGTATTTTCAAGGCTAATAATTCAAATTGTAATAATAAACGTGAGATAAATTAAAGCCAAATGTCGAGGTGCCTCCACACACAGACAAGGGGAAAACAAAAGAAAAGCAAATCCTCCCTTTATTCTGGCACTTAGCTTTGTCCAGAGATGGTCTGAACTGAACTTTGGGATTGAAGCACTTCATCCTGCTCGGGAAAACGTGCCCCCAAAATGGCACCAAGCCGCTCTCTGGGCGGGAAACGTACGTGAGGTAATTTGTGAGGTGGTATTCAATGTCAGGGCTCACCAACCACCATGCAGCTTCCTCGTCGATTGCACTTGCTGATACCGCTCTCTGAAGAATGGCGCCGCTCCCTTCGGTGATATACACGAGGCTTCGAAGTCGGTCTCTTACGACCCTGCCAAAAGTCAATGGTCAGCATCTTGCCCAGCATGCTGCAAATTCACCAGCACGAACACGAGAATCGCCCAGCCATTTCATCGTGCTGAGAGGAGAACAAAGTGAGATCCTCCATCCCAGCCACATTCCTCTCACAACTACTGTCTGCTCTTCGAACTTAATAATCTTTTCACCCGCTCTCTGACATCGTACCCAATCATCCACCTCTGGGTGTGTGGCTCCGCCAGCCGTCACCCTTGGAGACAGGGCTTCTTGCCTGCTTGTACGTGCAGCTCGGTTGTAATTGTTTTAAGGACGTGATCCCCTTTATCGCCGGTCTTGAAATACAAAAACAAAGGGAAAGGTCACTGGGGGCAATTACATATCGGGGGAAATTGACCTTAATCCCTATCTAATTAAGACGGCACCACCCCTCCTACCCCCTAGTGTGGTGACACGTAACACTTAAGCTCAGTTTCCCACCTTAATTTCCATCAAGATGTCTCCTACATGTCCACGGACAAAGCATCTTTGGACGATCCGAACTTTGCTATGAAATTTCTCCATCTACCACCACAACCATAACAATATCTTCCGTGATGTTGCAGCAAGGTCACACCCGATTTCTCAACCTACTGAATAAGAATGGATCTGAGGATGAAAGGACCTCTCTGAGCATTCATAACAGAGATGGCCTTTTCCAAACAATGATAACCGTAGTATATCTGTGGAATGGTTTTTCAAAAAGCTAGAGAATGGAGAAAAAGCCCTACGTCACTGATTGCTCTATTCACGATCAGTGGACACCCTCTATTGCTTCTGCCGCTGTCTTTTCAACCCTGTTAGTAACTACATTGCCAAGAACGAGGGATTTAACAAGTAGAAGAATTTTAAACCTCAAGTATCTGAGCATGAACAAAGTCCAGGTCATGATGAGGCATCGATGAAGTGGAAAGAGATCTGTATATACTTGGAAAGAGGAGTAACAATATATCATGACATCCAAAATCAGATTTAAGATGATGTGGAAAAGTGGTGCAGCATTCTCAAACATGTTATTGATGGAATAAAATCTCACTTTTTGTGGGCATCGAGAGAGTCTCTCACCCGAAACGACGAATAACCCGGGGAATTTTCTGGCATTGATGAAACTGTTCGGGAAATATGATTTGGTAATGAGAGAGTATTTGACGAACATTCAGGATGGTCCCCACCACATACCTCTCACCCACCATTAAAAACGAATTTAGACAACTTTTTGGATTGCCGGGTCAAGTCGATCATTTGTCGAGGAAGTCGAAACTGCAAAATACGATGCCCTCATCTTGGATAATACTCCAGATCAATCGCACATTGATCAGATGTCTTAGATCCTCGGATATCTCCATATCTCATGTGGGAAAGTGAAAGTCAAGGAGTCCTTATTGATTTCAGGCATCGAGAAGGCACCATGGCTCATGCTTTAAAACAACAAATCGTCAGCAAGCTGAAAAACAATGGCCTTGAACACATGAACCTCCATGGTCAAGGGTACAACAATGCCACTATGATTTTGGGGTTCACCATGGTGTTCAACAGCGATCACCGATATCAAGCCAAAGGCCGTCTTCATTCAGTGTACCAAACATTTTCTAAATTTGACTGGGGTACAATCCACTGCAACTACAGTGAACGCCATGGCTTTTTGGGACAAACGAGCACCTTTACTTGTTTTCCTCTGTCTTAACACACCGGTGAAAAATATTCAAGCAGTGTGTGTCAGGGAAGACTGTGAAGTGAGTTTGTGAGATCAAATGGAGCTTCAAGCGTGATGCAATTGACACTGTATGGTCCGACCTGCAAGAAACATCTGAAGCCCTAGAGCAGCTTCGTGATAGTAATGCTGAGACGCAGAACACAGTCAGATGCAGATATTTTGTTGAATAGCATGATGACCTACATTTTCACCATATCGCCGACCAAGAATTAACAGGGTCCAACTACACTTTTTTGAAGTTTGACAAAAATGAAATAAAAAATTCAAAGTGGAATTGCCGTTATCTCATAACATTTTATTTTCATATCGTGTGCTACATAACAGGTACATATAAAGGTTACATAAAATAATCGTACTTAGTTTCCTCTGTTGCCCTTCTACATGGATTTCTTCTAAATTTGAATGAAATGTCAGATAAACCCTGTTAATTCTCGGTCGACGATATACCTATCATTTTGGAAGCCAATGCTAACTGAGATTAATGACATGCAAAACATTCTCCAAATGGCTGGGCTGGGGTGAGATGCCTCTGCTGCCAAGTTGGGGGCCCTTGTTTTATTCATGCAAAATGAATGAGATAACATTGGAGAGGAGGCAAAAATTTAGGATTACAATTTTTGCGACCAAATGTAAATCTCCAGAAAGCGGTGAATGAGGAAAAAGAAAATGGCAGAAGAAAGTACTGTGGACACAGGTCTTTCATTACATGATGAGACCAAACGGGAGTAGTATGAAATTTTGGATCAGCTGCACAAGGAAGTGACCTGATGCACCCATCAGATTAGTGACATGAACATTGAGTTTGGGTTTCTCACATCACTCAGTTACCTGATGGACCTATCCAACGACAGCAACATTGTCATGAAAATCTACCATCTCACAGAGGCATACGACGATATAATCGCCAGAGCGATACAGAGAGAGATTCATCGTCTTCGTCGACACATCAAACTGTATGAGAAAAGCACTGGGAAGGAAACGGT
Source organism: Eptatretus burgeri (assembly GCF_056783735.1). Taxonomy (NCBI): domain Eukaryota; kingdom Metazoa; phylum Chordata; class Myxini; order Myxiniformes; family Myxinidae; genus Eptatretus; species Eptatretus burgeri. The sequence goes on along the minus strand of NC_140962.1, from coordinate 149,985,875 downwards.
GAACTGGAAGGCAAATGGAATCCTTATAGATGTTGTGAAGTGAGGATTCGAGGAATCTTTCCCTGAGATACCCATCATACAGAGGACATTTCTCACCACGTGTGTGAGCATTGTTGCTTGTGAGAGGAGCTTCTCCAAACTGAAACTGATCAAGACATACGTCAGATCCACAACGAGCCATTCCAGGCTCAGTAATCCAGCCATCCTCTCCATTGAGCATGAACTAGCCGAATCAATTGACTTCAAAGCTGTGACAGATGCGTTTGGCTCACAGTTTTTGAGGATTTTTTCCTGAAGGATAGGAAGAGGTAAACCACACAGTCACAACAACAACTGCACGCTTAGTCGGCCAATGATACTTTAGAAAGGTGGAAATTTGAGATCTCACCCCAAGCGTCATTTTTCTTCGATACACTACTGGGTGAGGGGGTGACGTGTTAAATTTCTGTGAAAAGTTGTAGTTTGGAGATCACTGAAGAGAAGGTTCTTTATAGTACTGCAGCATAGCAAACCAATTGTTCGACTTTTCATAAAAGCACCAAAATTGGTACATATGTTGACTAATATATTCTGAAGAATTCTGGATATGGAGCCACTCGAGATTTTGTCTTGGTCAGCTTTGGTGGCCATTTTCCAAAATGGTCGCCATTCTACTTTAACAACATGGGATATCTGTCATTGTTATTCTCTTTGTAGGTTTCTCAGAGGTGATAAATACTCCATGTGATGTGCATTTACAAAGGAAAACAATACAAATGTCATTTGTGTTCATTTATTATATTTCCAACCATTGTATTGGGGAAAAATGGTCATTTTTATGGGAAAATCCATTTTCGCACACAGCATCAGTGACAGGTTCAGAAGTATTTTGTTGTGGTGGTGGTAGTGGTGGAAGTGGTGTTGTAATTGGTAATATTGGTGTAGTAGTAGTAGTAGTAAGTAGTATTAGTGTGGTAACAAGGTGTTTTGTGTCTTTGCAGAATATGGAGTGATAATCATCAGGAGCGGAGTCAACACGAGCAGGAGTGAGTATGTCAAAGAAGTTCCAGCTCGTGCATTCTTCCATGGACCGTGCGTCTGTTGGCCCATCTAACACAAACTGGGAACTGTGTGCCATATGCCAGGAGGACACAGCAGAGTCCCTTGTTTGCTCAGAAAATACAAAACGCCCAAACACAGGGAGTGGGTACAAGACACTGGCCGGGAAACAGTCTTCCAGGGTGGCTATGTCTGGGGGCAGGTCTTGGTCCCTCAACCCGTGCTTTCATCACCAACAAGCTGGGGCTGGCGGCAAACAGAGGATGGGTCCTACGAACCGCTCTGGACCACACTCCCTGAGGCTTCAAAAAGCTGCTTCGAGCTGGTGTCGTGCGGCTGCAAAAAAGGCTGTAGAAACCGCTGCAAATGCAAGAAGGCTAATCTGCAATGTACTGGACTGTGTGCTTGTGAAGGAGAATGTCAGTAGACAGACGCAGTAGACACAGACTGAGATATCGGCCGAGCTTAGAATGTGCAAATGCAAAGTCGCATTGCTTGTAAAAGTGTTGACTTCTTGATCCAGAGCCAGTACACTTGAGCTCAGAAACTCATACTGTACTAGACTGATGTATGCGTGTACCATGTGTCCTGGTAGAATGGTAGTAGACAGTAAACCGTAGCCGCTTGAAAGTGAAGTGTGCAATAATTTGACAACATTTTCTGAGCTTGTCATTATCACGATTATCAGTTCCCTTTTCAAAATAGAGTAAAGTATGTAATCTATAATGCAATTTTTGTTGATTCCAAACCCATTGAATGTGATGAATATCATTGACTCTTGTTCTCCAGGTAATAATGGGTACTTTTCAGCGAAAAGTTTCAGGAGAGCAGCAATTTACAAATGAAATAATGGCTTTTTTACTGAAAATACTGGCTCATAATATTTGAATATGCCTTTTCATGGTCAATTTACTGAATTTACACTTTCCTTATATCTACCACCAATACAATAAGAAAATAAGAGCAGATTGCCAATTTCGCTAAAGTAGAATGGCGGCCATTTTGGAAAATGGTCGCCGAAGCTGACCAAGGCACAATCTCGGGTGGCTCCATATCTAGAATTGTTCGGAATACATTATTCTACATGTGCACCAATTTTGGTGCTTTTATGCAAATTTTAACAATTGATTTGAAATATCAGACTACGCTGCAGGACTATTATCCATAAGAAACCCAAAGAAACAATTTCTTCAAACGAGAACGGGCACTCATAGAGCGCATACCTTCGCCGCCACTACTTTTTTTGTTCTTGGTATGAGTGTGGGGAACTGGTTTCATGTGAATGGTCTTATGACACAAACCACATATCTATAATGTCATGACCCCCCCCGACTTTCGGGGGCTACGGACGAAAGAACAATCAACTCACGTCGTTTTGGCGAGTCTTCACTCGCAAGCTCGGTGAATACAACGTTTCAACAAGAGAAGGTAATCTCGTTTTCAAGGTGGTGACCCCCCTGACCTTTGACCCCGAACAGGTAACAAGAGTATGGGCGTCATTGTGTCATATTGCATATCACAAGATGAGGCGTTGAATTCTGAACATTTTGGCATTAGTTGCATGCAAATTGAATAAAAATTAACCGTGTTATCGTAAAAAGACGATTTTGACCTTTTTGTGACCTTGACCTTGACCTTTGACCCGAACGATCCCAAAATCTAATCGAATGCTTCCTGGCTAATAACCAATCATCCCACCAAATTTCATGCAATTTGCTTAAATACTTTTGAGTTATCCGAATCACAAGATTACAAATAAATAAATAAATAAATAAATAAATAAATACACGCCGACCAAAACATAACCATTCGCAGAATGCGAAGGTAAAAAGGTTTTTTGAGGTGGAGAGCAGCCACATATAAACTCTGACCCAGCTTGAGATAGTATTGCACACATTAATAATCTCTTTGTTGGTTATCGAATAATTAATGAAATATCCTTCCCATGCTAAAATAATTCATACTTCTGGAAGTGGGAACATTGCGAGCATTGAACCACTGGACGGATCGAGTTAAAAATAGGGGGTTGTGCACAGGAGGGTGATAAGGGTAATAAAAATAATTTAAATAAAACAAACATACAACCAAGGGATGAGGGTGGAGGGTCAGAGCTATATAATCAAGAAAGAGAGTGAAAGAGAGTGAGAGAGCAAGTTGCTGTAATGCAGAATTAGAAGCCATTTTGTGTCCAATGTGTTTGGGACAGCGTACACGATTGTGTTTGTATTCTGACCCAATGAGGAGAATGTGTTCATTTTGTTACCTTCGTAGGTCCATTCCGGTTGCCCGGTTATAATTCAGCAGGTAGTGTCAAGCGACTGCAACGGCCTCTTCCTACTCCTTCACGTACAGCACAAGGCTGCGGGTAGCAACATTGGTTGGGGGTGCGGCTGTGCTGAGAAGTGGGAGAAGTAGGAAAGCCGGCAGGGCTGAGAATGGGGCAGGTGGATTGGGGCAAGAGAACCGATGGGGTGAGGGTGGGGGAACTGCAGGGGGCAGGAGAGCCAGAACACCAGTGGGGAAAGGGATCTTCAAGGGTCTTGACGTCTTAAGGGTCTTTAAGGTCATTGGGGTGTTAAGGGTCTTTGAGATCATAAAGTCTTTGGGGTCTGACAGTTCTTAAGGGTCTTTAAAGTCTTCCAGCTCTAAGGGGTCTGAAGGGTCTTTAAAAGACTTGAGGGTCTGAAGAGTCTTTAAAAGACTTGAGGGTCTTCAGGGTCTTAGTCTTCAAAAAATTTGGGTCCTTGGGAACTTTTGTGTCTTCGGGAACTTTTGGGTCCTCCAGAACCTTTGGGCCCTGAGGAAATTTTTGGTCCTCATGAACTTTTGTGTCCTTGGGAACTTTTGGGTCTTCTGGAGCTTTTGAGACTTTTTGGTCCTCAGGAACTTTTGGGTCCCCAGGAACCTTCAAGTCCTAGGGAACTTGAGACTTTTGGGTCCTCGGGAACTTTTGGATCCTCGGGAACCTTTGGGTCCTCGGGAACTTTTGGGAATTTTAGGTCCTCTGGAATTTTTGAGTCCTTGGGAACTTTTGGGACTTTTAGGTCCTCGGGAACTTTTGAGACTTTTGGGTCCTTGGGAACTTTTGGGGGCATTTTGGTCCTCGTGGACTTTTGGGTCCTCAGGAACTTTTGAGTCCTCAGGAGCCTTTGGTTCCTTGTGAACTTTTGGGTCCTTGGGAATTTGAGACTTTTGGGTCCTCAGGAACTTTTGGGTCTTCTGTAACTTTTGGGAATTTTAGGTCCTCTGGAATTTTTAAGTCCTTGGGAACTTTTGGGACTTTTAGGTCCTCAGGAACTTGAGACTTTTGGGTCCTTGGGAACTTTTGGGGGCATTTTGGTCCACGTGGACTTTTGGGTCCTCAGGAACTTTTGGGACTTTTGAGTCCTCAGGAGCCTTTGGTTCCTTGTGAACTTTTGGGTCCTTGTGAACTTTTGAGACTTTTGGGTCCCTGGGAACCTTTGGGTCCTCAGGAAATTTTTTGAACTTTTGGGTCCTCGGGAACTTTTTGGCATGACGATTGTGAATCGGAACGTACTGCACACCATTTACCGTTGCAGATAGCTTTGGCTCACCGCAGCCCAAAAATGGTGAACGTATTATTTCTTTAGTTCGGTTCCAATTGTGCGTGGAGTCTGGCCAGCTGTGCAATGAGTTAATATGTGGAAGACAGTCACACATCTCGACTAATTAGGTGTGATGGCCTTTGGCCATGTTATATATCACGTGATATCTCTTAACCAATGAGATTGCATATAAATGAAAAAGCTAGAAAGGTGATCTTTAAAGGCTCAGGTGGTGGATGAAAATACCCTGAGTACAATCCCTGGACCGGAATTGTGCTGCAGTGGCAAATCCAGGGGGGTTTCCTGGTTGCCTGGAAACCCCCCTCCCAACAAAAAATATTTACCATTACAGTGGCAAACCCAGGGGTTCCCTGGTCACCCAGAACTCCTTCTCCACAAAAGTGTGCCACAAAAAAGGCCAGAAGCCTCAGAAAAACTGTATCAATACAGTACCTAATAAACAATCAACCACTAACAGCTCACAGTAATTTATTTGGAAATTATTTGGAAAATTTATAATTTTCTGTTATTTGGAAACCTCCCCTACCCAATTCCTGGATTTTCCCCTGCTGTGTGCTAAATTTGGTGGTTGTTGGTTCAGCGGTCCTTGCAAAAAATGCGAATAAATAGACAGACAGACAGACAGACATCTGATGTAACTTATTTATTCCATGTCTTTATCCAGACCCCATTCATGCTATTATAGAGAAGACAAAGGGGATTTGACAAGACAAAAAAGAGAGTTGGTGGAAATCCTAGCGAGTTCTGTGGAGGGAAGTCCTGGCCACTCCTGTGCCACTGCAGAGGGGAGGGAGAGAGGCATGGCTCCGGCTGGGTGAGGCACGGCTCGGCCGGGTGAGGTGACTAAACTTGGGGTTCATGCTAAAAGAACATTGAGGACAGATTACAAAGGTAAATATACCATCAGAGATGGGGAATCCCACGCCACAACGAAGGTAGCTCACTTGAGTTTAAATATTATTACATCAAGTTAAAAAAAATTAGGGCCTATTTCGCGATAATGTCGTTTTTCAAGATGGCTGCCTGGCGGCTATATTTGATGTTCGACATGGCCGAAATTCAATTGCAACCTACTTCGTCCCGTTACATACATTTCCAGCAAGTTTCATCAGAAAAGAAAAAAATTTGAGCCTATATCGCGATAACGTCGTTTTTTTTCAACATGGCTGCCTGGCGGCCATATTGGATGTCCGAGCGGGCCCAACCAAAAATAATTGAAATCAGATAAGCGGTTTTCCATTTATTACAAAAAACATTTTTTTCAAGATGGCCGCCCCAGCCGGCCATCTTGGATCCGGCCACGCCCAAAATCAATAGGGTTCTTCCTTTTCAGGTGGTACATGTGTGACCCAAATTTCAAATCGATATGGCGACGTCGTTTTTTTCAACATGGCTGCTTGGTGGCCATATTGGATGTCCGAGTGGGCTGAAACCATATTGCAAAAAGTTCCCCAGGGGTGAGGAACGTAGTAACCAAAAAGAATTGAAATCAGATAAGCGGTTTTCCATTTATTACAAAAAACATTTTTTTCAAGATGGCCGCCCCAGTCAGCCATCTTGGATCCGGCCATTCCCAAAATCAATACGGTTCTTCCTTTTCAGGTGGTACACGTGTGACCCAAATTTCAAATCGATATGGCAAACAGTTTATGAATTATCGCACTCACAGCTATAAATATTGACGCCCAGCCAGCCGGACGGACGACCCGGGTGACAACAATATCCCCCTTCCGCCAAGCGACGGGGGATAAAAACGGTAAAAATGGGGTCAAAAGGGTTGATAATTTTCGAAACAGACATTGGGAAAGGGAGATGTTAAACTATTACATAAGTGATGCATATCTACTATCACATTTAATTACTTAAGGATTATGCTGAGAAATTCATTAAGGAAATAAGTACAAGATATTAAACAACTTTAACGAAATAGGAGTCATTTCCACAACACCAGCCTCACCTTCCTCCTTCAGACTTCTGAGTCTGCTCTCAGAAGGGGGAGCAATGTTGAGCAAGATCCCCCTTATCATTCAAGACTACTCATCATCGTATGAAGTCCCACATGCAAAAATTCAAAACAAGAGTTCATCCGAATCTCATGTGTCATTCTGCTAATCCGGCACATCCACTCACTATGGCATGCACTTAACCAGATCTACATCCAGATGTAACAAAAAAAATCTTGAGGTTGGGATTAGAGTGGATTTACCAAGAGGGCATCTTACTCTTCTTTCTCCAAAGGATCTATTGAAGCTCATGAAGTATTTGGAACCTCCTACCCAGCATCAGACCCCTACCCCAATGCTGTCTCATCGGGCACTTGGTCACAGTACTACAACTGTCCTCAGTGACCACAGGGCCTGGCAGCACCCGGTGATCCCCTGGACCAAATGATCTCTTCAAAAATGGAGTTTTTTTGACTAGCCTGGAGGGTCCACAAAGATCCACAAAGGGCCCTCAAGAAGGGCCCATGTAGCCTCTCAAGAAGTGGTGAGTCCTCGATCCATGTGGCCCAATACACAAAAGCAAATGGCCCTTGTGGACCAACTAAAGGAAACTTGGCGATTTGGTCTTGAAGCAGGGTGTGGAGTATTATGGCCTTTATGGCCTAACAAAATGCTGCAGTGGATAAGTACATTGTGCCACAGCAAGTGAGCAGCATGTGGCAGGTAGCAAACTGACATGGTTGACAATGGCAAGTCATGGCTGACAGGCATAACTGACGAGGCAGGTAAGTGGCTGCAGATGATATGGGATGGTAGATGGTCTTGTCAGTGGTGGCAGGAGCATGCAGTGGCAGCAAGTATGATGGGCAGCTTCGGCCCTATCCTATCCCACACCTAACTTCTCCTCTAAATCCCTCTAAGCTAAGCTATCACTCCTGAGCTATAAAATCACTTTAAACTAATCTATCTCCCAGGAGGAAGATAAAGGCATGGACCATTAACACAATGATGAGGCAGCGTGGCCTTACCTTGCTCACCATAGGAGTAGCCCAGTGGAGTGGGAGGGGGGAGGGGGTGCCATCCCCAACACTAACAATTTGGGATGCAATGTTATCCCAGTGCTGCAGACATCAAAAGTGGTGCATAAGGGTAGCATCCCTATCTATCCTAACATTTTCAAAAACAGTCTGGTTCATGCAACTAATTAACCTGGCACTCCGCGTATTGGTGATCTTACAAGTTTCGGCCTCGTCCTCAAATTTTCTATTGGTGCCTTCACACAATCTCTCAGCTGGGTGGTGTGGCTCCCTCTGCAGGCTCCCCACCTGACTCAAATGTGGCATCCTGCACCGCTTGTGGTCACCCCCCCCCCACTCCACCCAGTGCTACTCTGCTGGATGCCGATTCCTGGGGGTGGGGGGGAGGGGGTTCTCTGGCTTCCCCCACGAGTGCCTTCTCTGGCTCGTGCAACCAAGGGTCCTTTTCCTGGACACTTGGGTCCACCCTACACCCCTCCCCCCACCCCCACTGGACTCCCCAGTCCACTTAGGCCTGGTGCTAACCCAATGCCAGGAAACTCTTATTTCAAAAACCCCACTTGGGCCTGGTGTTAACCTCGCGCCAGGATGGCCTTAAATCAAAAATCAACTTCCCGTGAACCATACCCCAGCCCAAAAATTAACCTTTGAACCCCAAAAATAAAACTTCAACCAGGACAGGGAGGACATGGCATGCTCCATGACATCACAATCCGATTGCGTATTCACTATTCTGTCATTAAATAGAACTAATTACGTTAGTAGGAAACTTTTCAACTTTAAAATCCTTTTCCTTGACATTTTGTTTCATGAAAAAATGTTTCTATGACCGATGAGGCAGAAAGGAGTGAATTTGCATGGAACATGAACCAGAATGCGAGATGCAAGATATAAATAAAGAAGGAAAACCAGATAAACCAGGTATTTCAATCCCATCGTTTCACTTCACTCTCCAAGCACTCTTACACACAACATCATTGTTTAAAGTTGGAACAACACGAACAAATCGCTAAGAATAAGAAGCATGGAATATTTGTTGCACTTGAATTCTTGTCGTTTTTTTTGGATAACAACAGGAAAAACCCCCCCATAAAGGGAAGAGAGGAGAGAGAGAAAGAGAGAGAAAGACAGAGAGAAAGACAGAGAGAAAGAGAGAGACAAGCCCGTAGGCGACATGGGTGGTCGCTATATAATTGCATACCAGTCATACAGTTTTTGACGGATCGGGCTGAAATTTTTTGACAAAGAGGTTCATTATAGTGCGCATAAAAGGGCGCAAGCCGATTTTTGATTTTCGAAAAGAAAATATTTTTCGGATTTTTTCAAACATTTCATTGTCCTATTGCTCGGCAACGGTGGTGTCCATAGCAACGGTGCTCAAAAGCATACAACTAGATCCTGGTATGAACCTACCAGTCAAGTTTCATTAAAATCGGTTGACTCCTCTGGCCTCCAGAGCTGTCCATTATATACAAACAGACAGACAGGCAGACTGAAAACCTGAGAAAAACGGTGGTCCAGCGACCACCCAAAAGACGGAGAGAAAGACAGAGAGAAAGACAGAGAGAAAGACAGAGAGAAAGACAGAGAGAAAGACAGAGAGAAAGACAGAGAGAAAGACAGAGAGAAAGACAGAGAGAAAGACAGAGAGAAAGACAGAGAGAAAGACAGAGAGAAAGACAGAGAGAAAGACAGAGAGAAAGACAGAGAGAAAGACAGAGAGAAAGACAGAGAGAAAGACAGAGAGAAAGACAGAGAGAAAGACAGAGAAAAAGACAGAGAAAAAGACAGAGAAAAAGACAGAGAGAAAGACAGAGAGAAAGACAGAGAGAAAGACAGAGAGAAAGACAGACAGAGAGAGAAAGACAGAGAGAGAAAGACAGAGAGAGAAAGAGAAAGACAGAGAGAGAAAGACAGAGAGAGAGAAAGAGAGAGAGAAAGAGAAAGAAAGATAGAGGGAGAGAAAGACAGAGAGAGAGAAAGAGAGAGAAAGAAGGAATACTCTCCAGCAAGCACACTGATGTTGGACGAATGTTGGCAAAAGTTTGAACCGTCGCAATATGATATCCCATGTTGGATGTCGATAAAAGTAACGTTTGTTTGTCCAACTTAGTCAATACATTTACCCCCTCACCCATCCAACTCCAACTCCCCCCTCCACCCCAAGTCCATACTTCCCGCTCATCCTGGCCCCCTCCCCCACACCCCTAACCACAAATAACGAGCCTCCATCAAGAAACTCGACACAGGTGTTCATCATTTTCTGTGAAGTTTCTAAGCAGCGTCACATTATTCCCAGTACTGGGTGATTCTATTGAAGCCATGAATATAAATCATGTTTCTGGTTCAAAAACTTGTTAAGAAAAAGGGAAAACATTTTAACTCGCCCTCACACATATGTACTGGTTACGAAGTTGGTAAAACAGGTAAATGTAAAACTTATTGTAAAATAAGGTAGATACCAAACATAGGTACACAAACACATCGGGACCAAACACAAGTGTGAACCATTTGTAACTGTCATATTTATTTAATATTTATCCTCCTTTGTTATTCTCAAGATGTTTTAATATCAATCCTTGAAATAAAATAAAATAATAATTTTATTCCACAACCAGAAACCGAATCATATTTACATTACCTGTCCTGATGAAGCTGTTTTCAAACTGCACAGATGTTCGATCCTTCAAGTAAGTAATACGGGTGTGTCAGTTTCATGACATCACACAGGAATGTTATGATGTCAGACTTGCTGTGCCGACTTGACATTGTTGTTACTGTTGTCATATCCAGCGGCAAATTCTTCATCTTTTGCTTCCAACTGATTTTCTGGAAAGTCCACAACACTTTTAGAACTTCTTCACTTCAAGGCCCGGTCACACCTTGACGTTTTAGCCAGCGATGGCAACGTGTTAAAATGTATGTAAAACGCTGGCTTACGTTGAACTTTTGATGTTTTTTTTTAAAGATTCCGACGTATTCATAGCGACTTGGTCTTATGTATAACGCATTGGTAACTACACAGAACGTTTCGTTGTGTTATAGATAACTTATACCAACGAATGCTGAACCTGTTGTCGGCCTACACAACCGATGCCCAACGATAGTCTAACTTCGGCATAGCGCGTTGCACGCATCGCCGACGATGTCGTGGCGTAGCCTATAAAAAGGCTGATGCACAACGATTCAAATCATAACTGCCGTAGAAATGGAAGGGTCAAAATCACGGTCACACCTTGGCGATCTTGCTAGCGTATGCCGACGTAACAAAAAGTGTGTCTAAAACGTTGGGGGCACGTCGAATACGGTATGGGTAAGTTTGGTATGCGCGAGTAGAACGCTAAATACGCTATCATAAGTCGTAGTAAGTAGAGTACGTCAAGAAATTTTGAACATGTTCAAAATTTTACGACGTACTCGGCGTATGACACACGTTCCGCATGCGATGGGGATAAGTTTTACACACGATATGCGGACGCTTACACACGTCCACAAAGGCTAGTTATAAGCTACTCATAAGTCGAAACACGTCGCGGTAATGTCTTTTTTACGCGAAACTTATTTCTAACTTATGTTTGACGTGCTTTGAACCAATTCTTTACGTAGTCCCAACACACATCGACGTATGTAGACGTATTCCAATGACGTCTTCCGGTCGACAAAAAAAAAAAATGAATGTGTTTCTTGCTTACAACTGCCATATAAAGACGTGTTCCCAGCGGTTTTGGGAATTGGTATATAAAAATGCTGCTCATAAAAGGGGAACCCAACAGTGTTTTCGAGTCCTTTTTGAGTCGATGTCCATGTCAGCAGTAACAGTATCAGTATCAGTATTAGTATTAGTATTCGTATTAGTATTAGTAGTAGTTTGTTCATGTTGGCAGTAGTAGGTGGGTGTGAGGGGGAGGGTGTGGGTTATGATGGATCGTCCTTGCGTCCGCGTGTCCACGGGTAGGTTCATAGGCTGCCACTCAACGATTTAAATGGCTGCATCTCAACTATTGAAAGTAGACGCTTGCGCTCAACAATTGGATTTTTTTTTACACTCAACGACTTTTAAACGGTACCACTCAGCTATTTTCATTGTTTACAATGAACGATTTAAATTGCTGTCACTCGCCTTTGTTTTTTGTTTTTTTTTTGACGCTGGGGTTTGGAAATTTGAAGCGTTTCTTCTGAACGTGTTAAAACGCTCAAACTCGACTATTTTAAATAGACGCTGCCGATGGACAATTGGAATCATAGCCAAGCTAGACATCGAAGTGTGAACATCCTCGTCATGCAGAAGAAAAGTTTGAAGAATGCTGCAAATAAGTGTCCTGGCCGTGGCCGTGGACGCTGACGCAAAGACGATCCATTATACCGACGTCTTTCAGCCTATGAGTAACTTAAAAGTAACGTCTGTCGACGTGTGGCAACGATCGCGTAACGTGCCAACAACAGGTTAATCATAGGTTAGAAATAAGTTTTGGGTACGCTAAACATTACCTCGGCGTGTCTCAACTTATGATTAACTTACAAGTAGCATGTGTTGACGTCTGTCAAGAATCGCAGACCGTGCCTACAACTTGTGGCCAGCGTAGTGGAACGTGTGAGTCATACGCCGGCATACGTCGTGAAATTTCAAGCATGAAAAAATTTGAGGACAACCGAAAAGTACAACGTTTAAAGCCAACGTACAACGACGTATGGCAACGTACTACGACGTATGCCAGCGTGCTCTCAATGTTATCAAAACTTACCCATAACGTATTCAACGTGTGCCAGCGTTTTAGAAAAAAAATTCAAAAATCGGCATACGTTGGCTAAAACGTCAAGGTGTGACAGGGCCTTCACATGAGGCCAAGTAAAAAATATACCAGTTGATCATCAGGATTTTTTAAAGGAGGGAGGAGCAGTGTGACCACTCCTCATTTTCATAAATGCCAAGGTGAGCCAATGAAAAAAGCCAAGAATTCACAAGGTTTCGGAAAAGCGATGCTAATAGAAAACTTATACGCCAAGAACACCTATAGAAAACCAAGACGCCAAGGTGAACAACGAATAGCCAAGATCTCATGAAAAAAGCCAAAGAGTGGTCACACTGGGGAGGTGGCCCTTTTTATTAGTTATTATTTCTTTATTTTCAAAATGTTACTTCGTATGAGGAGGTTGGTGGCAGGATTTGCACTCCGGCCACCATAAAACCCTTCATTCCGCAAAACACAAAATGCAACGAAATCTGAAAACCCACTCCAAGGGAGTACCTCCTGTGCAGCTTCCCTTCACAGGGCAGCTCACCGGATGAAGGGATTGGGGAAAAGCCTTCGGGACCCCCAATCATTGATTAGAGGAGGGAAACCACATGGTAACATTCCTGGGTCAGATTGCGGGAGAGTGTGTCGGAGTGGTGCTGAGGTGTTGTCCACCAAACGGTGGTCTCCTTGGGTTAACCTGAGGCGGTCCCTTCGGGTGGGTGCCTGGAATGTCATCCCGAAGAGAAGATGATCACCTGTCTCTGTTATCATCTGAGCTCAAGCATTTGGACATAGGTATTGCAGCACTCTCTGAGGTTCGGAGACCGGATTGCAGCGAGATCATGGCGGGTGGTGACACCGAATATTGGTCTAGTCGCTCTGATGGTTACCATACTCAAGGAGTTGCTGTAGCTGTGTCCAAGAAACTGACTCCAATGATAATTGAGGTAACACCGGTCAACATGCTTATTAGGACACTCAGGATCCGTCACTCCGTGGGTGTCATTTCCCTGGTCTCTGTTTGTGCTCCGACTGAGGCGAGTGATCTCACCATGAAGGATGCATTCTATGCCACACTCGCATCTGTGGTTGATCAGTGCCACAGATGAGATACACTTCTTTTCTTGGGGGATTTCAATGCATCGACTGGAACTGATAGGGATGGTTATGAGATGTGTGTTGCTCCCCATGCGTCAGGAACTGTGAACTTGAATAGCAATAAGTTCCTTGACTTTGTAAGAAGTCATGGACTTAGGGTGGCCGATTCATAGTTTCAGCACCCACAAGCTCATCGCTGGACTTGGTATTCCAACGCTGGTGGTGTGTTAAAGGAGATTGACCTTGTCCTCATTGATGGTTGCTGGAGGATGATCCAGAACTGCAGGGTCGACCAGAGTGCTCAGTTCCTCAATACTGACCACTGGCTTGTTGTAGCAACTCTGAAGTTGCACCTCAAATCCAGGAGAATGGTACCATCCCAGCCGAGGCTGGATGTTGGCAAGCTCAAGGATGAGAGGGTAGCTGAGGAGTTTGCGAACAAGCTGAGTGGAGATTTGGGGGATCTAGGTGCTTTGGGAGGTCCTGAAGAGTTGTGGAGTGCCTTCAAGACCACCGTCCTTGATGGTGCCAGTGGATATCTTGTAACTCACTATAGGGCAAAGAATAATTTTTTCTCTCAAGAGACATTGGATACCATTGACCAGAGTTGCAGGGCCAAGCTGATTGGCAGAGCTGAGCTGTTCAGGGAGCTGAG
>NC_140962.1:149949281-149964281 GCF_056783735.1 Eptatretus burgeri | reverse complement strand
ATAGTTGCCTTTGTCGATGCTGAATTTGAGGCCACAATCCTAATCTCAACAAATTTAGAGAAAGCATCCACTGTTACAAAAAACATTCGTCCCATAAATGGTCCTGCGTTATCCACATGCAATCTCTGCCATGGTCTGGCTGGTAATTCCCAAGGATGTAAACTCGCAATTGGAGGATTCCTCACATTCATTTGACATGCATTACACCGATGTACAACGCTCTCAATGTCCTGAAACAAATTCGGCCACCAGAAATAACTACGAGCTAACCCTTTCATGCGTACCACTCCAGGATGAGTCTCATGCAATTCCTCCAACAACTGAGCCCGACCTGGTTTGGGTACAATTACCCTATTTCCCCACATGATACATTCCCCATTCGTGTCAATGCTTAGTTCTGTTCGTCTTCAAAAAAACGGTAACAGCTCATCGGACGGTGATTTATCTGGCCAACCCGTCTGTGCATAACGATACACCTGACACAACAAAGGGTCCTTCCTCGTCCAGACACGTATTTGTGATGCTGTGATGGGTTCCGAAAGGTTGTCCATCAATTTCCTGACAAACTCAAACTCTGGTACCTTTGGGGCATCTGGTTACCTTCCATCAGGTAGGGGTGAACGACTTAAAGCATCACAATTACCATGAGCCTTACCAGGTTTGAACCTCAAAGTATATGTATATGCACTGAGAGTAATACACCAACGAATAACCCTGGGTGAAGCCAAATATGGTACAGGCTTGTCTTCACCCAACAATCCAAGCAAAGGCTTGTGGTGAGTATGGATTTCAACCTTACGTCCCCAAACATACTGGTGAAAATGTTTCATTCCGAAGATGATGGCCAGCCCTTCTCTATCAATCTGTGCATAATTACGTTCTGCGGGCTTAAGAGATCTTGATGCAAACGCGATAGGTCGTTGACTACCATCTTCCATGATGTGAGACAGCACAGCCCCAACTCCAAATGAAGAAGCATCAACCGACAGTACCAGGAGGTTATCACGACTGTAGTGAATCAAAACATCCACGGATGTAAGCAAGCGCTTTGCCTCCCGGAAAGCCTTACTCTGCTCCACACCCCACTTCCATACCACGCCTTTACGTAGCAACTTGTGAAGCGCTTAAAGAACTGCAGCAACTCTCGGCAAAAGCCGATTATAATAATTCAGCATTCCGGGGAAACTCTCGAGCTGCGATGTATTCTGAGGTGTCGATGCCTCCACAATGGCCCGGATGGACTCTTGCACCGGCCGTATACCGGTTGCATCAACGCGATACGCATAATACACCACAGAATCAGCCAAGAAAGCACATTTGGCCTTGTTCAGATAAATCCCTGCCAGCCTCAACTGACGGAAGACTTCTTGTAGGTGGCACAGGTGATCTGCTTGGTCTTTTACCGGACACAAGTATATCGTCCAGTCGAACAACCACAAAAGAAATGGACTTCAGTAGGTTTTCCAGGAAGTTCTGAAAAATAGCTGGGGCTGATGATATACCAAATGGTAGACGGTTGGAGTGATACAGACCACGATGTGTATTGATCATCATGTAGTCCTTTGAATCCTCATCCAACTCCAGCTGCATGTAAGCTGACGTGAGATCCAACTTAACTTAAATCACTGTTTTCCACCACTCATCTCCGCTGGAAGATCCTCCACTTTTGGAATGGGATACTGGTCAACCACGGCTGCCTGGTTAAAGGTAGATTTGTAGTCACCACATATCCTCACTGAACCATCTGACTTCAAAGCAGGCACAATTGGAGAGGACCACTTTGAATACTTGACCCTCTCCACTAGGCCCTCCGACTCCAAGCGGTCAAGTTCATGGTCATAAGAAATAAGAGCGAGAGAAGAACCTTCAGAGTTTAGGCTTTATTCCATTTGATTGGAGCCGCTTCTACGGGCACACCAGGAAATACAAGCGCAGCATGGAGTACAAGCAGTAAGGTACACACGCGCAACTAATCACCGCAAAATAAATCAGTATTATATATCAATCAGTGTTCTCACCATTCAATGAGCACCAAGTGAGCCGGCGACATACAATGGCAATGCCCCAGGGACAAAACCACGCGGCCGAGCCGACCCTCAGCTTTATCTCTTCTGTGCTCGAGCCGGGCATCATGTGATCACACGTCACGACCTTCCATTCACCACATTCTCCCCGCCTTTAAAATGTAACTAGAGGCCAAGCTAACGCACCATGATTACTTCAGCGCTACAGGAGTATACATTTCAAGCAACGCGAACTATCTAAACTACAGAAGCATACATGCCAAGCAGTGAGGATTATTGTGAGTTGTAGGAGCATGGTAATGAGCATCGATATATTATGTAACGAGCATATAGGAGCATGAGCATCGAGGATGCCGATAATCCCCTTTACAGATTGAGTCGGCGAGGGGGTATTATTCGCCGGCCTCTCCGGGAGTAGATGGCGGTTTCACTTGAGGGAGGCTTCCGATCCTTTTGGTGAGCCTCGACTCGTGCCGGAGATGACTCCCCGATCGCCCCCGGGTGGAACGCGGGAGCTCCGCCGTCTCCCTTCTCGGGTGGAGTCCCTGGGGGAGAAACACCTGGGGGGGGGGGAATGTCAGAGGGAGGTGTGCCAGATGGTGGTGTACCAGCGGGGGGAGTCCCTGAGGGAGCCAAATGACGAACCAACACGGTGGTCTCCCTGCCATCCGGGAGCCTGACATGAGCGTATTCTGGATTAGTATCGATGAGCTCGACCCCTTCCACCAGGGGTTCATACTTGCTTTGTCGTACCGGGCGTTTCATGAACACTGTTCCGGGATGGGTTAGCCAGTCGGGCACCGATTGGCCGTCAACATAACGTCGTTGATGAGTAAACATTCGGTCGTGAGGAGTCGCATTGGTGGACGTGCAGAGCAAAGAGCGTAGAGACATATACTTAAAGAGCTGCAACCGGTCCAGACGGCATCAGCCCACGTGTCCTCAAAGCCTGCTCTTCTGCTCTTGCTCACCCTCTCTCTGTTCTATTCACCCTCTCATTTTCCCAAGGTCATCTGCCATCTGCTTGGAAATCTGCTAACATCACTGCCCTGCATAAAAAAGGTGCAAAAACAGATCCCTGTAACTATAGACCAATCAGCCTTCTCCCAATCATCAGCAAGGTTATGGAATCCATCATCGCTTCAGACATGAAATCCTTCCTCTTCTCCAATGGCTTGATTTCCAATCATCAATTTGGTTTCAGACCAGGTCACTCTACCCTAGATATGCTGCTACTGCTCTCCCATCAATGGATGGAGGTCCTCAATGCCAGACAGGAAATCCGAGCCATATCCCTGGACATATCACATGCTTTTGACACAGTCTGGCACCCTGCCCTACTCACCAAACTCTCTTCCCATGGTATTCAAGGCCATCTCCACTCATGGCTCGCAGACTTCCTCTCCTGTCGCAGTCAACGTGTGGCCCTAAATGGAGTTCTTTCATCCCCTCTTCCTGTGCAGGCTGGAGTTCCTCAAGGTAGCGTTCTGGGCCCTGTTCTTTTTCTGGTTTTCATCAATGATCTCTCGGACTCTCTGGAAAATCCTCTATTTCTCTTTGCCGATGACTCCTCCCTCTGCCGTACCATCTGTCATCCCTCAGACCGGCAAGCAGCAGCTTCTTCGCTCACTGCAGATCTGGATAAAATCACAAACTGGTCCAACACGTGGAACATGTCTTTCAATCCAGACAAATCTCACACTCTCACTATGTCTCTTCGAAAGGACCGTTTACAAAACCCCCCATCCACTTTCTCAACAATCCTCTGGAAGAAGTCTTTTCTTTCAAGCTTCTGGGTCTCACTATCTGCCATGACCTTTCCTGGGAAAGTCACATTTCCAACCTTGCCTCAAAAGCCAGTCGCCGACTGGGAATCCTCCGTCGTGCAAAGTCCTTCCTCGGCCCTCTTGAGCTCCTGACCACTTACAAAGCTTTTGTCCGTAGCCTGATGGAGTACTGCTCTCCCCTCTGGGCTGGTGCTCCTGCCTCCCACCTTTCTCGACTTCACGCTGTCGAAACCAGGGCTTTTAAGATCATTGGCATCTCCCGCAATGAAGCTGAGTCTTTGGGCCTCTCACTCAATCACCGCAGGTTGGTCGGTGGTCTTTCTGTCTTCTACCGACTCCTCTCCAGCCTTGCCCCCCTGCTCTCTCTGTGATTTGTCCCAACCACATTTCCACAGGGCGCTCAAGGTCCGCCAACAACCCCCTTCTGGTAAAACTACCAAAATCACGAATCACTGCTCATCTTCACTCTTTCATTCCTCTTTTTCCCGCCTTTGGAATAAACTTCCTCACTCTATTCTTTCCCATTCTTCCCTCCAGGCTTTCAAAACAGCTGTTCACCACCACCTCTTATCTTCCCCCATCCAAATCCTCGATCTTTTCTACCCCGATAATCCACCCAAGCCCACTTCCTTCAATTCTCCTGCTTTCCTTCCTGAAAGTCCCTTTAATGTCCATCTTCCCCTCGCCATGTTCCCCGTCCCATCCCCATCCCTCTCCCTTCCACAGTTCACCTGTGTCTGTTCCCCAATGTTTTGTCCCTTCCACTCCCGCCCCTCTTGTCTCATGCCTCCTTGCTGTGAGTTGTGTGTTAGCTCTCATACGAGCCTCGACCAAGGTATACAAAAAAAAAAAAAATAAATAAATAAAATAATGGAATTCAGAGCGTCGAGAAGGGTAACCTCCCACCGCTCGGGGCCCAGTCCTCTTGATTTCAACGCCAGAGTTATGGCTTTCCAAATAACTCCATTATAACGTTCCACTTGACCGTTACCCTGTGGGTTGTAACCCGTCGTTCGACAAGTTGCGATGCCGTGCTCTAATAGGAACTGTTTTAGCCCGGCCGACATGAAACACGGCCCTCTGTCTGAATGTTTGTACGAAGGTTTCCCAAATATAGCGAAGAGGTCAGACAGACATTTCACGACAGTGCCCGAGGTCATATCCGAGCACGGAAACGCGAAAGGGAACCTTGAATACTCATCAACAACAGTGAATATGTATCTGTTGTCTGTCTCGGTCGGCAGGGGCCCTTTGAAGTCAATGTTTAGTCTCTCGAAGGGAGAAGTGGCCTTGATCAGTCTGCCAGAAGCCGCACCATAGAATCTGGGTTTTAGTTCAGCACAAACAGGGCATGAAGCATTCATTTGTTTAATATCTTCAATAGAATAGGGCAGGTTCTGTCTGCGTACGAAATGTGCCATTCTGGTTACCCTGGGGTGGCACAGAGACACATGGAGGTCTTGCAAAGCCCGACTGATTACCGCCGAGCAGTAGACCCGCGAGAAGGTGTCTGCAGCAGGGTTTTCCCTCCCGGGCCGGTAAACAATGTCGTAACTATAGCAAGCTAGGTCTATCCGCCATCTCATAATTTTTTCATTCTTAATTTTCCCGTTATTTTTCCCATCAAACATGAATGCCACGGATCGTTGGTCCGTAACGAGCGTGAAGCGGTTTCCCAGCAAATAATGTCTCCATTTGCGCAGCGCTTCGACGATGGCGTACGCTTCCTTCTCTATCGCTGAGTGTCTCTGCTCGCTTCCAGAGAGAGTTCTCGAGAAGAACGCGACGGGTCGCCCAGACTGATTAAGCGTAGCAGCTATCGCGTGATTTGAAGCGTCGGTTTCCAGCACGAAGGGCACCGAGCTATCGATCGATAAAACCACGGACTTACTGATATCGTCTTTGAGGTTGTGGAAAGCTGTCACAACAGCGGCATCTGGTGGAAAGTTTTTGCAATGCACTAGGGGATGTATTTTCTCGGAGTATTGCGAAATCCATCTCGCATAGTAAGCAAACATGCCGATCACCCGGCGCATCGTCTGCAGGTCCTGAGGTGGTGGTAGCTCACGGAGCGGGCGCATTCGTTCAGGATCAGGCTTAATTGTGCCGTCGGCTATTGTGTAGCCGAGAAGGTCAATTGACCTTGCCGAGAATACACATTTCTCGTAGTTGAGAGTCAGATTATATTTTCTAGCAATGCCCAAGAATCTGTCCAGATTCATATCATGTTCCCCCTGATCCCTACCGCACACTGTGACATTGTCCACGTAAACAAAAGTGTCTTTGAGGTTTTCATCTGAAATGATGTCGTCCATAACTCGTTGGAAGCAAGCTACTCCATTCGTGACACCGAATGGTATCCTTCTGAACTGGTAGAGGCGCCTCCCTGCCTGGAATGCGGTGTAAGGTTTGTCTTCCTCTCGGATGGGAATTTGGTGATAGGCGCTTCGCAAGTCGATGGTGCTGAATACCTTATAATTGGCCACGCGTTCGACCATCTCGTCTATGCGCGGCAGGGGGTAGGCATCGAGTTGGGTAAAGCGATTGACCGTTTGGGAATAATCGACAACCATTCGTTTCTTATGGTTCTGACTGCTGGTTACTAACACCTGTGCGCGCCATGGCGAATCGCTCGGTTCTATAATTCCTTCTTCCAGTAATCGCTTGGTTTCTGAAGTGATGAAATTCATGTCAGCAGTGGTATATCGCCACGATTTAATCGCTATCGGTTTGCAGACCGGCGACAGGTTAGCGAACAGCTGGGGGGACGTCACATCCGCGGTGGTCAACGCATTTAAAATTAGACGAGGCTTGCTTCCTCCAAAGGGTATTTCGACGCTCGTGTGCTGCTTGAGGACATTATGACCCAGAATTACGTCTGCGCACAAATCACGAAGCACCAGTACCCTTACATCCCGATGCGTGTACCCTTTTACGTCCAATTCAACATTGCAGTACCCTCGTATGCGGGATTGTAGTGAGGTGGCGGCCATGCATACCGTATTGGCTGTCGGGTGGATTATCCATTTCCTGCCCTTCACTAGCGAGCTGTTGACGAAACTTTCAGAGCTACCGGTATCAATCAGTGCCTCAGCCATATGCCCGTTAATTCGTACGTTGATGATAGCCTTGGATAGATTCCCCGGGGAGGCTGCAGTTAATTTATTTTGCGAGTAGAGAGCCGCAGAAGTGGGTTTATTTCTCCTTAGAGTAGATTTACATACCCTGGCATAATGCCCTTTCTTGTCGCAATTCATGCATGTGGCATCTCTGGCGGGACATTTTTGACGAGGGTGCCTTTTGTACCCACAAAAGAAGCATTTACCAACCGGAGCAGTTGCTGAGGAGTTTGACGTGGTCTGGGTATCCGGCTCCTCGGGTGTTTCTCCATCCCCTATGTCTGGCTGTGTCTGTGCCAGTGGGGTTCCTTGGGTTCCCATCGTAGCAGCGTTCATTAGCAGCATCGGTGTCCCAAATGACTCAGATTGCTGCTGAGCCGTATCCATCGCTCGAGCCTGATCGACTACCTTGTCAAGAGTGGGTTGCGCTTTCTCTAGTAAGCGTTGCCGTATGTGGGCTGATCTGAGTCCTTGGATGAATGCCTCCCGTGTGGCTTCCTTTCGGTGTTCCTCGGCGCTTACGGCCCGGAAGCTGCCGTCTTTTCCCAGCTGATTCAGAGCTTGCAGGAACTGATCGATTGTCTCCCCGGCTGCTTGCTTGCGTGTGTTGAGAAGATGTCGTATGGATACCTCGTTCTTGCGCTTCACGTAGAGCGCCTGCAGCACGTCGATCGCTGCTTCGCAAGTGTCGCACTCCGAGAAGAGCCTGTACACGCTGGGCGAGACATGATTCACGAGAGCGGCAAATTTGTCAGCTCCCTCCTCGATGATGGTCAGATAGTGTGAGAAGGAACAGAACCAATGCGACCATTTCATTTCTGCGTCAGTCGCGTTTGGGTCTGCGTCGAACCTCTCTGGTTTGTAGATCTTGTCCATCGTTGGTTGAGAGAGCCGAGAAAACCAAATGGAATAAATTGAAATGAGAGCGAGAGAAGAACCTTCAGAGTTTAGGCTTTATTCCATTTGATTGAAGCCGCTTCTACGGGCACACCAGGGAATACAGGTTCAGCTAGGAGTACATAAGCAGTAACGTATACATGTGCAATTAATCATCGCAGAATAAATCCGCGTAAGCACGGAGTTCGATATAATCTCCATTCTCACCAGTCAATGAGCACCTTCAGTTAACGAGCACCAAGTGAACAGCCGATGTAAATGGCAATGCCCCGGGGACAATCACCCCGTGCCGCGGAGACCTCCCCTTATACGCGAGACGCACAACATGTGATCCCGCGTCATGTCCCTCAATTCACCTCAATTCACCACACATGTGTCCGAAATTACCACATTCGAAACATTTCAGGGTGTCAGTGGTTACGTCGACTCGGTAATCATGATTATCAATTTTGAGTTTTAAAACGATGTTCAAGGTTCTTTCAACGTTAGAGGGAGGAAGCACCACACAAGCTTGTCTCCGAAAATACACCACGTGCTTCGTCCGATCGTCCTGGCTCCGTAAAGGTAACATGGTGATCTGAGAAACCACAGAACCATAACGAGATAGTTCGGACATCAACGTCTGATTCTTCACGAAAGGAGGAGCGTTCGAGATGATGACCTTCACGGCCGGAGTGTCCAGAGGGGAGACGAGCACGAAATGTCCGTCATCTGTTGATAGTCCGGTCGATACGATTTCGTGAACCAGTTCTGTCTCAGAACTGTCTATGGTTTTTGTGAACATTCAAGGGTCAGAATAACTCGAATGAAACAAACCGTCATGAAGATAATTAGGGGAAGTAGTCACGGTTGATCCAGAATGAGTTCCAGGAATCAACAGGTTAATTGGTGAGAGGTTCTACCGAGTTTCACTCATTTTCAAAGAGAGAGTGGAACAGCACCTGTTGTGAAACACAGACGTTCATGTTTCTATGAATATGATCCTCACCTGAGTGAACACAGGTATCAAAATGAGGTAAATTTATGGGTGTGAGGAAGGATGGTTCAGTTGGGAACATTCTTGAGATTCAAATATCCCATCTGGTGCAAACACGATCAACTTCACGAATAAATTACAATTTTGATAAAATATCAGAATAAGATGCTGAGTCTCTGATATGCACACTGAAGGTGAGGATTAAATGGAGTTGTTACATCGATATTTAGGTTGTCGCCATGAAACATCCAAAGGTGTGTCCAAAATACACACACACACACACACACACACACACACACACACACACACACACACACACACACACACACACACACACACACACACACACACACACACACACACACACACACACACACACACACACACACACACACACAGTCCAGGCTCGTGGAAGAGCGGGAACAAAGAACGGATCAGGATGCAACAGAACAGAAGGAACACCAGGAAAAGAATGGGGGAAAAACAATAGTTGGGTTTGTGTATCGGTCGCTTGACTAAATCTTGTAAGAGAGTCGAGGCCTTGTGTGTCAGTAATCTGATTAAACTCCCTGCATGTCGATGTTGAAGTACCGGGCGGAGTGGCGTGCGCCTGTAATCCGGCTACTCAGAGGCTTGGGTTGGAGGATCGCTTGAGGACGGGGGCTCTGCACTGGGCAGGGTGTAGAGCAGCCCGGAATCATGGCGAAACCCAAATCCTGATCCCTGTGTCGTAAGAGGCGACCAGGGTTGCGTCAGGAAGGGCATCCGGCATGAAACCTGTGCCAAATCAGTATGCGGATCATAACGGATGATCCGCTGTGGCGACCCCTAACGGGAGCAGCCGAAAGATGAACAACAACACAACATGTCGATGTTGAAGTGGATGGAGACATGAAGTTAATTTCCCTGTTGCTGTGAGTCGTGTTGGTGCACAGAAGATAAATCATTTGATGAGAAGTTATTTTAATCTTGTGATCCATGGAGGGAACAAACCCCGAGCAGACAGCGAAATAGCAACAAAGTGAAGGAATGCGAGACTAAAGTGAGGGAAAGTGAAACCAAACAAGCTTGTAATATGTTCATGAGTGAATTAATGGATCGATGGGAATTCTTCATTCCCTTATTTCGCTTCAAAGGGATGAGGACAAGAGAGAAAGTATTGAGACTCATGAACTACCTGTTATCTCCACTGGTACTCACCCGATGTTGACCTCTTGTAGAATTTATTTGTTTTTGGTCAGTAACTGTCCTTTTGAACTTTGAACTTGAGGAGCGGATTGAGTTTCTGCTCTACCTTCTCGCTGTACCCACTTGCGAGTTGAGGATGAGAATGAGGGATCCTTTAGATATCTCCAGGCTGGTGATTTATCCAGGATGTTAAACCGATGATCGCTCTGTCTTGGCAACCACAGATAGGATGTTGCAGGGAAACATGATCAATGGGGGCAAAGTGATGGTGGACAGATCTCTTGATATCTCCTGTTGTTTTATACAACAGCTCGGTGGACTGAGCACCTGGAGCAGGTTTTGACACAGATCACCCCCAGCTTGTTGTGCATATTCCAAAAGACTGCAGGTTATTTATACAGAAATATCTGAACCTCAACTTTGGTATTCCAACTTGCTGAGGAGCATCTCCCAGCTCAACGCACAGTACATCTCTCGGTATCCGTCCATCATCCATCCAGCTCCCCTGACCAAGCCGTTGTAACTGTCTTTTATCAATAACTGTGAACAACGTCTGCATCTTGACTCGTTTCAGAACTTCATCATTGATGATCTTATCTTTCCATTCCACTCCAAGATCCTTATTGAGGCAACACATGTGATATGAGTTTATTCATCATTCCTGTCATACATATGGTTTGGGTTCTCAGAGCTTCTCAGAGAGTGAATCTCAGAGAATTCACTGCCTTATTAAAGAGTGTTTATGATGCAAGCACAGCGGACAGCCAACTTGGCCAGAATGTTCAGTTTGCTGTTGGACCAAGCACGATCAGTCAAGCGACTGGAAGTCGTAGCTTTGTAGCCTGTTCCATTACGTCATGGATGTCGAGCTTTTCATCAAGCTGTGGAAGCCAGGTAGCACACCTGGATGTGACTCAAGTATGAACCATTTATTTAGATCTCGGGAAACTGGTCAGGTCCTTGCAGCATGACAAAATACTTTTTCAAGCTTTTGGTAACCTTGAAAATCCCTGCAGGTAATGAAAAGTTATCACACAATAGTTGGAGTTCAGCCTCACCATTAACAATCAAGACTACGTCATCAACATGAATAATTTACTGTATTTTCCACTGGTGTGCTTTGGTCTTGGCATGCATACACTTTGAGGTTAACAAAACCACAATGTAATCTGAGAAAGGAACAGCACACCATGCTTGTCTTCATGGAAAGATATTTGTACGAGTACTGTCATGAGAAAAAGATTCCAAAGAGTGCTGGGGAAATGAGGCATCCCTGTTTCACACCCCTCTTTATTTGTAAACTCTCTTACCTGACACCATCTGGTTGAACCACAGCCTGATTTCAAATCCAACCAATTATGGCTGGAAATTGAAGTTTATTCCATCAAGTTCTTGAACAAAACGCTGAGAATAACGTTGATTTGTAACCTTTGTGACGATCAGAATGAGTCCATCGAACCCCGATCCATCTGTTCCTCTGAATAAGGGCACAATGACATCATTGTGTTTGATTGTTCCTGAGTGTTGTCATGGTGATGGTAGGATTGGGTGATAGTTTTTGATGACTTCTGTGCTTTGCTTATTCTGTTCTTTCATTGTTGTTGTCGATTCCAATCGCCATTTTTGTGTTAATTAAAGCCGACTGAAAGGTCCACTTGTTCACTTCTGTTTCAGAACGTACAGTACCTGTGCAGGTGTGTGCTCCATGAGCAGGTGGCTTGCTGTCACACTGTACATGTTGGGGAGGGTTTTCATTTTGTAGATCTTTTAGGATTAGGATGGAAAATAGTGTGACATTAACTTTTCAATTATATGAGTCTACATTAAACAAGGGTTTTTTTTTTTGTATACCTTGGTCGAGGCTCGTATGAGAGCTAACACACAACTCACAACAAGGAGGCATGAGACAAGAGGGGCGGGAGTGGAAGGGACAAAACAGTGGGGAACAGACACATTAGGTGAACTGTGGAAGGGAGAGGGATGGGGATGGGACGGGGAACATGGCGAAGAGAAGATGGACATTTCGGGGACTTTCAGGAAGGAAAGCAGGAGAAATGAAGGAAGTGGGCTTGGGTGGATTATCGGGGGTAGAAAAGATCGAGGATTTGGATGGGGGAAGATAAGAGGTGGTGGTGAACAGCTGTTTTGAAAGCCTGGAGGGAAGAATTGGAAAGAATAGAGTGAGGAAGTTTATTCCAAAGGCGGGAAAAAAGAGGAATGAAAGAGTGAAGATGAGCAGTGATTCGTGATTTTGGTAGTTTTACCAGAAGGGGGTTGTTGGCGGACCTTGAGCGCCCTGTGGAAATGTGGTGGGGACAAATCGCAGAGAGAGCAGGGGGGGCAAGGCTGGAGAGGAGGCAGTAGAAGACACAAAGACCACCGACCAACCTGCGGTGATTGAGTGAGAGGCCCAAAGACTCAGCTTCATTGCGGGAGATGCCGATGATCTTAAATGCCCTGGTTTCGACAGCGTGAAGCCGAGAAAGGTGGGAGGCAGGAGCACCATCCCAGAGGGGAGAGCAGTACTCCATCAGGCTACAGACAAAAGCTTTGTAAGTGGTCAGGAGCTCAAGAGGGCCGAGGAAGGACTTAGCACGACGGAGGATTCCCAGTCGGCGACTGGCTTTTGAGGCGAGGTTGGAAATGTGACTTTCCCAGGAAAGGTCATGGCAGATAGTGAGGCCTAGAAGCTTGAAAGAAAGGACTTCTTCCAGAGGATTATTGAGAAAGTGGATGGGGGGGTTTTCTAAATGGTCCTTCCGAAGAGACATAGTGAGAGTGTGAGATTTGTCTGGATTGAAAGACATGTTCCACGTGTTGGACCAGTTTGTGATTTTATCCAGATCTGCAGTGAGCGAAGAAGCTGCTGCTTGCCGGTCTGATGGATGACAGATGGTACGGCAGAGGGTGGAGTCATCGGCAAAGAGAAATAGAGGATTTTCCAGAGAGTCCGAGAGATCATTGATGAAAACCAGAAAAAGAACAGGGCCCAGAACGCTACCTTGAGGAACTCCAGCCTGCACAGGAAGAGGGGATGAAAGAACTCCATTTAGGGCCACACGTTGACTGCGACAGGAGAGGAAGTCTGCGAGCCACGAGTGGAGATGGCCTTGAAAACCATGGGAAGAGAGTTTGGTGAGTAGGGCAGGGTGCCAGACTGTGTCAAAAGCACGTGATATGTCCAGGGATACGGCTCGGATTTCCTGTCTGGCATTGAGGACCTCCA
The DNA here is from genome assembly GCF_056783735.1 of Eptatretus burgeri. Taxonomy (NCBI): domain Eukaryota; kingdom Metazoa; phylum Chordata; class Myxini; order Myxiniformes; family Myxinidae; genus Eptatretus; species Eptatretus burgeri. The sequence continues at coordinate 149,951,064 of NC_140962.1, read as the reverse complement.
TCCATTGATGGGAGAGCAGAAGCAGCATATTCCAGGGTAGAGTGACCTGGTCTGAAACCAAATTGATGATTGGAAATCAAGCCATTGGAGAAGAGGAAGGATTTCATGTCTGAAGCGATGATGGATTCCATCACCTTGCTGATGATTGGGAGAAGGCTGATTGGTCTGTAGTTACAGGGATCTGTTTTTGCACCTTTTTTACGCAGGGCAGTGATGTTAGCAGATTTCCAAGCAGATGGCAGATGACCTTGGGCAAATGAGAGGGTGAATAGAACAGAGAGAGGGTGAGCAAGAGCAGAAGAGCAGGCTTTGAGGACACGTGGGCTGATGCCGTCTGGACCGGTTGCAGAATCTGACTCGAGGTTTGAAAGCAAGCTCTCCACCTTGTGAGGAGAAAAGGATACAGAGTCCAGGGACAGTTGGGTGCGACTGCGTAAAGTGGGTAGAGATAGTGATGGGTTTAGGACACAAGATTTAGCTGCAAACACCGAGTTTAGACATTCAGCTTTATCACGTGCGGTATCAGCAGTGCGGCCATTTGAGGTAAGGGAGGGGATGGAGGGGGAACATACACCAGAAACAGATTTGATTAAATGCCACCAGGATTTTGAGGAGGGAGAGAGGTTTGAGAGTTCAGACTTGAGATGAGAAAGATGTTGTTTTCTGGCTCTCCTGAGGGTAGATACACACTTGTTCCGAGCTTTGTGGAAAGAACTGAGATTGCCCTCAGTTGGGTTTGCTTTCCATGAGGCAAAGGCAAGTTGTTTCAGGACAACTGCCTCGCCACAAGCTTCAGTAAACCAAGGGCGGGAGGAAGGGTAAGACAACTGAACACGAGAGGGGATAAATCTGTGCATGAGGGAGAGCAAGTTTCTTTGAAAGAATTCCCAGGATGAGTTGATGTTTGAGAAAGTAGTGATAGGAGACCAGTCTGTAAGTTTGATGGCTGCTCGGAGACCCTGCCAGTCGGCTTGAGAGAAATGCCAGACTCGACGGCGGTGAGGTGGTTCTCTGATAACAGCCAGAGAGATGTCCACTTTGACAAGGACGTGGTCAGAAGAACCAATTGGAGCGAAGGAAGAGCAGCAGATATTGTCAGGGAAATTTGTCAAAACCAGATCCAGAAGAGATGGAGTACCATTGGTTGAGATCCGGGTCGGGAAGTTGACCGATTGAGTCAGTCCCAATGAGTCGCAGAAAGCTTTTGCTGAGGTGCCATGGCAGGTGAGAGAGGTCCCCACACCTAGCCAACTGGCGTGATGACAATTGAAGTCACCACATAAGAGGAAGAGAGAGTTTGGATGAGAAGATAGAAGATGGTCCATGTTTTCGGATAGTGAGGTGTAGATGGAGTCATCACTGTTCGGTGGACGGTACAGTACACATATAAACATGAGGTGGGAGTGGAGGGGAAGCCGAAGCCAGAGGTATTCCTGGGGGTGTGGGGGAGTGAGAGCAGTGCATGGAGAGTGAGGAATAGAGTCTTTGATGAAGAGAGCAACACCTCCACCAGGACGAGGCTCAGGTCTGTCTGTCTGTTTGTCTCTGAACATTTCATTGGTTGTGTTGTTTTGAATCGGACTTTGGAGGACATTTTCACGAATATCAAGAAGAACTTCTTTTAACCGCTTTCTCCACTTTCTGAGTGGTGAGACGAGCGGCTTGCGAAGCGGTTGATACGGAACGATTGGATTGGAAAGCGAGAGCAAGCCGCTTGCTAAGGGAACACACCTGCACAGGTACTACCGAAACTGGTGACGTGACAAAAGAGAAACGTTCACAG
>NC_140962.1:149906281-149948781 GCF_056783735.1 Eptatretus burgeri | reverse complement strand
TCCCTGAGATACCCATCATACAGAGGACATTTCTCACCACGTGTGTGAGCATTGCTGCTTGTGAGAGGAGCTTCTCCAAACTGAAACTGATCAAGACATACGTCAGATCCACAACGAGCCATTCCAGGCTCAGTAATCCAGCCATCCTCTCCATTGAGCATGAACTAGCCGAATCAATTGACTTCAAAGCTGTGACAGATGCGTTTGGCTCACAGTTTTTGAGGATTTTTTTCCTGAAGGATAGGAAGAGGTAAACCACACAGTCACAACAACAACTGCACGCTTAGTCGGCCAATGATACTTTAGAAAGGTGGAAATTTGAGATCTCACCCCAAGCGTCATTTTTCTTCGATACACTACTGGGTGAGGGGGTGACGTGTTAAATTTCTGTGAAAAGTTGTAGTTTGGAGATCACTGAAGAGAAGGTTCTTTATAGTACTGCAGCATAGCAAACCAATTGTTCGACTTTTCATAAAAGCACCAAAATTGGTACATATGTTGACTAATATATTCTGAAGAATTCTGGATATGGAGCCACTCGAGATTTTGTCTTGGTCAGCTTTGGTGGCCATTTTCCAAAATGGTCGCCATTCTACTTTAACAACATGGGATATCTGTCATTGTTATTCTCTTTGTAGGTTTCTCAGAGGTGATAAATACTCCATGTGATGTGCATTTACAAAGGAAAACAATACAAATGTCATTTGTGTTCATTTATTATATTTCCAACCATTGTATTGGGGAAAAATGGTCATTTTTATGGGAAAATCCATTTTCGCACACAGCATCAGTGACAGGTTCAGAAGTATTTCGTTGTGGTGGTGGTAGTGGTGGAAGTGGTGTTGTAATTGGTAATATTGGTGTAGTAGTAGTAGTAGTAGTAAGTAGTATTAGTGTGGTAACAAGGTGTTTTGTGTCTTTGCAGAATATGGAGTGATAATCATCAGGAGCGGAGTCAACACGAGCAGGAGTGAGTATGTCAAAGAAGTTCCAGCTCGTGCATTCTTCCATGGACCGTGCGTCTGTTGGCCCATCTAACACAAACTGGGAACTGTGTGCCATATGCCAGGAGGACACAGCAGAGTCCCTTGTTTGCTCAGAAAATACAAAACGCCCAAACACACGGAGTGGGTACAAGACACTGGCCGGGAAACAGTCTTCCAGGGTGGCTATGTCTGGGGGCAGGTCTTGGTCCCTCAACCCGTGCTTTCATCACCAACAAGCTGGGGCTGGCGGCAAACAGAGGATGGGTCCTACGAACCGCTCTGGACCACACTCCCTGAGGCTTCAAAAAGCTGCTTCGAGCTGGTGTCGTGCGGCTGCAAAAAAGGCTGTAGAAACCGCTGCAAATGCAAGAAGGCTAATCTGCAATGTACTGGACTGTGTGCTTGTGAAGGAGAATGTCAGTAGACAGACGCAGTAGACACAGACTGAGATATCGGCCGAGCTTAGAATGTGCAAATGCAAAGTCGCATTGCTTGTAAAAGTGTTGACTTCTTGATCCAGAGCCAGTACACTTGAGCTCAGAAACTCATACTGTACTAGACTGATGTATGCGTGTACCATGTGTCCTGGTAGAATGGTAGTAGACAGTAAACCGTAGCCGCTTGAAAGTGAAGTGTGCAATAATTTGACTACATTTTCTGAGCTTGTCATTATCACGATTATCAGTTCCCTTTTCAAAATAGAGTAAAGTATGTAATCTATAATGCAATTTTTGTTGATTCCAAACCCATTGAATGTGATGAATATCATTGACTCTTGTTCTCCAGGTAATAATGGGTACTTTTCAGCGAAAAGTTTCAGGAGAGCAGCAATTTACAAATGAAATAATGGCTTTTTTACTGAAAATACTGGCTCATAATATTTGAATATGCCTTTTCATGGTCAATTTACTGAATTTTCACTTTCCTTATATCTACCACCAATACAATAAGAAAATAAGAGCAGATTGCCAATTTCGCTAAAGTAGAATGGCGGCCATTTTGGAAAATGGTCGCCGAAGCTGACCAAGGCACAATCTCGGGTGGCTCCATATCTAGAATTGTTCGGAATACATTATTCTACATGTGCACCAATTTTGGTGCTTTTATGCAAATTTGAACAAATGATTTGAAATATCAGACTACGCTGCAGGACTATTATCCATAAGAAACCCAAAGAAACAATTTCTTCAAACGAGAACGGGCACTCATAGAGCGCATACCTTCGCCGCCACTACTTTTTTTTTCTTGGTATGAGTGTGGGGAACTGGTTTCATGTGAATGGTCTTATGACACAAACCACATATCTATAATGTCATGACCCCCCCCCCCCCGACTTTCGGGGGCTACGGACGAAAGAACAATCAACTCACGTCGTTTTGGCGAGTCTTCACTCGCAAGCTCGGTGAATACAACGTTTCAACAAGAGAAGGTAATCTCGTTTTCAAGGTGGTGACCCCCCTGATCTTTGACCCCGAACAGGTAACAAGAGTATGGGCGTCATTGTGTCATATTGCATATCACAAGATGAGGCGTTGAATTCTGAACATTTTGGCATTAGTTGCATGCAAATTGAATAAAAATTAACCGTGTTATCGTAAAAAGACGATTTTGACCTTTTTGTGACCTTGACCTTGACCTTTGACCCGAACGATCCCAAAATCTAATCGAATGCTTCCTGGCTAATAACCAATCATCCCACCAAATTTCATGCAATTTGCTTAAATACTTTTGAGTTATCCGAATCACAAGATTACAAATAAATAAATAAATAAATAAATAAATAAATAAATAAATACACGCCGACCAAAACATAACCATTCGCAGAATGCGAAGGTAAAAAGGTTTTTTGAGGTGGAGAGCAGCCACATATAAACTCTGACCCAGCTTGAGATAGTATTGCACACATTAATAATCTCTTTGTTGGTTATCGAATAATTAATGAAATATCCTTCCCATGCTAAAATAATTCATACTTCTGGAAGTGGGAACATTGCGAGCATTGAACCACTGGACGGATCGAGTTAAAAATAGGGGGTTGTGCACAGGAGGGTGATAAGGGTAATAAAAATAATTTAAATAAAACAAACATACAACCAAGGGATGAGGGTGGAGGGTCAGAGCTATATAATCAAGAAAGAGAGTGAAAGAGAGTGAGAGAGCAAGTTGCTGCAATGCAGAATTAGAAGCCATTTTGTGTCCAATGTGTTTGGGACAGCGGGTTACACGATTGTGTTTGTATTCTGACCCAATGAGGAGAATGTGTTCATTTTGTTACCTTCGTAGGTCCATTCCGGTTGCCCGGTTATAATTCAGCAGGTAGTGTCAAGCGACTGTAACGGCCTCTTCCTACTCCTTCACGTACAGCACAAGGCTGCGGGTAGCAACATTGGTTGGGGGTGCGGCTGTGCTGAGAAGTGGGAGAAGTAGGAAAGCCGGCAGGGCTGAGAATGGGGCAGGTGGATTGGGGCAAGAGAACCGATGGGGTGAGGGTGGGGGAACTGCAGGGGGCAGGAGAGCCAGAACACCAGTGGGGAAAGGGATCTTCAAGGGTCTTGACGTCTTAAGGGTCTTTAAGGTCATTGGGGTGTTAAGGGTCTTTGAGATCATAAAGTCTTTGGGGTCTGACAGTTCTTAAGGGTCTTTAAAGTCTTCCAGCTCTAAGGGGTCTGAAGGGTCTTTAAAAGACTTGAGGGTCTGAAGAGTCTTTAAAAGACTTGAGGGTCTTCAGGGTCTTAGTCTTCAAAAAATTTGGGTCCTTGGGAACTTTTGTGTCTTCGGGAACTTTTGGGTCCTCCAGAACCTTTGGGCCCTGAGGAAATTTTTGGTCCTCATGAACTTTTGTGTCCTTGGGAACTTTTGGGTCTTCTGGAGCTTTTGAGACTTTTTGGTCCTCAGGAACTTTTGGGTCCCCAGGAACCTTCAAGTCCTTGGGAACTTGAGACTTTTGGGTCCTCGGGAACTTTTGGATCCTCGGGAACCTTTGGGTCCTCGGGAACTTTTGGGAATTTTAGGTCCTCTGGAATTTTTGAGTCCTTGGGAACTTTTGGGACTTTTAGGTCCTCGGGAACTTTTGAGACTTTTGGGTCCTTGGGAACTTTTGGGGGCATTTTGGTCCTCGTGGACTTTTGGGTCCTCAGGAACTTTTGAGTCCTCAGGAGCCTTTGGTTCCTTGTGAACTTTTGGGTCCTTGGGAATTTGAGACTTTTGGGTCCTCAGGAACTTTTGGGTCTTCTGTAACTTTTGGGAATTTTAGGTCCTCTGGAATTTTTAAGTCCTTGGGAACTTTTGGGACTTTTAGGTCCTCAGGAACTTGAGACTTTTGGGTCCTTGGGAACTTTTGGGGGCATTTTGGTCCACGTGGACTTTTGGGTCCTCAGGAACTTTTGGGACTTTTGAGTCCTCAGGAGCCATTGGTTCCTTGTGAACTTTTGGGTCCTTGTGAACTTTTGAGACTTTTGGGTCCCTGGGAACCTTTGGGTCCTCAGGAAATTTTTTGAACTTTTGGGTCCTCGGGAACTTTTTGGCATGACGATTGTGAATCGGAACGTACTGCACACCATTTACCGTTGCAGATAGCTTTGGCTCACCGCAACCCAAAAATGGTGAACGTATTATTTCTTTAGTTCGGTTCCAATTGTGCGTGGAGTCTGGCCAGCTGTGCAATGAGTTAATATGTGGAAGACAGTCACACATCTCGACTAATTAGGTGTGATGGCCTTTGGCCATGTTATATATCACGTGATATCTCTTAACCAATGAGATTGCATATAAATGAAAAAGCTAGAAAGGTGATCTTTAAAGGCTCAGGTGGTGGATGAAAATACCCTGAGTACAATCCCTGGACCGGAATTGTGCTGCAGTGGCAAATCCAGGGGGGTTTCCTGGTTGCCTGGAAACCCCCCTCCCAACAAAAAATATTTACCATTACAGTGGCAAACCCAGGGGTTCCCTGGTCACCCAGAACTCCTTCTCCACAAAAGTGTGCCACAAAAAAGGCCAGAAGCCTCAGAAAAACTGTATCAATACAGTACCTAATAAACAATCAACCACTAACAGCTCACAGTAATTTATTTGGAAATTATTTGGAAAATTTATAATTTTCTGTTATTTGGAAACCTCCCCTACCCAATTCCTGGATTTTCCCCTGCTGTGTGCTAAATTTGGTGGTTGTTGGTTCAGCGGTCCTTGCAAAAAATGCGAATAGATAGACAGACAGACAGACAGACATCTGATGTAACTTATTTATTCCATGTCTTTATCCAGACCCCATTCATGCTATTATAGAGAAGACAAAGGGGATTTGACAAGACAAAAAAGAGAGTTGGTGGAAATCCTAGCGAGTTCTGTGGAGGGAAGTCCTGGCCACTCCTGTGCCACTGCAGAGGGGAGGGAGAGAGGCATGGCTCCGGCTGGGTGAGGCACGGCTCGGCCGGGTGAGGTGACTAAACTTGGGGTTCATGCTAAAAGAACATTGAGGACAGATTACAAAGGTAAATATACCATCAGAGATGGGGAATCCCACGCCACAACGAAGGTAGCTCACTCGAGTTTAAATATTATTACATCAAGTTAAAAAAAAATAGGGCCTATTTCGCGATAATGTCGTTTTTCAAGATGGCTGCCTGGCGGCTATATTTGATGTTCGACATGGCCGAAATTCAATTGCAACCTACTTCGTCCCGTTACATACATTTCCAGCAAGTTTCATCAGAAAAGAAAAAAATTTGAGCCTATATCGCGATAACGTCGTTTTTTTCAACATGGCTGCCTGGCGGCCATATTGGATGTCCGAGCGGGCCTAACCAAAAATAATTGAAATCAGATAAGCGGTTTTCCATTTATTACAAAAAACATTTTTTTCAAGATGGCCGCCCCAGCCGGCCATCTTGGATCCGGCCACGCCCAAAATCAATAGGGATCTTCCTTTTCAGGTGGTACATGTGTGACCCAAATTTCAAATTGATATGGCGACGTCGTTTTTTTCAACATGGCTGCCTGGTGGCCATATTGGATGTCCGAGTGGGCTGAAACCATGTTGCAAAAAGTTCCCCAGGGGTGAGGAACGTAGCAACCAAAAAGAATTGAAATCAGATAAGCGGTTTTCCATTTATTACAAAAAACATTTTTTTCAAGATGGCCGCCCCAGTCAGCCATCTTGGATCCGGCCATTCCCAAAATCAATACGGTTCTTCCTTTTCAGGTGGTACACGTGTGACCCAAATTTCAAATCGATATGGCAAACAGTTTATGAATTATCGCACTCACAGCTATAAATATTGACGCCCAGCCAGCCGGACGGACGACCCGGGTGACAACAATATCCCCCTTCCGCCAAGCGACGGGGGATAAAAACGGTAAAAATGGGGTCAAAAGGGTTGATAATTTTCGAAACAGACATTGGGAAAGGGAGATGTTAAACTATTACATAAGTGATGCATATCTACTATCACATTTAATTACTTAAGGATTATGCTGAGAAATTCATTAAGGAAATAAGTACAAGATATTAAACAACTTTAACGAAATAGGAGTCATTTCCACAACACCAGCCTCACCTTCCTCCTTCAGACTTCTGAGTCTGCTCTCAGAAGGGGGAGCAATGTTGAGCAAGATCCCCCTTATCATTCAAGACTACTCATCATCGTATGAAGTCCCACATGCAAAAATTCAAAACAAGAGTTCATCCGAATCTCATGTGTCATTCTGCTAATCCGGCACATCCACTCACTATGGCATGCACTTAACCAGATCTACATCCAGATGTAACAAAAAAATCTTGAGGTTGGGATTAGAGTGGATTTACCAAGAGGGCATCTTACTCTTCTTTCTCCAAAGGATCTATTGAAGCTCATGAAGTATTTGGAACCTCCTACCCAGCATCAGACCCCTACCCCAATGCTGTCTCATCGGGCACTTGGTCACAGTACTACAACTGTCCTCAGTGACCACAGGGCTTGGCAGCACCCGGTGATCCCCTGGACCAAATGATCTCTTCAAAAATGGAGTTTTTTTGACTAGCCTGGAGGGTCCACAAAGATCCACAAAGGGCCCTCAAGAAGGGCCCATGTAGCCTCTCAAGAAGTGGTGAGTCCTCGATCCATGTGGCCCAATACACAAAAGCAAATGGCCCTTGTGGACCAACTAAAGGAAACTTGGCGATTTGGTCTTGAAGCAGGGTGTGGAGTATTATGGCCTTTATGGCCTAACAAAATGCTGCAGTGGATAAGTACATTGTGCCACAGCAAGTGAGCAGCATGTGGCAGGTAGCAAACTGACATGGTTGACAATGGCAAGTCATGGCTGACAGGCATAACTGACGAGGCAGGTAAGTGGCTGCAGATGATATGGGATGGTAGATGGTCTTGTCAGTGGTGGCAGGAGCATCCAGTGGCAGCAAGTATGATGGGCAGCTTCGGCCCTATCCTATCCCACACCTAACTTCTCCTCTAAATCCCTCTAAGCTAAGCTATCACTCCTGAGCTATAAAATCACTTTAAACTAATCTATCTCCCAGGAGGAAGATAAAGGCATGGACCATTAACACAATGATGAGGCAGCGTGGCCTTACCTTGCTCACCATAGGAGTAGCCCAGTGGAGTGGGAGGGGGGAGGGGGTGCCATCCCCAACACTAACAATTTGGGATGCAATGTTATCCCAGTGCTGCAGACATCAAAAGTGGTGCATAAGGGTAGCATCCCTATCTATCCTAACATTTTCAAAAACAGTCTGGTTCATGCAACTAATTAACCTGGCACTCCGCGTATTGGTGATCTTACAAGTTTCGGCCTCGTCCTCAAATTTTCTATTGGTGCCTTCACACAATCTCTCAGCTGGGTGGTGTGGCTCCCTCTGCAGGCACCCCACCTGACTCAAATGTGGCATCCTGCACCGCTTGTGGTCACCCCCCCCCCACTCCACCCAGTGCTACTCTGCTGGATGCCGATTCCTGGGGGTGGGGGGAGGGGTTCTCTGGCTTCCCCACGAGTGCCTTCTCTGGCTCGTGCAACCAAGGGTCCTTTTCCTGGACACTTGGGTCCACCCTACACCCCTCCCCCCACCCCCACTGGACTCCCCAGTCCACTTAGGCCTGGTGCTAACCCAATGCCGGGAAACTCTTATTTCAAAAACCCCACTTGGGCCTGGTGTTAACCTCGCGCCAGGATGGCCTTAAATCAAAAATCAACTTCCCGTGAACCATACCCCAGCCCAAAAATTAACCTTTGAACCCCAAAAATAAAACTTCAACCAGGACAGGGAGGACATGGCATGCTCCATGACATCACAATCCGATTGCGTATTCACTATTCTGTCATTAAATAGAACTAATTACGTTAGTAGGAAACTTTTCAACTTTAAAATCCTTTTCCTTGACATTTTGTTTCATGAAAAAATGTTTCTATGACCGATGAGGCAGAAAGGAGTGAATTTGCATGAAACATGAACCAGAATGCGAGATGCAAGATATAAATAAAGAAGGAAAACCAGATAAACCGGGTATTTCAATCCCATCGTTTCACTTCACTCTCCAAGCACTCTTACACACAACATCATTGTTTAAAGTTGGAACAACACGAACAAATCGCTAAGAATAAGAAGCATGGAATATTTGTTGCACTTGAATTCTTGTCGTTTTTTTTGGATAACAACAGGAAAAACCCCCCCATAAAGGGAAGAGAGGAGAGAGAGAAAGAGAGAGAAAGAGAGAGAAAGACAGAGAGAAAGACAGAGAGAAAGAGAGAGACAAGCCCGTAGGCGACATGGGTGGTCGCTATATAATTGCATACCAGTCATACAGTTTTTGACGGATCGGGCTGAAATTTTTTGACAAAGAGGTTCATTATAGTGCGCATAAAAGGGCGCAAGCCGATTTTTGATTTTCGAAAAGAAAATATTTTTCGGATTTTTTCAAACATTTCATTGTCCTATTGCTCGGCAACGGTGGTGTCCATAGCAACGGTGCTCAAAAGCATACAACTAGATCGTGGTATGAACCTACCAGTCAAGTTTCATTAAAATCGGTTGACTCCTCTGGCCTCCAGAGCTGTCCATTATATACAAACAGACAGACAGGCAGACTGAAAACCTGAGAAAAACGGTGGTCCAGCGACCACCCAAAAGACGGAGAGAAAGACAGAGAGAAAGACAGAGAGAAAGACAGAGAGAAAGACAGAGAGAAAGACAGAGAGAAAGACAGAGAGAAAGACAGAGAGAAAGACAGACAGAGAGAGAAAGACAGAGAGAGAAAGAGAAAGACAGAGAGAGAAAGACAGAGAGAGAGAAAGACAGAGAGAGAAAGAGAAAGAAAGATAGAGGGAGAGAAAGACAGAGAGAGAGAGAAAGAGAGAGAAAGAAGGAATACTCTCCAGCAAGCACACTGATGTTGGACGAATGTTGGCAAAAGTTTGAACCGTCGCAATATGATATCCCATGTTGGATGTCGATAAAAGTAACGTTTGTTTGTCCAACTTAGTCAATACATTTACCCCCTCACCCATCCAACTCCAACCCCCCCCTCCACCCCAAGTCCATACTTCCCGCTCATCCTGGCCCCCTCCCCCACACCCCTAACCACAAATAACGAGCCTCCATCAAGAAATTCGACACAGGTGTTCATCATTTTCTGTGAAGTTTCTAAGCAGCGTCACATTATTCCCAGTACTGGGTGATTCTATTGAAGCCGTGAATATAAATCATGTTTCTGGTTCAAAAACTTGTTAAGAAAAAGGGAAAACATTTTAACTCACCCTCACACATATGTACTGGTTACGAAGTTGGTAAAACAGGTAAATGTAAAACTTATTGTAAAATAAGGTAGATACCAAACATAGGTACACAAACACATCGGGACCAAACACAAGTGTGAACCATTTGTAACTGTCATATTTATTTAATATTTATCCTCCTTTGTTATTCTCAAGATGTTTTAATATCAATCCTTGAAATAAAATCAAATAATAATGTTATTCCACAACCAGAAACCGAATCATATTTACATTACCTGTCCTGATGAAGCTGTTTTCAAACTGCACAGATGTTCGATCCTTCAAGTAAGTAATACGGGTGTGTCAGTTTCATGACATCACACAGGAATGTTATGATGTCAGACTTGCTGTGCCGACTTGACATTGTTGTTACTGTTGTCATATCCAGCGGCAAATTCTTCATCTTTTGCTTCCAACTGATTTTCTGGAAAGTCCACAACACTTTTAGAACTTCTTCACTTCAAGGCCCGGTCACACCTTGACGTTTTAGCCAGCGATGGCAACGTGTTAAAATGTATGTAAAACGCTGGCTTACGTTGAACTTTTCATGTTTTTTTTTAAAGATTCCGACGTATTCATAGCGACTTGGTCTTATGTATAACGCATTGGTAACTACACAGAACGTTTCGTTGTGTTATAGATAACTTATACCAACGAATGCTGAACCTGTTGTCGGCCTACACAACCGATGCCCAACGATAGTCTAACTCAGGCATAGCGCGTTGCACGCATCGCCGACGATGTCGTGGCGTAGCCTATAAAAAGGCTGATGCACAACGATTCAAATCATAACTGCCGTAGAAATGGAAGGGTCAAAATCGCGGTCACACCTTGGCGATCTTGCCAGCGTATGCCGACGTAACAAAAAGTGTCTAAAACGTTGGGGGCACGTCGAATACGGTATGGGTAAGTTTGGTATGCGCGAGTAGAACGCTAAATACGCTATCATAAGTCGTAGTAAGTAGAGTACGTCAAGAAATTTTGAACATGTTCAAAATTTTACGACGTACTCGGCGTATGACACACGTTCCGCATGCGATGGGAATAAGTTTTACACACGATATGCGGATGCTTACACACGTCCACAAAGGCTACTTATAAGCTACTCATAAGTCGAAACACGTCGCGGTAATGTCTTTTTTACGCGAAACTTATTTCTAACTTATGTTTGACGTGCTTTGAACCAATTCTTTACGTAGTCCCAACACACATCGACGTATGTAGACGTATTCCAATGACGTCTTCCGGTCGACAAAAAAAAAATGAACGTGTTTCTAGCTTACAACTGCCATATAAAGACGTGTTCCCAGCGGTTTTGGGAATTGGTATATAAAAATGGTGTTCATAAAAGGGGAACCCAACAGTGTTTTCGAGTCCTTTTTGAGTCGATGTCCATGTCAGCAGTAACAGTATCAGTATCAGTATTAGTATTAGTATTCGTATTAGTATTAGTAGTAGTTTGTTCATGTTGGCAGTAGTAGGTGGGTGTGAGGGGGAGGGTGTGGGTTATGATGGATCGTCCTTGCGTCCGCGTGTCCACGGGTAGGTTCATAGGCTGCCACTCAACGATTTAAATGGCTGCATCTCCACTATTGAAAGTTGACGCTTGCGCTCAACAATTGGATTTTTTTTTACACTCAACGACTTTTAAACGGTACCACTCAGCTATTTTCATTGTTTACAATGAACGATTTAAATTGCTGTCACTCGCCTTTGTTTTTGTTTTTTTTTTTGACGCTGGGGTTTGGAAATTTGAAGCGTTTCTTCTGAACGTGTTAAAACGCTCAAACTCGACTATTTTAAATAGACGCTGCCGATGGACAATTGGAATCATAGCCAAGCTAGACATCGAAGTGTGAACATCCTCGTCATGCAGAAGAAAAGTTTGAAGAATGCTGCAAATAAGTGTCCTGGCCGTGGCCGTGGACGCTGACGCAAAGACGATCCATTATACCGACGTCTTTCAGCCTATGAGTAACTTAAAAGTAACGTCTGTCGACGTGTGGCAACGATCGCGTAACGTGCCAACAACAGGTTAATCATAGGTTAGAAATAAGTTTCGGGTACGCTAAACATTACCTCGGCGTGTCTCAACTTATGATTAACTTACAAGTAGCATGTGTTGACGTCTGTCAACAATCGCAGACCGTGCCTACAACTTGTGGCCAGCGTAGCGGAACGTGTGAGTCATACGCCGGCATACGTCGTGAAATTTCAAGCATGAAAAAATTTGAGGACAACCGAAAAGTACAACGTTTAAAGCCAGCGTACAACGACGTATGGCAACGTACTACGACGTATGCCAGCGTGCTCTCAATGTTATCAAAACTTACCCATAACGTATTCAACGTGTGCCAGCGTTTTAGAAAAAAAATTCAAAAATCGGCATACGTTGGCTAAAACGTCAAGGTGTGACAGGGCCTTCACATGAGGCCAAGTAAAAAATATACCAGTTGATCATCAGGATTTTTTAAAGGAGGGAGGAGCAGTGTGACCACTCCTCATTTTCATAAATGCCAAGGTGAGCCAATGAAAAAAGCCAAGAATTCACAAGGTTTCGGAAAAGCGATGATAATAGAAAACTTATACGCCAAGAACACCTATAGAAAACCAAGACGCCAAGGTGAACAACGAATAGCCAAGATCTCGTGAAAAAAGCCAAAGAGTGGTCACACTGGGGAGGTGGCCCTTTTTATTAGTTATTATTTCTTTATTTTCAAAATGTTACTTCGTATGAGGAGGTTGGTGGCAGGATTTGCACTCCGGCCACCGTAAAACCCTTCATTCCGCAAAACACAAAATGCAACGAAATCTGAAAACCCACTCCAAGGGAGTACCTCCTGTGCAGCTTCCCTTCGCAGGGCAGCTCACCGGATGAAGGGATTGGGGAAAAGCCTTCGGGACCCCCAATCATTGATTAGAGGAGGGAAACCACATGGTAACATTCCTGGGTCAGATTGCGGGAGAGTGTGTCGGAGTGGTGCTGAGGTGTTGTCCACCAAACGGTGGTCTCCTTGGGTTAACCTGAGGCGGTCCCTTCGGGTGGGTGCCTGGAATGTCATCCCGAAGAGAAGATGATCACCTGTCTCTGTTATCATCTGAGCTCAAGCATTTGGACATAGGTATTGCAGCACTCTCTGAGGTTCGGAGACCGGATTGCAGCGAGATCATGGCGGGTGGTGACACCGAATATTGGTCTAGTCGCTCTGATGGTTACCATGCCCAAGGAGTTGCTGAAGCTGTGTCCAATATGCTGACTCCAATGATAATTGAGGTAACACCGGTCAACGAGCTTATTAGGACACTCAGGATCCGTCACTCCGTGGGTGTCATTTCCCTGGTCTCTGTTTGTGCTCCGACTGAGGCGAGTGATCTCACCATGAAGGATGCATTCTATGCCACACTCGCATCTGTGGTTGATCAGTGCCTCAGATGAGATACACTTCTTTTCTTGGGGGATTTCAATGCATCGACTGGAACTGATAGGGATGGTTATGAGATGTGTGTTGCTCCCCATGCGTCAGGAACTGTGAACTTGAATAGCACTAAGTTCCTTGACTTTGTAAGAAGTCATGGACTTAGGGTGGCCGATTCATAGTTTCAGCACCCACAAGCTCATCGCTGGACTTGGTATTCCAACGCTGGTGGTGTGTTAAAGGAGATTGACCTTGTCCTCATTGATGGTTGCTGGAGGATGATCCAGAACTGCAGGGTCGACCAGAGTGCTCAGTTCCTCAATACTGACCACTGGCTTGTTGTAGCAACTCTGAAGTTGCACCTCAAATCCAGGAGAATGGTACCATCCCAGCCGAGGCTGGATGTTGGCAAGCTCAAGGATGAGAGGGTAGCTGAGGAGTTTGCGAACAAGCTGAGTGGAGATTTGGGGGATCTAGGTTACTGTGGGAGGTCCTGAAGAGTTGTGGAGTGCCTTCAAGACCACCGTCCTTGATGTTGCCAGCGGATATCTTGTAACTCACCGTAGGGCAAAGAATAATTTTTTCTCTCAAGAGACATTGGATACCATTGACCAGAGTTGCAGGGCCAAGCTGAATGGCAGAGTTGAGCTGTTCAGGGAGCTGAGGCGTAAAACTGTACGTGTGCAAAGGGTGGACTAGGAGACCTATGTGCGAAGAATCTGTGAGGGGGTAGAGCATCACCTGTGGTCAAGTGATTCTCATCCTGCTTACAGGGGAATTTGTGCATTGCGTTCATCCAAGCCCATCCCTCAGTGTACTGCAGTGAGAGCAGAGGGTGGTAGGCTCTTGACAGAGGAGTTCGAAGTGAAGGCCCATTGGGCCGGTTACTTTGAACGGTTGTACCAGGTTGTAACACTGGCTGTCGAGTTGGATGTCAGGGGTGTTACAATCCCTGTTGCTGACCCTCCAATCAACTGTGGTCCACCTTCGCTTGTTGAAACACAGGCTGCGGTGAACTGGTTGAAAAGGGAGAAAGCCAGAAGGATCTGTGTCATCCATGCTGAACTTCTCAAGGCTGGTGGAAATGCTGCACTCATGTCATTGCATGCAGTTCTCTGCTCTGCCTGGAACACAGGCATCATCCCAACTGATGGAAGAGGGGCCTTGTTTTCCCTCTCTGGAAAGGGAAGGGTGATCACCAAGACTGCAACAACTACCGAGGGGAGATGCTGCTCTCAGTGCCGGGCAAGGTCTTTGCTCGGATAATTCTTGATAGGTTTCGCCACCATCTGTTTGAGCACCAGCTTCCAGAGCAGTCAGGCTTTACACCAAAGAGGTCAACGATTGACCGTATCCTTGCTCTTCGGGTCCTCAACAAACGTAGATGAGAGTTTCGGCAGGGGCTGCTTGCAGCTTATGATGATCTCTGTAAAATGTTTGATTCAGTGAATCAGTATTCCCTCTGGAGAATTCTTGGTCTTCGTGGGTTGCCACCAAAACTGATCGATCTGATGTCTGATCTCGACTCTGGTACTGGGAGTGCTGTGAGATGTGGTGGCACCATCTCTGACTTATTTACAGCTGTTACTGGAGTTTGTCAGGGGTGTGGACTGCCCCCACACTTTTTAGCACTTGTATGGACTGGATTCACGGGAGGATGTTGGTGAGATCAAGCTGTGGTGCATCGTTTGGGAATGTCAAGATCTCTGACTTTTATTTTGAAGATGATGCAATCATCTTTGCGGAGACTTTAGATATCCTTTGGGGGGGCCCTCGAGGTGCTAAATGAAGAGTCGGAGGCGCTGGGATTACGGGTTTCTTGGGTGAAAACTAAGATCCAGGCTTTTAATGACATCTTGGATGGTGCTGTCCTGTCTGTACCTGTTTGTGGTGAGGATGTTGAGGTCATGGAGAGATTCACTTGCCTTGGCAGTGATATTCATGTCTCTGCTGCCTGAGTCAGAGGTAAATTGACATCTGGGTCGGGCCTGGGGATTCATGGATTCACTGGATCATGGGGTGTGGCGCTGCCGGTACCTGTGCGGGAGGCCGAAAGTCCGAGTCTTCAGGTCCTTGGTGCTTCTAGTCCTGCTCTATGGATGTGAGACGGACTCTGTAACAGGTCACACCTCAAAGCCAACATGTCTCAGGGAAATTATTTCCTCCATAGCAGCTGCGCGGACGTCCCGGTGATTCACTGCACCTGCACAAATGTCACGACAATCCACAGAACCTGCATGCAGGTCCTGACGGTCCGTAAAATGGACTCCCACCTTTCTTCCGACCGGAGCACAAAATGGCGCTCTCGCCGCTCGCCCCGCTTGCTTCCACCTCCTCCCCCGCTCTACTGGCTTGCTTCAACCTCCTCCCCCGCTCTACTGGCTTGCTTCAACCTTCTCCCCGCTCTCGCCGCTCGCCCGGCTTGTGTGTGTGTGTGTACATGTGTATACATGTGTGTGTACATGTGTGTATGTGTGTGTATGTGTGTGTGTACATGTGTACGTGTGTGTGTACATGTGTATGTGTATGTGTGTGTATATGTGTATGTGTTTGTGTGTGTGAGTTTGTGTGTGTATGTGTGTGTGTGTTTGTGTGTGTACGTGTGTGTATGTGTGTGTACGTGTGGGTGTGTGTGTGTGTATGTGTGTGTGTGAGTTTGTGTGCGTGTGTGCGTATGTTTGTGTGTTTTTGTGTGTGTGTGTGTGTGTGTGTGTGTGTGTGTGTGTGTGTGTGCGTGTGTGTGTGTGTGTGTGTGTGTGTGTGTGTGTGTGTGTGTGTGTGTGCGTGTGTGTGTGTGTTTTTGTGTGTGTATGTGCGTGTGTGTGTATGTGTTTTCCGTCCATTTCGTGAAACGTGATTATATATTTAATTTCTGCACCATTTTATATTTTCCTCACACTCGCCTCTCTAAGCTCTGTCGTCTGGGTTCGAATCCCAACTCAGCTGTAAACTGCCGTCTTGGTGTTTCACAGGTAGGATTGAGCCTGGTGTTGGCTTCACGGTTTGGGTGGTCCGTTGACGATCCTCGGGTTTGTCGTTCAAGCCCCTGACGGGCCGTTGAATTAACACAAAGTGAGGTTGACTCAGACTGTCATCCTGAGGTCGGGAAAATGAGAACCAGCGTGAAGGTTGACGGGGCACTGCATCAGCGGCACATCCACGCCCCCAGAAAATGATGCAGCCAATCAGGCACCGGCTGCATCAGAATAAATAAAAATACAGACAGGATGATTCATCAATGTGTGTCCCCTCCCTCGGGTGGACGTGAAACTGGGCGTCCTGTCGGTCGCCATGAGTTGATGGACGTTAAAGATCCAACGGAAGGGAAGACAAGGTGGTTCGTACAGAACCTGCTCTCGGTGTTTGTACACGAAGTAAATTTACCGCACACTCGGTTTATACATCCACAAACGAACCCATTGCACGTCTTCGGTCCTTCGTACGATTTGAGTTGCTCGAAGGTGAAGTCGAGATTGTAAATAATAACAATGACCTGATCCTCTCGGTATCCCACCTTGTGGGTGGTGTGATGAATAGATCTGTCGAATACGAAATGAAAATGTTGAACGGTTTTTGAAATATCTCACACACAGGCCAAGTTCATCCTCATCGCAGATCACCAATTTGGTTTCAGACCATGTCACTCCATCTTGAACATGCTGCTTCTACTCACCCAACAATGGATGGAGGTCCTCAATGTCGGACATGAGATCTGGTCCGTCTTACATGGCTTATGGACTTCTTCCACTCTCGTAACCATCGTGTGGCATTCAACGGGATCCATTCATCTCCTCTCCCTATCACGACTGGAGTGGCCCATGGCAGTGTTCTGGGCCCAGTCCTATTCCTGATCTTCATTAACCATCTCTCTGACTCAATGGAAAATGCTCTTCATCTATTTGCTGATGACTCCACCCTCTGCTCTTTCCATGCCCCCATCCAGGTTTCTGCAGGGCTCACACGGTCCACCATCAACCTCTTTCTGGTGAAACTACTGAAATCCAGGACTACTGCTCACCTCCACTCATTTGTTCCTCGTTTTTTCCCACCTGTGGAATCAACTCCCACATTCTCTTCAATCTCACTATTCCCTCCAGGTCTTCAAGACCGATGTTCACCACCATCTAAAATAATCCCCAATCCAAACCATGATCTTTTCTACCCTCATTAACCCCATCCAAATCCCTCCTTCTTCCAATTTTCCAGTTTTCCATCATTGCAGTTTTCTTCTGTGTCCATCTTGTCCACCACACGCATCCACTGTGTCCATCTTGTCCACCACACCCGTCCACAGTGTCCAACTTGTCCTCCCCATGCATGGTTTCCATCCTGTTTTTTGTCTGTTACATCTTAATCCGTTCACTGTACTCGCTCTTTCATGAGCCTCGACTATGAAAACAAAAAAGAGGTCTCGAGATGGTTGCCATGGCAACAGAATTCAGCCAATCACCGCCATGATCTAATCAGGTTGAGATAATGTCATGAGGATAAGATATCTGTAATATGAAAACGAAATGTTCAACGGGTTTTGAAGTATCGTGAACACAAAAGTACGTGGACGGATAATCTGTCGGTCGGTTGGAGCTCATTTTATTGTCCCCCGTGTCTGATGTTGTTGGAGGAGTGCGGACAATAACATAATCAGGAACGATACACAATTAATACAATAAGAGTTACTGTTACATTTGAGGCTGGGAACGAGGCCAGAACGACAGAGTCTCTCCAGGAACAGTCAACAGGTCTTTAATGCCCCATCAGCTCGTACGGTGAACGTTTCCGCCCGGTTCCGACCACGTCCCCTCCATCGACTCTCCAATACATCACATACCTTCCCCCCAAGTTACACAACATAATCCTTCAAGTAATCTGGTGGTTTGGATATTCGCTCCAAACGACGACCTGGTGTCACCGAGGACTCAATTTCCACTGGAGGAGTTACATTTGCTGGGGTTGTGGCCATCGTTGTTGGCTGTACATCAACAACAGGCTCCACCTTACCCGGGTCTACTCCATCAGATTTCCGAGTCTGCATCTGATCAATATGACAACGCAATGTTTGGCCTGACTCATTTACAACACGATATGATACAGACCCAGTTTGCTTCGAAACAACTGCTGCTATTCCTGGTGCTCCTAACCCCATATTCTTGGCATACACAGTTTCTTGTTCCTCAAATTTTCCTGAGGTTCCACCACGATACTCCTTCTGTTTGTCCTGATACTTCCCCACCTGTACACGCAACCTGGGTTTGATCAAATCAAGACGCAACGTTACATTTCTTTGAAATAACAACTGAGCTGGAGAAACCCCGGTGACTGCATGAGGTGTAGCATTGTACCTTAGCTGAAACCGAGCGACTTTGTTAGACAACTCATCCGTGTCCGCTGACATCTTTTTCATGGACTGTTTAAAGGTTTGTACCAAACGTTCTGCTAACCCATTACTGGCCGGATCTACAGGAGCCGAGGTGGAGTGATAGATTCCATTACGATGGCAAAATGTCCTGAACTCTGCGGATGTAAAACAAATGCCATTGTCTGATACCAAATATTCAACTAACCCATGAGTTTTGAACACATCCATGAGGCACTAATAGTTGCCTTTGTCGATGCTGAATTTGAGGCCACAATCCTAATCTCAACAAATTTAGAGAAAGCATCCGCTGTTACAAAAAACATTCGTCCCATAAATGGTCCTGCGTAATCCACATGCAATCTCTGCCATGGTCTGGCTGGTAATTCCCAAGGATGTAAACTCGCAATTGGAGGATTCCTCACATTCATTTGACATGCATTACACCGATGTACAACACTCTCAATGCCCTGACACAAATTCGGCCACCAGAAATAACTACGAGCTAACCCTTTCATGCGTACCACTCCAGGATGAGTCTCATGTAATTCCTCCAACAACTGAGCCCGACCTGGTTTGGGTACAATTACCCTATTTCCCCACATGATACATTCCCCATTCGTGTCAATGCTTAGTTCTGTTTGTCTTCAAAAAAACGGTAACAGCTCATCGGACGGTGATTTATCTGGCCAACCCGTCTGTGCATAACGATACACCTGACACAACAAAGGGTCCTTCCTCGTCCAGACACGTATTTGTGATGCTGTGATGGGTTCCAAAAGGTTGTCCATCAATTTCCTGACAAACTCAAACTCTGGTACCTTTGGGGCATCTGGTTACCTTCCGTCAGGTAGGGGTGAACGACTTAAAGCATCACAATTACCATGAGCCTTACCAGGTTTGAACCTCAAAGTATATGTATATGCACTGAGAGTAACACACCAACGAATAACCCTGGGTGAAGCCAAATATGGTACAGGCTTGTCTTCACCCAACAATCCAAGCAAAGGCTTGTGGTGAGTATGGATTTCAACCTTACGTCCCCAAACATACTGGTGAAAATGTTTCATTCCGAAGATGATGGCCAGCCCTTCTCTATCAATCTGTGCATAATTACGTTCTGCGGGCTTAAGAGATCTTGATGCAAACGCGATAGATCGTTGACTACCGTCTTCCATGATGTGAGACAGCACAGCCCCAACTCCAAAATGAAGAAGCATCAACCGACAGTACCAGGGGGTTATCACGACTGTAGTGAATCAAAACATCCACGGATGGAAGCAAGCGCTTTGCCTCCCAGAAAGCCTTACTCTGCTCCACACCCCACTTCCATGCTACGCCTTTACGTAGCAACTTGTGAAGCGCTTCAAGAACTGCAGCAACTCTCGGCAAAAGCCGATTATAATAATTCAGCATTCCGGGGAAACTCTTGAGCTGTGATGTATTCTGAGGTGTCGATGCCTCCACAATGGCCCGGATGGACTCTTGCACCGGCCGTATGCCGGTTGCATCAACGCGATACCCACAATACACCACAAAATCAGCCAAGAAAGCACATTTGGCCTTGTTCAGATGAATCCCTGCCAGCCTCAACTGACAGAAGACTTCTTGTAGGTGGCACAGGTGATCTGCTTGGTCTTTACCAGACACAAGTATATCGTCCAGTCGAACAACCACAAAAGGAATGGACTTCAGTAGGTTTTCCAGGAAGTTCTGAAAAATAGCTGGGGCTGATGATATACCAAATGGTAGACGGTTGTAGTGATGCAGACCACGATGTGTATTTATCATCATGTAGTCCTTTGAATCCTCATCCAACTCCAGCTGCATGTAAGCTGACGTGAGATGCAACTTAACTTAAATCACTGTTTTCCACCACTCATCTCCGCTGGAAGATCCTCCACTTTTGGAATGGGATACTGGTCAACCACGGCTGCCTGGTTAAAGGTAGATTTGTAGTCACCACATATCCTCACCGAACCATCTGACTTCAAAGCAGGCACAATTGGAGAGGCCCACTTTGAATACTTGACCCTCTCCACTAGGCCCTCCGACTCTAAGCGGTCAAGTTCATGGTCAATCTTTTGCTTCAGAGCAAATGCCACTGATCTGGCCTTCAAAAACTTGGGCTTACAGTCTGGCTTGGCATACAATGTGGCTTTCATGCCAACCACCCGACCTGTAACCCCAACAAGTAGGTCCTCATAATCAGCTAACACTGCTGCCTCTGGGGACATATTCATCTTCAGCTGCTTGATCTCCGCCCAGTTCAACTTCAACTGTTCAAGCCAGTTTCTGCCCAACAAACTGGGCCCACTCTTAGTAACCACCACTCACAATAATTTTTGATGACGTCCACATCTCACTATGAATATCAGCCTCCCCTACCAAAGGGACTGTTTCACCAGTGAACGTCTTAATAGGACGGAGAGAACGGAGCAACGGTGGTCTGCTTCCCAAAGAATCATACACCTTCTGACTGATGACAGAGCAGGATGCTCCCGTATCTATCTCCATGTCAACCTTGGTGCCTTCCATTTCCACTGTGCATGTAAAAGCTCCAGAGCTGGACGTGTGATGCAGTGTATCATTCTCCACGTTACCGCACTCCATTGAGGTGTAATCCCCACACCTGGACATCTCTTAATCTGGTGCGGCCTCCTCCGTTGATGAATCCATACAATGGACTCCAGACTTCGGTTGAGGTCCTTCCCGACGATTGGAGTCCACCTTCCTCCCACAACGTCTCGCAATATGACCCATTTTACCACAACGAAGACACGATTCGGTTTTAAATCGGCAACTCCTCGGAGCATGTTTTCCACCACATCGCCGACAGCTGACGGTCCTCGATGGCTTAAACGACAACATCTGGACCGTACTCGACGATCGGTTCCCCACAGAGACCTTCACGAATCACAGCAGCTCCACGTCCAGCTGACTCATGTGCCGATGCTTTTTCAACCGCCATCTTCAATGTAAGTTCGTCAGTTTCCAACAGCCTCTTGTCCCGGTTTCCTGGGTGCACAGTCACCGGATGACTGCATTGGTTTCGGCTCCCACAACCGACAACAAAATGGCGCCCTCCGTGTCTCCCTCCGTGCCTCCCTCCGTGCCTCCCTCCGTGCCTCCCTTCGTACCTCCCTCCGTGCCTCCCTCCGTGCCTCCCTCCGTGCCTCCCTTCGTGCCTCCCTTCGTGCCTCCCTCCGTGCCTCCCTTCGTGCCTCCCTCCGTGATCTTGTTCACCTCGTAGTAAAATGACAAACGTTCCACGTAAACATCCCATGACTGCTCGGAGTTGAACTCCTCCACTTTCCCGTTCGCAGCCATCGTTTACCTTCGTCGCCAAATGTTACATTTGAAGCCAGGAACGAGGCAAGAACGACAGAGTCTCTCCAGGAACAGTCAACACGTGTTTAATGCCCCCAGGGGCTCGTACTGTGTGCACGGTCCCCACCCGGTTCCGACCACGTCCCTCCATCAAATCTCCGATACATCACAGTTACTTTCTTTGTCGTTTGTGAAACACCTTTGTGTGATCGGATGGGAGAGCGAACAGGTGGTGTGTTCCACGTTCACTTCCTCTTGTTCTTGATTCGAGAGGGAATTGGATTTGATTGTGAAGATGTGAGTGGATGCAGCAAGTGTGATTCAAATGTCAAACATTTTACAAAAATAACTTTCTTGCACTGAATACAGTCTTCGATCGATGTGTGATGTGGTGGTGACAGTGATAGGGTGGTGGTCGTGATGGAGCGGTGGTGCTGCAGGGGCAGGTGTGAGAGATTGAGAGAATGATGGTGGGAATGATCGAAAGTTGTCAGAGTGATTGATCATCGTTGTAAGAGTGGTGTTGGGAGTGATTGTGGTTGTGGTGATGGGAGTGGTAATTGTGGTGATGGGAATGATTCTGGTTGTGGTGGTAAAGTTTAATTTCAATTTTATTTAATCTTATATATTTAATCCCAGTAATTTCCCAAATTGTTAAATTTAAACTTTTTTGCACTTTCATTTACTTTGGAGACACGATGGAAAGTTTAATAATTTATTAAGTGAGCCAATAATTGATGCAGAATAGTGGGCGTGGTCAAAGTTTGGCGTTGGTTGTTACTGGTGACAATTATCAATGAGAATACGAACAAGAGAACAATGGAAAAGCAAGTGCATTGTCCTGACGATGTTAGTAGGGGGCGTGGTCACGGTTCAGTGTGACGTCAAACGTTGAACGAACTGCCAGTTCGACAGTTGGTTGACGTGCACCAGAGATGTGGTTTCTCATCGCGGTCTTGCTGGTCCTCGGTTGTGGAACATCTCGAACACCCCAACAAGTAAGTGGTGGTTGTCAGAGATAACGTGCGAGACAAAGGTTCAGGTAAAAGGGCACAAGGTGGGATTTCTTCAGGTTGATTCATCAGGAAATACTTCACCTTCTTCCAGGTAAGGTCCGAGGGACATTTTCTTTTGACTTATCTGAGTTTGATTCACAATGTAATCGGATTCGACTATAAATCTGTCAGCGTTGTGCACCACAGTTGGGGTAGTGCTTCATCGTGGTACGGTGAGATTTTCATGCCATCCTTTAAATCTGGAGAGCAAATTAAGCTGGCTGTCCTAACGGCCCATGCTTGTCAAAAGTTAAGATTTCAGGAGTCGCCTTTAAAAATGAGCAGGCCATTGTGTGTCAGGACCCAGTTTAAATCGTATGTTTCTGCTTGGTCCTTCTGGTTGAACAACCTCTCTTTCAGTTGTGAGTTTATGTTTGGTTCGACACTCCAGGTGAACTTTCCCACCACACACACAAAGTTTGAGTTTCTCTCTGAAGACAAAATCTCCTTGATGGTCGTGTCGATCTTCACAATACATGTTTATGTACCTGGTACCACACATTACTCTCGTTGGTCATGGGGTGGAAATGAACACCTGGAAAATGCTTCTCAAAGTTGTGTCTGAACTCTTGTTCTGTCCCTCGTCCTTCCGACAAGGTCGGATACGGGACATTAAATTGAGCTCCGTCCGTCCGTCCGTCCGACCGATCATCCGTCCATGTACTTTTGTGTTTGCGATATTTGAAAAACCATTAAACATTTCGCTTTCATATGACACACATCTATTCCTCATGAGATTATCTCAACCTGATTGGATCACGGCGGTGAATGGTTGAATTATGTTGCCATGGTAATCATCTCGGTAACTTGGCACGTGTACACGATATTTGAAAAACCGTTCAATATTTCACTTTCATAGCACACAGATCCATTCCTCGAACCACCCAACCGACAGGGGACCGAGAGTATCAGCTCCTTGTTAAACATTCCTCGAACCACCCAACCGACGGGGGACCGAGAATATCAGCTCCTTGTTAAACATTCCTCGAACCACCCAACCGACGGGGGACTGAGAGTATCAGCTCCTTGTTAAACATTCCTCGAACCACCCAACCGACGGGGGACCGAGAATATCAGCTCCTTGTTAAACATTCCTCGTACCACCCAACCGACGGGGGACCGAGAGTATCAGCTCCTTGTTAAAATTTTTAGTTCGGCAGGTGACATGCTCTCCTTGGAAGGTGACATTTTGTGATGGGTCACACCTGTCACGGAAACATAAAATATAAGATTCAGTCTTTCATCAGAATCATCCCTTGGGTCATCATTGTCCTGCATGCATCCTCTGTGCGATGTGTTTTTGGGTAAAAAATAAAAAAATAAAAAATTAATGTTTCATTAGTAATTATTCCCTGAGTTTATTATTATTATTTTCGTGAAACCTGGAACCACTCGCCATCAGGTTTGAGCATTTCAAAGGACATCAGATTAGGTTTTCTTCTTCTTCTTCCATGATTTTAAAACTTTCACAAAGGTATCTCCTTGTTTTTGTCCCTCGGTATCAGTATTTGCTCTGATTATTGGGAACAAGACCCAGTTCATGATTAGTGGTAAAGAAAAGACGGAAAGTGCCGAGTGGCCAGGTATTCTGTTTGGTACAGGTGTTGAGGCAAACTCGATTCAATGCTCCGTTTGTGAAAGGTAGTGCCACAGTAGTCGTGGAGCGAAGGGTAGTTTGAATCAGGCATCAGGTCAGTTTATATACAAGGAATGTTTAAAAGGAATAACATAGGTTGATTACAGGATAATGTGTGAAAATATGGGATTCAGAGTGGAAATGAAACGTTGAAACATTTGTATTATTTCGGAGACATATTGGAGGTCAATGGAGGATCAGAAATGCCTGTAAGGAAGAGGATATAAGTAGCTTGGGATAAATAGGAAGAGTTCGAAGGTATTCCAACAAACAAGTATGTGCCAGTGCAGGACAGGCAAGTGTATTTAGCCTGTGTAAGGGGCAGCCATCGTGTATGTTGGTGAAACTTGGGCGATGGGGATGGAAGGTGAAAGAAGAAAAGAAGGAACAGACATGAGGATGTTAAGAAGGATTTATGGAATTTCACTGATTGATAAATGGTGGAGTGAAGATCTGAGAAATATGAAACAAATTCCAGGATTATATAGAGATTGAATTGAGAAATAGAAGGATTCGATCATTCAGTCATGTAGCCAGAAGGACAGATGATGAAACAATTAAGACCTGAACCAAAATCGAAAAGGCTTGTTCTTGTCACCGACCCAACTCATCCACCCAGTTTCGGCCGAATCCGTCCAAATCTTTTTGAGATATCATGCACACAGACAGACAAACAGATAGAATGCTTACCTGCGCCACTGCCAGAAGTAAGTGTTTACCTCTGCCACCAAAGGTGTGCAGAGGTGAGGTTTTCACCCCTGTCTGTTTTTCTGTTTGTAAGATATCTCAAAAAGTTGTGGAAAGTTTGGGTGTGTCACATGGGCCGGATTGTTTCGATTTTGTTGAAGATCCGAAATACAAATACAAATTTGTATTTTTTTTTTTAGCTGTTTTCATCATGTTTAGCACATGGAAGAAGAAGTCAAAACATAAAGCGGATGCGGAAGGGCTTTGCGTTTTCAGACACTTTCTAATTGTTTATGTTTTACAAAACCAAACATTCAATAATTTTCATGTTATGCACTCTGTACTTCATTTGAGCTTGAACTGAGAAGCTTTGTGTTTATTTTGCAGTTTACGATGTGGCCAGGAAGATAAACTGAAAGATGGATTTGAAGGATGAACTACTGTGAGTGAAGGAGGTTCAGGAAAGGAACAGGTTGAGATGAAAAAAGTAGAGGAAGAGGAGGAGGTTCAGGAGAGGAAGGAAAAATGGATTTGACAGTAAAACAAGACTTTGTTAATAAACAACAGGAAGAAGAACATGAAAAAGAGCAAGAAAAGGTTTTGCGGGGTAGAGGAAGAAGAAATACAGGAAAGAGAGGAAAGGTTGGTCCGAAACTAATAAAATCTGATACCAAGAGAGCAGGTCGTGCAGCAAAGAGAACAGGAGTTGAATCATAAGGACATGCAATGAATATTTTAAAAATGATTATGACTAAAGGAGGAAGAAGAACGGAAGAAACGAGAGGAACAAAATCAGAAACACAGAAAAATGAAGTAGAAGACGAAAAAAACTAATAAACAGGAGAAGAAAAAATAAGAAGAGTTAATGATATTAAATAAGGAAGAATGCAGACAAGCAAAGCAGGAAGAGTATTTTCAGGAAGAAGAATTTCAAGTGTAGATCTGGGAAAAACTGAAAAACGCAGAATGTAATTGAAGAATACGTATGGTCAAGAGAAGAGAGTTAAACGTTAAAAACAGAAAGCAAAGTGTGCAACAAGTGGAGCAAGACATGCAGAGAAGTATGGAACAGGAGCTGGTGTGACAGGAGAAATCTGAAGTGTTGATAAAAATCTGGTGTTCATGTCCCCGCTTTATGGCTCCCACTCATCCCAGCCCATAAATGTGTCCCCCTCACCCTACACACTCAAACCTTCCCACACACACCCCACAATCAAGCCTTCCCCTGCATCCTTTATGATCAAACATTACCCCTGACCCCCCCCCCCCCAATGCTGAGCTGGTGGGGTTCGCAACCTCATCTCAGCTCCCGTTGTCCCAGCAAAGCCTTCCACCCCCACCGTGCACCCTCCCAATGCTTCCTCCCACGCTATATCTTACTGTGTGGACCTCATACATCCAACCTCACACATCTCTCAATTGAGGCCGCTGCTCATAAACCAGACATCATCTGTTGAACAGAATCCTTCCTCCCACAGGATGTCCCTGACACTTTAGTGTTTCTCCCTTGTTATTCTCTCCTCTGATTTGATATGTCAGCACGATGCCCCGCAGTGGAGTTTCCCTTTCCATAAATAACTTAATTCCTCACTGCCTTGCACTGATCTTACACCTCACAACCCCAGGAGTACCCTCTGGCTGTGACTTCCCTCTGCTCCCACCTCTTGTTCATCTGTGTTGTATCGTCCTCCAAACAATGACGACTCCCTCTACATCCCTATCAAAGACAACTTGGACAAAGTTTTAACCACTCATTCCTACTCTCTTTTGAGGACTGGTCTCCCATATCTCCTAGCCCTGATGTTTACTCAGTCTGGGAATTCTTACACAGAAACCTGCTCTCTCTTATGCACAGATTCATCCCATCTCGTCTTCAATTTTCCTTTCCTTCTTCCCACCAATGGTACACTGAAAACAACTTGCCTTCGATTCCTGGAAGGATAACCTGACTGAAGGCAATCTCATTGACTTGCAAAAGGTCTGCAACAAGTGTGTCCACTCTCAGGAGAACCAGAAAACAACATCTGTCCAACCTCAAGAATGAACTTTCAAACCGACTCGAAGCTCGTGCAAAGGTAGAATGTTTCAATTCTGTCTGCATCCAAATATTGTCCCCAACCCCTCACTTTCAGTACCTGTCCTCCCCTGTCATACTTAACTTCTCCTGGACTCTGTCTTTTCCACCTGAGAAGGTGGAGAAGGTTCTTTCAACCTTTGACTCTGACTCTGACTCTGCCACTGACTGGAGGGCATCAGATCACAAGTCCTAAAAACCTGCTGTTCTGCTCTTGTACGTCCTCTCTCTGACCTTTTCACCCTATCATTTGCGTGATGTCATTTTCCATCTGCATGGAAATCTGACAGCATCACTGCATTCCATTAAAATGGTGCACAACTCATCACCTTAACTGCAGACCTTTCAACTTACCTCCAATCATCAGCAAAGTCATGGAATCCATCATCGCAGATGAGATAAAATCCTTCCTTTTCTCTGACAACCTCATCTCAGATCCCCAATTTGGTTTCAGATCAGGTCACTCCACCTTAGACATGCTGCTTTGACTCACCCAACAATGGATAGAGGCCCTCGATGTTAGACATGAGATCAGGACAGTCTCACTGAACATATGTCATGGTTTTGATCGTCTGACATCCTGCCTTGCTCTCCAAACTCTCTGCCTCTGGCATGCAAAGTAAAGTTCACACATGGCTTCCTGATTTCCCCTACTATTGTAACCAACGCGTGGCTCTCAATGGAATCCTTTCATCTCCTCTCACTGTCAAGGCTGGAGTGTCCCAACGGAGTGTTCTGTGCCCAGTCCCATTCCTGATCTTTATCAATGATCTCTCTGATGCTCTGGAAAATCCTCTTTATCTCTTTGCTAATGACTCCACCCTCTGCCATGACATCACTCATCCTTCAGGTAGGCAGGCTGCAGATTCTTCCCTCTCGTCAGACCTTGACAAAATCTCAAAGTGGTCAAACACTTGGAATATGTCTTTTAACCCTGATAAATCCCTCTCCAAAAGGATCGTACTGCAAACCCTCCCATCTACTTTCTCAACAACACTCTCAAAGAAGTTCAGTCATGCCAAGTTTTGTGTCTCACTCTCAGACATAATCTTTCTTGGCCAAGCCACATTTCAAAGTTGGCCTCCAGAGCCAGATGCCAACTTGGCATCCTCTGCTGTGCAAAGTCCTTCCTTGGCACACCTGAGCTCCTATCCACTGACAAGGCTTTCATCTGCAGCTTAATGGAATACTGCTCTCCCCTTTGGGCTGGCACCCCTGCCTCACCCCTTGCTCAGCTTGACAGTGTGGGAAACAAGGACATTGCCATCGCTGACAGGTCGGTGGTCTCTCTGTCTTCTTTCTGGTCTTGCACTCTCTGCCCTCTCTGTGATTTATCCCCCCCCCCCAAGGTATCTGCAGGAAGCATGCAATTCACCAGCAACTCCCTTCTTGTGAAACTGCCAAAATCCACAACGAATGAGTGAAGGTGAGCAGTTGTAAATCTGCTCACCTCCACTCATTCGTTGCTCTTTTTTCCTGGCTGTGGAACCAATTTCCACATTGTCCTCAATCTCATTCCTCCCTCCAGGTCTTCAAGACAGCTGGTTACCACTATCTCAGATAATGCCCAATCCCAAACCGTGATCTATTCTACCCTTGCCAAGCGCCCCACACTCCCACAGAAACGTCACCCAAGCCCTTTTCTTTCCAAATCTCCAGTTTTTCCTTCTGAGAGTTTACTTCTGTATCCATCTTGTCCAACTCATGTATGCTGTCATGTACCTCATTCCTCCCCACACACATTGTTTGTCAAAATCTGCCTCTATCTTGGCCTTCAACTCTGCTGTTGTTGGTGTTTCCCCCCTCTGCCCCCCCACCTCCAACCCTGTCTTGTTGCGTTCTGATCTGTTCAGTGCACTAACACCATCTCTTATATGAGCGTCGACTGTGAATAGAAAAAAACAGAAAAAGAACAAGACGTGAGAGACAAAGAGAACAGATTGTGCAGATAAGGGAGCAGGAGGTGTTGGAAAGATGGAGGAAACATCAAACCCAAGAAAGCTTGCGAAGGAAAGAAACCAGGAAGAAGTGCTTCAAAAACACATTTGCAGAGAGACATAAAAGGAGAGCGAAGGGAAAAGAAAATGCAAAGAGTGGAAGAAAAGCAGAACGAAGGAGACGGAACGCAAAGTACAATGGGAGAACAGAGGAGAAGTGAGGAAGTTGAGATGATTCCAAGAAAAAAAGAACAGATGGTAATTGATGAGGAATTCAACAAACCGTTTGAAGAAATGGACGAGACCAGAGAGGAGAAACAAGAGAGTAGTTGTGTCCAGGATGAACAAAATGTACAAAACGATGCCACTTGAAAGGTGATTGCAATGAAACAGGAAGAAGAACTGCTGAAAGAAAAGGAAAAGCTCTTATTCAAAAAAACAAAACAAACAGCAAAAGCAGGAAGCAAACAAGAGGGTGCCAATTGAAGTCTCAAGACAACAGGAAAAAAAGAAAAATAAAACTCTCTCGAGTTGGAAGACTGAATTAACCTTGGATTGTTAATATTGAAATGTTTAAAATAAATAAAAAATCGTTGAGCTGTTAAAAAAAAAGGTTTAAATGTAAAAATTATTTATGATCTTTGGATTTGGTTTGGGGTGTGGGGTGTGAGGGTTTGGCTTCAATGTGAGGGTTGGGGTCGGGTTTGGGTTTCAATGTGAGGGTTGGGGTCGGGATTGGGTTTCAATGTGAGGGTTGGGGTCGGGTTTGGGTTTCAATGTGAGGGTTGGGGTCGGGATTGGGTTTCAATGAAGGGTTGGGGTTGGGTTTGGGTTTCAATATGAGGTTTGGGGTCGGGATTGGGTTTCAATGTGAGGGTTGGGGTCGGGTTTGGGTTTCAATGTGAGGGTTGGGGTCGGGTTTGGGTTTCAATGTGAGGGTTGGGGTCGGGTTTGGGTTTCAATGTGAGGGTTGGGGTCGGGTTTGGGTTTCAATGCGAGGGTCGGGGTCGGGTTTGGGTTTCATTGTGAAGGTTAGGGTCTGGTTTAGGTTTCAATGTGAGGGTTGGGCTCGGGATTGGGTTTCATTGTGAAGGTTAGGCTCTGGTTTAGGTTTCAATGTGAGGGCTGGGGTCGGGATTGGGTTTCATTGTGAAGGTTAGGGTCTGGTTTAGGTTTCAATGTGAGGGTTGGGGTCGGGTTTGGGTTTCAATGTGAGGGTTGGGGTCGGGTTTGGGTTTCAATGTGAGGGTTGGGGTCGGGATTGGGTTTCATTGTGAGGGTTGGGGTCTGGTTTAGGTTTCAATGTGAGGGTTGGGGTCGGGTTTGGGTTTCAATGTGAGGCTTGGGGTCAGACTTGGCTTTCAATGTGAGGGTTGGGGTCGGGTTTGGGTTTCAATGTGAGGCTTGGGGTCAGACTTGGCTTTCAATGTGAGGGTGCCAAGTTAAGTCTCAAGCAAGAACTGGAAAATGAAAAATAACTTTCTTGATTTGGAAGACTGTATTAACCTTGGATTGTTGTAATTGAAATGTTTAAAATAAATAAAAATTCGTTGAGCTATTAAAAAAAAAAAGTTTAAGTGTAAAAATTATTTATGATCTTTGGATTTGGTTTGGGGTGTGGGGTGTGAGGGTTTGGCTTCAATGTGAGGATTGGGGTCGGGTTTTGGTTTCAATGTCAGGGTTTGGGTCAGGTTTGGGTTTCAATGTGAGGGTTGGGGACGGGTTTGGGTGTCAATGTGAGGGTTGGGGTCGGGTTTGGGGTTCAATGTGAGGATTGGGGTCGGGTTTGGGTTTCAATGTGAAGGTTAGGGTATGGTTTGGGTTTCAATGTGAAGGTTAGGGTCTGGTTTAGGTTTCAATGTGAGGGTTGGGGTCAAACTTTGCTTTCAATATGAGGGTTGGGGTCAGACTTGGCTTTCAATGTGAGGCTTGGGGTCAGACTTGGCTTTCAATGTGAGGCTTGGGGTCGGGTTTGGGTTTCAATGTGAGGCTTGGGGTCGGGTTTGGGTTTCAATGTGAGGCTTGGGGTTAGACTTGGCTTTCAATGTGAGGGTTGGGGTTCAGACTTGGCTTTCAATGTGAGGGTTGGGGTCGGGTTTGGGTTTCAATGTGAGGGTTGGGGTCAGACTTGACATTAAATGCAAGGGTTGGGGTTCAGACTTGGCTTTCAAAGTGAGGGTGCCAAGTGAAGTCTCAAGCAAGAACTGGAAAAATGAAAAATAACTTTCTTGAGTTGGAAGACTGTGATTACCTTGGATTGTTGTAATTGAGATGTTTCGCAATAACAATTCGTTGAGCTGTAAAAAACATGGTTTGTGGAAAAATGACAAAAAAAAAAACTCTTCTCCTTTCAATTCATATTACCTAGAAGTCCAAAGAACGGTTTCTAAAATATTGTTGGAGAAATGGGATTACTAATTGGGAATTATAAATTTATCAACATTTTTAAGTGTTTGTGTGTGTTATTCTTTCCGGTCCAAACGGTTACATCTCCATGCCCCAAATTTTCTGTGGTACTTCAGTCTGGGCAAGGTTTGAACTCTCGCACATTGCCATGGAGGGGCGATTTGAGGCCACCAAAGTGTATATTGGAATGTGAGGTCAGGCAGTGTTGCGGCCGGCCCGCAGAGAAAAGGAAACCACCATGACACAATAACTCCAAAGATTTTTAATGTCAACAAGGACAACAAGGAAATCCAACACAGGTGGAGGCCATTCAGCTCATCATGCCTGCGTGAACACCACACCAACGCAAGATCATTTTAATTAATGAAAGAAAGGAAAAAAAAATTTGTATGTTTTTTTGTTGTTGTCATTTTTAATATATATATTTTTATTTTCTTCCCCTCGGAGAGGGGGCATGGGCTTGGTGAAAAGCACACATCAACCACACACAACGTCCCTTGACAAGACCCCACCAACAGCACTCCGAACACATGCACACAATCACCCATCAATGATGAAACCACCAAAAAGTCCGATCAACATCCCCATACCCCATGTTCTCCATAACTTCCAGGTACCTGTCTAATTCTACTTTAAACTTATCTACTCTTTCTGCTGCCACGACCTAGTCCTGGGAGACCATTCCATGCATTAACTACTCTGAGTAAAAGTCCCCTGCCTTACTACCGTCTGAACTCTCAGGCTATTATATGGCCCCTGGTTCTGTCACTGTCACTGCAATTGTTTGCATTCATTTTGTGTTGAAAATAAAATCATTTAACTTGTCAATGATACTACATGAAGGCTTACATAGTGTAAGCTACGTGATGGCCCTGTCTTTGACAAATCTTATCAGAGCAATGCCGAAAGCTTAGCGGCGGTTAATTATCTAGGCAACCCAGGAAGTGCCAATGGCTTTGGGCAGAAGAGCACCTGGGTAGGGTTGTGGAACCCTTGATTAAAGAAATGCCATCAAAAGGAGGATGAGCTGCTATTAGCCAACGGCAACCACAAAACTACACCTGTGTGGAAGAGGGTGGGAACGCTGTGACGCAGAAGCCGTGGAAGGCATGTTCCTCATCCGATGGTTGACCTTTTTCCTGATTCTTCTGAAACCACTTCTGTACCATGATGAGTTCAAATAGTATGAAGAGAGTGTTTCGACAGCACTGCTTGGGGATACTTCTTGCTTATGTTTGAGGTCTTCGGACAAATATTGGAGTGCTTGCCCATGGAGCAAAACGAAATAAAATGACATTAATGTTGCAACTGAATCACTGTTAAATTATACAGTGGCTGACCCGAATATGTCGCTCAGTGGATACCAGGAGCCATCTTTGAGATGAGAATGCAGTGATGGATGGTGTGGAATTGCTGTTTGGTTTTGTAATATGCTCCAGGTTCAACATCATCAGAACTTGGAACCTCTTGACCTGGAAGTCATCGAGTGCACTGCAAAAACACATGCTGGAAACCTACTGATTGGTGCTGTGCACTGTCCTGGTTCCCTACCTTGAACCGCCAACTAACAAATAACCACGCCCACTATACTTAATAACCATGCCCACTACACAAAATCACCATGCCCAAGACACTTAATAACCATGCCCACGACACTTAATAACCATGACAACTACACTAAATCACCATGCCCACTACACTTAATAACCATGCCCACGACACTTAATAACCATGCCCACTACACTAAATCACCATGCCCACGACACTTAATAACCATGCCCACTACACTTAATCACCATGCCCACTACACTAAATCACCATGCCCACTACACTAAATCACCATGCCCACGACACTTAATAACCATGCCCACTACACTTAATAACCATGCCACTACACTAAATCACCATGCCCACTACACTTAATCACCATGCCCACTACACTTAATAACCATGCCCACTACACTTAACAACCATGCCCACAACACTAAATCACCACGCCCACTACACTTAATCACCACGCCCATTCAATTTAACAACCATGCCCACAACACTAAATCACCACGCCCACTACACTTAATCACCATGCCCATTCAATTTAATAACCATGCTCACAACACTTAATAACCATGCCCACAACACTTAATCACCACACCCACTACACTTAATCACCACGCCCACTACACTTAATCACCATGCCCACTCACCTTAATCACCATGCCCATTCCATTTAATAACTATGCCCAACACACTAAATCAACATGCCCACAGCACTTAATCATCACGCACACTACACTTAATCACCATGCCCACTACCCTTAATAACCATGCCCACTACACTAAATTAGCATGTCCACTACACTTAATAACCATGCCCACGACACTTAATAACCATGCCCACTACACTTAATAACCATGCCCACTACACTTAATAACCATGCCCACTACACTTAATCACCATGCCCACTACACTTAATCACCATGCCCACTACACTTAATAACCATGCCACTACACTAAATCACCATGCCCACTACACTTAATAACCATGCCACGACACTAAATCACCATGCCCACTACACTTAATAACCATGCCCACTACACTTAACAACCATGCCCACAACACTAAATCACCATGCCCACTACACTTAATAACCATGCCCACTACACTTAACTACCATGCCCACAACACTAAATCACCACGCCCACTACACTTAATCACCACGCCCATTCAATTTAACAACCATTCCCACAACACTAAATCACCACGCCCACTACACTTAATCACCATGCCCATTCAATTTAATAACCATGCTCACAACACTTAATAACCATGCCCACAACACTTAATCACCACGCCCACTACACTTAATCACCATGCCCACTCACCTTAATCACCATGCCCATTCCATTTAATAACTATGCCCAACACACTAAATCAACATGCCCACAGCACTTAATCATCACGCACACTACACTTAATCACCATGCCCACTACCCTTAATAACCATGCCCACTACACTAAATTAGCATGTCCACTACACTTAATAACCATGCCCACGACACTTAATAACCATGCCCACTACACTTAATAACCATGCCCACTACACTTAATAACCATGCCCACTACACTTAATCACCATGCCCACTACACTTAATCACCATGCCCACTACACTTAATAACCATGCCACTACACTAACTCACCATGCCCGCTACACTTAATAACCATGCCGTGACACTAAATCACCATGCCCACTGCACTTAATAACCATGCCCACTACACTTAACAACCATGCCCGCAACACTAAATCTCCACGCCCACTACACTTAATCACCACGCCCATTCAATTTAATAACCATGCTCACAACACTTAATCACCACGCCCACAACACTAAATCACCACGCCCACTACACTTAATCACCATGCCCATTCAATTTAATAACCATGCTCACAACACTTAATCACCATGCCCACAACACTTAATCACCACACCCACTACACTTAATCACCACGCCCACTACACTTAATCACCATGCCCACTCACCTTAATCACCATGCCCATTCCATTTAATAACTATGCCCAACACACTAAATCAACATGCCCACAGCACTTAATCATCACGCACACTACACTTAATCACCATGCCCACTACCCTTAATAACCATGCCCACTACACTAAATTAGCATGTCCACTACACTTAATAACCATGCCCATGACACTTAATAACCATGCCCACTACACTTAATAACCATGCCCACTACACTTAATAACCATGCCACTACACTTAATAACCATGCCCACTACACTTAATCACCATGCCCACTACACTTAAATAACCATGCCACTACACTAAATCACCATGCCCACTACACT
The DNA here is from genome assembly GCF_056783735.1 of Eptatretus burgeri. Classification (NCBI taxonomy): domain Eukaryota; kingdom Metazoa; phylum Chordata; class Myxini; order Myxiniformes; family Myxinidae; genus Eptatretus; species Eptatretus burgeri. The sequence continues at coordinate 149,913,265 of NC_140962.1, read as the reverse complement.
TAATAACCATGCCCACTACACTTAACAACCATGCCCACTACACTTAATCACCATGCCCATTCAATTTAATAATCATGCCCACAACACTTAATCACCACGCCCACAACACTTAATCACCACACCCACTACACTTAATCACTATGCCCACTGCACTTAATCACCATGCCCACTACACTTAATCACCATGCCCACTACACTTAACAACCATGCCCACTACACTTAACAACCATGCCCACTACACTTAATCACCATGCCCATTCAATTTAATAATCATGCCCACAACACTTAATCACCACGCCCACAACACTTAATCACCACACCCACTACACTTAATCACTATGCCCACTGCACTTAATCACCATGCCCACTACACTTAATAACCATGCCCACTACACTTAACAACCATGCCCACTACACTTAATCACCATGCCCATTCAATTTAATAATCATGCCCACAACACTTAATCACCACGCCCACAACACTTAATCACCACACCCACTACACTTAATCACTATGCCCACTGCACTTAATCACCATGCCCACTACACTTAATCACCATGCCCACTACACTTAATCACCATGCCCACTACACTTAATCACCATGCCCACCACACAAAATCACCATGCCCACTCCACTTAATCACCACGCCCACTACAATTAATCACCATGCCCACCACACTAAATCACCACGCCCGCGACACTTTATCACCACGCCCACTACACTTAATAACCACACCCACGACATTTAATCACCATGCCCGTCCCATTTAATCACCACACCAAATCACTACCCAATCCCATTTAATCACCACACCAAATCACTACGCCGATCCCATTTAATCACCACACCAAATCACTACGCCGATCCCATTTAATCACCACACCAAATCACTACGCCGATCCCATTTAATCACCACACCAAATCACTACGCCGATCCCATTTAATCACCACACCAAATCACTACACCAATCCCATTTTATCACCACACCAATCCCATTTAATCACCACACCAAATCACTACGCGGATCCCATTTTATCACCACACCAATCACTACACCAATCCCATTTAATCACCACACCAAATCACTACGCCAATCCCATTTACTCACCACACCAAATCGCTACGCCAATCCCATTTAATCACCACACCAAATCACGACACCAATCCCATTTAAACACCACACCAAATCACTACACCAATCCCATTTAATCACCACACCAAATCACTGCACCAATCCCATTTAATCACCACACCAAATCACGACGCCTATCCCATTTAATCACCACACCAAATCACTACACCAATCCCATTTAATCACCACACCAAATCACGACGCCTATCCCATTTAATCACCAAACCAAATCACTACACCAATCCCATTTAATCACCACACCAAATCACTACACCAATCCCATTTAATCACCACACCAAATAACTACACCAATCCCATTTAATCACCACACCAAATCACGACGCCTATCCCATTTAATCACCACACCAAATCACTGCACCAATCCCATTTAATCACCACACCAAATCACTGCACCAATCCCATTTAATCACCACACCAAATCACTGCACCAATCCCATTTAATCACCACACCAAATCACTGCACCAATCCCATTTAATCACCACACCAAATCACTACGCCGATCCCATTTAATCACCACACCAAATCACTACGCCGATCCCATTTAATCACCACACCAAATCACTACGCCGATCCCATTTAATCACCACACCAAATCACTACGCCGATCCCATTTAATCACCACACCAAATCACTACACCAATCCCATTTAATCACCACACCAAATCACTACGCCGATCCCATTTAATCACCACACCAAATCACTACACCAATCCCATTTAATCACCACACCAAATCACTACGCCGATCCCATTTTATCACCACACCAATCACTACACCAATCCCATTTAATCACCACACCAAATCACTACACCAATCCCATTTAATCACCACACCAAATCACTACGCCGATCCCATTTAATCACCACACCAAATCCCTACGCCGATCACATTTAATCACCATGCCCACGACACATAATAACGACACACATCCCATCAAACCACCACGCCAATCCCATGACGTCCATGGATTTCCTTACCCCCTCCGCCTGTTTCCTCCCAATCTATATTCCATTTAATAACCATGCCCACCACACTAAATCACCATGCCCACCACACTAAATCACCATGCCCACCACACTAAATCACCATGCCCACCACACTAAATCACCATGCCCACCACACTAAATCACCATGCCCACCACACTAAATCACCATGCCCGTCCCATTTAATCACCACACCAAATCATTACACCGATCCCATTTAATCACCACACCAAATCACTACACCAATCCCATTTAATCACCACACCAAATCATTACACCGATCCCATTTAATCACCACACCAAATCACTACACCAATCCCATTTAATCACCACACCAAATCACGACGCCGATCCCATTTAATCACCACACCAAATCACTACGCCGATCCCATGACACATAATAACGACACACATCCCATCAAACCACCATGCTAATCCCATGACGTCCATGGATTTCCTTACCTCCTCCACATGTTTCCTGCTAATCTACTTTCACTTCATTCTACATTCCCCTCTGAACCTTCTCCACCTTCATCCTTCCACATTCCCTCCGACACATCTTTAGGAAATATAACCGTCATCATTTCCACATTCCAACTCACAAAACCTCCACCCCAACATGTCCTGAGTGCACATAATAAATAGATGGCTGGTTCAGATTTCCAGGACCAGCTTTTTGACCGTTTTGTGCCAACATTCCATCAATTCCTGTTAATAATGATCCAATTATTGTGATGGACTCAAAATGAAAATAAAGTAATGAATATTATTAATTATTCCCCTTTTACAGGTTATTGTGCAACATTCCCCCCCTTGCCTCTTCTGGTTTCATAGTTGTTGATTTGTTATTTTTCTGTTTCATCCCAAGTTTCCTCTTCATCTTCTTCCTGTGTGTCATTCACCTTGTGTGCAGATTCTTCACCCCCATGTGTCCTTCTCCCCCTCCCCGCAATCTCACTCTCACTTGCACTCTGCTCTTCGTGTCCGCCCACCTTACATTTCGTCCCTTCCATGAGCCTCGATCATGGAAACAAAATAAACAAGTTCGAATTGCCAACATACCCCATGGGGTTCATTCGTACAACTCTCAGGTGAGCGACAGCACGGACGACAGATAGTTTTGGAGTTTGGTAAGATTTTCATCGCACCAGAAAAAGAAACCAGAACACCTCACAAGAGTGAGGTTCGTTTCATATCATCATTTGCGACTTAATTTTGCATTGAGCATCGCCCAGCGCATTCAATTTCTTTTCTTTTTTAAACCGAGAAATCGCAATTTTAAGAAAATGGGCCAAATCGGTCATTTCTTGGCGCAAAGGGCCATAATCGCAAATAATATGCCTGTCCAGTTTGGTCGGGTTCCGTTTACGAACATCCGTTTACGAAATAGCGATTAAAAATAAAAAAAATGGGCCGAGGGGTTGCCGTTTGTTGGCCCAAAGGGCCAGAATCTGACTTTCGTTCAGTTAATGTCTGCAGAGTGACCTCCAGAATATACCTGTCAAGTTTGGGTCGGTTCCGTTCACTAATAACCGAGAAATAACAATTTTAAGAAAATGGGCCAAAATGGGCCGTTCCTCGGCCCAAAGGGCCGCAATCGCACTTTGGGCTCAGTTAATGCCAGGGCATGTGTCTGGAATATGTCTGTCAATTTTCATCGAATTCTGTTCACGAATAATGGAGAAATAGACATTCAAATGAAATGGACACAAGAAAAGAGAGAACGTGAGCGGTGCTGAGACCCCATGGGGTGGAAAACCCCAAATGGTAAAAACTGATTTTTTCGTTCTCAGGTTGTTTGCTTGGAAAGTTTTTTTATTGTTTTTGTTTTCCCTCCCAGAGAGATGTAAACCCAAATTCCCAAATTTATGGGATGAGTTAAAGAGCAGGCTGCGGGTCACCAAACATGTTCAGAAAATTTATCAATATGAGAAGTCTGAAGACGACGATGGTTCACGAGCGGTATTTGATGATTTAGATTGTTTGAGAAGTTAAGGTTGAGACAATGTAATAATGTTTGACCAAGTTATGAAAATGATCAACATGATGTGGTACGAGTGACAGGTGATTAGCTGAAAAATGTCGAAAACCCAATTTCGTTCAACAACTTAAAAAATTTGACCATTACATAACCTTTAAAGGTCACAAAACAATGTTGTGGTCATTAAAATAAGGAAACAGGATACGTGCTACAGCTTAATGGAGTTAGTTCGTTGAAGAAGGTCGAAAACCCGGTTTGATTCTCACAACTTTGAAAATTTGACCTTTGTGAACTTTAAAGGTCAAGGATTATGACTTTTGGTGCAAAACTTCTTCTGGAATATTCCAGTAACAATATAACGTCATATAGGCTATACGGCATTTCGCACTCCTCGGATTATCCATACTTTGATGAAATCAGCGTAAAAACAAACTTGAAGGGGGCGCCACGGACAAAGTGTTCGAGATAGAGCAAAATGGTTTCAATACTTTTGGTGGGGTATGACCTCAAGATTATGCATAAAAAAATATTGTCATCCTAGCTCTCAAAGTTGGGGCAGTCATATGATATTTATGTCAAAATTCGAAATTTTCTAAGTTCATGACCTTGTAACCTTGACCTTGGGACGAAAATGAAAAATCGAGCTCCGTGGGGCTATGCAGGTGCCATTGGGCTAACCAAATACCAAAACCCCCTGCCAGATTCGACAAACCTCCTTGGAGAAGATGCAAATTGAAATCGGCTACCCCCTAAAAACACAATTCGCAATTTTCTAAGTTCGTGACCTTGACCTTGGGACGAAAATGAAAAATCCAGCTCTGTGGGGCTATACAGGTGTCATTGCGCTAACCAAGTACCGAAAACCCCTGCCAGATTCGACAAACCCCCTAGGAGAAGATGCAAATTGAAATTGGCTACCCCCTAAAAACACAATTCGCAATTTTCTAAGTTCGTGACCTTGTGGCCTTGACCTTGGGACAAAAATGAAAAATCGAGCTCTGTGGGGCTATGCAGGTGCCATTGGGCTAACCAAATACCGAAACCCCTGTAAGATTCGACGAAACCCCGAGGAGAAGATGCAAATTGAAATTGGCTATCCCCTAAAAACACGTTTTGTTGGGTGTGGCTCTGCCCATAATGGGCGCACCATGCCCATTCTCAGGAAAACACAACAAGATCATGATATAAACCTCCCACCAAAATTTCATCAGGATCGGGTCAAAACCCACGGAGCTATGCTCGGGACAGACAGACAGACAGACAGACAGACAGACAGACACACAACAATAACGAATATAGTGGTCACTTATTTTTTTTCGTGAAAATATGTTTTCGTGAACCAATTATATGTGCATTAAATAGTTCGATGCAAACTATTGTGGTTGCCTAACTATTGAGAACCAGAGTTGGTGTCAAAGCCACCCAATGCTCACCTGTTTATACATTTATCGTTTTTCAAAGACTAGTCTAATCATTAATATTTTTTATAAAGCATTGCAGTGAAGTCCGATCCAAATAATTTTAAAGCAATATATGTATTTGTATATTTTAATCAGTAACAAGAGCGCAAGTGAGCACAATATACGCCTGAACAAGAAGGTATATACAGAATTGTGCTACGACATGAAAAACAGCATCCTGGTTGCCATGGCAACCTCTTTAGATGACGAACGTATGTCGCGACACACCGTCTCCACAGTCTGTACCGATGTACCAAATATGAAACGTGAAAGTTGAATACTTTGGGAATTAGAGTGCAGAAAGGAATGGATGGAAAACAGCATCCGAGTTACCATGGCAATCACTTTCGATGATGAACGTATGTCGCGACACCGTCTCCAGAGTCTGTACCTATGTACCAAATTTTTTTTTTGACCGTTTTTACAGCCATTTTTCCCTGCTGTGCAGGGGTTAGGCTTTTTTCTTGAGGTAATGTTTTTTTTATGGCCGGATGCCCTTCCTGACGCCAACCCTGGTCGCCTCTTACGACACACAGGGATATGGTATACCTATTCTAACCGGGGCATACACTGGGACCAGTACACTGGTACTCACTTCGCCGACCTCAGATGGATGACAGGCTGAGTCAACCCCCTGGTGTTAATTCAGCAGCCAACGGGGCTTGAACTCAGGACCCTGGGATCCCAAGCCACCACCCTAACCACTAAGCCAACACCAGGCTTTTACCTATGTACCAAATATGAAACGTAAAAGTTGAAAACTTTGGGAGTTAGCGTGCGGAAAGGAACGGATGGAAAACAGCGTCCTGGTTGCCATGGCAACCACTTTAGATGACGAACGAATGTCGCGCCACACAATCTCCACAGTTTGTACTGATGTACCAAATATGAAACATGAAAGTTGAAAACTTTGGGAGTTAGAGTGCGGACAGGAACAGACGGATGGACGGACGACCGGTATCACATAATACGCCCCGGTGTGTGTGTGTGTGTGTGTGTGTGTGTGTGTGTGTGTGTGTGTGTGTGTGTGTGTGTGTGTGTGTGTGTGTGTGTGTGTGTGTATATATATTTTTTATATTTTTTATTTTTTTTAAATACAACAATTGGCAGATCGAAATGATTCAAATAATGTATACGATGCCATAAAAGAACTGTATGGCCCTTCTGCACATGGTGGTGCCCCCCTGCTATCTCAAGACGGCAGAAAATTGTTAACCAACCAGGCAGAGATATGAGGTCGCTGGCAGCAACATTTTAACGAGCTCCTCAACAGACCATCGCATGTTGATCAGCGCAGCATAGACCAACTGCCTCAAAAACCTGTGATTCAGCATCTTGTGAATGAACCAACTGAACAAGAAATTCGTAAGGCTATCAATTTGTTATCAAACGGCAAGTCAC
>NC_140962.1:149811281-149901281 GCF_056783735.1 Eptatretus burgeri | reverse complement strand
CCTCAGCAATATCGGAATGAAAACACTCAATTTCAACGCCGCTGAAATCACTCTCTGATTCGCATCTCATCATTGTTTACACGCTGTTTCCGAATGTTCACGAAGTTTTCGGAGAACGTGACATAATAGAATCTTCGGTAACTTCTGGTCTGTTTTTCAATCACTGACAAAAGTTTTGACTTAAAAGTTAATTTTAGCATATTTTGAGTTTCAAATGTAAGAAAATACAAGTCTGAAGACGACGATGGTTCATGAGCGGTATTTAACGATGTCGATTGTTTCAGAAGTCAAGGATGAGACAATGTGATAATGTTTGACCAAGTTATAAAAATGATCAACATGATGTGGTACGAGTGACAGGTTATGAGCTGCAAAATGTTGAAAACCCAGTTTCGTTCAACAACTTAAAAAATTTGACCTTTGCATAACCATTAAAGGTCCCCAAAAATGCTGTGGACATTAAAATAAGGAAACAGGATACGTGCTATAGCTGATTGGAGTTAGTTCGTCGAAGAAGGTCGAAAACCCGGTTCGATTCCCACAACTTTGAAAATTTGACCTTTGTGAACTTCAAAGGTCAAGGATTATGACCTTTAGTGCAAAACTTCCTCTGGAACATTCCAGGAACAATATAACGTCATATAGGCTGTATGGCATTTCGCACTCCTCGGATTAATTATCCATACTTTGATGAAATCAGTGTAAAAACAAACTTGAAGGGGGCACCACGGGCAAGGTGTTCAAGATAGAGCAAAATGGTTTGAGGACTTTAGGTGGGGAATGACCTCAAGATTATGCATAAAAAATATTGTCATCCGAGCTCTCAAAGTTTGGGCGGTCGTTTGATTTTTATGTCAAAATTCGAAATTTTCTAAGTTCGTGACCTTGTGACAAAAATGAAAAATCGAGCTCCGTGGGGCTATGCAGGTGCCATTGGGCTAACCAAATACCAAAACCCCTGCCAGATTCGACAAACCCCTTGGAGAAGATGCATTTTTATGTCAAAATTCACAATTTTATAAGTTCGTGACCTTGTGACCCTGACCTTGGGACAAAAATGTAAAAAAAAAAAAAAAATCGAGCTCCGTGGGGCGATGCAGGTGCCATTGGGCTAACCAAATACCGAAATCCCTGCCAGATTTGACAAACCCCCTCGGAAAAGATGCAAATTGAAATCGGCTACCCCCAAAAAACACAATTCGCAATTTTCCAAGTTCATGACCTTGTGACCTTGACCTTGGGATGAAAATGAAAAATGGAGCTCCGTGGGGCTATGCAGGTGAGTAGGGTGAATATACTGATTCTGGCTCACTTTTCCCCATGTAAATGAATGGGGGATTTTCAGCGATTCCCTTTTTTTTCCCTAAAAATAAACCCCCTTTTTATCCCAAGGTATATTTATTTGTCTCCCCTTTTAACCTGGAGGTTGAACCTCATTGAATTGAACACCTGGGGGTTGAACAGCTCACTCATTGAACCTATAAAGATTTGTTCATTCTCAAATTCCTTCAATAGTTTAATTTTCTTTGCACAATAATCCCCATCTAAAATATTGAAAAACAAAACATTTGAATCTTTATATTTTTAAGATACCCCTTTTGTGCCATTACGAAATGATAAACTTCTCTTTATGCTCTTGTTTGACCACCTCCTGAGCCACAGGTTATTTTTTTGTTAAGCCCCGCCCACTTTTCTTTAAGCCCCGCCCACTTTTGCTAAGCCCCGCCCACTTTCCACAAGGTATTCAATAAGCCACGCCCATTTTTCTTTAAGCCCCGCCCACTTTTGCCAAGCTCCACCCACTTTTCGTGAGGTATTTTTTCTAAGCCACGCCCACTTTTTCTAAGCCCCGCCCACTTTGCTAAGCTCCGCCCACTTTTCACGAGGTATTTTCTAAGCCACGCCCACTTTTTTAAGCCCCGCCCACCTACTCTTACATCATTTCCAGTTCATCTCTGACTCACAAAGAAATCACTAGAAAATTCCAGCATGTTTCAGTTTCTATGGTTTCCATGTTATGAAATGGTTTCCAGCATGTTATGAAATTCCACCAGGGAATTTACACAGGAAACCACACCCAACAGTCTTTCCCTATAAAAGCCTCATGCCCAGGCTCCATTTTAAACATTTTTTTGCTGGCAATGGTGTGCTGTGTGCTTGCCTGGAACTCTCAGACTTGTATGGAACTAAACCTTCAAGTTGATGTACCGAAAATACAACAGTACAACAAATACAACAAATGTACCGAAACATACAAAGAATATTATTATGAACTTAGAAGATAATAATGGGAACGGTTCTCATTGGGTTTGTATTTTTAATAGTCAAGACAAATATTATTTTGATAGTTTTGGTCTTCCACCACCTGTTGAAGTCATAAAATTCTTACAGAATGGTGTTTATCAAACATTTCAAGTCCAAGAATTAAATTCCAAGTGTTGTGGTCAATTATGTCTGTATGTGTTATTTCAACTCAACAAAAATAAAAAATTTTATGATGTTATTTTTAATCTAATATAAATGACTTATGTTGGTAAAGATGGTTCTATCTTTGGTGTATCTCAAGAACTGGATATTGATTTATCAAATTATTACACAAAGGCACAGGCTGAACGACATAAATATAATATAACCAAAAATATTATCATGAAAAATGCTTATAAATTAAAAAATTATCCAAGCCCGACTTACGCGAATGACTTGGTGAGATTAAGCGATTTATCACAATATATATCCTTAAATAAAACGGCTGTGTATTCCAAAGATACAGAAGTGTTGATATTATCTCCAGGTCATACAGAATTCACAGTTCGAATTAAAATAAATTTTTATAAAGAAGGGCGTATCGTTTGCATGAGAATAGAACAATGGGGGTATGATATGAATGATTTAGGGTATAATTGGTCATTTAAAATTAACCTCGAAGACCTGGAACAAATAAATCAGTCTCGTAAGGAAGAATATTATCCACTTGGGATCGAGAATGAGTTTTGTGGAGCCACGATTAGTAAACAACAAATAAAAGAATTTAATAAGGGTAAATATAATAACGGTTTTGCCCTTGTTTATCTCATGAAAACAGAAAAAACAGGATTATGTATAATAAGTAAGGAAATACAAAATGATTTAACTATGGGAAGATGGGGAGGTGTTTCGTGCCATAATATTATTCTAACATATATTTCTAATACATAAATGACAGCAAGAAGGCTTCAAGAAAATTATCATTTCTGTGTCCAAGCATACCTTCAAGAAAAGGGTATTCGGTATTTTAATAAATATGTTCTACAACATAAGAATGAGGTATTTTCAATAAAAGATTGGCATTATGCTGATGTTGATAAACCGACAACTTTAGATTTAATTAGAATGTTAAATAATGAAAAAATTATAAAGTTAAGAAAAGGTAAGGCTCTTTTAGAAATTCAAAAGAAATTTTATTGGTTTCCTGTTGTAAAAAAAATTATTTTGGATACAGGAATAACAAGAAATCCTGATGAATATATGTATAATATTCTATGGGGTGTAAGCGATTCAAGGATAGTAAGGGATGAGGAAGGAGTTGAAGAAGAGAGGGAAGAGGAGGAAAAGGAGAAGGAGGAGAGGGAGAAGAAAGAGAAGGAGGAAAAGGAGAAGAGAGAGAGGGAGGAAAGAGAGAGAATAAATAAATATTATAGTATGGAAACCAGTGAGATTCAAAAAAGAATAGAGGTATTACAGAAAATAACTCAACCCACCGAGGAGGAATACAAAGAATTAACAAGTCTATTTGCAATACTTTCGACAAAACTATTGGCATCGACAAGCTATTCATTTTAATTCAAGTTTTTTCTGAAATAAATGGAGGAGAGAGTGAAGGCATTTCTAAGGATTCTTTATGTTTTAAAAATTAAGATTCAAATGTGCATGTTGGAAACTAAAAAGGTTTTTGCACTCTGCAGGAATTTTTCTCATAAATAAATGAGTTATTGTCTCAAATGTAAAAAGAAAACTAATACTAAAAATATTTCATATATTAAAAGTAAAAATAACAGGGTTATACAAAAAGGTATATGTTCGGTGTGTGGTTCAAAAAAAATCAATTTATCTCCAAACACAAACTCGGAGGAGATATACAAAAGTTTTTATCAGGAAGTAAATTTACAACTACTGGAATACCAGGGGAATTACATCTACCAGGGTATTCTTTCTGTGGTCCAGGCACAAACTTGGATAAAAGATTAGATGAGGCAGACAATCCTAAATCCTGGAGTCAGCCTATCAATAGAGTTGATGAAGTGTGCATGAGACACGATATTGATTATGGGAATACCACAACGTTGGAAGAAAAGCATGAAGCCGATAGAGAAATGTTGTATAATTTGTCTCTGATACAAAATCCAACCTTGAGAGAAAAAGTTGATCGGTTCATTGTGAAGAAGATGATCAGTGCTAAATTGAAACTTGGACTTGGAAATTCAAAAAACTTATAGGCTCTAATGATGCCATTAAGACTGAAGAGCAATTTGCTGATGAATTACATAAACCAATATTCACAAAGTTTCAGAGAAGGAAAGTTTATTCCAAGGAAGTTGATTATATCTGGTCTGCTGATTTGATTGAACTCAATAATGATAAGGGGTACAAGTATGCTTTAACCGTTATTGATATGAGGAGTAGATATGCGTGGGTTGTCCCTTTAAAAAACAAAACAGGTAATACTCTTATGTTAGCTTTTCAACAGATATTTAATAAAAGTAAGAGAAAACCTAAAAAATTGTGGACTGATGAGGGTAGAGAGTTTTATAACAAGACGTTTATGAATTTTCTAAAAAATAACAGTATTACATTATACAGTACCTTTAATGAAGGGAAGGCAGTTGTTGTTGAACGTTTTAATCGTACCTTAAAAGAGAGACTATATAAAAAATTCACACAACTCGGTTCACAACAATGGTCATCTTTTATTCAGGATATTGTGGATAAGTATAATGACACGATTCACACGTCAACAAATATGAAACCATCAGAAACATTTACAAAATTAAAATATGAAAAAGAGATTAATGTCAGAAAACCTAAGTTCAAAGTTGGTGATATCGTAAGAATATATAGGTGGAAATCTCATTTTGAAAAGGGTTTTACTGAACGATGGACGAAAGAACTTTTTAAAATTGTTGATGTAATAGATACGGTTCCTTGGACTTATAAAATATATGATTTGGAAGGGGAAGAGATTTTAGGTTCATTTTATTCACAGGAATTAAAAAAGACAAAACTAAGCAGATAATATCCATGGGAGCAATGGGTTGTCCCTTCACTCCCTCCGACTATACACCTTTGTGGACACTAGAGGAACAAGTCCGAGGTGTATTACAGTATATAATGTGTGTCAAGGGGGACGTTCTTAGATCTGTGAACCCCAAACACAGAATCCTCAACTGAATAGTCAAGGCTTAACTTTTTTTTGTTGGTGTGTGTGTGTGTGTGTGTGTGTGTGTGTGTGTGTGTGTGTGTGTGTGTGTGTGTGTGTGTGTGTGTGTGTGTGTGTGTGTGTGTGTCCCAACCCTCACATTCAGAATCTCAACCCCAACCCTCACATTCAAAATCTCAACCCCAACTCAATCCTCGCCCAACACAATGTCTTTTTCAAAATGAGATTTCCACCTATATATATATATATATTTTTTTTTCTCTTCTTCCAATTCTGTCTTTTAAGGCTTTCAGGTTTGATGATGTAGAAAGGGGGAGTAAGCCTGCACTTTCTTCCCAGAACGAACAATGTATTTTTTTTAATGTTTTTTTCTCTTCTTCCAATTCTGTCTTTTAAGGCTTTCAGGTTTGATGACGTAGAAAGGGGGAGTAAGCCTGCACTTTCTTCCCAGAACGAACAATGTATATTTTTAATGTTTTTTTCTCTTCTTCCAATTCTGTCTTTTAAAGCTTTCAGGTTTGATGACGTAGAAAGAGGGAATAAGAACTTTCTTGATAGGTTTAGATCCCAAAGAGTGGTAGCATTTCAAGTCTTCAAAATAAACCCAACTTTCCAAGTCTCCAAGGTATAACCACATTCCTGTTGAGTTTCCAAGATATGTATCACATTGTGAGTTATCAAGCCAGAACCCACATTTCAAGTCTCCAAAAATGTAACCATCTATCCAAGACTCCAAGGTAGAATCACAATTTCCAGAAATATAGTGGGTTTCAGTGATAGATCTCACATAGTATAACTGTGGATCATCAAGGAAATCTCCATTTTTCCAATTTTTATGGGTTTCAGTGATAGATCTCACATAGTATAATTGTGGATCATCAAGGAAATCTCCATTTTTTCCAATTTTGATGGGTTTCGGTGATAGATCTCACATAGTATAACTGTGGATCATCAAGGAAATCTCCATTTTTCCAATTATTATGGGTTTCAGTGATAGATCTCACATAGTATAACTGTGGATCATCAAGGAAAACTCCATTTTTCAAAATGTCTGAAAATTGTGAGTCTCCAAGGTAAAACTTGTATTCTGGCTCATCAAGGTATAACTTGTTCAGCGGGTATTGTCTTGATAACTCACAATGAGTACTATTGTTGCAAAACTCTTTTTCAGGACTTTGCTGGTCTCCAAGGTATAACTCTTTGGTTGGATCATCAAGGACGAACTCGTTCTGTGGGTCTTGGTCGCTCATAAGGTGTTCAACCAAGTCAACAATTTCGCTCCAAGTTGTAGCAAAAGCAGTATTTTCATTTAGTATTTCAGATACAATTTCCTGTGAGAGAAAATAATAATGTATTAATTAAGTTATTTAATTATTAAATGAGTATGCTTCAATCAAAGTTTGAAAATAGGAAAATAAAAATCTTACCTCAATGGATAAGAGGTTTGAATCCAGTTCATCAACTTGAAGGTTTAGTTCCATACAAGTCAGAGAGTTCCAAGGAACCCCAAAGTCATCCCACTCAAGGTCTTGGTCGCTCATAAGGTCTTCAACCAAGCCAACAATTTCCCCCAAGTTGTAGCAAAAGCAGTATTTTCATTTTGTATTTCAGATACAATTTCCTGTGAGAGAAAATAATAATGTATTAATTAAGTTATTTAATTATTAAACGAGTCGATGTTTAAAAGGAACTAAAAATAGGAAAATAAAAATCTTACCTCAACAGATAAGAGGTTTGAATCCAGTTCATCAACTTGAAGGTTTAGTTCCATACAAGTCTGAGAGTTCCAGGCAAGCACACAGCACACCATTGCCAGGAAAAAAATGTTTAAAATGGAGCCTGGGCATGAGGCTTTTATAGGGAAAGACTGTTGGGTGTGGTTTCCTGTGGAAATTCCCTAGTGGAATTTCATAACATGCTGGAAACCATTTCATAACATGGAAACCATAGAAACTGAAACATGCTGGAATTTTCTCGTGATTTCTTTGTGAGTCAGAGATGAACTGGAAATGATGTAAGAGTAGGTGGGCGGGGCTTAGAAAAAGTGGGCGTGGCTTAGAAAAAATACCTCAGGAAAAGTGGGCGGAGCTTAGCAAAGTGGGCGTGGCTTAGAAAAAAATACCTCACAAAAAGTGGGTGGAGCTTAGCAAAAGTGGGCGGGGCTTAAACAAAAGTGGGCGGGGCTTACTGAATACCTTGTGGAAAGTGGGCGGGGCTTAGCAAAAGTGGGCGGGGCTTAAAGAAAAGTGGGCGTGGCTTATTGAATATCTTGTGGAAAGTGGGCGGGGCTTAGCAAAAGTGGGCGGGGCTTAACAAAAAAATAACCTGTTTGTCAGGAGGTGGTCAAACAAGAGCATTAAGAGAAGTTTATCATTTCGTAATGGCACAAAAGGGGCATCTTAAAAAATACAAAGATTCAAATGTTTTGTTTTTCAATATTTTAGATGGGGATTATTGTGCAAAGAAAATTAAACTATTGAAGGAATTTGAGAATGAACAAATCTTTATAGGTTCAATGAGTGAGCTGATCAACCTCCAGGTTAAAAGGGGAGACAAACAAATATACCTTGGGATAAAAAGGGGGTTTATTTTTAGGGAAAAAAAATAGGAATCGCTGAAAATCCCCCATTCATTTACATGGGGAAAAGTGAGCCAGAATCAGTATATTCACCCTACTCAGGTGCCATTGGGCGAACCAAATACTGAAACCCTTGCCAGATTCGACAAACCCCTCGGAGAAGAAAAATTATGTCAAAATTCGCAATTTTCTAAGTTTGTGACCTTGTGACCTTGACCTTGGGACGAAAATGAAAAATCTCGCTCCGTGAGGCTATGCAGGTGCCATTGAGCGAACCAAATTCCGAAACCCCTGTCAGATTCGACAAACACCTGAGGAGAAGATGCAAATTGAAATCGGCTACCCCCTAAAAACATGTTTTTGGGGCGTGGCTCCGCCCATAATGGGAGCATCACGTCCATTTTCAGGAAAACACAACTAGATCACGATATAAACCTCCCACCAAAATTTTTATCAGGATCAGATCAAAACCTACGGAGCTATGCTCAGGACAGACAGAGACAGACAGACATACAGACACACAACAATAACGAATATAGTGGTCACTTATTTTTTTCGTGAAAATATTTTTTCGCGAACCAAAATACCCCACGTTTATTAATGTGCTTACAACCTTCGAATCACGTGAAGTCATCAGTGACCCAAAACCTGCTTTTAAACCCATTACCTCTGGGAGCGATGGAGGGTGTTCATACCCGGTATGGGGATCGGTCAAAAAATTACTTGTACTGTGCCATGTGTACAGGTGAAATACCACATGTGCAGGTAACATTGCACGTGTACAGGTGAAATACCACGTTTACAGTCAACATAGCACATGTACAGGTGAAATTTGGAAGTCATGTCCCAACCCTCACAGATGGGTTTTTTCCGTACCTCCTCCTGACCCCGAGTACCCCCTCCCCCCCCCACACCGTCGTGTGTAATATTTGGTGGAGATTGGCCATTCATTCTCCACAGTATAAGGTCCATCCATCCATCCACACGTACAGAGAAATGGAGTATTACCA
Source organism: Eptatretus burgeri (assembly GCF_056783735.1). NCBI lineage: Eukaryota > Metazoa > Chordata > Myxini > Myxiniformes > Myxinidae > Eptatretus > Eptatretus burgeri. The sequence goes on along the minus strand of NC_140962.1, from coordinate 149,892,280 downwards.
TGTGATTGAAACCCTGATCCACACCCAGTGAAACCCCGTTTATAACACGTGTCCCAACATTTCTGATCGATTCCTTGAGTGAAGTGGATCAAGTTGTGAAGACCATTGTTGGATCCCTGGTTTAAACGTGAACACCGGACAATGGCTGACGTGACATGTGGAGTTCGATTCCCTGTCCTGTGATGGACAAGGACTTGTTTTCACGAATCACCCTCTCGGGTCCCTTTCATCCACTTCTACTCGTTTACAAAATGGACCATGTCGGTTTGATTCTCCCAACCGAGACCCACTTCCGGTATAAAATATTTCAAATGGACAAAGATACCGATTAAAATTCTGTGTTATGAATAAAACCCGTTTGTGAGATCCACATTAATATCTGATCGATCTGAGAAATCACATTCACATTCCCTTTGATGATCCTTACCTCGTTATCCCAAGGTTCGTGTGGTTTACCTGATGGACTCACCTGGGGATCGATTTCAGATAAAACTAGTAAATCTTCAATCAATACATGAAAGGTTCAGTATCACGAGCCACATTGGTAGTTGGTGTAGCAACATCGGTACGTAATGTGATCTATAAGGGGGATCTATAATTATTAGGTTAAATTAAAACCTCTCTGTGTGGTCAGCGTGGATGTTATTAATATAATATATTAAACTACAACTACTACTACTACTACTACTACTACTACTACTATAACGAAACTCAGGTTTAAAAATTAACTTTGCATGAAACACGTTTGAAGAAGAAGAAAAATCCGTGTAGTTTGGTGATCAGAGTGAAGAGTTGGGGTTAAAGTTCATTTCATATCAAATAAGGTAAACAATGAACTTATTTAATTATATAATCTTCATTATAATATAAATATTAATCAGTCATCAAATCGTCATGTGCAAGTAAATGATTTTATTAAATTGAACCCAAAATAACCTTCAGTTTGTACGTTTCATGAAATAAACTTTCATCACGAACTGAACGGAATGATTAGAGAAACCGGACGGAACCACGAACGTGGTAATAAATCCTCATAGCGGGTTTAACGGGGTCCATGAAGTTCCCCCTGAACACGTGAAGGACCCGTGAGTCCCCGAAACACGTCAACTCTCCCGCCTCGCAATCCAAGAAGAACCCAAACCGTTCAAGATCCCCCGACACGGACAGGGGGATATCTTGATTGTTGTGATGTGCGGAGTATTCATGATCACATTTCGACAAACACCAAGAATGGGGATTCAATCCCAACCTGCACTCCCTCCCTCTCCCTTTCCTCCTCATGGAGTTTAAACAAATTCCGATTCTGCACAAACAACACAAACTCACATCAACCTCCCAGTAGTGACGGCCCGACGAGAAACTCTCACGGGAAACAACTTGGAACCAACGATCAAACCGATCAGGATGTTCTGGGTAACGTTGTTCGTTCCTGGTTCGAGTCGCCGTCCTGAGGTCCCGGGAGATCTTGATCCGTGGATGTGCAGAGTTTGGGTCCAGACTCGGGGTCCGTCCATCTGCGGACACGAGAGGGGTCGCGGACATTGTTAGACAAACACACAAACACAGACACAAACACAAACACACACATAAAGCTCATTATAACCTTTGGAAATCACATTTATCAACAAAAAACATTTTATGAAAACAATTATTATTATTTATTCACTTCACGTCCGACGACTGACATTATTTATTAATTTATACAGTTTCCCAGCTCATGAGACCTTTAATTTATTTATTTACCGTAAACGATTCCACGACCCACACCCCACCTCCAATTATTTATTTATTTACCGTAAACGATTCCACGACCCACACACCACCTCCAATTATTTATTTATTTATCATAAACAATTCCACGACCCACACACTGCCTCCAATTATTCATTTATTTTCCGAAAACGATTCCACGACCCACACACCGCCTCCAATTATTTATTTATTTATTTACCGTAAACGATTCCATGACCCACACACCACTTCCAATTATTTATTTATTTACCATAAACGATTCCACGACCCACACACCACCTCCAATTATTTATTTATTTATCATAAACAATTCCACGACCCACACACCACCTCCAATTATTTATTTATTTATTGTAAACGATTCCACAACCGACACACCGCCTAAAATTATTTATTTATTTATCATAAACAATTCCACGACCCACACACTGCCTCCAATTATTCATTTATTTTCCTAAATCGATTCCACGACCCAAACACCGCCTCCAATTATTTATTTATTTATTTACCGTAAACGATTCCACGACCCACACACCACCTCCAATTATTTATTTATTTATCATAAACAATTCCACGACCCACACACTGCCTCCAATTATTCATTTATTTTCCTAAATCGATTCCACGACCCAAACACCGCCTCCAATTATTTATTTATTTATTTACCGTAAACGATTCCACAACCCACACACCACCTCCAATTATTTATTTATTTACCATAAACGATTCCACGATCCACACACCACCTCCAATTATTTATTTATTTTTCATAAACAATTCCACGACCCACACACCACCTCCAATTATTTATTTATTGTAAACGATTCCACAACCTACACACCGCCTCCAATTATTTATTTATTTACCATAAACAATTCCATGACCCACACCCCACCTCCAATTATTTATTTTTTATTTATTTACCGTAAACAATTCCAGGACCCACACACCGCCTCCAATTATTTATTTATTTCCCATAAACGATTCCACGACCCACACACCACCTCCAATTATTTATTTATTGCAAACGATTCCACGAACCACACAGCACCTCCAATTATTAATTTATTTATTGAAAACGATTCCACGACCCACTCACCACCTCCAATTATTTATTTATTCTAAACGATTCCACGACCCACACACCTTCTCCAATTATTTATTTATTTATTTAAACGATTCCACGACCCACACACCACCTCCAATTATTTATTTATTCATTTACCGCAAACGATTCCACGACCCAAACACCACCTCCAATTATTTATTTATCAGAAACAATTCCACGATCCACACACCACCTCCAATTATTTATTTATTGTAAACGATTCCATGACCCACACACCACCTCAAATTATTTATTTATTTACCATAAACAATTCCACGACCCACACACCACCTCCAATTATGTATTTATTTATTGTAAACGATTCCACGACCAAAACACGATCTCCAATTATTTATTTATTCATTGTAAATGATTCCACGACCCACACACCTCCTCAAATTATTTATTTATTTACCATAAACAATTCCACGACCCACACACCACCTCCAATTATGTATTTATTTATTGTAAACGATTCCACGACCAAAACACGATCTCCATTTATTTATTTATTGTAAACGATTCCATGACCCAAACACCACCTCCAATTATTTATTTATCAGAAACAATTCCACGATCCACACACCACCTCCAATTATTTATTTACCACAAACGATTCCACGACCCACACACCACCTCAAATTATTTATTTATTTACCATAAACAATTCCACGACCCACACACCACCTCCAATTATTTATTTATTTATTGTAAACGATTCCACGACCAAAACACGATCTCCAATTATTTATTTATTTACCATAAACAATTCCATAACCCACACACTACCTCCAATTATTTATTTATTTACCATAAACAATGGTTTATGTCAGGTCAGGTTCGATCTGTGACCTGCTACAGGTACCATGTAAACCTGTACTAACCTGTTCCATGGTCGGGTTGTCGGTGACTAAACCGTCTCCCCCACCAGGTTTTCTGGTGAGGGGGGTGTTTGGATATGGACACCCAGCAGGATTAAAAACAAAACCTGTCAAAGGGCGGAGGAGCTCCTTGTGAGCCAACGGCCATCCATATTTAGTGCCCAACTGTGTCTGCAGACGTCCTCCTGCAGTTGCGTTACTTCTTATTAGGAGGTTGGTGGAAGGATTTTCACTCCGGCCACCGTAAAACCCTTCATTCCGCAAAACGCATAAACGCAAAAAAATCTGAAAACCCACCCCGTGGGAGTACCTCCTGTGCAGATCCCCTTCGCAGGGCAGCTCACCGGATGATGGGATTGGGGCAAAGCCTTCGGGACCCCCAATCTTTGATAGGAGGGAAACTACGGGGTAACATCCCTGGGTCAGATTGCGGGAGAGTGTGTCGGAGTGGTGCTGAGGTGTCGTCCACCAGAGGGCGGTCTCCTTGGGTTAACCTGAGGCGGTCCCTTCGGGTGGGTGCCTGGAATGTCCTATCCCAAAGAGAGGATGATCACCTGTCTCTGTTATCATCTGAGCTCAAGCGTTTGGACATCGGGATTGCAGCTCTCTCTGAGGTTCGGAGACCGGATTGCGGCGAGATAATGGTGGGTGGTTACACTTACTATTGGTCTGGTCGCTCTGATGGTTACCATACCCAAGGAGTTGCTGCGGCTGTGTCCAATAAGCTGACCCCAATGATAATTGAGGTAACACCGGTCACCAAGCGTATTATGAGATTTAGGATTCGTCACTCCTTAGGTGTCATTTCCCTGGTCTCTGTTTATGCTCCGACTGAGGCGAGTGATCTCACCGAGAAGGATGCATTCTACGCCACACTCGAGTCTGTGGTTGATCAGTGCCCCAGACGAGATACACTTCTAGTCTTGGGGGATTTCAATGCATCGACTGGAACTGATAGGGATGGTTATGAGGTGTGTGTTGGTCCTCATGGGTCAGGAACTATGAACCAGAATAGCATTAAGTTCCTTGACTTTGCAAGAAGTCATGGACTTAGGGTGGCTGGTCCATGGTTTCAGCGCCCACAAGCTCATCGCTGGACTTGGTATTCCAACGCTGGCGGTGTGGCAAAGGAGATTGATCATGTCCTCATTGACGGTCGTTGGAGGATGATCCAGAACTGCAGGGTCTACCGGAGTGCTCAGTTCCTCAATACTGACCACAGGCTTGTTGTAGCAACTCTAAAGCTGCACCTTAAATCCTGGAGAATGGTACCATCCCAGCCCAGGCTGGATGTTGCCAAGCTCAGGGATAAGAGAGTAGCTGAGGAGTTTGCGAGCAGGCTGAGTGGACACTTGAGGGGTCTGGGTGCTTTGGGGGGTCCTGAAGAGTTGTGGAGCGCCTTCAAGACCACCGTCCTTGATGTTGCCGGTGGATGTCTTGGAACTCACCGCAGGGCAAAGAAGAATTTTGTCTCTCAAGGGACACTGGTTACCATTGACCAGAGTCGCAGGGCCAGGCTGAATGGCAGAGCTGAGCTATTGAGGGAGCTGAGGCGTAAAACTGTACGTGCACTGAGGGTGGACAAGGAGGCCTATGTGCGAGGAATCTGTGAGGGGGTGGAGCATCACCTGTGGACAGGTGATTCTCGTCCCGCTTACAGGGGAATTCGCGCATTACGTTCATCCAAGCCCATCCCTCGGAGCACTGCAGTTGGAGCACAGAGTGGTAGGCTCTTGACAGAGGAGTCTGAAGTGAAGGCCCGCTGGGCCGGTTACTTTGAGCGGTTGTACCAGGCTGATCCCCCAGCTGTCGAGTTGGACGTCAAGGGTGTTACAATCCCTGTTGCTGACCCTCGAATCAACTGTGGTCCACCTTCGCTTGTGGAAACACGGGCTGCGGTGAACCAGTTGAAACAGGGCAAAGCTCCAGGGATCTGTGGCATCCATGCCGAACTTCTCAAGGCTGGTGGAAATGCTGCACTCGTGTCGTTGCATGCAGTTTTGTGCTCTGCCTGGAACACAGGCATCATCCCAACTGACTGGAAGAGGGGCCTTGTTGTCCCTCTCTGGAAAGGGAAGGGTGATCACCAAGACTGCAACAACTACCGAGGGGTGACACTGCTCTCAGTGCCGAGCAAGGTCTTTGCTCGGATAATTCTTGATAGGGTTCGCCACCATCTGCTTGAGCAGCAGCGTCCAGAGCAGTCAGGCTTTACACCAAAGAGGTCAACGATTGACCGTATCCTTGCCCTTCGTGTCCTCACCGAACGCAGACGAGAGTTTCGGCAGGGGCTGCTTGCAGCCTATGTTGATCTCTGTAAAGCGTTCGATTCAGTGAATCGGGATGTCCTCAGGAGGATTCTTGGTCTTCGTGGGGTGCCACCAAAACTGATCGATCTGATGTCTGAACTCGACTCTGCTACTGAGAGTGCTGTGAAGTGTGGTGGTTCCACCTCTGACTTATTTCCAGTTGTTACTGGAGTTCGTCAGGGATGTGTACTTGCCCCCACACTTTTCAGCACTTGTATGGACTGGATTTTAGGGAGGATGTCGGAGAGATCAAGTTGCGGTGCATCGTTTGGGAATGTCAATATCTCATATCTCGGACCTTGATTTTGCAGACGATGCAGTCATCTTTGCGGAGACTTTAGACATCCTTTTGGGGGCCCTCGAGGTGCTGAATGAGGAGTCGGAGCCGCTGGGATTACGGGTTTCTTGGGTCAAAACTAAGATCCAGGCTTTCGGTGACATCTTGGATGCTGCTATCCTGTCTGTGTCTGTTTGTGGTGAGGATGTTGAGGTCGGAGAGATTCACTTACCTTGGCAGTGATATTCATGTCTCTGCTGGCTGCGAGTCAGAGGTCAATAGACGTCTGGGTCGGGCCTGGGGAGTCATGGATTCACTGGATCATGGGGTGTGGCGCTGCCGGTACCTGTGCGGGAGGGCGAAAGTCCGAGTCTTCAGGTCCTTGGTACTTCCAGTCTTGCCCTGTGGATGCGAGACTTGGACTCTGAACAAGGATCTGAGACGGAGACTTAATTCCTTTGGTACCAGGTGTCTTCGGAGAATCCTTGGCTATCGCTGGTCGGATTTTGTTTCCAACGAGCAATTGCTGAGGGAGGCTCGGATGAGATTTTTGACCTGCATAGTCCGTGAGCGTCAGTTGCGGCTGTATGGACATGTGGCTCGTTTTCCTGACGCTGATCCTGCTCACCAGAATCTCTCAGCGAGGGAGTCTCATGAGTGGAGGAGGCCAGTGGGCAGACCACATGCCTCATGGTTGCAGCAGGTTGACCATCATCTCAAGGAGATGGGGATGGGCCTGGCATCTGTCTGGGGGATGGCCAGACGGAGGCCCCTGGAGTACCAGCGGAAAGTGGACGCAGCGACGCGCTGTTCTGGCACATGCTCCCATACCTGACCTGACCATAAACAATTCCACGACCCACACACCGCCTCCAATTATTTCTTTATTTACCATAAACAATTCCACGACCCACACACCGCCTCCATTTATTTATTTATTTACCGTAAACGATTCCAGGACCCACACACTGCCTCCAATTATTTGTTTATTTCCCATAAACGATTCCACGACCCACACACCACCTCCAATTATTTATTTATTGTAAACGATTCCACGACCCACACAGCACCTCCAATTATTAATTTATTTATTGCAAAACGATTCCACGACCCACTCACCACCTCCAATTATTTATTGGAAACGATTCCACGACCCACACACCTTCTCCAATTATTTATTCATTTACTTGTTGTAAACGATTCCACGACCCACACACCACCTACAATTATTTATTTATTGATTTACCGTAAACGATTCCACGACCCACACACCACCTCCAATTATTTATTTATTTACCATAAACAATTCCACGACCCACACACCACCTCCAATTATTTATTTATTTACCATAAACAATTCCACGACCCACACACCACCTCAAATTATTTACTTATTGTAAACGATTCCATGATCCACACACCACCTCAAATTATTTATTTATATACCATAAACAATTCCACGACCCACACACCACCTCCAATTATTTATTTATCGTAAATGATTCCACGACCCATACCCCTCCTCCAATTATTTATTTATTTACCGTTAACGATTCCACGACCCACACACCCCCTCCAATTATTTATTTATTTTTTGTAAACGATTCCACGACCCACACACCACCTCCAATTATTTATTTATTTATTGTAAACAATTCCACGACCCACACACCACCTCCCATTATTTATTTATTTACCGTAAACGATTCCATGACACACACACCTCCTCCAATTATTTATTGCAAAACGATTCCACGACCCACACACTACCTCCAATTATTTATTTATTGTAAACGATTCCACGACCCACACACCACCTCCAATTATTAATTTATTTATTGTAAACAATTCCACGACCCACACATCACTTCCAATTATTTATTTATTTTAAACAATTCCACGACCCACACACCACCTCCAATTATTTATTTATCGTAAATGATTCCACGACCCACACACCCCCTCCAATTATTTATTTATTTATTGTAAACGATTCCACGACCCACACACCACCTCCAATTATTTATTTATTTATTGTAAACAATTCCACGACCCACACACCACCTCCCATTTTTTATTTATTTACCGTAAACGATTCCATGACACACACACCCCCTCCAATTATTTATTGTAAACGATTCCACGACCCACACACCACCTCCAATTATTTATATATTGTAAACGATTCCACGACCCACACACCACCTCCAATTATTTATTTATTTACCATAAACAATTCCACGACCCACACACCGCCTCCAATTATTTATATATTTAACGTAAACGATTCCACGACCCACACACCACCTCCAATTATTTATTTATTTACCATAAACGATTCCACGACCCACACGCCACCTTCAATTATTTATTTACCACAAACGATTCCACGACCCACACACCACCTCCAATTATTTATTTATCATAAACAATTCCACGACCCACACACCACCTCCAATTATTTATTTATTTATTGTAAACGATTCCACGACCAACACACAGCCTCCAATTATTTATTTATTTACCATAAACAATTCCATAACCCACACACTACCTCCAATTATTTATTTATTTACCATAAACAATGGTTTATGTCAGGTCAGGTTCGATCTGTGACCTGCTACAGGTACCATGTAAACCTGTACTAACCTGTTCCATGGTCGGGTTGTCGGTGACTAAACCGTCTCCCCCACCAGGTTTTCTGGTGAGGGGGGTGTTTGGATATGGACACCCAGCAGGATTAAAAACAAAACCTGTCAAAGGGCGGAAGAGCTCCTTGTGAGCCAACGGCCATCCATATCTAGTGCCCAACTGTGTCTGCAGACGTCCTCCTGCAGTTGGGTTACTTCTTATTAGGAGGTTGGTGGCAGGATTTTCACTCCGGCCACCGTAAAACCCTTCATTCCGCAAAACGCAAAAACGCAAAAAAATCTGAAAACCCACCCCGTGGGAGTACCTCCTGTGCAGCTCCCCTTCGCAGGGCAGCTCACCGGATGATGGGATTGGGGCAAAGCCTTCGGGACCCCCAATCTTTGATAGGAGGGAAACTACGGGGTAACATCCCTGGGTCAGATTGCGGGAGAGTGTGTCGGAGTGGTGCTGAGGTGTCGTCCACCAGACGGCGGTCTCCTTGGGTTAACCTGAGGCGGTCCCTTCGGGTGGGTGCCTGGAATGTCCTATCCCAAAGAGAGGATGATCACCTGTCTCTGTTATCATCTGAGCTCAAGCGTTTGGACATCGGGATTGCAGCTCTCTCTGAGGTTCGGAGACCGGATTGCGGCGAGATAATGGTGGGTGGTTACACTTACTAATGGTCTGGTCGCTCTGATGGTTACCATACCCAAGGAGTTGCCGCGGCTGTGTCCAATAAGCTGACCCCAATGATAATTGAGGTAACACCGGTCACCAAGCGTATTATGAGATTTAGGATTCGTCACTCCTAAGGTGTCATTTCCCTGGTCTCTGTTTATGCTCCGACTGAGGCGAGTGATCTCACCGAGAAGGATGCATTCTACGCCACACTCGAGTCTGTGGTTGATCAGTGCCCCAGACGAGATACACTTCTAGTCTTGGGGGATTTCAATGCATCGACTGGAACTGATAGGGATGGTTATGAGGTGTGCGTTGGTCCTCATGGGTCAGGAACTATGAACCAGAATAGCACTAAGTTCCTTGACTTTGCAAGAAGTCATGGACTTAGGGTGGCTGGTCCATGGTTTCAGCGCCCACAAGCTCATCGCTGGACTTGGTATTCCAACGCTGGCGGTGTGGCAAAGGAGATTGATCATGTCCTCATTGACGGTCGTTGGAGGATGATCCAGAAATGCAGGGTCCACCGGAGTGCTCAGTTCCTCAATACTGACCACAGGCTTGTTGTAGCAACTCTAAAGCTGCACCTTAAATCCTGGAGAATGGTACCATCCCAGCCCAGGCTGGATGTTGCCAAGCTCAGGGATAAGAGAGTAGCTGAGGAGTTTGCGAACAGGCTGAGTGGACACTTGAGGGGTCTGGGTGCTTTGGGGGGTCCTGAAGAGTTGTGGAGCGCCTTCAAGACCACCGTCCTTGATGTTGCCGGTGGATGTCTTGGAACTCACCGCAGGGCAAAGAAGAATTTTGTCTCTCAAGGGACACTGGTTACCATTGACCAGAGTCGCAGGGCCAGGCTGAATGGCAGAGCTGAGCTATTCAGGGAGCTGAGGCGTAAAACTGTACGTGCACTGAGGGTGGACAAGGAGGCCTATGTGCGAGGAATCTGTGAGGGGTGGAGCATCACCTGTGGACAGGTGATTCTCGTCCCGCTTACAGGGGAATTCGCGCATTACGTTCATCCAAGCCCATCCCTCGGAGCACTGCCGTTGGAGCAGAGAGTGGTAGGCTCTTGACAGAGGAGTCTGAAGTGAAGGCCCGCTGGGCCGGTTACTTTGAGCGGTTGTACCAGGCTGATCCCCCAGCTGTCGAGTTGGACGTCAAGGGTGTTACAATCCCTGTTGCTGACCCTCGAATCAACTGTGGTCCACCTTCGCTTGTGGAAACACGGGCTGCGGTGAACCAGTTGAAACAGGGCAAAGCTCCAGGGATCTGTGGCATCCATGCCGAACTTCTCAAGGCTGGTGGAAATGCTGCACTCGTGTCGTTGCATGCAGTTTTGTGCTCTGCCTGGAACACAGGCATCATCCCAACTGACTGGAAGAGGGGCCTTGTTGTCCCTCTCTGGAAAGGGAAGGGTGATCGCCAAGACTGCAACAACTACCGAGGGGTGACGCTGCTCTCAGTGCCAGGCAAGGTCTTTGCTCGGATAATTCTTGATAGGGTTCGCCACCATCTGCTTGAGCACCAGCGTCCAGAGCAGTCAGGCTTTACACCAAAGAGGTCAACGATTGACCGTATCCTTGCCCTTCGTGTCCTCACGGAACGCAGACGAGAGTTTCGGCAGGGGCTGCTTGCAGCCTATGTTGATCTCTGTAAAGCGTTCGATTCAGTGAATCGGGATGTCCTCAGGAGGATTCTTGGTCTTCGTGGGGTGCCACCAAAACTGATCGATCTGATGTCTGAACTCGACTCTGCTACTGAGAGTGCTGTGAAGTGTGGTGGTTCCACCTCTGACTTATTTCCAGTTGTTACTGGAGTTCGTCAGGGATGTGTACTTGCCCCCACACTTTTCAGCACTTGTATGGACTGGATTTTAGGGAGGATGTCGGAGAGATCAAGTTGCGGTGCATCGTTTGGGAATGACAATATCTCGGACCTTGATTTTGCAGACGATGCAGTCATCTTTGCGGAGACTTTAGACATCCTTTTGGGGGCCCTCGAGGTGCTGAATGAGGAGTCGGAGCCGCTGGGATTACGGGTTTCTTGGGTCAAAACTAAGATCCAGGCTTTCGGTGACATCTTGGATGCTGCTGTCCTGTCTGTGTCTGCTTGTGGTGAGGATGTTGAGGTCGTGGAGAGATTCACTTACCTTGGCAGTGATATTCATGTCTCTGCTGGCTGCGAGTCAGAGGTCAATAGACGTCTGGGTCGGGCCTGGGGAGTCATGGATTCACTGGATCATGGGGTGTGGCGCTGCCGGTACCTGTGCGGGAGGGCGAAAGTCCGAGTCTTCAGGTCCTTGGTACTTCCAGTCTTGCTCTGTGGATGCGAGACTTGGACTCTGACCAAGGATCTGAGACGGAGACTTAATTCCTTTGGTACCAGGTGTCTTCGGAGAATCCTTGGCTATCGCTGGTCGGATTTTGTGTCCAACGAGCGATTGCTGAGGGAGACTCGGATGAGATTTTTGACCTGCATAGTCCGTGAGCATCAGTTGCGGCTGTATGGACATGTGGCTCGTTTTCCTGACGCTGATCCTGCTCACCAGAATCTCTCAGCGAGGGAGTCTCATGAGTGGAGGAGGCCAGTGGGCCGACCACATGCCTCATGGTTGCAGCAGGTTGACCATCATCTCAAGGAGATGGGGATGGGCCTGGCATCTGTCTGGGGGATAGCCAGACGGAGGCCCCTGGAGTACCGGCGGAAAGTGGACGCAGCAACGCGCTGTTCTGGCACATGCTCCCATACCTGACCTGACCATAAACAATTCCACGACCCACACACCGCCTCCAATTATTTCTTTATTTACCATAAACAATTCCACGACCCACACACCGCCTCCAATTATTTATTTATTTACCATAAATGATTCCAGGACCCACACACCGCCTCCAATTATTTATTTATTTACCGTAAACGATTCCAGGACCCACACACTGCCTCCAATTATTTGTTTATTTCCCATAAACGATTCCACGACCCACACACCACCTCCAATTATTTATTTATTGTAAACGATTCCACGACCCACACACCACCTCCAATTATTAATTTATTTATTGCAAAACGATTCCACGACCCACTCACCACCTCCAATTATTTATTGGAAACGATTCCACGACCCACACACCACCTCCAATTATTTATTTATTGTAAACGATTCCACGACCCACACACCTTCTCCAATTATTTATTCATTTTCTTATTGTAAACGATTCTACGACCCACACACCACCTACAATTATTTATTTATTGATTTACCGTAAACGATTCCACGATCCACACACCACCTCCAATTATTTATTTATTTACCATAAACAATTCCACGACCCACACACCACCTCAAATTATTTACTTATTGTAAACGATTCCATGATCCACACACCACCTCAAATTATTTAGTTATTTACCATAAACAATTCCACGACCCACACACCACCTCCAATTATTTATTTATTTACCATAAACAATTCCACGACCCACACACCACCTCAAATTATTTACTTATTGTAAACGATTCCATGATCCACACACCACCTCCAATTATTTATTTATTTACCATAAACAATTCCACGACCCACACACCACCTCCAATTATTTATTTATTTACCATAAACAATTCCACGACCCACACACCACCTCCAATTATTTATTTATTTACCATAAACAATTCCACGACCCACACACCGCCTCCAATTATTTATTTATTTTCCGTAAACGATTCCAGGACCCACACACCACCTACAATTATTTATTTATTATAAACGATTCCACGACCCACACAGCACCTCCAATTATTAATTTATTTATTGCAAAACGATACCACGACCCACACACCACTTCCAATTATTTATTTATTGTAAACGATTCCACGACCCACACACCTTCTCCAATTATTTATTTATTTACTTATTGTAAACGATTCCATGACCCACACACCACCTACAATTATTTATTTATTTATTGACCATAAACAATTCCATGACCCACACACCACCTCAAATTATTTATTTATTTACGATAAACAATTCCACGACCCACACACCAGCTCCAATTATTTATTTATTGTAAACGATTCCATGACCTACACACCACCTCAAATTATTTATTTATTTACCATAAACAATTCCACGACCCACACACCACCTCCAATTATTTATTTATTTACCATAAACAATTCCACGACCCACGCTCCACCTCCAATTATTTATTTATTTATTTATTGTAAACGATTCCACGACCCACACACCACCTCCAATTATTTATTTATTTACCATAAACGATTCCACGACCCACACACCTCCTCCAATTATTTATTTATTTCCGTAAACGATTCCACGACCCATGCACCACCTCCAATTATTTATTTATTGTAAACGATTCCACGACCCACACCTCACCTCCAATTATTTATTTATTGTAAACGATTCCACGACCAAAACACGATCTCCAATTATTTATTTATTTATTGTAAATGATTCCACGACCCACACACCTCCTCCAATTATTTGTTTATTTCAAACAATTCCACGACCCACACACCACCTCCAATTATTTATTTATCGTAAATGATTCCACGACCCATACCCCTCCTCCAATTATTTATTTATTTACCGTTAACGATTCCACGACCCACACACCCCCTCCAATTATTTATTTATTTTTTGTAAATGATTCCACGACCCACACACCACCTCCAATTATTTATTTATTTATTGTAAACAATTCCACGACCCACACACCACCTCCCATTATTTATTTATTTACCGTAAACGATTCCATGACACACACACCTCCTCCAATTATTTATTGTAAACGATTCCACGACCCACACACTACCTCCAATTATTTATTCATTGTAAACGATTCCACGACCCACACACCTCCTCTAATTATTTATTGTAAACGATTCCACAACCCACACACCACCTCCAATTATTAATTTATTTATTGTAAACAATTCCACGACCCACACATCACCTCCAATTATTTATTTATTTTAAACAATTCCTCGACCCACACACCACCTCCAATTATTTATTTATCGTAAATGATTCCACGACCCACACACCCCTCCAATTATTTATTTATTGTAAACAGTTTCACGACCCTCACACCTCTTCCACTTATTTATTTATTTATTGTAAACAATTCCACGACCCACACACCACCTCCCATTATTTATTTATTGTAAACGATTCCACGACACACACACCACCTCCAATCATTGACGAAGTATTTCTATAATTTTATAATTTCCATCACAAAATTCCACATCGATTTATTTATTTACATACACGTTACCATCTCCACGACCAACAGTTACCCCGTTCAAATGGACAAACACACACACACACACACACACACAAACAAACACACACACTTTTTATTTTTGTATCCCGAGTCAAGGTTCGTGGAAAAGATAAACACGAAATGGAACAGAACGGAATAGCAGATAGGGGGAGGAGGGGGAGGATGGCAGAGAGGAGGAGGAGAGGTTGGAGGAGAGGGGGGAGGAGAGGGGAGGGAGGGGGGAGGAGGGGAGGAGGGAAAAAGGGCAGGAGGGGAAAAGGGCAGGAGGAAAAAGGGCAGGAGGGGAAAAGGGCAGGAGGGGAAAAGGGCAGGAGGGGAAAAGGGCAGGAGGGGAAAAGGGCAGGAGGGGAAAAGGGCAGGAGGGGAAAAGGGCAGGAGGGGAAAAGGGCAGGAGGGGAAAAGGGCAGGAGGGGAAAAGGGGAGGAAGGGATGAGGGGATGAGGGGAGGAGGGAGGGACACCAACGGCACATTTGAAAGTTTCATGAAGAAGGATAAAGTGGAGGAAGACTTGGATAAATAATGATGTGGGGAGGAAGGAAGAGTTCGAGAAGGATGCATGGGGTTCATAACACGGATGAAGAATCAAACTCTCAGGAAGGAAAAACTGGAAATGTAGGAGGATGTGGGATTGTTGTTTGGGTTGGGGTCGAGGTTTAACGGGGGTAGAAAAGGTCCATCGAGCTGCCGATGAAGACCTTGTAAGTGGATAGGTGTTGAGGAATACCAAGGAAGGTCTTGGTACAACGGACAATCCCCGGTCCAGGACGCCCAGGAAGATGTGCAGACTGTGTTTGGAGGCTAACTTTTAAATGTGGTTTACCCAAGAAAGATCATGGCTGATTACGAGAACCACCTGTTTGAGAAACTGAACTCAAGATGAATGTTTAGAAAGTATGTGGAGTGGGGAGGGGGGTTCCAAACGGTATTTTTGGAGAGAGATTGTGAGAGTGTGATATTTGTCAAGATTGACAGATATATTCCAAGTACGTGACTATTTTGTGAATGTGTCAAGGTCTGAAGAGAGGAAAGAGGCTCCAGCCTGTCTGTCCGAATGTTGAGAAATGTCATGGCAGAGGGTGAAGTCATCATCAAATAGGATTGTTGAGAGAGAGTCAGAGATCGTTGATGAAGATTAAGAATCGGACTGGATCGAGAACACTGGAATGGGGAACTCCAGCCTCGACAGAGAGAGAAGAAGAAAGGATTGCGTTGAGAGCCACATGTTGTCTACGAGAGTGGAGAAGTCAGTAATCCAAGAGTGGAGTTACTTTCCCACAGGAGGAGAGTTTGGAGAGCAAGGCAGGATGACAGACTGTATCGAAAGCTCAAGATGTGTCTCAGTGATGTGGAACACGAAGCTCAATTTTTCAGGTTTGGTTCCATCCCAACGCGATCGGTCCTGGAACAGGATCCTCCACAAGATTGAAATCCACAAGGAAATTGAAAGAATAGACTTTCATTTTTTAAAGACATGTTCCGTATTCATTTTATTTGTTATTGTAGTAGGTAGCCTGGTGTTGCAACGCTGCATCATTTTCTGGGAACTGGTACTCATTTTGCCAACCTCGGAAGGATGACAGGCTGAGTCGACCCACCTGGTGTTTTACATTTAATTTATTGCCAATCCATTTATCGAAACACGAGCTCAAAGCCCATTATAAGAATACCAAGACAGAGAAAAGGGAATCCTCAGTTCATATTACACAATGAAAGTACTGATCTCGGTTCATATTGGAACCTTGGTTCATTTTACACAATGAAAGTACAAATCATCAGTTCATATCGGTACATTGGTTCATTTTACACCATGAAAGTACCGATCCTCTGTTCATATTGGTACCTTGGTTCATTTTACACATTGAGAGTACCGATCCTCGGTTCATATTTGTACCTTGTTCCATTTTACACAATGAAAGTACCGATCCTCGGTTCATTTTACACAATGAAAGTACCGATCCTCGGTTCATATTGGAACCTTGGTTCATTTTCACAATGAAAGTACCGATCCCCCGTTCATATTGGGACCTTGGTTCATTTTACACAATGAAAGTAACCCCGCTCCACACATCGTTGCAGATTTACGTTACAGATTTGCTGTGTTGTTATTCTCATCAGTATATGAGAAAGAAGGAATATTTCTGTAATCATCCTGGTCTTTACAAAACCTGGGAATACTTTCCATACCACTTGTGCATGTGTTTAGGTTTGTCGGTCAGGAACCTTTGATTCCACCAATGAATGTCCAGTGTGACCTTCAAGGATTGAATCGATTTTCCTTCAACCACACTTTCAGGGAGATTGTTCCAATCCATGTTCCAACCCTCTGAATGAAGAACTTGCTTCTGATATCCAGTCTCAACCTGTGTCTATACAGCTTGAATGTGGGTCCTCAGGTACTTTGGTGGATTGCCCTAGTTAAGAACATCTCTGCTGGTATTCTCACTTCACCAACCGTGATCTCGTGAACTGTGATCATGTTACTTCTTCAGCTGTGGTGAAGAGAGTGGAGATTTAGGTCTTGTCATCGATGTTCAGTTGTCACACCACGTCGTGCTGGAATCAGTCTTGTTGCTCTTCACTGCACCATCTCCATTTTGTATCTCATATTCCAAATGATATTGCTGTAATCTCGGTGTGGTCTAACCAGGGTTGAGTACACTACAGGGAGAATATCTTTTATCAAATTTGTCAATGTCCTTTTGATAATTCCAAGTATCTGGTTTGTTTTTACTGCAACTGCTGAAACATGTTTGTGGAATTTGAGCTCTGAATCAATCACCATCCCAAAGTCCTTCTCTTCTTGTACTTCCTGGAAGTCTATTCGACTCATCTGATAAGCAGTCAATGTATTTGATCTTCTGATATGTAGTACTTCGCATTTGTTTGAGTTTAAGGTGAATTGCCATTTTTCTGACCATGTGTTTGGTTTGTTCAAATTTTCTGACATCGAGATTTTCGTGTCATCAGTAAAAATACACAGAGTTTATGAAGCCATCTGGTACATCATTGATGAACAGCACGAACAGCAAACGTCCCAGTACACTCCCTTGGGAGACTTCACCTTCAACTGATTTCCATTCAGATTTCATCACATTGATGTCCACTCATGTTCTGCCGGAAAGGAATGCCTCAATCCATCTGTGGAGCTTCCCTTAAATTCCACATACTGCCATTTTTTCAAGGAGCCTTCTGTCTGGTACAGCATCGAATGTTTTATGTAAATCCAAGTGCATGATGTCTACAGGATCCCTGTGTTCAATCGAGGCAGTTCCTCAAAGACGCAAAGTAGTTGAGACATAAATTATCTGCTGGAAGTCCATGCTGGCTGTCCGTAAACAGATCATGTGTTGTCATGTGCTTCACCACAGCATCCCTCACAACACTCTCCATGAATTTTCCTGCCACTAAAGTGAGACTTCCAGGGCGGTAGTTTTAAGTAAGTTTTTTTTTTTACCCCATTTCTTGTGGATCAGGGTGACATTTGCAATCCTCCTATCTTCAGTTAAAATGCCTTCATCCAAAGATTTCTGGAATATCAGTCTCAAGGGACCTGTGCTGGTGTTTGTCATTTCATTGAGACATCGAGTGTGGAAACAATGTGGTCCTTCTGACTTGCTGCCATTTAGATTCAGGAGCTTCTTCCTTACTTTCTCCTCAGTCCTGTTGACATCCACCAGTGCAGGTCCAATGTGGCGTCGTTCCTGTTTCAGCACATTTACTTTATTCTCCTCTGTGAAGACCCTACTAAATAGTCATTTGGTGTTTCCCTTTACTCTGTCATCCTCTGTAACTTTCCCATCAGGTTGTATTAAATTACCAACTCCAATCCTTGTTTTGAGTTTGCTGTCTACAAATTTCCAAAATCGTTTTGGGTTTGTACTTATTCTGTCAGCAAAACTCTCCTCAAAGTCTTTACATTTTGTCGTGTCATCTGGTGGGGTTATTTCTCTTCTTAACATATTTGTCATGATCAAGGTCACTCTGTCTCATTGTGCTTTCTCCAACCCTTCCCTTTCTTCCTGTCTGAGACTGTGCCATTGTTTTGTGGGTGATGTTTCGCTGTTTTCATCTATTCCTAGTCGGTAAACTATTGGGAATACATTTGTCCATGGTTGTCTCCATGTTATCTCAAAGGAAGCACCATGACTCTTCACAGATTAACTCTGCCAGATCATATTCCCATTTTACCTCCATACGTTTCTGGTTCATCTGCTCATAATCCCCTTCAGCTCGACTTGGGTGTCGTCTCATCTGCTCATAATTCAGTTCATCTGCTCATAATTCAGCTTCAATCTGGGTTCATGTTTGGGACCGTTTTCCACAATGCACAAACTGAGCTCCACACTCATGCAGCAATGGTCACTACTTCCAAGTGGGGCTCGGTATTCCATCGAGATTTAATCATCTCATTCACATTAGTTATCACCAGACACAAAATGCTCAGCTCCTGCCCTTGGCGGTGTCGTGTGGTTTCGGTGACATGCTGATGAAAATAAATGTCCAGCAGTGTCTCAATAAATTGATGTGCTGGGTGATGTGGTGTAACACCGAGGTACCATACTTCCCAATCAATACCCAGAAAATTAAAATCTCCAACTATTATTATATGAGGCTCCTGTCTATTGACTATCATTCTCGGAAGTTTGTTCAGTGCTTCATTATTGTGGGTTCCACTGGATGGACTGTGGTACACACATCCAACGAGCAGTTTCTCCTCATCATGATGTGACACACAGAGCAACAAAGGGATTCTTAAAAATGTTTCCATTTCCACTTCTAGAATGGACAAGGAGGTTTTTGTATCCACAGCAACTCCTCTGATATTCCTCTGGGTATCAGATTCCAAGTTGGTAAAAATGCTGTTTCCTGGTATATTCTAGCAGATATGTGAAATGTGTGAAGGTGTAGTGCACTTGATGATAAAAGCATGAAATTTGGCAGGTGTGGTTGTCATCGTAGAGCTCGACTTGGGTGTCGTCTCATATCAGTTATCACAACCACATCTGGTTTCAATCTGCTCATTAACATTTCCAGTTCTGCCATCTTGTTTGGTAACGAGTCTACATTTGTACATCACGGTCTCAAGTCATTCCTTGCATTCTCATTCCCATCATTATCTCTCTCCCGTTTACCCGCATCCTTATCTCGTCATTGCTCATCGTTATCTTGATGATTTACTCAATCATAACACTGTGTAAATGTATTCGCAATATTGGTGATACTATATTTATTTGTAATATTTTTGTAATGCCAGCAAATGCCACCCGTTGCTTCGCTGACTAAGGGGGGGGGGGGGCGAAGAGCGGGGGGAGAGAGGAGGTGGAGGTGAAAAGAGAGAAGAGGGAGGGGGGAGCGAGGAGGTAGGAAGACCAAGGAGGGTTGGAGTAGTGAGGATCCGGGGCGGAGCAAGTAGGGGTGTGGGAGCAGGGAGGGGTGCGGGGAAGGAAGGCAGTGTGAAGGAAGGGGAAAGAAGTGTGAGGGGAACGCAACGTGAGGGGAGAGTCCGTCCGAACATAACCACCATTCAGACACGTATGGAGATGAGCACGATCAAAACATAACCACTGTCTGGATATGTGCAGTGATAACCACTATCCGGGTATAACCACCATCCAGATACGTATGTTCAGACACAGAAGGAGAGAGTGAGATAGAATGAGAGAGTGCACTGTGCGAGGATGCTGCACTGTATTAGAAGGGGGTGGAGCGAGGATGGGACAAAGAGAGAGAGCGAGAGAGAGAGGTGGTGGTAAGGGAATGAGCAGAGAATATGTTATGCTTTATGAACACACACACACGTTTATGTTTTCATGTGTGTGAGTGAGAGAGTGAGAGAGTGAGAAAGTGAGAAAGTGAGAGAGTGTGTGAGAGAGTGTGTGAGAGAGTGTGTGAGAGAGTGTGTGAGAGAGTGTGTGAGAGAGTGCGTGTGAGAGTGCGTGTGAGAGTGTGTGTGAGAGTGTGTGAGAGAGTGAGAGAGAGTGTGAGAGAGAGTGTGAGAGAGAGTGTGAGAGAGAGTGTGAGAGAGAGTGTGTGAGAGAGCGTGTGAGAGAGCGTGTGAGAGAGAGTGTGAGAGAGAGTGTGAGAGAGAGTGTGAGAGAGTGTGAGAGAGAGTGAGAGAGAGTGAGAGAGTGTGAGAGAGTGAGAAAGTATGTGAGAGAGTATGTGAGAGAGTGTGTGAGAGAGTGTGTGAGAGAGTGTGTGAGAGAGTGTGTGAGAGAGAGTGTGATGGAGAGTGTGAGAGAGAGTGTGAGAGAGAGTGTGAGAGAGAGTGTGAGAGAGAGTGAGAGAGAGTGTGAGAGAGAGTGTGAGAGAGAGTGTGAGAAAGAGTGTGAGAGAGAGTGTGTGAGAGAGTGTGTGAGAGAGAGTGTGTGTGAGAGAGTGTGTGTGAGAGAGAGTGTGAGAGAGAGAGTGTGGGAGAGAGAGTGTGAGAGAGAGAGTGTGAGAGAGAGTGTGAGAGAGTGTGAGAGAGTGTGAGAGAGTGTGAGAGAGTGTGAGAGAGAGTGAGAGAGTGTGAGAGAGAGTGAGAGAGAGTGAGAGAGTGTGAGAGAGTGTGAGAGAGTGTGAGAGAGTGTGAGAGAGTGAGAGAGTATGTGAGAGAGTATGTGAGAGAGTGTGTGAGAGAGTGTGTGAGAGAGTGTGTGAGAGAGAGTGTGAGAGAGAGTGAGAGAGTGTGAGAGAGTGTGAGAGAGTGTGAGAGAGAGTGTGAGAGAGAGTGTGAGAGAGAGTGTGAGAAAGAGTGTGAGAGAGAGTGTGAGTGAGTGAGAGAGAGAGGAGTGAGAGTGAGAGAGTGAGTGAGTGAGTGAGAGAGCACTGTGCTGGAAGGGGGTGGAGCGAGGATGGGACAAAGAGAGTGAGAGAGAGGTGATGGTGAGGGAATGAGCAGAGAATATGTTACGCTTTATGAACACACACATGTTGGGTCACCGAAATAGGTGACCCTTATTGTCAGTAATTCTGTCTGTTTGTTTGGATGTTTGTTTGTTTGTCATCAGCATAATTGGTAGTAAACGTGGGCCGATTTTGACCAAACTCGGGTGGTTGGTACATCTTATGACCAAGTGCTTTGGAAATTGTGATGGTTGCTAGGGACGCTTTGGTTCCCTAGCAACAACCGAAAAACCATCAAAATCGGTACCGTTCACGCGAAATCAATTCCGAAAGCCATTATCCCACGTAGGGTTATGAAATTTGGCAGGAGTGATCTACAGGTGATGCTCTATCAAATATATTCCGGTTTTATGGTATATGAAATACTTTACCCACAGCGTTATCCCACGTAGGGTTATGAAATTTGGCAGGAATGATCTACAGGTGATGCTCTATCAAATATATTCCGGTTTTTATGATATATGGAATACTTTACCCACAGTGCCCCCTACAATTCGGGTATGCGCGAAAATTAGCGAAAATTGAAGGCACCCTAGCGACCAGGTGAGTGCATCGATACGAATGAAATTTTGCAGGTTCATGGCACTCAATGAGTACTACAACTTTGCCTCAGGACATATTGACCAATTTCGCTTAGGTCAGGGGGTCAAAGGTCAATTAGTGAAAAAAATCTATAATATGCGAGAGCTGGAGGTGCCTTCGCACCAAATGCTACTCCTAGGGTTATGGTCGGATGGTCATGAAAATTCACACTAATCGTCTGGAATGCATTGTGCACAAACGATCAAGCTGGATTTTCGATTTAGATCTTTGTTCACCCACAGCACCCCCTCAAACTTTGAGGATTTCCGATTTCAAACCGCATTTTCGGTACTTTTCATTCAAATGGATACCGAGTAGTTATCAGTAGATGGAACTGGATGAGATTTGACATGCATAATCTTAAGGTGATTCACTATCCGCTATATGACATCCATTTTGCTCTATATCTTATATTTTCCATGCTCGGCGACCCAGCGCCGCCGACCGGCGTGTGTGTGTGAGTGTGAGTGTGAGTATGAGTGTGAGTGTGAGAGAGAGAGAGACAGACAGAGAGAGAGCGCACTGTGCGAGGATGCGGCACTGTATTAGAAGGGGTGGAGCGAGGATGGGACAAAGAGAGAGCGAGAGAGAGGTGGTGGTAAGGGAATGAGCAGAGAAAATGTTATGCTTTATGAACACACACACAATAGATGTGGAGGTCAAAACAGAAAGAAAGCTTTCAGGAAAATTATAAGGGAGAGGATTTGTGGAAAGGGAGGAGAAAAGGGTGAGAAAGTGTGGTGGGAAATGAATAAAGAAAGAAAAATAAGAAGGGAGGAATAAAGAAGAAATAAAATGTGGTAAAGAAGAAAATAATGAGGGGTAATTAATGAAGATGTATCCATGGTGTACAACTTTTTAATATTTTCATCTTTGACGACTTTCTATGAAAAATACAAATGTGAAAATATAACAACAATAAACCAGCTCAGGTGAATGTGCACATCACACGAGCTGTGAATGAGGGATCAGAGTTTTTGAAGATGAAAGCAATAAACTTATTTGCTGGTGATGGTCAGGCAGTGTATTGGTACAGAGCATGGTTTATACAAATCTGATTACGATTCAATTTGTAATAAATTATGAAATACTAGCTGAAACCCCGTCACAGACGGAGGATTCCGTTCATTCAACCACCCTCACCAGCTCACCCACACTCGAGGGACATGGACTCGACAGGGCGTGCTTGCCCCCGCCTACTCATCCCCCGCCCCTGCCCCATTCCCCCCCGCCTCCCACCCCCACCTTCAATTTGCTTACCCCCCGCCCAAAATTTTAATTACCCTGGCCCCGCCCCGCCTCTTCACTCCCGACCCCCCCGTCTCTTGATTCCCCGCCCCACTTGCCCCTGGGCCCCCGCCTCTTCACTCCCCGCCCCATCTCTTGATTCCCCGCCCCACTTGCCCCCGGGCCCCCGCCCCTGTCCACCCCCTCACACTCAACCCCGCCTAATTCACCCCAGCCCCCGCCCCATTCCCCCACATCTCCCGCTTTCAATTTGCTTACCCCTGCCCAAAAATTTTCTTACCTTGCCCCCCGCCTCTTCACTCCGCCCCGTCTCAACGAAAAGTGTTTATTCTGCTTCAGAGTTGAAAGTTGACTATTGCCACGATGTGCGATGCACTCTTATAGGTATGAAGTTTCTTTCAGTCCAGGTCACAGTACCGAGAAAAATGTGATGCGACCGCAAGGAGGAGCACAAAATTGGTCCTTCCGTGTTAATATATAGAAGATACAATGTTTCTTGTTACATTTTTTGTGTAAATTCACATTCTGAGGTAGTCAGCATGTGCAGAAGAGGGTTTTACATTGCAGACGCTATTTTCGAGGAGTGGAATTGCACCTCTCAGCGGTGACTGTCTGTCGACGACAGACGTAGTGACGTCAGCGAATGACCGATGATGTCATGACGTCATGACGCCTCTCAGCGGTGACGTCACACGTCGCCATGTAAACGAATGTAAAACGAAAAGTGTTTATTCTGCTTCAGAGTTGAAAGTTGACGATTGCCACTCTGTGCGATTCACTCTTACAGGTACGAAGTTTCTTTCAGTCCAGGTCACAGTACCGAGAAAAACGTGACGCGATCGCTCGGAGGAGCACAAAATTGGTCCTTCAGTATTAATATATCGATGATTCTGCAATGTTTGTTGAGTCGAGATGTTTGTGTGAGAGATCGAGAAATATCCTCCTCCTTCTGGATTGTGAACTATCTGGAGATGAACGAGCAATTTCATCCAGCTTCTGTTTATCTTTCCCAATAAATGTCAGTGTGTGTGTGTGTGTGTGTGTGTGTGTGTGTGTGTGTGTGTGTGTGTGTGTGTGTGTGTGTGTGTGTGTGTGTGCATCCTAAATAATTCCAAAACCATGAAACCTCGCAGCCTGAAACATTGCATGCATTCAAAGGGAATTCCAAGGAAATGCAAGAGTGAAAATTGGATATTTGGGTTAATTGAAACATCCTTTTTGAAGATAATTAATGGCCTTATTTTATTATATACTTTATCAGGCAATCCTTGACCACCTCGCTCTCTTTGGGGTGTTAAGGCGTTCACTGGGTTTCTTTGCTGGGGTCTGAAACCACCATGATTTTTGGCCTGCTCAACCATGGCCTGAATTGGAACAGGCCACAACGATTTCTTCACAATAAAGTTTTTTTTTTCCACTTCCCTCACTCACATTATCAAAACCTACAAATCACTGGATGCATTGCAATGCTTATAAACATTCTGAGACGCCAGCGTTCATGGCTTCATTACATTTCCACATATGCCATAGCCTCGAGAATCTCTTCAACCAAGCCAAATTACAAAATTTACACTCCAGAATTAAACTTAGCAGCAGTTCTGACTGCCAAAAAGTGTTCATTTGTCCAATTTCGACATTGCTTGGGTATTTCCGGGAGGAGCTTAATATGACGGATCATTGCTTGCCAAGCCAGCCATTCCTTATCAACCGTTTAATTGGAGTGCTTCCTTGAGTGCTTAAGCCACATGGCGAGCATTCGACAACATTCAAACTGTCACTGAATACTTTATCTCAATCGACTTAAACAAAAGTCAGGGCTACTCACCTGCGTTGGCCACGTGTTGTTCTGCGGTGCAAGTGGCGGTGGCTGGCTCGCTGAAAATGTGAGATTTTATTTTACACGATGTTTCCCCTTTTTGTGCGATCATCCATGATAAGACCCGTCACTTTGGCATCGATAAATACAAATAGGAATCAAACGCTTCATTTTTAAAAGTTTCTTCAACCGTTTCATGGAATGCTTGGTGAAACCACTTGGCACGTGTTCTTCAAGTTTCAATGGCGATACCGTGGTACTATACCAGAGTTAGGAAGGTAAAATAAATTATATGATCACAATGAGAAAAAATGTTTTCAGTTGTTATGAAGTATTGAATCGCCACATCATGGCAGGAAAGCTGAGAGGTACACTGGTACACATGCTCGCTCTAAGCTGTCGAGCCTGGGTTTGAATCCCGACCCAACTATAAACTGTCATGTTAGTGTTTCACAGGCAGGGTGAGTCATCAATTTGTGAACTGTTAAACTGGTCATCACATCTGCCAGAATGCCGCCCCACCACCCCTCCCCTCTTCTATTCCTGTCTCTATCTCTAGCTCTCTCTGAACGTATCTGGATGGTGGTTATGCCCAGATGGTGGTTATCTCCACATGTATCCAGAGAGTGGTTATCTCCACATGTATCCGGATGGTGGTTATCTCCATACATGTCTAGATGGTGTTTATCTCGGGCGTGTCCGGACAGTGGTTGTGTCTGGATGGACCCTCCCTCACACTGCCTTACCTTGTGCTCCCCTCATGCTGCCTTGCCTTACCCTACTCCTCATCACTCCCCAACCTCTCCTCAGTCCTCCACCCCTCCATGGTTTCCCTCCCTCCTCTCTCCCTCTTACCCCCCTCCCCTTCTTAATATTCCCATCAGTGAAGCGATGGGTTGCATTTTCTTGGAGAACAAATAATTGCCAAGAAAGTTCGAGAACGAGAGAACGAGAGAAAGAGAGAATGAGAGAACAAGAGAACGAAAGAGAAAAAAAAAAGAGAGAAAGAGAAAAAAGAGAGAAAGAGAAAGAGAAAGAGAAAGAGAGAGAACAAATCAGTTGTTTTATTTTGTTCAACTCTGTTCTGTCCAGTGTTTATCACTTCTACTTTACCTGTGAGATCAACACAAGTTTGGACTGTACCCACCTCCTGATTGGACATCGTTCAATTAAACAAACTTTGGGTCAGGTGACACTTGGAAAGATGGCAGATGGAGTTGGAAAATAGGTAAGTGAAATAAAGTGAAAGAAAATATAAAGAGGGAATTAAAATATAAGAAAAAGGAAAGAATGAAAAGGAGGAAATATGGAATTTTAAATCATCTGAAAATGGAGGGGAAGAAGAACAATAACTCCCTCCCCATTTCCCTTCACTTACAAACACTTCTCAAGTTGTTGCAATCCAGTTCCACCACCTCCAGATGCTCCTCCAGCCCTTCTGTGGAAGTGAGTAAAAATGAACAAAAAATTACAAAATGTTAAATTATCTTGTTTTTAGGTTTACGAAGATTTTTTGTTGTTGTTGTTGTTTTTAGACAAATATATAAATACAACAAACACAGAGGAAGAGAAATGGAATCTCCATTTTGTATTAAAATATAATTTAATTTTCATTGATTCATTAAGGAAATTTCACATTGTTTACACGACCCTCGACCGTACTGAAATTGAATGATCACCAATTCGTTTTCTCCACAAGACGGACCTGAACCTTTCTTTCTTAACTGGAACCAGAGGAAGAACTCAAGTTCCTGTTAACTTTGAATCCAAGAGAACACAAACACATGTATTGGGCAACATGATTCTTGGAACATGTGAACGATTTATATTATATATGAATGATTTTTGTAAATGTGAGGTCGTTCTTGATGAAATTAATCTGTCGATACCTCCGTGATAGGACAGTGCACCTGTGAAAAACAACTTTTGTTGTTTATACACAACACCTGTAAATATTACCCAAACGTCTCTGCTTCGTTTGTGATGTTCCATGAACACTTCACCGTGGAATATTCATTTTAACAACTTTTACACAAAGACCCTCCACTTCCACAAACCAATACAATTCCAGTTGATGAGAAGAATAAAACGGTGAATGAATGATCAGTTCCATTGATTTGGCTGTGAAGTTTTGTACAAACATCAAGTTCATGTCCTGATTCTTCACAATCTCAACTCATGACCTCATTGACCTGTAAAGTGTTTGTTCTCAGCACAAAAGAAGATTTCTCTCCCTGACTGTCCGGTCCCCCTACATCCCAGATTATAACTTTGTGGACTTCACGTGATGAATTTTTCAATGTATGGAAAGGATTTTAATACTGTTCGTCTTGCTTTTCTGGTTCATAATGTTCCTTCATCATAACAATATTAATGATGTACAAATGTGTGTTCTGTCTTATGAACTAGAATGACACTTGGTCGAGCGCACACCTCCGACAGGCTGAACAGTTTACGTTTTGTATCCCACTGATAGGTAAGATCTGAATCCGGACATGAACCAAAATCTTATCGGTTGTTCTCATCACCGAACAAACTCATCCACCAACTTTTGTCATTATTCGTCCACAAATTTTTGAAATATCGGGCTATATGTCGATTTTGGTCCCATCTCTCAATGGTGCTTGGTGGATGCTCGGATACGCAATGCTGCATGTTAAATGGGTTATTAATGACAGTTTTGAATATTTGAATGACAGTTTGAGTCGATGGCGAGACGGACGTGCAGTGTTGACATGTCTGCAAGGTAAAGTGTTTATCACTTTATATATTATCAGATAAAGTTGTGTGTCATTAAAGTTAGTCATATGTCATAACACTTTAAATAGAAGTAATGATTAAATAAGTATGAAAAAGGATATTGCATTGCTGTGTTGACTGACTTGACACAACCTTGAGGTTGTGGGTCCATTGATGTTGAGTAATCTACTGATGTGGACCTGCGACTGGGGTTGTGGATCTGCCATTTGGAGATGTTCTGGATTGAAAGGAAAGAAACCTCGATGAAAAACGGTGCCAGCTGATGATCCGGGCAGTTCGGAAATCAGTCAATTGCTTATAAGTTATAAGTTGAGGTTATACCTTCGAATAAAATAGCGTTTATAAGTATTTACCGTGTGTGTGTGTGTGTGTGTGTGTGTGTGTGTGTGTGTGTGTGTGTGTGTGTGTGTGTGTGTGTGTGTGTGTGTGTGTGTGTGTGTGAGGTCAGGAATGGGAGCATGCACCAGAGCAGCAAGTCGCTGCGTCCACTTTCCGCCGGTACTCCAGGGGCCTCCGTCTGGCCATCCCACAGGCAGATGTCTGGCCCATCCCCATCTCCTTGAGACACTAATCAACCTGCTGCAACAACGAGGCACATGGTCAGCCCATTGGACTCCTCCACTCACGAGGCTCCCTCACTGAGAGAATCTGGTGAGCAGGATCAGCGTCAGGAAAATAAGCCACATGTCCACACAGCCACAGCTGATGCTCACGGACTATGCAGGTAACAAATCTTATTTGAGTCTCTCGCAGCAACCGCTTGTTGGACACAAAGTCTTTGTCTCAGATCCCTGGTCAGAGTCCAAGTCTCACATCCAAAAGCAAGACTGGAAGCACCAAGGACCTGAAGACTCGGACTTTCGTCCTCCTGCACAGGTGCTGGCAGCGCCATACCCCATTATCCAGTGAATCCATGACTCTCCAGGCCCGACCCAGACGTCTACTGACCTCTGGCTCACAATCATGAGAGACATGAATATCACTGCCAAGGAAAGTGAATTTCTCCGTGACTTCAACATCCTCACCACAAACAGGTACAGACAAGACAGCAGCATCCAAGATGCCCATTGAAAGCCGGTATCTTAGTTTTGACCCAGGAAACCCATATTCCCAGCGGCTCAGACTCCTCATTCAGCACCTCAAGGGAACCCAAAAGGATATCTGGAGTCTCCGCAAAGATGACTGCACCATCTGCGAAATCAAGGTCAGAGATCTTGACATTCCCAAATGATGCACCACAACTTGTTCTCTCTGACATCCTCCCCAGAATCCAGTCCTAATAAGTGCTGAAAAGTGTGGGGGCCAGTGCACACCCCTGTATCACCACATATCACAGCACTCTCAGTACCAGAGTTTAGTTCAGACATCAGATTGATGAGTTTTGGCAGCACTCCATGAAGACCAAGATTCCTCCAGAGGGCATCCCGATTTATTGAATGAAACGCTTTACAGAGATCAACAAAGGCTGCAAGCTGCCCCTGCAAAACTCTCATCTGTGTTCGGTGAGGACCCGAAGAGCAAGGATACAGTCAATCGTTGACCTCTTTGGAGTAAAGTCTGACTGCTCTGGACGCTGGTGCTGAAGCAGATGGTGGCGAACCCTCTCAATAATTATCCGAGCAAAGACCTTGCACGGCACTGAGAGCAGCGTCACCCGTTGGTAGTTGTTGCAGTCTTGGTGATCGCCCTTACCTTTCCAGAGAGTGACAACAAGGCCCCTCTTCCAGTCAGTTGGGATGATGCCTGTGTTCCAGGCAGAGCACAGAACTGCATGCAACGACACTAATGCAGCATCATTTCCACCAGCCTTGAGAAGTTCACTATGGATGCTACAGATCCCAGAAACTTCACCCCATTTCAACCTGTTCGCCGCAGCCTGTGTTTCCACCAAATGAACGAGGATCACAGTTGATCACCCAGACCTCCTCCCCACCCCCAAATCTCCACTCAGCCTGTTCACAAACTCCTCAGGTGCCCTCTCATCCTTGAGTTTGCCAACATCCAGCCGAGGCTGGGATGGTACAATTCTCCTGGATTGGAGCTGCAACTTCAGAGTTTCCTCGACAAGCCTGTGGTCAGTATTGAGGAACTGAGCACTCTGGTGGACCCTGCAGTTCTGGATCATCCTCCAGTGACCATCAATGAGCACATGGTCAATCTCCTTTGCCACCTTGCCAGCGTTGGAATACCAAGTCCATCAATGAGCCTGTGGGGGCTGAAAGCATGAACCAGCCTACCTAAGTCCATGACTTCTTGCAAAGTCAAGGAACTTGGTTCTATTCTGTTTCTCAGTTCCAGACCCATGGGGACCAACACATTTCAAAACCATCCTGATTCGTTCCAATTGATGCATTGAAATCCCCCAAGACTGGAAGAATATCTCGCGTGGGGCACTGATCAAGCACAGACTCGAGCGTATTATAGAATGCGTCCTTCACGGTGAGATCACTCGCCTCAGTCGGAGCATATACAGAGACCATGGATATGACACCCAAGAAATGACGAATCTTTCGACTCATAATACGCTCGTTGACTGGTGTTACCTCAATTACCATTGCAGTAGGCTTATTGGACAAAGCAACAGCAACTCCTTGGGCATGGTAACCATCAGAGTGACCAGACCAATAATAGGTGTAACCACCCATCATAATCTCGCCACAATCCGGTCTCCGAACCTCAGAGAGTGCTGCAATACCAATGTCCAAATGCTTGAGCTCAGATGATAACAGAGACAGGTGATCATCCTCTTTTAGGGATAGGACATCCCAGGCACCAAACCAAAGGGACTGCCTCAGGTTAACGTTAATCCAAGGAGACCGCCGTCTGGTGGACGACACCACAATCCTAAAAAATAAGTAGATAATTCAAAACATAAATTCCATTTCATAACAAAACTGTTTTTGGCAGCAGAACCACACTACACAGTGCCAAATTTGAAAAAGGAACAGAGGAGGTGCCCTGCCAGCACTACTCACTCACGAAACCAGCCAAGCAGCCGTCTTCGGCCCAACTCAAGCCATGTGAAACCCATGCGAAGCACTGCCTCATTGGCTTTGCGACAACCACATCAAAGCACCACCGGCAATGAGAAAAGCTCTCCAGCAAGAGATGCAGGAAACCACCGACCGTCAGCAATGATCCAAGAATAAAGGTCATTCTCAATGTAGTCAGACCCACGTAAAGCGAGCGATCCCATGTGTGCCAGTGCAACCAACTCTGCGTACAGCGTGACACTGAACAGGAAGAGGGTGAGAACATGGCCCCAGTTCACGCCTTCCATGAAACAGCTCGGTCAGCACATTCAGCAGGCAGCCCTGAAGTTCCGCCGGGCTCGCCATCTCCAATGCTTAACCACCAACAATGACCATCCACAGCTCCATGAACACCAAAGCCGTGTTCAGTACCCAATTTTCTTGAAGAGCGCTCACCAAGGGGCTTAAGTTCTCAAGCAAGCACTCCATTTTAATATGTTGACAAAGAAGCTTGCCACTTGGGAACTGAACACAACAGAGGCAGCCATGTTGTGATGTCACCCATGCGCATGGTGACGACCAAAATAAAACTATTGCGATACGTCAACATTTAGCATGGTTCTTGGATGTATTATGAAAGCGTTCTAACATCTGTGGACTCCATTCTAACCTAACAGATATCTCACTCTCTCAGTGAGTGCATTCAACATTTCAAACATGCTCTTTCTTTCCTCTCACACCTCCCACTTTTCCCAACCCCTCAAATATTGAAACTCCCCCTGCCTACTCCCTACTTCACCATAACACTGCCATGTCTTATCCTTCCCCACTCCCCACCTCTCCCATCGCAATGCTCCACCTTGGCCGTGCCTGCTCTCATCGTCTCCCTCCCTCTCAAGGCAACCTTCACACTCTTTCCCCCTCCAAGCTTCCTTCTCACCCTTCTTCCTCAACTCACCCCTGTCACCCTTCAATCTCCCCCCTCACACACCCTTCTCAAAGTCCCCCCCCCCCGTTACATCTTCAAAGCTGCATCCTTCCATTGCCTTCTCTCTTCCATCTCATCCCTCCACCTCCTCCAATCTTCAACTTCCCTCTGCCCCCTCTCATTACTCCCCAATGTGCCTCATCACCACCACCGAGCCTTTTCCCCTTTTCATCTGGCCCTCTCCCCAAGCTCTTCTGTAATCCCCCAAACACTGTCAATGTCTCTCTCTCTTCCACTCTTCCCCCCTCCTCCCTCCCCCTCCCTTGCACCCAAAGCCTCCTCCCCCTCTGTCTTCCTTAACAGTGTGGACCTCAAACATTTGAGGCCTTCAATCAAACCTGACAGATCTTTCCATGCAGGTTGCCACTGAAAAACCAGACAAAATCTGTTCAACAGAAGTTTTCCTCCTTCAATATGTCTTTGACTCGCTGGTATCTCTCCTTGGTTACTCCCTCCTCCGGTATGACAGACCTGAGCCTTGTCATGGCAGCAGAGTTGCTCTCTTCAGCAAAAACTCTATTCCTCACAATCCATGAACTACCCTCACTCCTCCCATCCCCAGGAATACATGTGGCTATGGCTTCCCCTGCACTCTCACCTCATGTTTATATGTGTGTTGCATCGTCCACCAAACAGTGATGACTCCATTTACAACTCGCTTGCCAAAAACATGGACTAACTTCTGTGCTCTCATCCCAACTCCCTCTTCCTCATATGTCACGATTTAAATTGTCATCATGTCAGTTGGCTCGGTGTGGGTACCTCCCTCACCTGCCATGGCACTTTGGCAAAAGACTTCTGTGACTCATTGGGACTGACACAATCTGTCAACTTCCCGAACAGGATCTCAACGAACGGCACTCCATCTCTTCTGGATCTGATTTTGACCAATTTACCAGAAAACGTCTGCTGTTCTTCCTCTGATCCAATCGGTTCATCTGACCACATGCTTGTCAAAGTGGACATCTCTCTGGCTGTTATGAGACAACCACCTCAGTGCCGTCGATTCTGGAATTTCACTCAGGTCGACGGGCAAGGACTTCAAGCAGCCATCAAATTTCTCGACTGGTCTCCCATCTCTACTTTCTCTGACATCAACTCATCCTGGGAATTGTTTCAAGAAATTTGCTCTCTCATGCACAGATTTATCCCATCTTGTTTTCAGTTGTCCTTCCCTTCCGATTTATCCTATCTTGTCTTGAGTTGTCCTTCCCGTCTGATTTATCGCATCTTGTCTTCAATTGTCCTTCCCTTCCTCCCACCGATCGAACACTGAAGCTTGCGGTGAGGCAGTTGTCCTGAAACAACTTGCCTTCGCCTCATGGAAGGCAAATACAACTGAAGGCAATCTCAGTTTCTTCCACAAAGCTAGGAACAAGTGTCTGTCTCGCCTGAGAAGAGCCAGGAAACATCTTTCTAATGTCAAGTCCGAACTTTCAAACATGTCTGCCTCCTCCAAATCCTGGAGGCATCCAGTTAAGTCTGTTTCTGGTGTATGTTCCTCCTCCATCCCCTCCCTCACCTCAAATGGACGCTCAGCTGACACTGCAGTGAAAAGAGTGAATGCCTAAACTCCTTGTTTGCTTCTGAATCTTGTCCCACAAACCCACCGCTTTCTGTACCC
This sequence comes from Eptatretus burgeri, assembly GCF_056783735.1. Classification (NCBI taxonomy): domain Eukaryota; kingdom Metazoa; phylum Chordata; class Myxini; order Myxiniformes; family Myxinidae; genus Eptatretus; species Eptatretus burgeri. The sequence goes on along the minus strand of NC_140962.1, from coordinate 149,858,452 downwards.
ACCTTACCCAGTTGCACCCAGCTGTTCCTGGACTCTGTGTCATTTTCTCGTGACAAGGTGGAGAGTGTCAAACCTCGACTGATTCTGCAACCGGTCCAGACGGCATCTGCCCAGATGTCCAAAAAACCTCTGCTGCTCTTGCTCACACTCACTCGGTTCTATTCACCCTCTCATTTGCTCAAGATCATCTGCCATATGCATAGAAATCAGCAAACATTACCACTCTGCATAAAAATGGTGCGAAAAAACAGATTCTTGCAACTACAGACCAATTTGCCTTCTCCCAATCATCAGCAAGGTTATGGAATCAATCATCACTTCCAACATTAAATCCTTCCTCTTCTCCAATGGCCTGATTTTTGGTCATCAATTTGGATTCAAAGAAGGTCACTCAACCCAGGATTGCTCCTGCTTTCCCAACAATGGATGGAGGTTCTCAATGCCAGACATGAGATCAGAGCCATCTCCCTCGATATACCACCAGCTTTTGATATGGTCTAGCACTCCGCCCTGCTCACCAAACTCTCTTCAGACGGTATCAAAGGGAATCTCCACTCATGGCTCGCAGACTTCCTCTCCCGTCGCAGCCAATGTGTGGCCCTTCATGGAATTCACTCGCCCTTCTTCCTGTCTCGGCTGGAGTTCCTCAAGGTGGTGTTCTGGGCCCAGTGCTTTTTCTCATTTTCAACACTGATCTCTCCGATTCTCTGGAAAATCCTCTTCTTCTCTTTACTGATGACTCCACACTCTTGCCATACCATCTGTCATCCTTCAGATCGGCAAGCAGCAGCCTCTTCACTCTCTGTAGATGAGGATAAAATCACAAGCTGGTCTAACACTTGGAACATGTCTTCTTTTAATCCTGACAAATTTCACACACTCACTATGTCTCTCCAAAAGGACTGTCTGGAACATCCCCACCCCCACCCCCCCCAACTACTTCTCAACAATCCCCTTGAAGAAATCCTTTCATTCAAACTTTTGGGCCTCACTATCTGCCATGATCTTTCCTGAGAAAGCCACACCTCTAAGCTGGCCTCCAAAGCTCATCACCGACTGGGCATCCTCCATCGTGCAAAGTCCTTCCTTGGTACACCTTACCTCCTGACGATGTACAAAGCTTTCATCTGCAGCCTGATGGAATGCTGCTTTCCCCTCTTTGGGCTGGTGCTCCTACATCTCACCTTTCTCAGCTTTACGCTGTGGAAACAAAGGCATTTGGGATCATTGGCATCTCCCACGATAAGGCTGAGTCTTTGGGTCTCTCACTCTCTCACCGCAGGCAGGGCAGTTGTCTTTCTATCTTTCACTGTCTCTCCGGCCTCGCCCCGGCCCCCACCCCACTTTGTCTGATATCTGTCCCGCCCATGTTTCTGCAGGGCACTGATGGTCTGCCAGCAACCACCTTCTGGTAAACCCCCGTTAATCCACCTCAAACCCACCTCCTTCAAAGTCCCTGCTTTCCTTCCTGAAAGGCCCTGTAGTACAATCTTGTTTACCCTGTGTACCTCACCCCCATTCCATTCCCTTCCACAGATCTTCTCATGTCTCTGTTCCCCACTGTTTTGGGCTTCCCTCTCCCATTCCTCTCATCTCCTGCTCTCTTATTATACTTTCTGTGTGTCAGCTCTTATACGAGCCTCGACATTGAATAAAAATACAAAAAAAATTATCAAATTAACTAATGAATTAAATCTGGGTTTTACCACCATTTTACCCATTGTCTATTACATCACTCAATCTAACACGTCACATTCGATCTTCGTGTCTGTTCTTTGAGCAATTTATGTCCTGAAAAAACAGGAATTTTCCAAATTACATTGATTTTCAATTTTGTTTGAGTACCAGGAAGGCAGACAGAGGAAAAAAATTAATCTCACTCCTCTCTGCGCATGTGTGATCAAGACAAACTCAGAGCCAAAGTACGGTAAAACGAAAGAGTTGTCTTCCAATTCATGTTCTGATTAGTGTTCAAAATAGAGCATTCAATTTAATTAAGTTGTTACTCGATCATAAACTGATGATCATAAGCTGATTCGACAGACAGATGGATGGAAATTAAGAAATTCCTTCACCCCACTTTTTGCTTTGCATGCGTGGGGTAACTAAAACTATTCACAACTGATGTGGATTTTTTTAACCCACCTTGTTGTGATCGTTGTCCTCCTGAAGGATTCTAACTGGTCGATTGTGGAATCCTATTTGACTTCAGACAGAGTTTAACGTTTGTCCGATTTGATTATAAAACTCTACAAAAACCCTATCGACACTGATAAAACTGATGTCCACACAAGTCCTTCCTTGTGAAACAATTTATTTCCTTATAATACACCATACACTTCTCACCCTTGTACAATGAACTTAAGAATCCCCATTTGATTGCAATATTATTTGGTTCTATTTCATTTATTCTTATTTTAGTTAACAGTTAGACCAACCCGATTCAATTCACTTCTACATTACATCAGAGAGTTTTATTCTTACTTGGTACTTGGTCAGTTCCAAGGAGTACGAGCCACTGAGAAACTATACTTCCTCACGTGATCGTACTGAGAACAATGTGCCTTTCAAAATATTTATACTTCCATGAGAGAGAGGTTGGGGGATCTTCACCCAGACTGTAGACGTGTCCTTTAGACAAAAAGCCACTTTGTACATTTTCTAAGCAAAGGTTCATTTATCAGCTCGGTCACTCTGCTCCAGAACAACACATTTCTTATCATTTAGGGCAAAAGTCTTTTGGCCAGAAATGACAGCCAATTCAATTTGCAGCATAAAAGTTACATTTCTGAAACTCCATTTGTTACAATTTAAAATACATTAATATAAATTTTTCCCCACACAACCTCAAAGGCTTTGTCCATAGCACATCAGATTAATTGTCTGTCCAATGGCCTTGCACCTCCACAACACATCTGTCTCTCCTGGAATCGTTAGAATCTAAAACCATCAATATTATTGTCATCTCGCATGACAAGAATAAAGCACAAGACCTGCTGTTCTCACTTTGCAGAGGTTGGTCGACCCTCTGTTATTTCCCATTTCCTCCAGTATTGATCCCTCTCTCTGCTCTCTTCGACCTCTGACCATCCAAAGATTATCGAGGATGACCCGTTCTTACAGTAATCCCTTCTGGTCAAACTCCCAATAACTCGACTTTCTGCAAATATCCACTCCTTTATTCGATTTGTGGAACTGCTTTCCGAAGATGATTCAATCCAAATTTTCCATCCAGGGACTTTAAGTACGTGTTATACCAGCATATAGTGTCACCACCCATCACTACCTGCAAATATTTCTGCCCTTGTGAACCCCACCTCACTGAAGCCTTGTGGTTTCAGGTGAGGATATTTCCTGCCCTCCCATCTTAATTTATTTTTTCCTGTTCGATGGTTACCTAGCTTGTTGCATCCAACTGCTGTGTGCACCTGTTGCCCCACCAAAACCATGTTGGCTTTTTGCCCTTTGTGACATCACTCTTCCTGAGCCATGATTTGGTATACAAAAAGGAAAAAAACAAACATTGCTATTTGTTCCTTTTCTCGACTTTTCTCTTCCCGTTTTCCTTCCATATTTGTGTCACGTTTTGTGTTCCCTTCTTGTTTTCTTGATGAAATGCCCAGTTTGTGTCACTTACTCTGTATCTTCTCCAGGAAGTTCTTATTGAGCTTGATGAGCACGTCCAAATTCTCCTCCTCCTTCGAGAAGTCCAGAACAGTGAGAGGTGTGGTCTTCACAGATTTAAAGTTTGACATGGTCTCGAGCCTTGGAATAAAAAAGACAAACATCAGTTAAACAATTTTTTGAAGGCGACAATATTGTTACAATCAGAATTTTTTACATACCAAAACAAGTTATCTTTAAAAGAGTGAGTGGTAAATAATTTAAAATCTCCACTAATAAAAGGCAATGTGTGTGTGTGTGTGTGTGTGTGTGTGTGTGTGTGTGTGTGTGTGTCAGTGTGTGTGTCTCCTCCATAATTCCAAAACTATAAAACCTAGCAGCCTGAAACTTTGCATGCATTCTTAGAAAACTCAAAGTGCAAGAGTGAAAATTGGGTGTTTGGGATCATTAAAACACCCCTTTTGAAGATCATTAATGGACTTATTTAATTATATCCTTCACCATCCTTGGCCACCTCACTGTCTGGGGTCTAAAGGCGTATCCTGGGTAACCTCGCTGGGGTCTAAAGCCGCCATGTTTTTTGGCCTGCTCAACCATGCTCTGACGTTGAACATGCCGCAACGATTTATGACAAAGTTTATTTTTTTTTCACTTTCCTCACTCATATTATGGAATGCCTGTTCATCACAGCTACAAATCGCTGGGTATATTGCAGTGCATATAAAGACCTGGAGACACCAGCGTTCATGGCAATATTTCATTTGTGCATATTATGAATGACTGAGAGAGTTTCTTAAACTAAGCAGAACTACAAAATGTAAGCTCCAGATTTGAAAGTATCAGCAGTTCCGACTACGAAAAGAAGAGTTGATTTGTCCAATTTGGACATTGAACGGGCATTTCTGTGTGCATAGTTGTATCATCGGCAATTGGTAATCGGTTGCCAAGCCAGGCATTCCATTGGAGTAATTGCTTGAGCTCAAGCCACTTACCGAGTTGTGCAGGACTTTTCGTGTCAGTTGATAATGATACAGTTCGTGTCCCGATCGGGATGTACAGTCGACAGTTACGACAAGGTAGAGGTACGCATACAGCACACACCAACGTGGTACATATGGGTAGATTTGGATCTGTACGGACTCTCCATTGGTGTGTGGACATTCCATGCCTGTGACGGGTGCCGTGGTGGAAAAGTTTCATCCCATATCTGAAGGAAGTTCCATCAGGTTTTCCTTTGCCCTCGGCACCTGTTTCTAAAGCATTTGGTTATTGGATTTGCTTTACAAAGGTTATATGTTTGTCTTTGTGAGTTTCAAAGCAAAATATATTTCATAATGCCCGATTTCTGAGCTGTTTGTCTTATTAACGTATTATCTAAATTTCAGAGCCAATTTTTTTTTCCACCCATCACATGCACCTGAATTATAAAGATTAATGTTTGTGAATATCTCCCTGAAACATTGTTATATTGATATGCTAAGCTATATTTTGTGGACATATCACCTCTGAAACTGCTCCATGGATTGTCACCACTTTCGACATGCGGGTGCTCTGCGGTCTAATGTACAGGATAGGCTATGTGAGATTGCGCCAGACGGAGAGGTTTGGGAATTTTTGGCGATTTTCTAATTTTTACATTCATTTGCATGGCGATGGGTGACGTCACCGCTGAGGCGTAATGACGTCATGACATCTCTCATTTGCTGATGTCATTAAGTCTGTCGTCGACAGACCGTCACTGCTGAGAGGCGTAATGCCACTCCTCGAAAACAGCGTCTGCAATGTGATACCCTCTTCTGCACATGCTGACCACCTCAGAAAGCGCATTTGACACAAAAAAATGTAACAAGAAACATTGTAGATAAAGAAATTCCACAAATCACATTGTGAACACTGGATATATTGACATCTGAACGAACCCCCACTTTATAAACTTTGCATGGAAAGCGGGTTTGGCTGGTATATATATATATATATATATATATATATATATATATATATATATATATATATATATATATATATATATATATATATATATATATATATATATATATATATATATATATATATATATATATATATATATATATTAAAAAATATATATATATATATATATAATATATATTAAAAAATATATATATATATATATATATATAATATATATATAATATATATTAAAAAAATATATATATATATATATATTGTGACGTCCACGGGACTTGAACAGTCCCGCCAACGTAGAATGAGCCGAAACGATGGAGGCGGTTTATTTATTTATAACCCAAACATGGCGGTTCTAATCGCTCTACCGCAAACGGGACGAGGAAGGTGGCACGAGTCGCTTTTCACTGAGTTGATGATGTTTATTTGTTTTTATTATTAACCATAAATTACAAGACTCGACAAGAAAAGGGATCCGGGGAGATTCGACGGGATGGTGTGAGATCGGGCGTGGGGAAAACACAGACAATTCCAATGAATATACAGATCTCAAACCCTCTAAGGCGCCAAGTACACACACACACACACACACACACACACACACACACACACACACACACACACACACACACACACACACACACACACACACACACAAAACGTAGCTATTTCTGGTGGTCAGGCTGGACCGTGGTGTGGACGCAACTGTCCCTGGATTGGCGTCGGACGAGCTGGCCTTGCTCTCGTCAGGGGGGCAGGAGAAACCATGGTGCTGTCGACCTCCTGGTCCTGGCCCAAGTCCGCTCACAGCCACCAGGGAACCAGTTCTGGCGCCAAGTTGCGAGCAGGAGAGGGAGGCAGGTCCGCCCGCCGTTCGACCCCATACTCCGAGTCAGCAGAACCCCAGAGCCAACCAAGGTGAGGCACGAGGCTCAGCAAGGCTCCAAGACACGATGAAAAACAGAATCGAATCAGCGCAACAACAAGCACGCTTTCAGCACAACAACCTCCACCCCAAAAAAACATGATCTTTTTGTCCCGATCTTCTTCCTCTTCCTTTTTGACCCCGAACAGAACCTTTTTATCCTCCCGTCCTCGTCACTTCCAATCGAGCCGTTTTATTGGCCCACTGCCGTCGCCTTCCGCCAATCGTGATCACAGGGCGGAGCCATCCGCAGCACTGTCCTGTGATGTCACGGCCAGCCTCCAGAGAATACCAAAAGGGGTTTACGCAGACACACTTACCCCATCCCTTGTCCTATCTAATTACGTGACAATTATCATTTACCCCTTGAAGAAATGGACATTTACTAGACAACTTATCACCACTGAATTGCTACTTATTACATGAGATCCTGGTACACTCGAACAGCATGGCATACCTAATTAAACATCCTAATTACCCTTTGAATGCATACCCCCCTCAAACGTAACACTGCCCCCTCCTCTGGTACCGCAGCTCCTGCAAGGTATATCACAGGCGCTACCGTACCAGCCTTAACACTTACTGACTCACACCTAATTAACCTAACGAAATAAAGTAGGAGGGGCAATGGGCAGCGAGTCGCAGCTAACTTACCTATCCTGCTTAATGTACTACCCCCTTATGGCCTTATCCTCGCCTAAACAATCATTGGTTTTTTTTTTCATTTTTTATTTTTTTATTTTATCACATGAGAGCACTGAGCGAAGTTGCACTCCATCCTCTGGATCATCGCTCTTGCCCAGCACTCTTCCAGTGATCTGGGGAGGGGAAACAAAAGGTTCCACAAAAACACAACACTTATACTTTACATTCCTACTCTAAGCCTTAACGACACTATTCACAGGATATTTACACTTGACCGCCTCCCCCAGTGGATGCTAATAGACCCAGCGTTACCTGGGGAGCCAATTTTCAAATTTGCTTGCCCCAAAATTATGCGGACATCATGCCCTTGCTGCACATGTCAAGTTGTGCGGGATCGAGTGGGACTCATACATCTTCACAACACTCACACCATGGTCATCATCACATTTCTAGGTCATGGTCCTCATTTTAATCATGCAGGCTGAATCCCGTCGTGGCCGTGGGGTGGGTTACCACAAGATGATGGGGGCATCTCAGGTGCAACCATGCCCACAGGTAAGCTCTAGTCCAACCCGGACGTTTCTCCGCCCCGCTCCCTTTGATTCCCTCCCCCCTGGTAGCCATCAGCTCTAATCCCGTACAACACTCTGGAAGGGGTCTCACTGGCTCTTCTGGCTTTCCTGGGTCGCCAAGGTCCTACCCGCCTTGGTCGCCCAACCAGACCCTCTCCCAGTTGCCTCCAGACACTGTCACCATTAGCCACCAGGTGGTGAATCTCCTTGAAGGGGGTCGCAATTCCCGCTCACCGTGAGCCTCAGCAATCCCTGTGGACAAGCACATCATCCCCACCCACAAAACCCACATGACTCCCCCACCCCATCGGCCTTACATGTGACACCTGCATTTCTAACACTTCGCCGACCATGACCTTCCCTGTTACCACACCATGTCCAATAAAAAATCAATGTGTGCACCATACATTTCACTTCTTAACTTAAAACAACTCACACAGCACTTCTCACCCGATACACGCACCAGCCATTGGACAGCCACTTGTGCCCGCTTTGTTACCAATTACCCACTGTCCCTATTGTCACTCTAAAACCCAGCAGAACTTACAAACCCATGCCAATTTTCCCACAATTCACTATTTTCACCAAAGGAGGCACTTCGCCACAATCTCAGCAGCCGAGCATGGTCCTATATGCTCAGCTCAATCTAGTTTCCCCGACCCCCGACAGTGATCTCCGGACCCGACCTATAAAAGGGCATCTCGGATAGACCTGGCGGTTCAGCAGGAGGATTCATCCTCTGAAGCATTTGGGTAATGCCAATTTCTCCCAGCCCCCCTCCTTGATCCTGAATCTCCGCCTGTCGGATCGTCACCGATGGCCTCTCTGGCACCCGACCCGGCCGACTCCACGAGGCCAGCCTGGCTGCGCACTCAGCCACTCAGTGAACGGTGGGTGGATCCTGTAACTCCACTAGCGCTCGGATCTCAGGGTCAGGAAGAGCAGCTAAAAATTTCTCTTGTGCCAGTCTGTCCCATGCCTCCACTGTAAGGTCCCGATACGCGATACTGACTGATTGGTAAATGTCCTGTGCCAGCTCCTGCATTGTCTCACCCGGCTTTAATCTGCGGTGCTGGAGCTGGGCCCGCACCAGATCACAGTTCGCTGCAAACCCAAACCGACGGCTCAACGCCTCGCAAATGTGGAAGCTGGTCAACATCCCCTCCGCGATCACGTTTAACACATCTGCGGCTGGTCCCCACAACGTTGCCACCAAATTCCCTGTACGTTCCCGCTCATTCCACCCGTTTAATCGGGAAATACACTCAAATTGCGTCAGAAAAGCTTCAAGGCTCCCTGACCCGTCAAAATTTACCAGGGGGATCACTTTTATGGTGGCCCGCTCCTCAGTTTCTCCCTTGTCTGAATCCAGCCCAGGGATCAAACACCCTTGTGGCTGCGTATCCAATTTCAGAGCCCACTGTGGCCAAAGACGTTTTGTGGTGAGGGTCTCATGGGTCAATTTCACCTCCTGTTCCAAACGTTGAATGGACCGATTCACCTCTTCCCGCAGGATCTTCTGGGCCTGCACAACCTCCTCCAAGGCTCCGTCGCGAGTTTGTAGCTGCTCCTCAACCAACCCGGACACTCTACTTACAAAAGACGGCTCTACCAGGCCTTTATCCAAGACTTCATCTTGGCTCATAATTTTATCTTGTTCGTCCAAACGAGCCTCCAATCCTTTTACCTCCTCCGCCAAATTCATCCCTTGCTTCCTCAGCTCTCCCCACTCTTCAACTTGCAGCTGCATACGAGCATCCACACAGGCACGATGACGTTCCAGGCTTTCATCCACTTTATCAACCCGAATGTTCGTTGCATCAATTTTATCTACCAATTTTTTTCGTATATTTTCCCCCTCCAATGTAATTTCTACCTTTGTTTCCTCCAATCTATCCTCGAATTTGCTTTGTATTTCTCCCAATTTAACATCCGAACACTCCTGCATCTCAGTTTTCATTTTCTCCATCTTTTCCCCCAATTCATCCCTCATTAAATCAATCCGTGCACCCAACTGTACCCCCATTACCCTCAATTGATCTGTCATTTCTGCCCCCTGTGCCGTCATTTTTGCCATTTGTGCCGTCATTTCTGCCCTCTGTGTCACGAATTGATTTGCCATTTGTACCGTCATGTCCGCTATGAAACGTTCCAACAGTGTCTGGATCGACATCGCACCGGTTTCCGGCGCTGCCGGCCCGTTACGGGCGATGAAGCACGGTCCACGCTCGGAAAGGGAGAGGTTCCAACCCTACCCCGTCTCTCCCTTCTTCCCCCGACTCGCTGCCAGACACGTGGCCTTCCTCCTCAAACATCTGCACATCCGCCATGGTGCAGAAGTCCCGTTTGCCGCCAATTAATTTAAATTTGAAAAATCCCGCCAAAATTTTCCCGCGCTCGCGTGCTTTTCTGCAATAATTTTATATTCCAATTCGTGGCGAGATTTTAATCTTGGTATATTCTCCCGATACCAAATATAATTTAGAGGGGTTCGAACATCCAAAACCCTGACACCAATGTGACGTCCATGGGACTTGAACAGTCCCGCCAACGTAGAATGAGCCGAAACGATGGAGGCGGTTTATTTATTTATAACCCAAACATGGCGGTTCTAATCGCTCTACCGCAAATGGGACGAGGAAGGTGGCACGAGTCACTTTTCACTGAGTTGATGATGTTTATTTGTTTTTTATTATTAACCAGAAATAACAAGACTCGGCAAGAAAAGGGATCCGGGGCGATTCGAAGGGATGGTATGGGATCGGACGTGGGGAAAACACAGACAATTCCAATGAATATACAGATCTCAAACCCTCGAAGGTGCCAAGTACACACACACACACACACACAAACCGTAGCTATTTCTGGTGGTCAGGCTGGACCGTGGTGTGGACACAACTGTCCCTGGATTGGCGTCGGACGAGCTGGCCTTGCTCTCGTCAGGGGGGCAGGAGAAACCGTGGTGCTGTCGACCTCCTGGTCCTGGCCCAAGTCCGCTCACAGCCACCAGGGAACCAGTTCTGGCGCCAAGTTGCGAGCAGGAGAGAGAGGCAGGTCCGCCCGCCATTCGACCCCGTACTCCGAGTCAGCAGAACCCCAGAACCCCAGAACCCCAGAACCCCAGAACCAAGGTGAGGCACGAGGCTCAGCAAGGCTCCAAGACACAATGAAAAACAGGATCGAATCAGCGCAACAACAAGCACGCTTTCAGCACAACAACCTCCACCCCCAAAAAACACGATCTTTTTGTCCCGATCTTCTTCCTCTTCCTTTTTGACCCTGAACAGAACCTTTTTATCCTCCCGTCCTCATCACTTCCAATCGAGCCGTTTTATTAGCCCACCGCCGTCGCCTTCCGCCAATCGTGATCACGGGGCGGAGCCATCCGCAGCACTATCCTGTGACGTCACGGCCAGCCTCCAGAGAATACCAAAAGGGGTTTACGCAGACACACTTACCCCATCCCGTGTCCTATCTAATTACGTGACAATTATCATTTCCCCCTTGAAGAAATGGACATTTACTAGACAACTTATCACCACTGAATTGCTACTTATTACATCGAGATCCTGGTACACTCGAACAGCATGGCATACCTAATTAAACATCCTAATTACCCTTTGAATGCATACCCCCCCCCCCAAACGTAACAATATATATATATATATATATATATATATATATATATATATATATATATATATATATGTGACATTGCTTTTCGGTGAAAGCTCGTCAAGGCTTCTGGGATTTATACAGTATGGACTGCAGTCGTTAATCACACTGACTCCAACCTGCCGATTCCCGAAAAATTGCCGATATCGGCCAAGCTTGCGCGCATGTGTGCGTGTGCGTGTGCGTGTGCGTGTGCGTGTGTGTGTGTGTGTGTGTGTGTGTGTCACAAAGCATGACATATTCTCTTTGATATCTATCTCTCTATATCTCTATCTCTCTCTGCATCCGGATGTTCATTATGTCTGGACGGTGGTTATGTCCAGGCAGGGTTTGTCTCTCGGTGGTATTCATCTCCGGATGGGTCCGGGTGGTATTCATCTCCGGACGTGTCCGGATGGTAGTTTGTCTCCGGACGTGTCCAGGCAGTGTTTATGTAAAGAGGAGAGGTTGTGTTCTGGCGGTGTTTATGTCCGGATGAGAGATTGTCTCCGGACGTGTCCGAGCGGTGTTCGTCTTTGGACAGCTTGGCTCTGAACATGTCCAGGCAGTGTTTGTCTCAGGACAGCTTGGCTCCAGATGCGTCCAGGCGGTATTTATGTCTGGGCAGTGCTGTCACCGAATGTATCAGGGAGGTGTTTTTGTCTGGACAAGAGTTTGTCTCGGATACATATCTTCGAATGTCTGGATGGTGGTTATGTCCAGGTGGGGTTTGACTCAAGACATATCCGGATGAGAGTTTGTGTCCGGGCGGTGTTTAGGTCCACGGGAATTTGTCTTCGGACGTGTCTGAGCGGTGTTTAGAGTTTGACCGATATAAAATGGATTTCAAACATTTTTTTGTTTCCATCTTCACTGTTATTCCATGCAGAATCATTTTGATGAGACACTATGAATTTGAATTGATGCTCCACCACATGTCTGCCTTCCCTTTCCTCCACCCCCACCACTTCCTCATTCTACTGCCCTTCTCGCTCCCCCTCCCACCTCTCTTTCCCCCTCCCTCCTCCATTTCCCCCCAGTTTGCCACCCCCCCCGCCATGCCAGTGTTCCCGTCAGTGAAGTGATGCATGGTATTTTCAAGTGTAAAACAAATTGAGTGCATTTTTATATTTTTATTCAAAAGTCTAGATTCTGGAGGAGCTCAATCAATGGGTACAAAGGAAGCAGGCAGACAATAACTATGGACAGTATGGAAAGAGTTGGTCAGTGAGAGTTGAAGAGAATGAGGTGTGCTTTGGGGAAAGAATAAATTAATGACATGATTGAAAGATGCGATAAAGTGCACGAGGCAAGCAACAGACACGGGAGTCAGTTGGCTCTGGACTCGACTTCCTGCCAGGAGATAGACAGAAGAAAGGGAACAAAATTTGCGGCTCGAAATAAATATAGGTTTTGCTCGGAAACGCAAACCAAGGGTTGAAAAGACCCTTCCATGTCCTTTTTAAAGACAGCGTGGGATAAGGTTTTCCATGAACTCTTTTGAAGTGGTTTAGAAGGGAATATGAGGAATAAAAACGATGAGTTGGAGAAAGATGAGGAGAGAGCACACACAGATGGACATGGAGAGAAGAAGAAATTAGACCACGTGGAACACGAGAAATGAGTAGAACAGAATATTCAAGGATGTTTGAGACTTCGAGTGTATCAATGAACAAAAGAGATCTCAAAAATGCATATTTTATTATGGCTTTGAGGTGAGGATAAAGCCATGATAAAAGTTTATCATGGCTTGAAGGTGAGGAGGATGGGAGGGAACGAAAATAGAGAGAAAGGAATGAACAAAACAAGACAAACTCAAAATGAGGATCACAAAGGAGGGAACAAAATGTGTTGGGATGAGGAATGAGATGAGGAGATAAGGGGTGAGGAGATGAGGGGGAGAGGACTGAAAAAGTGAGGGGTATGGCTGTTTGAGAAACGATTCAATCAGAAGAGGGAATGTGAAGAAGATATACAGAAAAGAAAGTGAGAAGGAAACAAAGATTGTGATTTGAGATCTGGAGAAAGAAAGCAGACCATGTGTCGTAAAACAATTAACAAAACAGCGTTTGTCAAGATTTAAAGGAACTTAATGAAGTTTGTGTCCCACTAATAATACAAATGGAATTTATAATGACCCTCCTCCCTCACTCAACCCACAACTGTTCATTTATAGATCAGAAATGGGAAAGGAAATCAAGGGAGGAGAAGAGTCAAGCACATGATGACAAATGAGGTGGAGGAGGAGATTGGGACCATACTCTGTGCAGAGCGTTGGTGCTGCTAAAGCAGTCTGCTTGGCTATTGGGCAAAATCCTGGACTGGTCGCCACTCCGACATAGTACACCAGCATACTGGCACTCATTTTGCCGACCTCAGAAGGATGACAGGCCGAGTTAACCCCACCTAGTATTAATTCAACAGAGAGCAGGATTTCAACTCAGGACCATAGGATCCAAAACATGCCAACCCAACAATTAAGCCAACACCAGACATATACATGACGACAAATGAGTAACCTGAATAAGTCACATCTTGTTCACCCCCTGTGTCCACTATCATTTTTCACCATCATTTTTCCATGTGTCTGTGTCCGTCTCTGTGTCCGTTCCCTCATCCCTGCTGTTGGCATTCCCCTCTCTTTATTTGGTTCTTTTTGTTATTTTTCATCCTGGGTCAGTTCTCTTCTCACTCCTCCATAAGCCTCAACTGCACACAAACAAAACAACAAAAATATGAAGACATTCAGGACTCATAAGAACAGAAATTAACACAACATGAAGCAAAAAAAAAACAACAGAACTAATAGGGGGGGGGGAACTTTTATCATTGAAGGAGCGAAGTCAGCCTCGTCTGCCTTGTGAGAAGCCAGAAGCGGAAGATCTTTTAAGGATAATCTCCATCTTAAATAAATATATAAATGGTGAGTGAGTTTAAACGGGAAGATTGGAATAACCTTTCTTTCCTTCAAGCTGCAGTGACGATTCCAGGTACACTCACATAAAGTGGGACATAAAAACACCATGGAGACGACAAGTTTGGTGTTTTTGAGAATGTTTTTGTGAAGTGTAAACAGTTCGACAAGGTGAGGATTATAAATATTGTTGCGGTATTCGCGCCCGCCGGCGTGCTGACGGCCACGTAACTCGAATCGCGGCACATCGCCCACCGGACGGACAATCCAGTCGTGACCCTCTCGGACTAACGCCGGGAACCAGTCACGGGTGGACCTTTCGGTCTCACCGCGATCGAGCCAATCAGCCCCCGCGTGGGATAGGGTTGCTCGCCAAATTCGACCTACCTAAGTACCCACGCGGAGGGTAGACCGGGCGATCGCACCTCGCCGCAGGTCGACTTCGGACACGGGCCACTTAAGCGACCCGTTCCGTACTATCAGAATAACCGAGCGGTGTTATCGTCGACCTCGACGGTACGATTAATTATCGGGCGTACTCAGCCCACTACCAACCCTTTACGTGAAGGAAGATGAGGGTTCAATGGGAGAAATGACGAAGCGAAGCGGGAAACAGTTCAACAATAAAGCACATTTATTCGCGACGAACGGAAAGCACACATATTCAATTCCACCAAAAGCACACAGAAAAAACACAATTCCATTTACACAAAAAGCAAATATAAAAGCGAAAACACAATGCAGAGCTAATACCGACTACCGAGCACACGGCAACACTTATACAATTCTACTTCACAGACGGCGCCGACAACACATACCCAAAACCAAGGAAAAGAAATACCCTCAAGGATGAGGCGGGCCTGAGGCCGAGACCGGGTCGCGCCTACCCGTCTGGTGATGAGACGCGGAGCGGCGATGGCGCCCCAACTCCGCGGACCTCGCGGACAGTGTCTGGCAGGGGGTGGGAAAGGGGCCCCCTTGGTCGCACTATCTCAGCGCGGGGGGAAACAGGAGGGGGTTGCTGATGCTCGGGGTATAGAGGATCTTTATTATGTGCGACGAGCGTCTCCACCTCGGCCAGGTCGCGCTGTCGGCCTCCCTCGGGTGCAGCTTCCTGCACGACGCGAGCACCCCCTCGTCTGGTGTCGCCGCCTTTCCACAGCTCCGTCCCCTCCGTTCCGCACACGACGAGCAGCTCCACCGCCCGCGAAGTCTTGACCCTCTGCTTCCGACTCTCCTACTCTCCGCCTCTCCGCCTCGGGACTCTCCGACTCTGGACTCTTCTTTGGACTATCCCCTTCTCCACTCCCCTGACTGACGAACACGGTCCTTTTATCGCCCCGTAGCTTCGCCTTTGACCCCCTTCCTTTGACCTTTCACCTCGCTCCCCATTGGCCCGAGAAAAAGTGGGCGTGAAGGCTTTTTGATCCACAAATTTGCATATATCGATCGTCCTGGAGGCGGGGCCAAATCGCCCCTCGCTCACCGATTGGACGGCAAAAAGTGGGCGTGTGTCGTTTTTGATCCGTTTTTGAAGCACAAAATCCGTGATTTTGTACACGCTGTTCGACGCGCGCCCTGCACGAGTCCAACACCGGTACCCACAGCGGGGCAAGAACGGTGGCGATGCTACGGTTGCGAGGTGTGACGTGAAGGTCGTGGCGGTTGTGGTGAAGCGGCGTTGTGGTTGGTGGTTGATGTTGTGGTTGTGGTGGTAATCATGGCGGTTGGTCCAAAATAAAGATAGTAAAAGAAAAACGGCTATCCTGAAGAGTCGCAGCTCGCATAAATGACATGTATTCCCACTAGACAACGGGTTTGGGCCTAACTACACATGTACTTACCGAGATACCTCACCTAAGGGACCTGAATGGTGGTTTGCGAATTTGGTAACCACAACACTACCCCCTCCCCTTTTTACAGACTCGTCCCGAGTCGTCAAATTTTCGTGTGCCATCATGTGTAGTTTTCCCCTAGTACATTTTACCTACGGATCCCTGAGTGCGACATTCATGG
This sequence comes from Eptatretus burgeri, assembly GCF_056783735.1. Classification (NCBI taxonomy): domain Eukaryota; kingdom Metazoa; phylum Chordata; class Myxini; order Myxiniformes; family Myxinidae; genus Eptatretus; species Eptatretus burgeri. The sequence goes on along the minus strand of NC_140962.1, from coordinate 149,842,158 downwards.
TATTCGTGTCCCCAAAATAAATAACCTGAGGGCTGCGTAACTACCTAAACAAACTCACTCACACGGACGACTTAAATAAAATTGCCGGCGCTAGACAGACATGCCGGGGGCGCACTCATATTTACAGTACATCTTACCTTAACTTACAAATTTTACACTAAACCATGGCCCAGGATCACTGAACTCTGCAAAAGAAAAGCAGTTAGCAGGGAGCCAGGCTGCCCACATGCAGTCTCTGGCTCAAACAATGCAGGTGACAGGGAACGTGGCTGGCTGCTCACACGCAGTCCAAGGCCTTCCCTTTTGAACTGAACGCAGTGAACCACAACGGTGCATGGGCTGCACAACGCAGTCTCCGTGCCAGCTCAAGTGGCACACACAATGAGCACAACGAATGGATGGATGGATGGATGGACCGAATGCAGTGAACCACAACGGTGCATGGGCTGCACAAACGCAGTCTCCGTGCCAGCTCAAGTGGCACACGCAATGAACACAAGGAATGGATGGATGAATGGATGGATGAATGGATGGACGCAAACACGGTGCACGGGCCGCCACTGCAGGCCCGTGTTGTAGCTGCCAACAGGGCAGTTCTTGCAGCTTGCAAACTGTTGCTTTCTGATCCTGGCGCACATGGAAACGAACAGGGGGGGCAAAGCAAAAATTGAACGGGGCTGGTGAACGTGGGCAGTGGGCATGGCATGGCAAAGGCAGCAGGCAAACACAGCCCGCAGAAGAAGGCCGCTGCAGGCAAACACAGCCGGCAGATGAACTGGCCGGCACAGGCCTTGAAGAAAAACAGCCAGCCGGCAGATGAAGTGGGCCGGCACAGTCCTTGCAGAAACACAGCCAGCCGGCAGATGAAGTGGGCCGGCACAGGCCTTGCAGTAAAAACAGCCAGCCGGCAGATGAAGTGGGCCGGCACAGGCCTTGCAGTAATACAGCCGCCGATGAAGTTGGCCGGCCTCCACCTTGAAGCAAAACACCAGCAGATGAAGTTGGCCAGCCTTTGCCGTTCAATGGAGGTTGGTGGAGGGAGTGCGGTGGTGCTGGCCACTTGGAAGGCGGGCTCGGACCTACCTACCTGTCTCCCTCCCAACCTATCGCCTTTGCCTGTCACTGTACATACCCACTCCCTTAATTTGTCAAACCCCAATTTAGCCCCAACCTAATTTTTTTCTGTTGTTTTTATTTTTACTCCCCCACTATAAATCGTCCCCTAACCCCCCTCACCGTCCTTGTTCGGCTAACCTATCCTGTCACCTGGGCTACTCCCAACCCCTACGTTCCCTTCCGGGAGGGGAATAAGGGAGTGCTAACGTCCTGTGTCGAGGCCCAACTCAAGCCTCAGAATGGCCTTCCCAGAGTTCGGCGATCTTAACACCAAGTGGGTCCAGCGGCCCACAACGACAGCGAGGGGATGGATGGTGCGGAGGGGTACATCTCCTAATCTACCCTATCCATTTAACCGTTAAACTACCCCGGGGCTTTCAACAAGCGCCTCTCGCTTAAACTATTGGTTCTAACAACCCAGATTCCCGTCGCCTGTGTTGGTGTCCTCACAATTTCGGGCCTCGCCCCCCAATTTTCTCTCCGTGCCCTCACACGGTCTCCTGGCTAGGACACGTGGCTCCCTTTGGCAGGCACGACCCTCTGCCGAATCTCCCGCTATGGCACCCCCGGGCACTACACTGCCTCCGAGCCTACCAGCTCCCTAACACCGGGGAGTGCCCCCCATGGCACCTCCCCTGAAACGCACACGTGGCAGGCCGGCCTCCCGGGCCCCTTTCCGAGGGTCACCCGTGCCCACAACACTGCCCACGCGGCTAATGGCGCCCCGGGCCCCCGCACCAAGCAGGCGCACCCGTGCCCACTACGCTATCCCGACCCCCCATGGGCCCTTGGCCTACCACGGCCGACTAGCCTGGTGCCCGGGGTACCCACTCAGCGATACTCACCTTCGCAGCCACGCTCCCAAGCCCGTCAACAGGGCTCCTGCACCCTCCAAATGGGTTTCGAGCCTACACTCCCACCAACAACAAAACGACCTCCATTTTTCAATTTGACTAACCCCGCTAACTCACTTTACTCTGACCCCGGCGGCCCTTGGGCGGGAGTCACTCCTCCCCCCAATCACTCATCGCACCATGCATTCCCCATTCACTCCATACACACAGACCCGCTGGCCTCACTCACTCACCATGTACTCACCTCACAACTTTTCAACACACTCACCGCTGAACTCTGCCATTCTTCTAACTACATCCCCTAACTAACTCGTGCTCCCACGTCGTCCCTTAAACTACAGCACGTTCCATTTAACACTACGTAGCTAAACTACGTCCCCTCTACACATTCACTGCCTGTCACTGTCTCAAATGTAATCCCATTTTATTTCCCAACCTAAATCTGGCTACAATCCCTCTAACTAATCCATTCCACGGACTCCATGAGGACTTACCCCTGCCCCATGAAGTCGGTCTAGCTAAGCTAACCCTTCCCCCTAACTAGTTTTCATCCTGTGCCCCGGCCAAGGGGGTCTTCCACCCCTTGCCCAGGAATCCTGTACACCCGTAAGTGAGGCTTGCTTTTCTTTTTTTTTCATGCGCAGCACCTGCGCGGCAACTCAGAGCTCGCGCACTTTGCACCTGCCCGTGACGTCATGCAGCTGCACGTGTACCTCGTCCCTCCTTGGACGGGACCATCCGGCAGAGATACCCCTCCTGCCGGATTCCAACCCCACGTGCAGCCATGACGTCACCGTGCGCATAAAAAAAAACAAGCCCCACGTCTCGAGGGGTTCCCCACGCGAACACATGTGCTTTGCCCGTTGGAGCTTAACACACACGATCGCGTGGAGAACCCGTCCGGTCCAAATCCGTTTACCTGCCTAAACTTTGTCCGTCCGCGGGATCGGCAAATCCACCGCGTGCGTTTCCGGACCGGGACTTCACTCTCGCAAGCGAGCACGTGGTGGTCTCGTGCGTTGCACAGCACGAACCGCGTGCTCACTGCTGGGCGAACCCGGCACGGTCCCCGAAACAACTACAGCCGCTACCCGGCTTTCTCTCCTCTGTCGCCGTCTCCGTCTCCATTCCACACACGCATACCTGCGTGTTACGACGCACACAGTCCACACCATTAAACTCACACCGGGAGACGCGGCTGCGTGCTCCCGCATGCCAACCGACATCTCCCTTACATACCGCTCTCTCACACACACGGTCTCCCTTGCATACGGCCGTTCACTCACGCGTGCCTCACTCACACACGCGGGGGCACTCAACCGCGGTGCCTCATCCACACACCGTGCCTCACTCATACACGCGGGGGAACTCAACCGCGGTGCCTCATCCACACTCGGCGTGCTGGGAAGCACGTACCCTGGCACCATCGCCACCACACCACTCACACACGGGGTCGCTTCCACACACGGGGACGCACTCACGCCTTGCACCACACACACAGGGACAACCACACTGGGGATTTGTGTCCCCACAAGGGTCTCCGGGGCCTCTACACCCCCCAAGCTCTCCAAGCACCTGTCCACAGCACTCGTCCCCTCAACCTCGCAAAGCACGACCGAACTCACCTGGTCGTGACTCGCCTCAAGGGGGCATACTCCCTCCCCTCGTTCCTGGAGGAGGCCATCCAGGTGCTCGCACTGGGTCTCTACCCAGTCCGCCAGCTCACCCTCACTATCCTCCACTACCTCCGTGTGTGTGTGCGTCACTTACCCCGTCCTCACCGTGCAGTCTCTCCTCTATCGTTCCCTTCCCGGCTACCGTCACTGCCAACTCTTCACCCTTTACCTCCCTTGTCTCCACTATTATTTCCGTTGTCACGGCCTTCATGCCCGCCTGCAGGCATCGGCCCATGTTCTGCGTCGCACCCCACAGTTCTTTCATTTGCTTGTTCATGTCTTTCATTTCGTTTTTTATTTCCGCATTCATTTGTGCCAGCATGGTGAATAGCTGGGCCATGTCGGATGCACTCAAGTGAGCCGTTTCGGCAGGGGTTGGGGAAGGGTCTTGGTGGAGAGGGGGGGGGGAGGTGTCATACACCGCGGCCGCTGCCGCACCCACCTCGGGCCCTGGGTTCAGTTGGGCGAGTCCGTGTTCCTGCACAATCAACATTTCCTGCTCGGGGATTCCATCCTGGACCATGGATCCTAATAATTCTACATCCATTTCTAATACCCCCGGCTCCCGCTCGCCTTGAGACGCCATCTTGCTTCTCGTGAAGGGTTAATTTGCTCGCTCGTAATTTGGAGGGAATCGGGGGTCGCTTCTCTCACCCCTGGACCGATTCCCGTGAATTTAGCCGGAGACAGGAGAGCCCGTTTTCCTGTTCTCCGATACCAGTGCCGCGAGGAGGGCGATGAATTTATATCGCACGACCTGACACCAGTGTTGCGGATTCGCGCCCGCCGGCGTGCTGACGGCCACGTAACTCGAATCGCGGCACGTCGCCCACCGGACGGACAATCCAGTCGTGACCCTCTCGGACTAACGCCGGGAACCAGTCACGGGTGGACCTTTCGGTCTCACCGCGATCGAGCCAATCAGCCCCCGCGTGGGATAGGGTTGCTCGCCAAATTCGACCTACCTAAGTACCCACGCGGAGGGTAGACCGGGCGATCGCACCTCGCCGCAGGTCGACTTCGGACACGGGCCACTTAAGCGACCCGTTCCGTACTATCAGAATAACCGAGCGGTGTTATCGTCGACCTCGACGGTACGATTAATTATCGGGCGTACTCAGCCCACTACCAACCCTTTACGTGAAGCAAGATGAGGGTTCAATGGGAGAAATGACGAAGCGAAGCGGGAAACAGTTCAACAATAAAGCACATTTATTCGCGACGAATGGAAAGCACACATATTCAATTCCACCAAAAGCACACAAAAAAAACACAATTCCATTTACACAAAAAGCAAATATAAAGGCGAAACACAATGCAGAGCTAATACCGACTACCGAGCACACGGCAACACTTATACAATTCTACTTCACAGACGGCGCCGACAACACATACCCAAAACCAAGGAAAAGAATACCCCCAAGAATGAGGTGGGCCTGAGGCCGAGACCGGGTCGCGCCTACCCGTCTGGTGATGAGACGCGGAGCGGCGATGGCGCCCCAACTCCGCGGACCTCGCGGACAGTGTCTGGCAGGGGGTGGGAAAGGGGCCCCCTTGGTCGCACTATCTCAGCGCGGGGGGAAATAGGAGGGGGTTGCTGATGCTCGGGGTATAGAGGATCTTTATTATGTGCGACGAGCGTCTCCACCTCGGCCAGGTCGCGCTGTCGGCCTCCCTCGGGTGCAGCTTCCTGCACGACGCGAGCACCCCCTCGTCTGGTGTCGCCGCCTTTCCACAGCTCCGTCCCCTCCGTTCCGCACACGACGAGCAGCTCCACCGCCCGCGAAGTCTTGACCCTCTGCTTCCGACTCTCCTACTCTCCGCCTCTCCGCCTCGGGACTCTCCGACTCTGGACTCTTCTTTGGACTCTTCTTTGGACTCTCCCCTTCTCCACTCCCCTGACTGACGAACACGGTCCTTTTATCCCCCCCCCCCCCGTAGCTTCGCCTTTGACCCCCTCCCTTTGACCTTTCACCTCGCTCCCCATTGGCCCGAGAATAAGTGGGCGTGAAGGCTTTTTGATCCACAAATTTGCATATATCGATCGTCCTGGAGGCGGGGCCAAATCGCCCCTCGCTCACCGATTGGACGGCAAAAGTGGGCGTGTGTCGTTTTTGATCCGTTTTTGAAGCACAAAATCCGTGATTTTGTACACGCTGTTCGACGCGCGCCCTGCACGAGTCCAACACCGGTACCCACAGCGGGGCAAGAACGGTGGCGATGCTACGGTTGCGAGGTGTGACGTGAAGGTCGTGGCGGTTGTGGTGAAGCGGCGTTGTGGTTGGTGGTTGATGTTGTGGTTGTGGTGGTAATCATGGCGGTTGGTCCAAAATAAAGATAGTAAAAGAAAAACGGCTATCCTGAAGAGTCGCAGCTCGCATAAATGACATGTATTCCCACTAGACAACGGGTTTGGGCCTAACTACACATGTACTTACCGAGATACCTCACCTAAGGGACCTGAATGGTGGTTTGCGAATTTGGTAACCACAACAATATCTTCAAATGTTTCAAGCATGATTGGGTTAAAAACATCAGGATGTGCTGATAATGTGTTGATTAACATCAATATAGTGCAACCTTTTTAGCAGGTCCTTGGAACCCTGAAATGGAAGAAAACAAAGGATGAGATCAAGGTATTTGAATGAATAAATGAATGAATGAATGTTTCTTTTCATTTATTAAATACTCGAGAGATCACCGAACATGACACCCTCCAGTTACATACTTCAGTTCAGTTAAATACTTCAATTTTAATAAAATCACGATTTCAAAGATCATCAAAAAACAAAATCCAGAAGTTTAGCATGTCTGGAGCAGTCTTATTCATCACCCTTATTCACTGTAATAAGACGATGTTGAGTCACAGTTTAGGAGATCGAGGTTTTATTGATCACCAAAGAACACACCATCAACCAGCATCGTGCATCACCATGTGGCAGATTCTTCTTCACCCCTGATACTGCACCCTCTCACATGCCACACCCTCTCATATTGTTAGGTTCTGCAAAGCCGGCACTCCTCCTTGGCTATAGCATACAACATACAGCGATCCCGAGGCAGTTCTTTCATTCGTATTCGTTTTAGATACCCATTCCCTCAAGTCCCGTGGGTTTATTGGAAAAAAATGCATTGCGAGGGCTTTTCGGCAGGTCTCTATTTCTATTTTTATCTATTTTATTTCACTTTACTTTGCACACATGACTGCTCCTTCACGCATGCAAGCACGCCACAGACCTCAGCAACTTACAGCTACATTAGCATTTGCCGCCAAAAACCCCATTCAAACCATATCTGACCATTAGAAGTGCATTTACAAACCTTCTCACACGTCATTGTTGAGCTGTCTTGTTATACATTCTGTCTCTAATCTTGTCTCATCTGCTGAGGACGTAAAGTGCTAAGAGAGTGACCACACAGACACACACATCTTCCCATTTTTCCTTCTTTGCACCCCACCACAGGGTTCGCCACCATCTGCTTGAGCACCAGCGTCCAGAGCAGTCAGGCTTTACACCAAAGAGGTCAACGATTGACCGTATCCTTGCTCTTCGTGTCCTCACTGAACGCAGACGAGAGTTTCGGCAGGGGCTGCTTGCAGCCTATGTTGATCTCTGTAAAGCGTTCGATTCAGTGAATCGGGATGTCCTCTGGAGGATTCTTGGTCTTCGTGGGGTGCCACCGAAACTGATCGATCTGATGTCTGAACTCTACTCTGGTACTGAGAGTGCTGTGAAGTGTGGTGGTACCGCCTCTGACTTATTTCCAGTTGTTACTGGAGTTCGTCAGGGATGTGTACTTGCCCCCACACTTTTCAACACTTGTATGGACTGGATTTTTGGGAGGATGTCGGAGAGATCAAGTTGCGGTGCATCGTTTGGCAATGTCAAGATCTCGGACCTTGATTTTGCAGATGATGCAGTCATCTTTGCGGAGACTTTAGACATCCTCTTGGGGGCCCTCGAGGTGCTGAATGAGGAGTCGGAGCCGTTGGGATTACGGATTTCTTGGGTCAAAACAAAGATCCAGGCTTTCGGTGACATCTTGGATGCTGCTGTCCTGTCTGTGTCTGTTTGTGGTGAGGATGTTGAGGTCGTGGATGGATTCACTTACCTTGGCAGTGATATTCATGTCTCCGCAGGTTGTGAGCCGGAGGTCAATAGACGTCTGGGTCGGGCCTGGGGAGTCATGGATTCACTGGATCATGGGGTGTGGCGCTGCCGGTACCTGTGCGGGAGGACGAAAGTCCGAGTCTTCAGGTCCTTGGTACTTCCAGTCTTGCTCTATGGGTGCGAGACTTGGACTTTGACCAAGGATCTGAGACGGAGACTTAATTCCTTTGGTACCAGGTCTCTTCGGAGAATCCTTGGCTATCGCTGGTCGGATTTTGTGTCCAACGAGCGGTTGCTGAGAGAGACTCGGATGAGATTTGTTACCTGCATAGTCCGTGAGCGTCAGCTGCGGCTGTATGGACATGTGGCTCGTTTTCCTGACGCTGATCCTGCTCACCAGATTCTCTCAGCGAGGGAGTCTCATGAGTGGAGGAGGCCAGTGGGCCGACCACGTGCCTCATGGTTGCAGCAGGTTGACCATCATCTCAAGGAGATGGGGATGGGCCTGGCATCTGCCTGGGGGATGGCCAGACGGAGGCCCCTGGAGTACCGGCGGAAAGTGGACGCAGCGACGCGCTGTTCTGGCACATGCTCCCATACCTGACCTGACACCCCACCTTAACCTCATATCACACACCTTAGACACCCTTCGTTTTCTTCCATCCTCCCCCTCCTTAGTGACTGAGAAGCGTGGGCCTGTTGGCTGTGCCAAGTACCATTGAGTTTGTCAACACCTCATAATTTCTTTCTCTCTCTTGCTCTCTAACTTTCCTCTGGCTGTGTTTCTGATGGTGCCTGTCTTGTATAGTGAAAAGATTGCAGAAGTTCTTTCTATCGGAATAAATCTGCTCATGTCCTTGTGTCTTTGTAAATATTTGCCTGCTGGTTGCTTTTTTATTGTAATAAATTGGCTGTGTTAAAAATGTACTAAACTCGTCACATCTTTTCCTCCATTGATCGAGCAAAGTTCACATGCTCGTGTTAGCCGGGAAGTTCCACCCCACGTGATTTGCTCTTGTTAGCCAGCACAGACTTACTGCATCGCTCGGCAGTAATCCAGGTGTGCACTGAGAGAACACATCCCATGTTAGTGCAGCCGTCCACAGGTAAGGTATCACGTGTAGTAGTGTAACCTTGCCAGGATTGGCAGTACCAATCGGCGTTCATGGTTGCTCAGCAACCCGCAGGCGCGTGAAGTAACAAATAGTGCGGTAGATAAAAACATGAGAAAGGAAATAACTTGCACCAAAAACTTTAACATTTTCACGCTCAAGCTGACGCTGACACTGACGCTAACACTGGGGGTATCGCTATAGCTCTCTGTTCTTCGAACAGGCGAGCTAAAAACTAAAATCTCACTTCATGCATGACCTAAACACACGTGGAGATGCATTGACTCACCTTTCTAATCCATTTTATAAAAAATAATTTGAACCACTGTAACGTACCCTGTAACTATATTATTGACCATGACATGTAACGGCTCCTCAAATTATGAAGGATTTTACTTAAATGATGACAGACTCCCCCAAAACCATATATTTTAAGTATTATAACTTTTGTAATACGTTTATGATAAAACACACCTGTAAAAATGAAATGGCCTCCAGGTCTTGGAGTGCTGTTTGCATAGTGGATTTTCCTTGACGTAGAGACTCCATCTGCTGCTCCAGTTTCTCTCTCTGCTTCCCAAGAAGAGAAAGCTTCTCCATTTTCCTTTTGTTGATTTGACTCTTCATCAGATCCACAGATTCATTCACAAATTGGCACACCCTCCTTCGCTTCTCCTCCAACATGTCTTCAGCATCTCTGCCTGATTGCTGGGAGGAATCATTGATTGAATTATTCAAGAATTAAGAAGAAACTTTCAGATAAAAATATAGAAACTAAAAAAAGGTACAATTGATTATGTCTGGATAGGATCAGATCACTGGTTACAGGAGTGGGTTTGAATGTAAAGTTAAGTGGGCACTCTTATCGACAAAGCTTATTTGGTCTGGGAATCCAATGGGAGATTTCAACTTCCAACAAGTCGAAATTAACATTGAAGGATTTAAATTTATTGGTTTTAAAAATTGATGCACATGGAGGAGGAAAGTGAAAATAAAAATATCATTCAAAGCAAATGCATTGATGGATATACATCTGTCCATGTTCGATCTCAAAGGTCGCACAAAAAAAAAAAAAGCAACTAGATGGTATTCATGGAATAAATACCGCACACAGTCTTGAGAAGGACTTGGTGTGAGCCAACTCTTGTTTTTTAAGGTTTTTTTTCTTTTTCTTTGATCAAATATGGCTGCCAGACCATGTGACCAATGACATCTTTATCAAAGCATATTTCCCATTAGTAGTTGATCAATTTGTTACATTTTGTATTAATCAATTAAGTGGTTTCTCTCCAAAGATTTTCAAAGATTTTCCCTTCGATCCAACATGGCTGCCAAACCATGTGACACATGATTGTAATTTTTATGAAAATCCTGTACAAATTTCAAGTCAATCAGATGAATATTGAGGATTTAGAAAATTGGCCAATGATTACCTTTGGCCTGTGATGACCTCAAGAGTGACCACTATATCACATCGTCATATAACATGTGGTAAAGTTTCAATTTCTTTCACTAAATGTTTTTCGAGTCACGCTCTTAACAAAATACAGACACGTCCGACATATGAACATATATATGCTACCGGACACCGATCGGGTGGGCGGGGGGGGGGGTGAGTCTTATCAGGACTATTTTTCCTCACTGTGACATTGCCCTTTGATATTTGACCAAATTATTAAGTAGTGTTCATCATATATGATGACCAAAGCTCAAGCTATGGACGAGGCAGACAAGAGTCGCGCGCACGCGCGCACACACACACACACACACACACACACACACACACACACACACACACACACACACACACACACACACACACACACACACACACACACACACACACACACACACACACACACACAGCAAAACCCCGTCTCCTGCTGTGTGGCAGGGGGTTGTTGGGGGAGGGTGGCTAATGAGGGGACTGTTGAGCTGGAAACTTTCCTCATCAAGATCAGATTTGCATTTTTAACATCCAAAGCAAATGGCCTCTTTCTCTCTTGTTACTTGGCCAAAAAATGTTTTGAACAAGTATGTTGATCACCTCCATTTGTTTTTGTTTGTTTGTGTGTTTGTGTGTCCACTCGCCTCCAGCCCAAACCGTTCAACCAATATTCTCTAAATTTTCACAGATTAATGTCACTGACCCTGCGACGGTCCTGCATTGAAGTTTTTTACAATTCGGTCTACCGAAAAGGTCAACATAGACCAAAAGGCCAATTTGAGCCAAATTTTCTAAAATCCTCAAATTTCATCAAATTGATTTGAAATTTGAACAGCATTTGCACATCAGGTCAGTGAATTCAACCACCTATTACTTTTGAGGTCATCGTTGGTCAACATAGGCCATAAGGTCAACCCAAAATAGGCCAAATTTTTAAATTGTTTCTAAAATTGTCAATTTTCATCTGATTGACTTGAAATTTAAAAAACATTTGCATATCAGGTCGATAGATTCAAGCACCTATTAATTTTGAGGTAAACGAGGGCCAAAAGGTCAATTTGGGCCAAATTTTCTAAAATCCTCAATTTTCACCCAATTAACTTGTTATTTGAAGAGCATTTGCAGATCAGGTCAATTCATGAAATCACCTATTAATTATTAAGTACATATAGGCCAAACGGTCAATTTGGGCCAAATTTTCTAAAATCCTCAATTTTAATCCAATTCACTTGTAATTTGAAGAGCATTTGCAGATCAGGTCAATGAATTAAATGACCTATTAATTATTAAGTAAATATAGACCAAAAGGACAAAATAGGCCAAAAGGCCAAATTTTCTAAAATCCTCAATTTTCATCCAATTCACTTGAAATTTAAAAAAAAACATTTGCATATCAGGTCGACAGATTCAACCACCTATTCATTTTGAGGTAAATATAGGCCAAAAGGTCAAAATAGGCCAAAAGGTTAAATTTGGCCAAATTTTATAAAATCCTCAATTTTCATCCAATTAACTTGAAATTTGAAGAGCATTTTCATGTCAGGTCGCTGAATTCAACTACCAATTAATTTTATGGTCAAAAGGTCAACACAGGCCTCATTTCTAAAATTGATTGATGGGACCAAAAACAAAATATATCACGATAATCTCAAAAGTTGTGTACGAGTTATGACAAAACAAGGTGGATGAGTTGAACAGGTGACAAGAACAGGCGGATTGGATTTTGGTTCGGATCCAGCCCATCAGGGGGATAGAAAACATGAACTGTTCCACCTGGCAGAGGTATGCCCTTTGCCGAGTGTCATTCTACTTTGTGCTGTTTTGCCAAGGTGTCTCTCTACGACTGATTTTTCATTTTTTAAAGCTTTTATTGACAAGTAATTATCAGCTCTTTCCTGGATTTAAATATGGTGAGAGGTAATAATGGACAGTTGAGAGAGCAGGAAGAGGGATGTTGAGCTGAACTCAATAGTTGTTTATATATAGATATATGACAAAAGCTCAAGTTATGGACCTTCTTTGGCTCTCGAGTTATCGTGGAACCCAAATGAAAGTTCTGGCGTGCCCTTCCATACGTGACCAACATATCAGAAGCTACTACTCATCTGTAAGTCCCGTTTGAAGTCGGCATCGCACATAGACCTGAGGCTACCATTAAACGCATGATCATGCAACCAAAAGACTGATTGAATCTGGAGGACAAATCATCTGTCATTTATAAAACAAATTGCAGCAACTGAACAGCCCTCTACATTGGAGAGACCTCGAAGAGACTAAAGACAAACAACACGAACACCAGTTCGCTCCACGGAGAAAGGATCCGCTCTCCCAGGTCGCAATGCACAGTATCAGACAAGACCGTCAATTCATGTTCACTGAGGTTGAGGTGATCGGGAAAACGAACAACCGAACGTTCAGACACATGCAAGAGACCTCGTATTCGAATGACAATGCAATTAATAGACATCGATTTACACCCGACTATCAAGCATGAAGTCACCAGCTCAAACATCCATAAACACACAACACGTGCTAATCACCCCGAACACTTTTACAGAACGTAAGAAGCAATTGGTTAATCGATAAAGTGATGTAAATTCAGGTGTTATCAATCAGGATGATCAATCTCTCAGCATTATGCATAAATGGCACCGCATGTGTTTTCTTAATCTGATCTCCGATGATAGGCTCGAGTGAGACCTTGAAACGTTCGACTTTTAAAACTTTCGTCCCAGTAATCGATATATATAAGTAGGGTGAATATACTGGTTCTGGCTCACTTTTCCCCATGTAAATGAATGGGGGATTTTCAGCGATTCCTATTTTTTCCCTAAAAATAAACCCCCTTTTTATCCCAAGGTATATTTATTTGTCTCCCCTTTTAACCTGGAGGTTGAACCTCATTGAATTGAACACCTGGGGGTTGAACAGCTCACTCATTGAACCTATAAAGATTTGTTCATTCTCAAATTCCTTCAATAGTTTAATTTTCTTTGCACAATAATCCCCATCTAAAATATTGACAAACAAAACATTTGAATCTTTATATTTTTTAAGATACCCCTTTTGTGCCATTACGAAATGATAAACTTCTCTTAATGCTCTTGTTTGACCACCTCCTGAGCCACATATCATTTTGAGATTATAGTAAATTGTTTTTTCATTGTTCAATTGATAACCATCAAAGTTTTCAGTCCATTCAAGGATATTCATTTTTTTCTTTACATCCTCTAACTTACTAGTTTTTAAATTGATTCGCTTATTTGTTTTATTTACCTTTGTTTTAGTTATTTTTTCAATAAGACTTATTTGATATTTTTCACATTCATTATGTTTTCCATTTATATACCAAGACTGAGATTTTCTCCACTCTTTAGTTTGATTAATACTTGGTTTAACCATTTATATATTGCGAAAAAACGCGGCGGTAGCCCTTAAAAAACCCTAACCCATCTTCCCATCATTAAAACACAATCTATTCTATTCACTCTATCATACAATATCCATATGGAACACAATCTATTCCATTATCTAAAATAAATCTTATCATCAAAGGCTCCTAATGCCTTTTTATTTACTTCTTCACGATATATGTTATGTTTATAACTTCTTATTGTATTCATTTTCCTATATTCTTCTTTCTTATTCATCAAACAATTATAATAATTTCTAAAAGTTATTGATTTCTTTATTACATATTTCTTTATTCCCTTTAACCTCTTATCAATCTGTTCACCATACTTATAAGCATATGCCTTTGCTCTCAATCCAATAAACTCACTCATTACTTTTCCACCCAACTCATCCTTAAACTTACCAATAACCTTTTCATTCTTTTTGGAAAATAACTCACTCTTCTTGCTGAAATTACTTGTATCATATACTCCAATATTTTTCTTCATATCTTCATAAACATCATCAGTTTTTATATCTAGGATAAAACTATCAGTGTCCATATACAACAATGAAACATTTTCACCATACTCTTTCTTTAAGTCATTATACAAATAATCATACATCAATATCTTTGATAAATCAAGAACTGCTGTTCCAATATAAATTGGTTTATCCATTACAATACTTTCCTTTTTCATATGAATTGCAGAAAAGTTCTCTGAAAAACCTCTTCTCTCTCAAAACTTGGTTTATTTATCAATCTCGAAGCTTCTTTCCAAGATGTTGTGAATCTAATGTTTTGCCTGTTTCTAACATTTTCCATAGTCTTTCCAAATACAGCATTATTCATTAATTTATAAAAGTCCCCTTCAAATTTTACTTTTGTATTTGCTCTCATATCTGTATTGAATTGAATATACTTTTTCACCCAAGGACTTTGTTTAAATTTTAAAACTCTATGAATTTTAGCTACTCTCAATTCTTCTCTCAAAAACTGTTTTAAGCTTCTCTGATGTAAAACATATCCCTCTTTATCATAGAATGTTGTTAATAACTTTTCTGTTGATTTGCCTTTAATATTAAAACTTTTTATGATAATCACTGAACCATTCTTTCTTTGGGGTTTCTTTCTCACATGCAAAAGGAAGGTCTTTATGCTTATTATGAAGAACACTCGGGTACCTCAAATCAACTTCAAAATAATAACCTTCTTCTTCGTCATTCAATTCCTCTTGAGAAGAAATAACAATATTCATCAAAGCCTTTTCATAATCCTTTTCTTCCACCCACTCTAATTTACCATAAGGCAGAGATTGAGACATTGCCCATCCATACAAATTATTAGCATCAAAATACATCAAATAATTACTATCTTTTTCACTATCATAATTTGGGAGATATTTATTATTTGCTTTCGCATATCTTTTTGAACATACTTGTGATATTCCACCTCTCTTGGACTTCTCAATCATCAAAAGCATATCAACATCACTGATTAAATCTATATCTTGTTTTGTCATTTTCAACATTGCACTCCAAGCTAAACCAGGAGCTGTGAAATAGTGAGCAGGATCTAATCCATAACAATTTTTATTATGACAGTGTTCTAAAAGCCTCAAACACATCAGCTAACAATAAAACATCTGTTTTTAGATATAAATCATGATATTCTCCAAGGTTCTTTATCTTAAATATTTTCCATATTTCTTGTGCGTGTTTATATTCCTTATCACTTATCTCTTCTTCATAAAGGTTATTATAGAAACTTTCTTTTGAAGGAAGTTGTGTTTCTTTAAATCTCATAAATGAATCCATATAATCATAAGGATAAATTCCCTTACTTGTAAGAATTTTCTCTTTACTTTGAATTTCATTCCTTGTTTGAATTTCCTCTCTCGTAAGAATTCCTTCTTTAATCAGAATTTCATCTTTAATCTGAATTTCCTCTTTAGTTAGAATTTCATTCATTGTTCGAATTTTCTTTATAATTAGAATTTCATCTTCAGTTAGAATTTCTTCATTAATTAGAGTTTCCTCTTTACTTTGAATTCTCTCTTTAATCTGAATTTCCTCTTTAGTGAGAATTTCCTCTTTTGGAAAGAATGAATTAAGATTTGGAAAAGAGTCCGTGGAGCTTAGATTTGATGCGAGGTAGGCTAGTGGTGTTCCCATAAACTTGTAAGAATCTAGAAACCTAATACGAGTTAAAGGTTTTGTGAATATCATTTTTGAAAATGAAATATACTTTTGACTTGTGTTTGTTATAGCAGAAATATTCCCTGGTGTTTTTGAAAGTTCATTTATAAATAGATGTGTATCATAGTTGGCGCTGTTGTGAAGAAAGACTGGAATAAAAGAAGGTAATTTATAATTAAGATTACAACAGGAATGAGCGGGACCTCTATATTTACCAGTAAGATGACAATGGTCTCTAACTTTAGACTCCTTAATTTCCCCCTCACAAATATGACAGATATTGTTCATTCTAAATTCTAATTTTTCTTCTTTGGTTAATTTCATCGGTTCATTTGTTTCTTTCATTAATTTAGTGAGTCTTATACAATCCTTTTCTAATCGTTTTACAAACTCTTGTGAAGCATTTTTTCCACGATAATGTTCAAGTTTGTTATACTTTTCTCCAACAGATGATTTGATATAATAACAGAAACCACAAGGAATATGTTTTTGATATTTATTTGTATATGGTTCTTTTGGATTAGGAGAAGCAGTATTTATCTTTTTAAGGATACATTCAAAATCAGCGTATATCACAAATGGGTGCATGATAGATTTATTATAATCTTCAAAAGAAATCTTTTCACCAGGTTTAGGCATTGTAATTACAGCTGATTTATGATTACTACAATATTTTGAATGTTGTTCTAATCGTTCTTTTGTATGAAATGAATTAAGACATCGCTTACAAGGATATATTTTGTTTGCTGTTCTGAATACCTGAGAAGAGATTAATCTTGATAAATTATTGATGTATGTGTAATGTGAATTCTTTCCAACACTAAAATATAAAAGGTCAATGTGTGTTTCTTCATTTTTATAGTTGTTTGAAATTTTTAATATTTGAACTTTGTTTGTATCCGTTAATCCATATACATTAATAGAAAGATTATTCTTTTTCTCAAATTTAGGAATATCTGTTAGTGGCATTGGGAATTTAAAATCTTTAATGTCCAAGGTATTCTCATATTTCATATATTGTTTTACTCTTTCTGAATTACATTTTGGTGGATGTAAGTGAGCAAGAACAGACCAGAGAAAACATTTATTATCATTGTTCTTAATATTAACAACTGCCTTCTTTAGTTTTATTTCTTTTGGTAATTCAATATAAGAAGAAGCTTTAAGAGGGTTTGATTTTTAGAATGTGTATATCTAAAAAGATGATTTTTTTAATATTGAATCCACTTCCTACCACTGTATTATCAACATCCTCCTCTTGTCTTGATAGTTCTTCATAAACCCCACTATTCAAAAAATCTTGAAATGATGTTATAAAATGAAGACCTGTTCTCATATAAGGAGTATGTTCTTCATCTTGTCTTTTCATATTCATTTTCACTCCCATATAAAACTTTAAAGTTTTCATTTCTTTTAATGTCTTTTTAATAAATTTTTCAACATCCGGTTTCACTATTTCAATTGATTCAGCTATTGATGATGGACCGGGTTCTCCAAATTGAAAAATCCTTATTTTTATATGCCCTTTAAATGCCCCATCAGTGTTTTCAATATAATAGTCTCCCTTTACTTTAAACTCATTTTTCTTGTGTTTTTGTGATTGAAGATGTTTATTATAACTACTCTTCAAAACATCCTTTGAACAGATATCACAATGTTTTCTTTCCAACTCAAGAGGAGATATTTTATGAAACAGATTAAATGTGTGTTTGTTGGTTCGGAGGTGTTTTCTATAATGTTTATATTCGTGATTACAAACATCACAGTACGTTGTATTCACCATATTTATAGAATAAAACTTTGCTTAAACTAAAATTTTCTTGATGAAAATTTCGTTTAATTTATAGGTGAATCTGTGCTTAAAAACATTTTATCCTCCAACTTTTTCACTTAATAAATACAATGTTTCAAGACACAAAAGACAAGTTTCAATCAATCTCTTCATCTGTTAAAGATACTGAGAAATATGTCAAGGATGTAAAATTGAACAAAGATAAATATAACAACTATTGGATAAAAACTATTATGGTAAATAATATGAGTTCTTCAATTTCCTTCAGTGGAAGGGCTTTTAGTATACGTTGGTAGAACATCAATTAAAGTATCTCTAACAAAAGTTTCTCCTCTCCTTCTAGTAATATATTCAAAACTAGAAAAAGCAATGAAACAAGAAAAAGTATCAAAGAACAAAAACCTTATGGATGAAGCTTTAGAAAGAAAAGATAAGACCATCTGTAATATGCAAGGAGAAATTTGTATTTTTTTCAACAACCCTAAAGATGTAAATCCTGATGAAATAAAGGATGTTAATATATCAGGTGAAATGACATTTCGTTCAATAGTAGTTAACGATAATTTTAAAATTACCTTTAATATAAAAAATGTTGTCGTTGAATCTGATAATGAAAAAAAGTATATCGATATCGATGGTAATATACAACTGAAAGTAGAGATAAATTTCAGTTTAAGTAAAGTTTTACTTTATAAATATGCTAGACTTTCCTGATTCTTCATATGACAAATTTGAGAATTGTCCTGTGTGTGAAAGAGGGGGATTAAACACAGAGTCAAAAGCCTATAAACAATGTATATTCTGTGATTATCTTCTAATTAATGATAATAAAAAATATAAAAAGGAAAATAATTCTTTTAGATTTACACCAAAAATGAATTACTTTACAAGATTGATTAGAGAAATGAATGTAAAGTATGAGGGTGATAACACACCTTTCCTTACAAGGGAAGAAACTGAACGTATAAGAGAAATGTTCAAAGGATTGTTGTTATATATTATTCATGGATGTAATTTTCAGGGAAATATCAACACAAGATATTGTATAAATAAAATAATGGATTATCTTGAAATTAAACCTGAACTTAGGATAAAATATAGAGTTTCTAAAAAAGCCAATAATAAATTAAATAACTTGTTTTCTAAATATATAAATGAATGATTTTTTACCTATTTGGGAAAATAAGATAAAATTTAACAACCATAAAAATCTCCCAAATTCATTAAGATGTCTCATAGTTGGTTCAAGTGGATGTGGAAAAACCTGCTTACTTTTAAAAATGCTCCTCACTCCCAACTTTTTAGATTATGATAATTTAATAATTTTCACAAAGTCGAGTTTTCAACCAGAGTATCAACTACTCTCACAAGGTTTTAATGCTGGTCTTCAAAAAGAAGATATAATCGGTTTATTTAAACGTCAAAAAAACCTAAATGATTATAACATTGAAGATATAATTCAACTATTTTGTGATACACAGAGATGTAAAAAGAAATCAAATCCTATAACTTGTATTCTTAGTGATAATACGGATGATATACCGTCTCCCCAAGATTTGGATAAATCAAAAAGAACCTCGTTATCTTTGATGATTGTGTTAATGAGAGAAACCAAACGGTAATGGACAGCTACTACACAAGAGGGAGACATTCTTCTTGTAATTGTATTTATCTTAGTCAATCGTACTTTCAACTTCCTCGTCGTTCCATCAGAAACAATGCTAATACTTTTATTTTATTCAAGTTAAATTCAATAGATATCAATAATTTTTGGAGAGATAATTGTTCTACATTATGTAGTAAAAAGAAATTTGAGGATTACATGAAGCACACGACTGAAAAATATAAATATATTGTTGTGAAACAAGATGAGATATTAAGGGATATATTTTTTGTTTTATAAACAATTACATATATAAATGACAACTATTATTATAAATCTTGTGGGTAAATCTGCTTCTGGAAAAAACTTTCATAAATCAAGGTTCTTGTGTAGTACAAATGAGAATATTGTAAATTTACTTAAAAAACACCCCGTGATACGCATTGTATCAACAACAACTAGAGCAATAAGACCTGGAGAAGTAAAAGGTGAAGATTATCACTATATTTCAGTGGAGGAACATATGCGATTGAGGAATGAAGGACAAATATTTGAGGAGGTTTCTCTTGGTACAACAAAATATTCACATTGTAAGAGTGAGTTAAGGAAACTAAAATCTGGTGGTGTTGGGATATTAGAAACTAATCCAGAAGGAACGAGACAAATTATTAAATATCTGAGCGGGGTGAAGATTTTATCATTCGGTTTTGATGTTGATGAAGAAACTCAACGCAAACGTATGAAAAGCAGAGATGCAAGGATTAGTGAAGAAGAAATTACAACTCGCATTAATGTTAATAAAGAATTTGATGAAATATTTAAAGAAAAGGATTTATTTGAACACATCTACTTGAATGATGAAGAAAAGGAAAATTTCCCTGTTAATCTTTACAATTCATTAAATGATATTTTACAAAAAATAAATGGATACAAAAGAAAGAGCAAGAAGATTTAAAGAACATCAAGAGTTGGTTTCAAAAGTTGTAAAACAGCAGGAAGACATAAAGAAGAAACGCAGACAGAAACTAACGGGCAAAGAAGTATTTGAAAGAAAACAAGAGAAATTTTTTAAACCACTTTTAAAAACTTCCCAAGAAAAAATGAAAGATGTTTCCACAGTTCCCACAGTAGAATATACTCCCAGAAAGCTCCAAATGTTAAAAGATTTCAGTAAAATGACGGAGGAAGAATTAGAGCATATTGGAGAATTAGAATATGATGAAGGTTTATTTCAACAACTGGAAGAGATTAATCAACCCCCTGATTATATTGTGAATGCTGTTCAAAACAATGAATATTCAGCGGATTCAAAAACCAAAGCAGGACTCATTCCAACAGAACAACCAGCAATATTTCATCTTGTTCAAGAAAAGGTATTGATATTTAATGATGAATTAAGGTTCTTAAGTTCTGCTCAACCCCCTGTTAAACTAACTCCGAGATTAATGTTTCTTCTCACAAAAGATGGAAGACAAGGTTCAACTGTGAGGGATGAATCAAAGTATATTGATAAACCATTGGATATGGAAAATAATGATGATAGAGTATATATTGATTTGCTGAACACTCTAAATTATAAGGTTATTCTTTCTGGTAAAAGTAGGAAGAATGAGAAGGAGAAACACATTATTCAGGCTTTAAGTATCCTTGGTTCAGGTATTAGTTTTCTTCCAAATGACCCATCGCAATTAGTTAATAGACTGTTATTGTTGTTAGGCAGTAAGAAGGCTGGAAATAACAATTGTTTTAATGAAGCATCAGCCATTTTAGACCAGTTGATGAACATGAAAATAATTAATAAATCTCAATGTAAAGACATTTTATCTCATGTTAAATAAGATGAGAAGCACAATCCTGAGTTTTAATTTCACAACAAGCGACCACACATCTTCATTCCCATACCCACTACAACTTGACACAACAAAAGAATATGAGGCATCTTTATTGTCCATGGAAACTTATAATACCTTATTTAATATAACCGAGAAAAATGACAAGTTTAGTTATAATCCGGGAAGTGGATACAAAACGATAACAGTCTCACCCGGAGCATACGAGATTTCTCAAATATCTTCCGAAATTGCTCGTCTTATGAAAGAACAGGGTGATGAACCAAAAATATTGTTATAAACATTCAAAAACATACTTCAAAATCAACGATTAAAGTTAAAAATAACTACAAGGTTGATTTCACAATTGATAATTCATTTAGAGAGTTATTGGGTTTCTCCTCAAAAAGATTGAAACTAATGGGACGTCTTACAGTGATAATGTCATTCAAATATCCTCAGGAATAAATTCGGTGTTAATTCACTGTGATTTGATTGATGGTGCTTATAATGATGGAAAAAAACAAATACAATATTTTCATTCAGCGCATACTCAACCCCAATTGGTTATAAATTCAATATGGAACCTAAAAATTTGGTTTATCTACCTGTGTCAGGAAAAACCATACACAGAGTAAATTTTAGGATAACCGACCAAGATAATCGTGTGATTTCTTTTAATGGAGAAGTTATATCCATCAGAATTCACCTACGTGAAGTTTTCCAATAAATAAATGCGATGGTTATTGTGAGGAAACACGAGTTGGGAAAATATAAAATAATTACAGGGGATGGGATGTTCCTTTCCCGTACTACAAGGGTGAAGGTATGTATCTTGGTAGAGGATACTATAAACCTAAGAGACAAAGGGGTGTCGGACATCAATTTAGAGGAGATGGGATAATTGATACTCTCATGGGTATTGGTTCAACTATTTTTAAACATAAAGACCTAATTGGTTCAACTGCTTCTGCTGTGGGAAATGTAGCAGGTGCTGTAAAGAGTATAAAGATGCTCAGAAGGAATCTCATAAATTACAAGCAATAAAAGAAATTAAGAAAGGTAAAACTCAGTTGTCCCCCCAAGAACGACAGAAAATAATTCAAATACTTGGATCAGGGTTTCAAAAGTTTTAACATCTTTTTCCTAAATAAATACAAGTATGGAAGCAATTGATAGTATCTATGATTTGGATGATACTATTATTATCTCAAACTCCACTAAAAAGAAGATTACTTCAAGGTAAATGCAATAACTGGAACAGACTGGAATACCAATGGTACAAAAAGTTTTGAAATAAATAATCAACAAACCTATTTGAATCTCTCCGAAAGTTTCTTGTTGTGTAAATTTAAATTCACTAAGGCTGGGAATAACACAAACGCTACACTTGTAAATGATTTCTTCTGGAAAATGTTTGATAGTGTGCGATTGTATATTGGAACACAAGAAGTTGAAGCGGTTGATTATGTCTCTGCTGTATCTGAAATGATGAAATTTACACTCTATACATTCAGTGATAGAATGGGAAAGGGGTCTGTCGAAGGTTTTATTCCTGATATGTCAACGGGAACAAACACAGACCCTGGATATATTCAAAGGAAAGGAATGTATAATGATGATACAAAAGCAGAAAATAGTTTTACTGTGGCAGTTCCTCTTAAAGGTATATTTGGATTTTGTGATTATGATAAAGTTCTGTATGGTCTTAAAATTAGATTTCAACTACAAAGGAATGATAATGAAAATAGATTGCTTTTTGGTGTTGGTAGTGCTTTTGGTGAACAGAATAAATTTGTAATTGAGGAGATGAGTTGGTATATCAGTGAATATACTCCTAATCTTAAAACAGAAGAGATGTTGAATCGAAGACTTAACTCAAAGAAACCACTCAGTGGAAAACCTCAAAAGAAGATGTCAACACGTTAAACTCAACCAAACTACTTACACGTGGAATTTGGGTGTTCTGGAAGGAAAGCCACGATATCTGTGGATGATTTTTAAAAAGCCAGATGGTGATACTGCGACTGATAAGAATAATGCATTGAGTGATAATGCTAAGGTGAAACAACTTCGCGTTTCTCTAGATGGAACATTTTATCCACGAGATAGATTGGAAATTAATTGGGAAAAAAATGATTTTGCTGAAGCATACAAGTCTTACCAAAAGGTGTGTGAAAGTAATGGAAATAAAGAACCTATTTTGGATATGACAGCATTTAAAAGTTTGTATACAATCTATGCGTTTGACCTGAGCGTTCAAAAGGAAACTATAAAGTCTAATCGAGTGGATACTTCCCTATACATTGAAAGAGGAGAGAGTGAAGAAGTTTATACATATTGTTTGCTTTTGGAAAAAACAGAATTGCAGATTAATACAGATAATGGTGTGATGATTAGTCACATAATTTTTTGTTAAATAAATGAGTGGCAAAGTACCAACTGGGGTATATGTTAATCAAATCAACCTTCATAAACTATCATCTTGTGTTCAAAATCAAAAGCCTTGTACGATTAACGTTAATACAATTCAGAGAAAAGGAGCAGTAAGAATTGATGTTTTGCTCACAAGAGAACAGGTTAAAATCTTGAATGACACTGGCTCACTTAAAATTAAAATGACAAAACCAATGTTGAAAAAATATTCAATAAGAGAGACGAGTGGAGGATTTCTCCCATTTCTAATTCCTTTATTTGCTGGTTTAAGTGCGGTTGGAGCATTGACGGGTGGTATTTCAACAGCGGTGAAAACTGCCAACGAAAGGAAGGCTCAACTCCAGCCTCAAAAAGAATTGGAAAGACATAACAAAGAGTTGGAGAAACAAATTAGTGGAAGTGGTGTAATTGTAGATTTTGCTGAAAAACTTGAAGGTCTGCCTGATAAAGCGAGATTGTTAGTTGGAGATATGCTTTCTTCTATAGCACAAGCAGGTGTAAAATTAACGAAAAGAGGTAATGGATTATATCTTTCTAATAAATAAATGAGCATTGATGAGTGGTTTAAAGAATTTGGAAAGAATACAACATCAAATTTACAACTTGCCAAATATTGTAAGAAATTAAAAATTCATAATGTGGTTATTTGTATGAGAGATGAATTAACAAATGTGCCGAAACATACAAAGAATATTATTATGAACTTAGAAGATAATGATGGGAACGGTTCTCATTGGGTTTGTATTTTTAATAGTCAAGACAAATATTATTTTGATAGTTTTGGTCTTCCACCACCTGTTGAAGTCATAAAATTCTTACAGAATGGTGTTTATCAAACATTTCAAGTCCAAGAATTAAATTCCAAGTGTTGTGGTCAATTATGTCTATATGTGTTATTTCAACTCAACAAAAATAAAAAATTTTATGATATTATTTTTAATCTAATATAAATGACTTATCTTGGTAAAGATGGTTCTATCTTTGGTGTATCTCAAGAACTGGATATTGATTTATCAAATTATTATACAAAGGCACAGGCTGAACGACATAAATATAATATAAACAAAAATATTAACATTAAAAATGCTTATAAATTAAAAAATTATCCAAGCCCGACTGACGCGAATGACTTGGTGAGATTAAGCGATTTATCACAATATATATACTTAAATAAAACGGCTGTGTATTCCAAAGATACAGAAGTGTTGATATTATCTCCAGGTCATACAGAATTCACAGTTCGAATTAAAATAAATTTTTATAAAGAAGGGCGTATCGTTTGTATGAGAATAGAACAATGGGGGTATGATATGAATGATTTAGGGTATAATTGGTCATTTAAAATTAACCTCGAAGACCTGGAACAATTAAATCAGTCTCGTAAGGAAGAATATTATGCACTTGGTATCGAGAATGAGTTTTGTGGAGCCACGATTAGTAAACAACAAATAAAAGAATTTAATAAGGGTAAATATAATAATGGTTTTGCCCTTGTTTATCTCATGAAAACAGAAAAAACAGGATTATATATAATAAGTAAGGAAATACAAAATGATTTAACTATGGGAAGATGGGGAGGTGTTTCGTGCCATAATATTATTCTAACATATATTTCTAATGCATAAATGACAGCAAGAAGGCTTCAAGAAAATTATCATTTCTGTGTCCAAGCATACCTTCAAGAAAAGGGTATTCGTTATTTTAATAAATATGTTCTACAACATAAGAATGAGGTATTTTCAATAAAAGATTGGCATTATGCTGATGTTGATAAACCGACAACTTTAGATTTAATTAGAATGTTAAATAATGAAAAAATTATAAGGTTAAGAAAAGGTAAGGCTCTTTTAGAAATTCAAAAGAAATTTTATTGGTTTCCTGTTGTAAAAAAAATTATTTTGGATACAGGAATAACAAGAAATCCTGATGAATATATGTATAATATTCTATGGGGTGTAAGCGATTCAAGGATAGTAAGGGATGAGGAAGGAGTTGAAGAAGAGAGGGAAGAGGAGGAAAAGGAGAAGGAGGAGAGGGAGAAGAAAGAGAAGGAGGAAAAGGAGAAGAGAGAGAAGGAGGAAAGAGAGAATAGAGAGAGGGAGGAAAGAGAGAAGAGAGAGAGAGGGAGAAGAAAGAGAAGGAGGAAAAGGAGAAGAGAGAGAAGGAGGAAAGAGAGAAGAGAGAGAGGGAGGAAAGAGAGAGAATGAATAAATATCAAAATATGGAAACCAGTGAGATTCAAAAAAGATTGGTGGTATTACAGAAAATAACTCAACCCACCGAGGAGGAAAACAAAGAATTGACAAGTCTATTTGCAATACTTTCGACAAGACTATTGGCATCGACAAGATATGGATTTTAATTCAAGTTTTTCATTTTTTTTTCTTAAATAAATGGAGGAGAGAGTGAAGGCATTTCTCAGGATTCTTTATGTTTTAAAAATTAAGATTCAAATGTGCATGTTGGAAACTAAAAAGGTTTTTGCACTCTGCAGGAATTTTTCTCATAAATAAATGAGTTATTTTCTCAAATGTAAAAAGAAAACTAATACTAAAAATATTTCATATATTAAAAGTAAAAATAACAGGGTTATCCAAAAAGGTATATGTTCGGTGTGTGGTTCAAAAAAAAATCAATTTATCTCCAAACACAAACGAGGAGGAGATATACAAAAGTTTTTATCAGGAAGTAAATTTACAACTACTGGAATACCAGGGGAATTACATCTTCCAGGGTATTCTTTCTGTGGTCCAGGCACAAACTTGGATAAAAGATTAGATGAGGCAGACAATCCTAAATCCTGGAGTAAGCCTATCAATAGAGTTGATGAAGTGTGCATGAGACACGATATTGATTATGGGAATACCACAACGTTGGAAGAAAAGCATGAAGCCGATAGAGAAATGTTGTATAATTTGTCTCTGATACAAAATCCAACCTTGAGAGAAAAAGTTGATAGGTTCATCGTGAAGAAGATGATTAGTGCTAAATTGAAACTTGGACTTGGAAATTCAAAAAACTTATAGGCTCTAATGATGCCATTAAGACTGAAGAGCAATTAGCTGATGAATTACATAAACCAATATTCACAAAGTTTCAGAGAAGGAAAGTTTATTCCAAGGAAGTTGATTATATCTGGTCTGCTGATTTGATTGAACTCAATAATGATAAGGGGTACAAGTATGCTTTAACCGTTATTGATTTGAGGAGTAGATATGCGTGGGTTGTCCCTTTAAAAAACAAAACAGGTAATACTCTTATGTTAGCTTTTCAACAGATATTTAATAAAAGTAAGAGAAAACCTAAAAAATTGTGGACTGATGAGGGTAGAGAGTTTTATAACAAGACATTTATGAATTTTCTAAAAAATAACAGTGTTACATTATACAGTACCTTTAATGAAGGGAAGGCAGTTGTTGTTGAACGTTTTAATCGTACCTTAAAAGAGAGACTATATAAAAAATTCACACAACTCGGTTCACAACAATGGTCATCTTTTATTCAGGATATTGTGGATAAGTATAATGACACGATTCACACGTCAACAAATATGAAACCATCAGAAACATTTACAAAATTAAAATATGAAAAAGAGATTAATGTCAGAAAACCTAAGTTCAAAGTTGGTGATATCGTAAGAATATATAGGTGGAAATCTCATTTTGAAAAGGGTTTTACTGAACGATGGACGAAAAAACTTTTTAAAATTGTTGATATAATAGATACGGTTCCTTGGACTTATAAAATATATGATTTGGAAGGGGAAGAGATTTTAGGTTCATTTTATTCACAGGAATTACAAAAGACAAAACTAAGCAGATAATACACCTTTGTGGACACTAGAGGGACAAGTCCGAGGTGTATTACAGTATATAATGTGTGTCAAGGGGGACGTTCTTAGATCTGTGAACCCCAAACACAGAATCCTCAACTGAATAGTCAAGGCTTAACTTTTGTTTGTTGATGTGTGTGTGTGTGTGTGTGTGTGTGTGTGTGTGTGTGTGTGTGTGTGCGCGTGCGTGCGTGCGTGCGTGCGTGCGTGCGTGCGTGTCAAGGGGGACGTTCTTAGATCTGTGAACCCCAAACACAGAATCCTCAACTGAATAGTCAAGGCTTAACTTTTGTTTGTTGATGTGTGTGTGCGTGTGTGTGTGTGTGTCAAGGGGGAGGTTCTTAGATCTGTGAACCCCAAACACAGAATCCTCAACTGAATAGTCAAGGCTTAACTTTTGTTTGTTGATGTGTGTGTGCGTGTGTGTCCCAACACTCACATTCAAAATCTCAACCCCAACCCTCACATTCAAAATCTCAACCCCAACTCAATCCTCGCCCAACACAATGTCTTTTTCAAAATGAGATTTCCATCTATATATATATTTTTTACGTTTTTTTTTTTTCTCTTCTTCCAATTCTGTCTTTTAAGGCTTTCAGGTTTGATGACGTAGAAAGGGGGAGTAAGCCTGCACTTTCTTCCCAGAACGAACAATGTATATTTTTTATGTTTTTTTCTCTTCTTCCAATTCTGTCTTTTAAGGCTTTCAGGTTTGATGACGTAGAAAGGGGGAGTAAGCCTGCACTTTCTTCCCAGAACGAACAATGTATATTTTTTATGTTTTTTTCTCTTCTTCCAATTCTGTCTTTTAAAGCTTTCAGGTTTGATGACGTAGAAAGAGGGAATAAGAACTTTCTTGATAGGTTTAGATCCCAAAGAGTGGTAGCATTTCAAGTCTTCAAAATAAACCCAACTTTCCAAGTCTCCAAGGTATAACCACATTCCTGTTGAGTTTCCAAGATATGTATCACATTGTGAGTTATCAAGCCAGAACCCACATTTCATGTCTCCAAAAATATAACCATCTATCCAAGACTCCAAGGTAGAATCACAATTTCCAGAAATATAGTGGGTTTCAGTGATAGATCTCACATAGTATAACTGTGGATCATCAAGGAAATCTCCATTTTTCCAATTTTTATGGGTTTCAGTGATAGATCTCACATAGTATAACTGTGGATCATCAAGGAAATCTCCATTTTTCCAATTTTGATGGGTTTCGGTGATAGATCTCACATAGTATAACTGTGGATCATCAAGGAAAACTCCATTTTTCAAAATGTCTGAAAATTGTGAGTCTCCAAGGTAAAACTTGTATTCTGGCTCATCAAGGTATAACTTGTTCACGGGGTATTGTCTTGATAACTCACAATGAGTACTATTGTTGCAAAACTCTTTTTCAGGACTTTGCTGGTCTCCAAGGTATAACTCTTTGGTTGGATCATCAAGGACGAACTCGTTCTGTGGGTCTTGGTCGCTCATAAGGTCTTCAACCAAGTCAACAATTTCGCTCCAAGTTGTAGCAAAAGCAGTATTTTCATTTTTTATTTCAGATACAATTTCCTGTGAGAGAAAATAATAATGTATTAATTAAGTTATTTAATTATTAAATGAGTATGCTTCAATCAAAGTTTGAAAATAGGAAAATAAAAATCTTACCTCAATGGATAAGAGGTTTGAATCCAGTTCATCAACTTGAAGGTTTAGTTCCATACAAGTCAGAGAGTTCCAAGGAACCCCAAAGTCATCCCACTCAAGGTCTTGGTCGCTCATAATTTCTTCAACCAAGCCAACAATTTCCCCCCAAGTTGTAGCAAAAGCAGTATTTTCATTTTGTATTTCAGATACAATTTCCTGTGAGAGAAAATAATAATGTATTAATTAAGTTATTTAATTATTAAACGAGTCGATGTTTAAAAGGAACTAAAAATAGGAAAATAAAAATCTTACCTCAACAGATAAGAGGTTTGAATCCAGTTCATCAACTTGAAGGTTTAGTTCCATACAAGTCTGAGAGTTCCAGGCAAGCACACAGCACACCATTGCCAGCAAAAAAATGTTTAAAATGGAGCCTGGGCATGAGGCTTTTATAGGGAAAGACTGTTGGGTGTGGTTTCCTGTGGAAATTCCCTGGTGGAATTTCATAACTTGCTGGAAACCATTTCATAACATGGAAACCATAGAAACTGAAACATGCTGGAATTTTCTCGTGATTTCTTTGTGAGTCAGAGATGAACTGGAAATGATGTAAGAGTAGGTGGGCGGGGCTTAGAAAAAGTGGGCGTGGCTTAGAAAAATACCTCATGAAAAGTGGGCGGAGCTTAGCAAAGTGGGCGGGGCTTAGAAAAAGTGGGCGTGGCTTAGAAAAACCTCACGAAAAGTGGGTGGAGCTTAGCAAAAGTGGGCGGGGCTTAAAGAAAAGTGGGTGGGGCTTATTGAATACCTTGTGGAAAGTGGGCGGGGCTTAAAGAAAAGTGGGCGTGGCTTATTGAATACCTTGTGGAAAGTGGGCGGGGCTTAGCAAAAGTGGGCGGGGCTTAAAGAAAAGTGGGCGGGGCTTAACAAAAAAATAACCTGTGGCTCAGGAGGTGGTCAAACAAGAGCATTAAGAGAAGTTTATCATTTCGTAATGGCACAAAAGGGGTATCTTAAAAAATATAAAGATTCAAATGTTTTGTTTTTCAATATTTTAGATGGGGATTATTGTGCAAAGAAAATTAAACTATTGAAGGAATTTGAGAATGAACAAATCTTTATAGGTTCAATGAGTGAGCTGTTCAACCCCCAGGTGTTCAATTCAATGAGGTTCAACCTCCAGGTTAAAAGGGGAGACAAATAAATATACCTTGGGATAAAAAGGGGGTTTATTTTTAGGGAAAAAAAAAATAGGAATCGCTGAAAATCCCCCATTCATTTACATGGGGAAAAGTGAGCCAGAACCAGTATATCCACCCTACATATATGTATATATATATATATATATATATATATATATATATATATATATATATATGTATATGTATATGTATATATATATATATATATATATATATATATATATATATATATATATATATATATATATATATATATATATATATATATATATATATATATATATATATACATATACATATACATATACATATGTATACATATACATATATATGTTGTTGGTGTTGTTGGCCTGGTGTTGGCGCAGCCTGGTGTTGGCGCAGTGGTTAGGGCAGCGGCTCGGGATCCAAAAGGTCCCGAGTTCAAGCCCCGTTGGGCCACTGAATTAATACACCAGGGGGTTGACTCAGTGTGTCATCCTTCCGAGGTCAGCGAAATGAGTACCAGTGTACTGGGCTGGTGTATACCCCGGTTAAAATAGGTGTACCAGATCCCTGTGTCGCAAGAGGCGACCAGGGTTGCGTCAGGAAGGGCATCCGGTGTAAAACATGTGCCAAATCACTATGCGGATCATATGGATG
>NC_140962.1:149798781-149806281 GCF_056783735.1 Eptatretus burgeri | reverse complement strand
CCCAGAATGCTACCTTGAGGAACTCCAGCCTGGACAGGAAGAGGGGATGAGAGAACTCCATTTACGGCCACATGTTGGCTGTGACAGGAGCGGAAGTCTGCAAGCCTTGAGTGGAGAAGGCCTTGGATACCACAGGAAGAGAATTTGGTGAGCAGGGCAGGGTGTCAGACCAGATTGAAAACAAGTGATATGTTTCGGGAGATGTCTGTGATTTCACGTCTGGCATTGAGAATCTCCATCCATTGTTGGAAGAGCAGAAGCAGCATATCCAGAGTCGAGTGACCTGGTCTGAATCCAAATTGATGATTGGAAATCAAGCCATTGGAGAAGCGGAAGGACTTCATGTCTGAAGTGATGATGAATTCCATGACCTTGCTCATTGGGAGAAGGTCGATTGGTCTGCAGTTGCAGGGATCTGTTTTTTTCACCTTTTTATGCAGAGCGGTGATATAATCTGATTTCCAAGCAGATGGCAGATGACCTTGAGCAAATGAGAGGGCGAATAGAATAGAAAGAGGTTGAGCAAGAGCAGCAGACCAGGTTTTCAGGACACGTAGGCTAATGCAGTCTGGACTGGTTGCAGAATCTGACAGCAAGCTCTCCACCATGTCAGGAGAAAACGATACAGAGTCCAGGGACAGTTGGGTGTGACTGGGTAAGGTGGGTTCAGAAACCGTTGGGTTTGGGACACAGGATTTAGAAGCAAACACGGAGTTTGGACATTCAGCCTTTTCACATACAGCATCAGCTGTGCGGCCATTTGATGTAAGGGAGGGATGGAGGGGGAATGTACACCAGAAACAGACTTAACGAGATGCCACCAGCATTTGGAGGAGGCAGGTTTGAGATTTCAGACCTGAGGTTCGAAAGATGTTGTTTTCTGGCTCTCCTGAGGGTCGACACGCACTTGTCGCTAGCTTTGTGGAAGGAACTGAGATTGCTTTGAGTTGGATTAGCCTTCCAGGAGGCAAAGGTAAGTTGTTTCAGGACAACTGCCTCACCACAAGCTTCAGTGTACCATGGGCGGGAGAAAGGGTAGGACAACTGAAGACGAGATGGGATAAATCAGAGCACGAAAGAAAGCAAGTTTCTTTGAAAGAATTCCCAGGACGAGTTGATATTTGAGGAAGAAGAGATGGGAGACCAGTCTAGAAGTTGGATGCCTTCTTGATGTCTCTGCCAGTCGGCTTGAGTGTAATGCCAGACTCACCGGTGCTGAGGTGGTTCTGTAAGAACAGCCAGAGAGATGTCTACTTTGAGAAGCATGTGGTCAGATGAACCAATTGAAGCAAAGGAAGAACAGCAGATATTTTCAGGGAAATTGGTCAATAAAATTGGTCCTCGGGATCTTTTTTGGTCTTCAAAGTCTTGGGGAATTAACGTTAAAATGGGACATGATTAATGGGCATATAGTCTTCCTGGCTTCCCAGACTGACTCACCGTGGTTTTCGTTTTTATGAATATATATATATATATATATATATATATATATATATATATATATATATATATATATATATATATATATATATATATATATACATACATACATAAACATATATATTACAGGAGCTATTCTTATGAGACAGAAGTGATTATATTTACAAAGGTTCCAACAAAGGTAAATAAATAATCATGTGCACACTCACTTATGTGTTGGCTCCTAATCATCAGAGTGGGGTGACAAAGTAAGATTGCAGTGGGAAGTGGAGGGGTGGGCGGGTTGGGTTGGTCAAGGGCGGAAATATTTTCTCACATATGATCTGTCCATGGATACTCTGAAAACGGCAAAACATGTGGGAGGAACACATTGGTGAAGTCTGTGGCTCAGACATGCACGTACAAACATGTCTACATATGATGTACCATTGTGGGATTGTACATTTTCGTAATTAATTTTCGAAGTAATTGTTGCCTGCTTCATTTTGTTTGCAGAGTTAGTTAAGTCACTTCAAAAAATTTGTCATCGTACATCTCTTCACAAAACAATCATGACTTGTTCGAAGAGAAACAGAATGGCATGACTGAGCTCCTCCCTCAGGTGCATTCCCTTTACATGATGTGGAAAGGGGTGGTGATGTAAACCCATTCCTTGGTAATTCCTGTGGTGGAGTCTGCGGGCCTATGGGGAAGGGCATGGTGATGTTGCATGGTGGGCGTGATGATGGGAGGTGGCCGTGGGGGTCGGCGAGGGATATGAGGTGTGCACGCCGTCTGAGGCGTCGTAGTAATGCTGGAGTCGGCCGGCTCGTGAGTGTACCGCGTACGGAATAAAGGGGAGCCGCGGGCACAGTACGCTCGCACTCGTGCAACACAGCCCGGCTCGACTGTTCCTCCGCTTCGTGTCTGCCTGCTAAGCTTCTCCCATTTCAGTACAGCACAGTTGGCGAACGAGGATCTTCGAATCGGCGTGTGTAAGGGCGGCAAATGACCCGTGCGGTTCCAGCCTATGGAGCCAAAGGTCTCGCCAGCGCGAACATGGCAAAGAGTCGGTGCATGGCAAACGTACGCGTGCCCGCCTTCGTCGGAATCGACTTCGGCCACGTCGAGTGGGCAACGTTCGTTCATTTGGTTCATTTTCTTGTTCGTTTTGTCGAGGATACGCGTTTCGGCTCGAACGCGGCGTTGGACGTCGCGCAAGCTCTGGAGAATGTCCGAGGTCTCGATGGTCGGGACACAGCAGATGGTCTAGGGGTCATCGCAATGGGCCAGGCACGCACGGCCATGCGCACGGTCTGCGGCGCGGGTCGTGGGCGAGCGTGGCAATGCAATCACTCGGACGGCGGTCTGGGCTCTCGAGGTCGTCTACGGTGTGTGGGCCGAGGGTCATCGCCCATTGTTGCGTTCATACATGGCGGTGTGCGAGGCGATCCTTCCGTCCCGCGTCGAAACCTGCTTGCAATTGATCCGGAAATGACAAGATCAGTGGCAGGGGGGGGGAAGTGAGCGAGGCACGGATCGGGTGTCGAATTGAGTCCACTCGTGCTGGCCGCGCATCGCATTCGGCTGTGCCGTGCAAATTCACGGCAGAGGAGCGTCCGGCACGGTTCAGAGATCATTTTATTTCTGGTCTGCGAGCAGCCATTGACATTGTCTGCGAGCAGCCATTGACCGACATCACATTCGACTCGGTGATCGCGACTGTTTCATCTGTCGAGCAGACACCGGTGACCGCGCAAGTCCGCGCGATGGCTCAAGTGCCGCAGGATGCTCGCACGCCTAGCGGTGCGGGACGAGAGCGCGCACCGCAGCACGGTCGCACCGGGAGCGAAGGGGCACCGCAGCACGATCGCACCGGGAGCGAAGGGGCACCGCAGCAGGACCCCAGTGACCTGGAGATCAGCCTGCAGCCGGGGCATGATGATGCCGGCGAGCCGGAGCAGGAGCCGGGCTCGGCGAGCCGGACCCTTTTGGGTCGGAACGGGTTCCGGTTCGTGCCTCCAGATGTGCCAGTGCTCTCTTCGAGACCTTCGTCGAATACCGAGGGCGAGGCTCTGGCGGCGGGGGCCACGTCGATGCAGCGCGAGCCACCGTTCGTTGCTGGCTGCGGCGATGATGTGCGCTCCAGGAGCGGCGAGAGCCATATTAGCTCTTGCGATGAGTTCCCGCGCTTCGTTCGCGATGAGTTCCCGCGCTTCGGCAGGGTTCGTGAGGCAATGCGCATTGGTGTGGTTCAGGCAGCTTCAACAGGTGGCGGTGGGCCCGTGGCGTTAAAGGGAGTCGCGAGTCGCAGCATCAAGTCGACAACCAAGAAGCGGACTCGTGATGTGGGTTGTGGGTTGTTGTTCATGGCATATGTGCTTTTCCTTGCTCTAGTGATGCAGTTTAATGTTGTTGAAATAAATGCCAGCAGTTCTCGTGTAAAAGTGGATGTGGCGGAGATCAGTCAATGGAGTTGGTGTTATGATCAATGTGATGTGGGGGCGAATAAAGAAGGTTTGTTAGCCTCCAGTTGCTCCAGGCCGCAGGTAATTGCTTTGTCTTGTACTGGGATTTTATCAAAAAAGTGCGCTGTACGGAAAAATGAATTTGCGATGCTTCGAATATTATTCGTAATGATTTATAACGAGCCTATGATTGCAGTGTGGTTTAAGTGGAGTTGCTCCCGTCTAGCGGCCGTGTGGGTCTCGGAGATCGACTCGGAACCAAGTCTGGTGCCCTGGTCGGCGTTACCCCCACCTCTGATTGCGAGCACAACTTGCTGTGTTCGCTCAAGGCCGTTGGGACGGGCGTTGGCGTCTCAACTGATTGTGGTGCGTGAGTTGTTTTGGCGCATTAAATGCATGCAGCCAGCGTCGCTATTCAGCGCCCCCGGCCAAGGTCTTAGGCTGGCGCCACGGCTTCCAGATAGCGGGCTGCCGGCCTTGGGATGTTTATCTACGTCGGGTCTGCCTGGGGGGAGTGGGCCGGAGGCGTTTGATGGGGCCGGAGGAGGTTGGCTCGAGAGGTCGTTACGACCTTGGCCAGGGTCATGTCAGCATGGGCCGCCTGGGGGCGTTTTTGCTGCATAATGCTGCTGTGCTTCTCATTTTGCTGCTTCATATCGGTAACGCGGTCAGACCTGACCTTTGCTGCTCCACTCGCTCGCATCGACACATTATATGATGTGGTGTGCTTTTATGCTTTGCTATTTTCATTTTATTTCCATGATTATTATACGAAGTCCTTTCAGTACAGCACAATTCCCACCTCTGTTTGCTCTTCCTCTTCCTGAACCTGCTGTAGTTGGGATAAAACTCTCTCCATTGACTGTGATATATCAGGACACTTTGCAGCCAAAACACCCTGCACACAATAAAGAAACAGAAGTGAACAATTGTGAACCTCTGATGGAATAAAGAGGAACATCCTGCACAAAATTATATAAATATATACATTTGTGAGAAAAAGCACAGTGAAGATGGTGGGAATTTGTTTAAAATTTTATCATAATCTCTTTTCCTAAACTCGACAGCTGTGTGAGAAAAAGTGCCAGAATGACATGAACTGCTAAAACTGTTTATCAACTGTCTTGAAGGAAGATGGTTGTTGAGGCCTCAGTCACATTTGTTCTACGGCGAGGATACGGCAGCCATACGCCCTGTGAATTGACAGAAACGTGCAGTGGCCGGAGAGAAACCGAGGTGGCCTCAGGGTGGCCGTACGCCATTTGGCTATCTTCTACAGGCCATGGGGTCGCCGTGGAATTATAGCGCGGAGTTATAACTTTTTTCATTTCTACGTTCGCCGTAGCAATTCAACAAGCTGTAACAAAAGAACTGGTAAAAAAAAATAAAAAAAACCCACTCGTTACTGTCCGTCTGGCCGCATGTTCGCCTTAAGGCCCCCCGCGGTCGCCTTGTGGTCACTTTGCGGGCACCTTGCGTCTGCCTTGAAAATTCTATGGCCGCCGCAGGAACGCCCGAAGGTCACCGTGCGACATCAAATCAAAGATCCTACGGCACCCCCACGTTTTCGGTCTCCACAATTTATAAATACGCAGTGCGGCTCCCCGAAAAATAAAAACACATGTGACTGCTACATTGTGTGACCGTGAAAATACTGCGACCGACATATAAATGCTCGTGGCCGTAGATTTTGGAGACCCCACGGCCGCCGTGGCAAATGTGACCTCGGCCTGAGGTTGCCATGATAACATCACCATACGTTCAAATAATTATATAATTATGTGAGGTTGCTGAACTGAGATTACAAAATGTCGTCACACCAACTTGGTATGAAGGAAAGATAGATACATTTTGTAATTTAATTTGCTACAAAATGTTTGAAAACCTAAAATGTCTAACTCCAAACATCAAAACATTTTGAAAGTTTTCTAATATTTTCATGATGTGATGTTCATGTGATTTTTATACTGCACGCTGCTTTGTTACAAAGAGACCAATTAAACACAAGGGATTTTTCAGATTGAGAAGAAGATGAAAAACCCCTCAATTGGGGTCTGGGTGATAGATGGTGATCTTGTTACCTGGATTTGAATATCTTTGTGGCTTGTACAAAATGTGACACACAAGGTCTTGTAATAAACAGGAAAAACCAGGAAATTCATCGGCAAGTTAGTCAAAATGAATGATTCTCCTTTCAAATGCAGAACATGACTGCAGGAAGTATCATTTCCTGTAGTTGAATTTGTGTAACTGATGCATTGCCCTCAAAGTCAGAGCATTAATTTGTCATCTGTTCAGGGTGCTGGCGATCTTAATTTGTAATCATACAAACACATTGATAAATCTCCCTGCCCAGAAACTCACTGATGAATCTCTCTGCCGAAAAAGGCGTTGATGAATCTTCCTGCCTTCAAACTCATTGATGAATCTCCCTGCTTACAAACTCATTGATGAATCTCCCTGCCCACAAACTCATTTAAGAATCTCCCTGCCCACAAACTCATTTAAGAATCTCCCTGCCCTCAAACTCATTGATGAATCTCCATACCTTCAAACTCATTGATGAATCTCCATGCCTTCAAACTCATTGATGAATCTCCATAATGTGGTGAATTAACGTGAATCAAGGGACATGACGCGGGATCACATGTTGTGCGTCTCGCGTATAAGGGGATGTCTCTCTGCGGCACGAGTGATTGTCCCCGGGGCATTGCTATTGACATCGGCTGTCCACTTGATGCTCGTTAACTGAAGGTGCTCATTGACTGGTGAGAATGGAGATTATATCGAACTCCGTGCTTACGCGGATTAGTCTGCAATGGTTAACTGCACATGTATACGTTTCTGCTTATGTACTCCTAGCTGAACCTGTATTTCCTGGTGTGTCCACAGAAGCGGCTCCAATCAAATGGAATAAAGCCTAAACTCTGAAGGTTCATCTCTCGCTCTCATTTCAATTTATTCCATTTGATTTTCTCGGCTCTCTCAACCAAAGATGGACAAGATCTACAAACCAGAGAGGTTCGACGCAGACCCAAACACGACTGACGCAGAAATGAAATGGTCACATTGGTTCTGCTCCTTCTCACACTATCTGACCATCATCGCGGAGGGAGCTGACAAATTTGCCGCTCTCGTGAATCATGTCTCGCCCAGCGTGTACAGGCTCTTCTCGGGGTGCGACACTTACGAAGCAGCGATTGACGTACTGCAGGCGCTCTACGTGAAGCCCAAGAACGAGGTATACATACGACATCTTCTCAACACACGCAAGCAAGCAGCCGGGGGAGACAATCGATCAGTTCCTGCAAGCTCTGAATCAGCTGGGAAAAGACGGCAGCTTCCGGGCCGTAAGCGCCGAGGAACACCGAA
Organism: Eptatretus burgeri; assembly: GCF_056783735.1. Lineage (NCBI taxonomy): Eukaryota > Metazoa > Chordata > Myxini > Myxiniformes > Myxinidae > Eptatretus > Eptatretus burgeri. The sequence goes on along the minus strand of NC_140962.1, from coordinate 149,799,022 downwards.
AGGAAGCGACACGGGAGGCATTCATCCAAGGACTCAGATCAGCCCACATACGGCAACGCTTACTAGAGAAAGCGCAACCCACTCTTGACAAGGTAGTCGATCAGGCTCGAGCGATGGATACGGCTCAGCAGCAATCTGAGTCATTTGGGACACCAATGCTGCTCATGAACGCTGCTACGATGGGAACCCAAGGAACCCCACTGGCACAGACACAGCCAGACATGAGGGATGGAGAAACACC
>NC_140962.1:149788281-149798281 GCF_056783735.1 Eptatretus burgeri | reverse complement strand
CACAGGATGAAACTAGCTCGGGGGAAGGGTTAGCTGAGTTAGACCGGTCTCATGGGGCAGGGGTAAGTCCTCATGGGGCCCGTGGAATGGATTAGTTAGAGGGTTTTAATTGAGATTTAGTAGGGGAAATAAGGATTTTGAGGACAAGGACAGACAGTGAGTGTGTAGAGGAGACGTAGATTAGCTACGTAGTGTTTAATATAACGTGCTGTAGTTTAAAGGACGACGTGGGAGCACAAGTTGGTTTGGGGAGGTAGTTAGAAGGATGCCAGAGTTCAGCGGTGTGTGTGTTGAAGAGTTGGTGAGTTGTGTTGTGACATGAGGAGTGAGTGAGGCCAGCGAGCCTGGGTGTATGGAGCGAATGTGGAATGCATGGTGCGATGAGTGATTGGGGGGAGGAGTGACTCCCGCCCAAGGGACCCCGGGGTTAGTGTAGAGTGAGTTAGTGGGTTAGTTAAATTGACAAAATGGAGGTCGTTTTGCTGTTGGTGTGAAAGTAGGCTCGAAACCCGTTTGGAGGGGTGCAGGAGCCCTGTTGACGGGCTGGGAGCGTGGCTGCGAAAGGTGAGTATCGCTGAGTGGGTACCCCGGGCTCCAGGCTAGTCGGCCGTGGTAGGCCAAGGGCCCATGGGGGACCGGGGTAGCGTAGTGGGCACGGGTGCGCCCGCATGGTGCGGGGGCCCGGAGCGCCATTAGCCGCGTGGGCAGTGTTGTGGGCACGGGTGACCCTCGGAAAGGGGCCCGGTAAGCCAGCCTGCCACGTGTGCGTTTCAGGGGAGTCCCCAGGGAGGGCACTCCCCGGTGTTTAGGGAGCTGGTAGGCTCGGAGGCAGTGTAGTGCCCGGGGGTGCCATAGCTGGAGAATCGGCAGAGGGTCGTGCCTGCCAAGGGGAGCCACGCGTCCCAGCCATGAGACCGTGTGAGGGCACAGAAAGAAAATTGGGGGGTGAGGCCCGAAATTTGAGAGGACACCAACACAGGCGACGGGAATCTGGGTTGAAAGAACCAATAGTTTAAGCGCGAGGCGCTTGTTGATAGTCCCGGGGTAGTTTAAAAGTTGATGGTTAGGGTAGATTAGGAAGTGTACCGCTCCGCACCATCCATCCCTTCGCTCTCGTTGTGGGCCGCTGGACCCACTTTGTGTTAAAGATCGCTGAAGTCTGGGGAGGCCATCCTGAGGCTTTCATTGGGCCTCGACACAGGACGCTTGCTCTCACTCATTCCCCTCTGGGAAGGGAACGTAGGGGTTGGGAGTAGGCTAGGTGACAGGATAGGTTAGCCGAACAAGGACAGTAAAGGGGGTTAGGGGACGATTTATAGTGGGGAAGTAAAAATAAAAACAACAAAAAAATAAGTTGGGGCTAAATAGGGTTTTACAAATTAAGGGGATGGGTATGGACAGTGACAGGCAAAGGCAATGGGTTGGGAGGGAGACCGTAGGGTAGGTCCGAGCCCGCCTTCCGAGTGGCCAGCACCACCGCACTCCCTCCACCAACCTCCACTGAACGGCAGCTGTCGTTTTGCTGCAAGGCCTGTACCGGCCAGATTGTCTGCAGCTGTTTTCTTCAAGGCCTGTGCCGGCCAGTTCGTCTGCCGGCTGTGTTTGCCTGCAGCGCCCCTGTTCTGCCAGCTTTGTTTGCCTGCTGCCTTTGCCATGCCATGCCCACTGCCCCTGTTCACCAGGCCCATTCAATTTTGCTTTCCCCCCCCCCTGTTCATTTCCATGTGCGCCAGGATCAAGGCAACAGTTTGCAAGCTGCGAGAACTGCCCTGTTGGCAGCTACAACACGGGCCTGCAGTGGCGGCCTGTGCACTGTGTTTGCGTCCATCCATTCATCCAGTCATCCATCCATCCATCCATTCGTTGTGTTCATTGCGTGTGCCACTTGAGCTGCCACGGAGACTGCGTTTGTGCAGCCCGTGCACCGTTTTGTTGCTTGCGTCAGTGCCCATTCAGTGTTCTGCAGGGACTGCCTTGTGGGCAGCCGCACCAGGAGACTGCGTTTGTGCAGCCCATGCACCGTTGTGGTTCACTGCGTTCAGTTCAAAAGGGAAGGCCTTGGACTGCGTGTGAGCAGCCGGCCACGTTCCCTGCCACCTGCATTGCTTGAGCCAGAGACTGCATGCGAGCAGCCTGGCTCCCAGCTAACTGCTTTCTTTTTGCAGAGTCCATTGATCCTGGGCCATGGTTTAGTGTAAAATTTGTAAGTTAAGGTTAAGATGTACTGTACATATGAGTGCGCCCCCGGCATGTCTGTCTTAGCGCCGGCAATTTTATTTAAGTCGTCCGTGTGAGTGGGTTTGTTTAGTTAGTTACTCAGCCCTCATGTTATTTATTTTGGGGACACGAATACCATGAATGTCGCACTCAGGGATCCGTAGGTAAAACATACTCGGGGAGAACTACACATGATGGCACACGAGAATTTGACGACTCAGGACGAGTCTGTAAAAAGGGAAAGGGGTGGTGTTGCGGTTGAGGAAATTCGCAAATCACCATTCAGGTCCCGTAGGTGAGATATCTCTGTAAGTACATGTGTTGTTAGCCCCAAACCCGTTGTTTAGAGGGAATAAATGTGATTCATTCGGGCTGCGACGCTTTGAGATTGTCGTTTTTCTGTTCTATCTTTATTTTGAACCAACCACGTCTCAACCGCCATCACACAACAACCACCAACCACAACGCCGCTTCACAACAACAACAACGCCAACAGCCACGATCTTTACCTTCACAACTCGCTCCTGCAAACATCGCATCACCGCCATTCCAAACGGCACCATGGCCATAAACAACCACCATAAACCCTCCACCACCTTCACCTCTCTCCTTTTGCAGCCATTCCCGCACCACTTGTGAGCACCAAGCGTCAGGCTGTCCTGGGCTCGTACGGGACGCGCGCCGAGCCGCGAGTGCAAAATGCGGCCTTTCCGAGGAGAATTCGGATCAGGAATGCTACACGCCCACTTCTGATCCATCCAATCAGCAAGCGCGGGCGGTTTGGCCCCGCCTCCAGGCGCGTCTGTGTGGAATCGAGATATGCAAATTCTAGGATCAGGGGAGACTCACGCCCCTTTTTCTCCGTCCAATGGGCGAGCGTGGCTCCGCCCCCGAGCTCATTCTGATCCGGAAATTTGCATATGGGTTCTCCTGCCGGCCTAGAAAGCGCCGAGCGCGGGGCGAATCTGGGCAGAGTCAGTTTGAGCAGAGTCGGCTTTGGAAGAGCGGAGAATGTTTTGGGCAGAGTCAATTTGGAGCGCTGAGTGGAGTCGGGAGGCGAGGGCGTCCCGTTGGTTTTCGGCAGTCGGCTGAGGAGAATTGGGGGAAGAGACCGAGGAGTTCGGGTCCGAGGCAAGGAAGACGGCGGTCGGCGACGAGGTCGCGGTGGAATCGCTCGTCATGGGACCCAAGCAAGCCAGCAATACTCTTTCCCCAGAGCATCAACAATTCCCCCCCCCTTTTTCCCCCACGCTGAGATAGTGCGAAAAGGGGGCCCCGTTCCCACCCCACTCCAAGCAGTGCCAACGAAACCCGCGAAGGAGCACAAAGTCGGGGCACCCCCTCGCTGCCACATTTGCGGCTCATCACAAAGACACGGGTAGGATCCGCCCCGTCTCGCAGACCTGACCGCTCTTTCAGGTCCCGCGCAAATATTGGTCCACAGGCCCCGTCTGCCCCCTTGTCTTTGAGGGTGGCCCTTTTCTTTTGTTTCTGTGTAAACGTGTGTGTGTGGCGCCAGTCTGGTGAAGTAAAACTGTGTAAGTGTTGCCGTGTGTATGCGTAGTCGGTTGTAGATCTGCATTGTTGTGTTTCTTTTGTAGCAATTGCTTTTTGTGCATAATTGATTTCATTGTATATCTGTGCTCTCCGTGTGCCGCGGAATAAATGTGCATCATGTTGAACTGTTTTCCCGTTTCGCTTCGTCTTTTCTTTTAATGAATCTCCATCTTGCTTCACGTAAAGGGTTGGTAGTGGGCTTAATACGCCCGATAATTAATCGGAACCGTCGAGGCCGACGATAACACCGCTCGGTTATCCCGATAGTACGGAACGGGTCACTTAAGTGGCCCGTGTCCGGAGTCGACCTGCGGCGAGGTGCGATAGCCCGGTCTACCCTCCGCGTGGGTACTTAGGTAGGTCGAGTTTGGCGAACAACCCTATCCCACGCAGGTGGCCGATTGGCACGATCGTGGTGAGTCCGAAAGGCCCACCCATGACTAGTTCCCGGCATTAGTCCGAGAGGGTCACGACAGAATTGTCCGTCCGGTGGGCGACGTGCTGCGATTCGAGTCACGTGGCCGTTCGCACGCCGGCGGGCGCGAATTCACAACAATACAATTCAGAGTTCATCACAAAGAAAAAGTGTTGAAGTTGTGATCAGCATTATCTGCCACATACTCAACAAAATGACCTGGTACAATGTCTGGTATACTAGTGCCTTGCAAGAGCAGCCACGGCACCCTGAGACTCACTCATTACTCGGCCATGGATAAGTCCTCCTCATGTTTTCACATCTCTCATCAATACCTGCTCAATAACTAGTTCTGATAATCCAGCCCAGTCATGGTCACTCCAATGAACAACATGGTAGCCTGATTTGAACAGAACAGAAACATCTGGTTTGTGTCTTTCAAGCTAAATAATTTGTTGCAAATAAATATACAAGATTTGTTGTACATTTTGTGTCCAGCGGTGGCAAAGTACGGCAGCAAGTCTTTGAGAGACTGCAGGTGAAGACACCAGTTCCCTGTCCTCTCTGCCTTGATGAACTGGCGAAGAAAATCAATCATCTCCATGTATTGTATCCAAAGACAGTATGACAAGGAACCAAGGAAGCCTTCACTTCTTGTAGTTTATACTGTACTCTGCCAAGAGAACCATCCAAACAAACATGGCCAAAAGTATGCGGACACCCTTTCTAATTAGTGGATTCGGCTATTTCAGCCACAACCATTGCTGACAGGTGTATAAAATCAAGCACACAGCCATGCAATCTCCAGACACAAACACTGGCAGTAGAATGGGCCGGACTGAAGAGCTCAGTGACTTTCATCGTGGCACCATCATCGGATGCCAATTGTCTTATTTCAGATTTATCGTATTGGATTATTCTCTTCTTATCACTTATTACGTTCCGTCGTTAATTTATCCATTTATGTTGAGGACTGAGGCAATCGCATAACCAGAACCAAGATATGAAAACTCTTTCACACATTCAATCTTCACTCCCCCTGCATGGAGTGTTGAAATATCCATTGTACCCATGTGATGATGCCAATTGTGCCTTTAGAGTTTTGCTTTACTCAAACTCTTCCAGTCATAGATCACATCAGATGGTGTACTCGTGAAATCACATTGTAATCTGTGTTTCTGTGTTTGGCGACACAAGTACATTGTCATCAGAAACCTGTTACTCTGTTCTGTTACCTGTGTTTGGGATGAGTTTTGGGTGCACCTTCTGATTGGCTTCTTATGTAGTTTGTTGTTTCATTTCACGTCCTGAATGATCATTCCGAACCTAATTGTTATTTACGTTTATATACTTGGTCTTTCATTACTTTAAGTTTTTCTAATTTTCAATCTCCATTTTCAGGTTTCAATTCAACTCTGCTTCACACTCTTCTCTGTCCCCAAGGAGATGGCTTCTTCTTCCTCCGATATTGGAGATAGTTTAGATGAACTCACATGCCCAGTGTGCTTTGAACTCTACAAGGAGCCCATTACTTTGACATGCGGCCACTCGTTTTGTCGTATGTGTATAGAAACATCCTGGGGGAGCAGGGGAGAAGACACAGGTTGTGTTTGTCCAAATTGCCGTGAGGTTTTTCCACAAATACCAAAACTCAAGAAGAATGTGACCGTTGCTAACTTAGTCGAAAAGTTGAATAAGAGAGAGGTTGGGAAGGGGGTTGATGTCCATAATGCAGAACGTGGTGGTGTGAAAGTTAAGGAACGAGTGAAATCAGGGGGCACTGTTAGTTACTGTGAGGTTTGTAATGGAGAGGCAGCCAAAAGGTGTGTACCTTGTGAGATCCTCTGCTGTGTGCAACATCTGAAGCCTCATCAACAGAAAGGGCACAAACTGGTGGGTCCAGGCATGAAGATTGAGGAATTAAGATGCATTGATCATGAAAAGCCAATCCAACTCTATTGTAAGGATGATGGGAGCTTGATGTGCGTCATGTGCACGGGTGAACAACATCAGAACCACAACATTGTTGCTGTGGAGATTGCTCATACTGAACTAAAGGTGAGTAAATCAGTAAAAAAAAGTTATTGTTTATATTGTATCCATTTTTTTTTAAAATATGGAAGAAGCTTGTGTATGGGTTTGAATTTTTTTTTTGTAACTTTCTGATCAGCAAATCCATTTGTGATGGTGTGGTCATGGAATATTCCTCACAAACGTGAGATTTCTGCAAATGAGCATCTCCTCAGAATTATTTATCATGTGCTGTTGTTTGTCATTCACCTGTCCAAACCGTGAATTGAATTAACAAGCTTTTCAGGTAACCAACTGATAAAAAGGTGAAATTGTTTATTTTACATTCATGTGATCATGGTTCAGAGCCTTCCGAAAGAAGTTTGTTTTGGAAGAAGGAAGAAAACTCACGGCCCTGAACTACTTTGTCTTCTCACAAAAACACCAATGAAGGCTAAATAACGATTAATCATCACAGTGTTTTCATAAATGTGAAAATGTGTGTTTTGATAAAGCACAAGGATGCAGGAAACTCATGTCATGTTCTGCAACGACATTATAAAACTGTCAGAAAGAACTGCCTTTGTTCTTTCAAATCAATGCAAAACAACTTCCTGTGAGGAAAGTTCACACACAATGAGTTTGAAGGCAGGGAGATTCATGAATGAGTTTGTCGTCAAGGAGATTCGTCAATGAGTTTGTCCTCAGGGAGATTTCTCAATGAGTGTGAAGGCATGGAGATTCATCAATGAGTTTGCAGGCAGGTTCATGAATGCGTTTTTCCTCAGGGAGATTCATGAATGAGTTTAAAGGCAGGAAGATTTTTTCAATGAGTTTGTTGGCAGGAAGATTCATCAATGAGTTTGTAGGCAGGGAGATTCATCATTGAGTTTGCAGGCAGGGAGATTCATCAATGAGTTTGTCGGCAGGGAGATTCATCAATGAGTTTGTCCTCAGGGAGATTCATCAATGAGTTTGTAGGCAGAGAGATTCATCATTGAGTTTGCAGGCAGGGAGATTCATCAATGAGTTTGTCGGCAGGGAGATTCATCAATGAGTTTGTCCTCAGGGAGATTCGTCAATGAGTTTGTAGGCAGAGAGATTCATCAATGAGTTTGAAGGCAGGAAGATTCATCAATGCCTTTGTAGGCAGGGATATTCATCAATGTGTTTGTATGATTACAAATTAAGATCGCCAGCACCCTGAACATTTGACAAATTAATGCTCTGACTTTGAGGGCACTGCATCAGTTACACAGATTCAACTGCAGGAAATGATACTTCCCACAGTAATGCTCTGCATATGAAAGGAGAATAATTCATTTTGACTAACTTGCTTATAAACTCGACACCTTTCCTGGTCTTTCCTGTTTATCACAAGACCTTGTGTGTCACATCTTGTACAAGCCACAAAGGTATTCAAATCCAGGTAACAGGTGATCCATGTATCACCCAGACCCCAATCGAGGGGGTTCATCATTTTCTTCTCAATCTGAAAAAATCCCTTGTGTTTAATTGGTCTCTTTGTAACAAAGCAGCGTGCAGTATAAAAATCACATGAACATGACATCATGAAAATATCAGAAAACGTTCAAAATATTTTGATGTTTGTAGTTGGACATTTTAGGTTTTCAAACATTTTGTCGCAATTTGAATTACAAAATATATCTATCTTTACCTTCATACCAAGTTGGTGTGACGACATTTTGTAATCTCAGTTCAGCGACCTCACATTATTGTATAATTATTTGAACGTATGGTGATGTAATCATGGCAACCTCAACAACCATCGACCTTCAAAACAGTTGATAAACAGTTTTAGCAGTTCATGTCATTCTGGCACTTTTTCTCACACAGCTGTAGAGTTAAAGAAAAGAGATTATTATAAAATTTTAAACAAATTCCCACCATCTTCACTGTGCTTTTTCTCACAAATGTATATATTTATATAATTTTGTGCAGGATGTTCCTCTTTATTCCATCAGAGGTTCACAATTGTTCACTTCTGTTTCTTTATTGTGTGCAGGGTGTTTTGGCTGCAAAGTGTCACGATGTATCACAGTCAATGGAGATTGTTGCATCTCAACTACAGCAAGTTCAGGAAGAGGAAGAGCAAACAGAGGTGGGAATCACCAAGGAATGGGTTTACATCCCCACCCCTTTCCACATTATAAAATGGGAATGCACCTGAGGGAGGATCTCAGTCTTGCCATTCTGTTTCTCTTCGAACAAGTCATGATTGTTTTGTGAAGAGATGTATGATAACAAATTTTTTGAAGTGACTTAACTAAGTCTGCAAACAAAATGAAGCAGGCAACAATTAATTAGGAAATTAATTACAAAAATAAACAATCCGACGATGGTACATCATATGTATACATGTATGTCAGAGCCACAGACTTCGCCAATGTGTTCCGACCACAAGTTTTTTCCGTTTTCAGAGTATCCATGGACAGATATGTGAGAAAATATTTCTGCCCTTGACCAACCCAACGCCCCCACCCCTCCCCTTCCCACTGCCATCTTACTTTGTCAGCCAACACCTAAGTGAGGGTGTACATGATCATTTGTTTACCTTTGTTGGAACCTTTGTCAATATTATCACTTCTGTCTCAAAAGAATACCTCCTGTAATATATATATATATATATATATATATATATATATATATATATATATATATATATATATATATATATATATATATATATATATATTCATAAAACGAAAATCACGATAAAGCGTTCAGTGAGTCAGTCTGGGAAGCCGTGAAGACTATATGCCCATTAATCATGTCCTATTTTAACGTTAATTCCCCAAGACTTTGAAGACCCCAAAAGATCCCGAGGACCAATTTCCCTGAAAATATCTGCTGTTTTTCCTCTGCTTCAATTGGTTCATCTGACCACATGCTTATCAAAGTAGACATCTCTCTGGCTGTTCTTACAGAACCACCTCAGCATCGTTGAGTCTGGAATTTCACTCAAGCCGACTGGCAGGGACATCAAGAAGCCATCAAACTTCGAGACTGGTCTCCCATCTCTTCTTCCTCAAACATCAACTCGTCCTGGGAATTCTTTCAAAGAAACTTGCTTTTTCTCTTGCTCTGATTTATCCCATCTCGTCTTCAGTTGTCCTTCCCTTTCTCCCGCCCATGGTACACTGAAGCTTGTGGTGAGGCAGTTGTCCTGAAACAACTTACCTTTGCCTCATGGAAGGCTACTCCAACTCAAAGCAATCTCAGTTCCTTCCACAAAGCTCGGAACAAGTGAGTGTCGACCCTCAGCAGAGCCAGAAAACAACATCTTTCGAACCTCATGTCTGAAATCTCAAACCTGCCTCCTCCAAATGATGGTGGCATCTCATTAAGTCTGTTTCTGGTGTATGTTCCCCCTCCATCCCCTCCCTTACCTCAAATGGCCACACAGCTGATGCTGTATGTGAAAAGGCTGCATGCCTAAACTCCGTGTTTGCTTCTAAATCCTGTCCCAAACCCAACGGTTTCTGCACCCACCTTTCCCAGTCACACCCAACTGTCCCTGGACTCTGTGTCGTTTTCTCCTGACATGGTGGAGAGCTTGCTGTCAACCCTCAAATCAGATTCTGCAACCAGTCCAGACGGCATTAGCCCACGTGTCCTAAAAACCTGCTCTGCTGCTCTTGCTCAACCTCTTTCTGTTCTATTCACCCTCTCATTTGCTCAAGGTCATCTGCCATCTGCTTGGAAATCAGATTATATCACCGCTCTGCATAAAAAAGGTGCAAAAACAGATCCCTGCAACTACAGACCAACGACCTTCTC
>NC_140962.1:149753281-149783281 GCF_056783735.1 Eptatretus burgeri | reverse complement strand
GACCTGCGTGAAAAGCACACGCCTTCACTTACTTCTTCACTTGCTGCGATTTTTACCCTGAAGAGTGCAGCATCAAAAGCTTCGGTCACTATGTCGTGTTTATTTGGATATATATATATATATATATATATATATATATATATATATGTATATATATATGTATATATATATATATATATATATATATATATATATATATATATATATATATATATATATATATATATATATATATATATATATATATATATATATATATATATATGTATGTATGTATATATGTATGTATATGTATGTATATATATGTATGTATATATATATATATATATATATATATATATATATATATATATATATATATATATATATATATATATATATATATATATATATATATATATATATATATGTGTGTATACAGGGTGTCCCAAAAAATGTACTCACTCTTTAAATGATAATAAATGCGTTGTTTATTGACTTGAAAACAAGATTAATGATTAAATGGATAAATGCATGTTTACAAATGTTCAAACTGACGACCATCACGTTCCAAACACAGCCGATAACGCAGACTAATGGATGAATGTTGGAATGTAACTTTTCCAATTAATTTGCTTCAAAATGCGATGGGCGCTTGATTTTGGGATTCCTGTCTCACGAGCCATTTGTCGTACAGATTTCCGTGGGGATCGGTGGAGGGTTTCCAGCAATTGATTTTCCTTTGCGGGGGTCGTTGATGACTGTGGTCTTCCTGAACGCTCCTTATGGACCTCATGCACAGTTCCATCTGTTTCAAACTTATCTCGGATGCCAGCAATGGTGCGTCGTGTTGGTGGATCTTTGTGAAAATGTCTTATAAATTGTCTTTGCGCTTCCATAATGTTTTCGTGCTTCCAGTAGCACTTTATGATTAATTTTCTTTCTTCAAAACCTAGTCATACTTCTGCCATTATTAGGGTCAATTTCATGTGAAAAAAATGAAAAATTCAATGAGTTATGAGGAGCCAAAATGTGAGTACATTTTTTTTGGAACACCCTCTATATATATATATATATATATATATGTATATGTGTATATATGTGTGTATGTGTATATATGTATGTATGTGTATATATGTATGTATGTATGTGTATATATGTATGTGTATGTGTATATATGTATGTATATATGTATGTGTGTGTGTATATATATATGTATGTGTGTGTGTATATATATATATGTACATATGTATGTGTGTGTGTGTATATATATGTGTATATATGTATATATATATATATATGTATATATATATATATATATATATATATATATATATATATATATATATATATATATATATATATATATATATATTATGATCGATCACTGGGACGAAAGTTTTAAAAGTCGAACGTTTCAAGCTCTCACTCGAGCCCATCATCGTAGATCGGATTAAGAAAACGCATGCGGTGCCATTTATGCATAATGCTGAGAGATTGATCATCCTGATTGATAACACCTGAATTTACATCACCTTATCGATTAACTAATTGCTTCTTACTTTCTGTAAAAGTGTTCGGGGTGATTAGCACGTGTTGTGTGTTTATGGATGTTTGAGCTGGTGACTTAATGCTTGATAAGTCGGGTGTAAATCGATGTCTATTAATTGCATTGTCATTCGAATACGAGGCCTCTTGCAGCTGTCTGGACGTTCGGTTGTTCGTTTGCCCGATCACCTCAACCTCAGTGAACATGAATTGATGGTCTTGTCTGATACTGTACATTGCGACCTGGGAGAGCGGATCCTTTGTCCGTAGAGCTAACTGGTGTTCGTGTTGTTTGTCTTTAGTCTCGTCGAGGTCTCTCCAATGTAGTGGGCTGTTCAGTTGCTGCAATTTGTTTTATAAATGACAGATGATTTGTCCTCCAGATTCAATCAGTCTTTTGGTTGCATGATCATGCGTTTAATGGTAGCCTCAGGTCTTTGTGTGATGCCGACTTCAAACGGGACTTGCAGGTGAGCAGTGGCTTCTGATATGTTGGTCACGTATGGAAGTGCACGCCAGAACTTTGGTTTGGGTTCCACGATAACTTGAGAGCCAAAGAAGGTCCATAACTTGAGCTTTTGTCATATATCTATTTCTATACAACTATTGAGTTCAGTTCAACATCCCTCTTCCTGCTCTCTCAACTGTCCATTATTACCTCTCACCATATTTAACTCCAGGAAAGAGCTGATAATTACTCGTAAATAAAAGCTTTAATAAAATGAAAAATCAGTCGTAGAGAGACACCTTGGCAAAACAGCACAAAGTAGAATGACACTCGGCAAAGGGCATACCTCTGCCAGGTGGAACAGTTCACGTTTTCTATCCCCCTGATGGGCTGGATCCGAACCAAAATCCAATCCGCTTGTTCTTGTCACCTATTCAACTCATCCACCTTGTTTTGTCATAACTCGTCCACAACTTTTGAGATTATAGTGATATATTTTGTTTTTGATCCCATCAATCAATTTTAGAAATTAGGCCTGTGTTGACCTTTTGACCATAAAATTAATTGGTAGTTGAATTCAGCGACCTGACATGAAAATGCTCTTCAAATTTCAAGTGAATCGGATGAAAATTGAGGATTTTAGAAAATTTGGCCTTTTGACTTTTTTGCCAATGTTTAATGAATTAATAGGTGATTTAATTCATTGACCTGATTTGCAAATGCTCTTCAAATTACAAGTTAATTGGATGAAAATGGAGGAGTTTACAAAATTTGGCCCAATTTAACCTTTTGGCCTATTTTGACCTTTTGGCCTACATTTACCTCAAAATGAATAGGTGGTTGAATCTGTCAACCTGATATGCAAATGTTTTTTTTAAAATTTCAAGTGAATTTGATGAAAATTGAGGATTTTAGAAAATTTGGCCTTTTGGCCTATTTTGTCCTTTTGGCCTATATTTACTTAATAATTAATAGGTGATTTAATTAATTGACCTGATCTGCAAATGCTCTTCAAATTACAAGTGAATTGGATGAAAATTGAGCATTTTAGAAAATTTAGCCCAAATTGACCTTTTGGCCTATATTTACTTCATAATTAATTGACCTGATCTGCAAATGCTCTTCAAATTACAAGTTAATTGGGTGAAAATTGAGCATTTTAGAAAATTTGGCCCAAATTGACCTTTTGGCCTATGTTTTCCTCAAAATTAATAGGTGCTTGAATCTATCGACCTGATATGCAAATGTTTTTTTAATTTCAAGTCAATCGGATGAAAATTGACAATTTTAGAAACATTTTAAAAATTTGGCCTATTTTGGGTTGACCTTATGGCCTATGTTGACCTATGATGACCTCAAAAGTAATAGGTGGTTGAATTCACTGACCTGATGTGCAAATGCTGTTCAAATTTCAAATCAATTCGATGAAATTTGAGGATTTTAGAAAATTTGGCCTTTTGGTCTATGTTGACCTTTTCGGTAGACCGAATTTTAAGAAACTTCAACGCGGGACCGTCGCAGGGTCAGTGACATAAATTTGTGAAAATTTTGAGAATATTGGTTGAACGGTTTGGGCTGGAGGCGAGTGGACAGACAAACACAAACAAACAAAAAAAAATGGAGGTGATCAACATACTTGTTCAAAACATTTTTTGGCCAAGTAACAAGAGAGAAAGAGGCCATTTGCTTTGGATGTTGAAAATGCAAATCTGAGCTTGATGAGGAAAGTTTCCAGCTCAACAGTCCCCTCATTAGCCACCCTCCCCCAACAACCCCCTGCCACACAGCAGGAGACTGGGTTTTGCTGTGTGTGTGTGTGTGTGTGTGTGTGTGTGTGTGTGTGTGCGTGTGCGTGTGCGTGTGCGTGTGCGTGTGCGTGTGCGTGTGCGCGTGCGCGTGCGCGTGCGACTCTTATCTGCCTCATCCATAGCTTGAGCTTTGGTCATCATACATGATGAACACAACTTAATAATTTGGTCAAATATCAAAGGGCAACGTCACAGTGAAGAAAAATAGTCCTGATAATACTCACCCCCCCCCACCCGATCGGTGTCCGGTAGCATATATATGTGCATATGTCGGACGTGTCTGTATTTTGTTAAGAGCGTGACTCGAAAAACATTTAGTGAAAGAAATTGAAACTTTACTACATGTTATATGACCATGTGATATAGTGGTCACTCTTTTGAGGTCAACACAGGCCAAAGGTAATCATTGGCCAATTTTATAAATCCTCAATATTCATCTGATTGACTTGAAATTTGAACAGGATTTTCATAAAATTTACAATCATGTGTCACATGGTTTGGCAGCCATATTGGATCTAAGGGAAAATCTTTGAAAATCTTCGGAGAGAAACCACTTAATTGATTAATGCAAAATGTAACAAATTGATCAACTACTAATGGGAAATATGCTTTGATAAAGATGATGTCATTGGTCACATGGTCTGGCAGCCATATTTGATCAAAGAAAAAAAAACCTTAAAAAACAAGAGTTGGCTCACACCAAATCCTTCTCAAGACTGTGTGCGGTATTTATTCCATGAATACCATCTAGTTGCTTTTTGTTTTTTTTTTTGTGCGACCTTTGAGATCGAACATGGACAGATGTATATCCATCAATGCATTTGCTTTGAATGATATTTTTTTATTTTCACTTTCCTCCTCCATGTGCATCAATTTTTAAAACCAATAAATTTAAATCCTTCAATGTTAATTTAGACTTGTTGGAAGTTGAAATCTCCCATTGGATTCCCGGACCAAATAAGCTTTGTAGATAAGAGTGCCCACTTAACTTTATATTCAAACCCACTCCTGTAACCAGTGATCTGATCCTATCCAGACATAATCCATTGTACCTTTTGTTAGTTTCTATATTTTTATCTGAAAGTTTCTTCTTAATTCTTGAATAATTCCATCAATGATTCCTCCCAGCAATCAGGCAGAGATGCTGAAGACATGTTGGAGGAGAAGCGAAGGAGGGTGTGCCAATTTGTGAATGAATCTGTGGATCTGATGAAGAGTCAAATCAACAAAAGGAAAATGGAGAAGCTTTCTCTTCTTGGGAAGCGGAGAGAGAAACTGGAGCAGCAGATGGAGTCTCTACGTCAAGGAAAATCCACCATGCAAACAGCACTCCAAGACCTGGAGGCCATTGCATTTTTACAGGTGTGTTTTATCATAAACGTATTACAAAAGTTATAATATTGAAAATATATTGGTTTGGGGGAGTCTGTCATCATTTAAGTAAAATCCTTCATAATTTGAGGAGCCGTTACATGTCGTGGTCAATAATATAGGTGCAGGGAACGTTACAGTGCTTCAAATTATTTTTAATAAAATGGATTAGAAAGGTGAGTGGATGCATTTCCACGTGTGCTTCGGTCATGCATGAAGTAAGATTTAGATTTTTATCAAACTGATTGTTTGGGATGAGAGTGAGTTTGTATCATGGGGTCAAAAGCAAAGATACAGCACAACTACCAGGACACTGTGAAGAGTTTCCATTTGTTCCGTTCAAGGATATTATCCAAGGGATGCTCATGGAGACCTCCCAGTATCATGATAGCATGGCTTTCATCAAGTGCTGGATCATCTTTAATATTTTGGTTTATCCAGTGCCAAAGTGACCTGTGTGTAACACCTGAGAATATTAATACGAATGATGTTCAACCAACTCTTTCACATACTCTGTACCTGAATGATTGTGTTATTCATGTGAATACTGTTTGGTTAGAGATTTATCTTATGAGGTGTTTTCACCAAAGGGAAGTGCAGCACTGCTTGAAAAATGAAAATCAAATTTATCCTTTTCTTACCAAATTTAAAATGCCTTCCTTTATTACCCCGTGCATGTGAAGCAAAAAGTGCGGTGAAGCATTTTGTTCCTTTCTGTCTTGTCAGTTTATGATCGAGGAACAGCTTAATTAAATTGAATGTTGTGTTTTGAACACAAGAAGGATGGATGAAAAGTTTGCTGTTTCACTGAACTTTGGCCCTGAATTCATCCTAATTGTGCATGTGCAGAGAGAAGTGAGAGAATATTTTTCCTCTGTCTGCCTGGCAGTCAAACAAAATTGAAAATAATTCCGAACAGGAAACTTACTGTTTTTATAGATGTCAAAAAGGACACAAATAACTTGTGTAATGAGTTGGATACCGTGGTGGAAGAGACATCGGGTAAAATGGCGGTAAAACCCAGAATTTATTTATTTCTACGTCTTGAAAGCTTTATTTTAATTGACTTTTATACTTGACCACTGCAGAACACAAATCACCTTCATATTACTTCCAAGAACCACGCTATACATTGACATATATTGTCGTGGATCCGGGGCTCGATGCTTGCCACGAGAGGAAGTGCTCAGGTCCCTCCTGAACGCCCGGTCCTGAGGCCAATGAGCACAGGTCACTTCACGTGCCTGCAGGTTGCTGAGCAACCATGAACGCCGATTGGTACTGCCAATCCTGGCAAGGTTACACTACTTCACGTGATACCTTACCTGTGGACGGCTGCACTAACATGGGATGTGTTCTCTCGGTGCACACCTGGATTAATGCCTTGCGATGCAGTAAGTCTGTGCTGGCTAACAAGAGCAAATCACGTGGGGTGGAACTTCCCGGCTAACACTAGCATGTGAACTTTGCTCGATCAATGGAGGAAAAGATGTGACGAGTTGGGTACATTTTTAACACAGCCAATTTATTACAATAAAAAAAGCAACCAGCAGGCAAATATTTACAAAGACACAAGGACATGAGCAGATTTATTCCGATAGAAAAAACTTCTACAATCTTTTCACTATACAAGACAGGCACCATCAGAAACACAGCCCGAGGAAAGTTAGAGAGCAAGAGAGAGAAAGAAATTATGAGGTGTTGAGAAACTCCATGGTACTTGGCACAGCCAACAGGCCTACGCTTCTCAGTCACTTAGGAGGGGGAGGATGGAAGAAAACGAAGGGTGTCTAAGGTGTGTGATATGAGGTTAAGGTGGGGTGCAAAGAAGAAAAAATGGGAAGAGGTGTGTGTCTGTGTGGTCACTCTCTTAGCACTTTACGTCCTCAGCAGATGAGACACAAGATGAGACACAGAATGTATAACAAGACAGCTCAACAATGACGTGTGAGAAGGTTTGTAAATGTACTTCTAATGGTCAGATATGGTTTGAACGGGGTTTTTGGCGGCAAATGCTAATGAAGCTGTAAGTTGCTGAGGTCTGTGGCGTGCATGCATGCGTGAAGGAGAGGTCGTGTGTGCAAACTAAAGTGAAATAAAATAGATAAAAATAGAAAGAGAGACCTGCCGAAAAGCCCTCGCAATGCATTTTTTTTTCCAATAAACCCACGGGACTTGAGGGAATGGTTATCTAAAATGAATACTAATGAAAGAACTGCCTTGGGATCGCTGTATGTTGTATGCCATAGCCAAGGAGGAGTGCCGGCTTTGCAGAACCTAACAATATGAGAGGGTGTGGCATGTGAGAGGGTGCAGTGTCAGGGGTGAAGAAGAATCTGCCATATGGTGATGCACGATGCTGGTTGATGGTGTGTTCTTTGGTGATCAATAAAACCTCCATCTCCTAAACTGTGACTCAACATCGTCTTATTACAGTGTATCAGGGTGATGAATAAGACTGCTCCAGACACGCTAAACTTCTGGATTTTGTTTTTTGATGATTTTTAAAATCGTGATTTTATTAAAATTGAAGTATGTAACTGAACTGAAGTATGTAACTGGAGGGTGTCATGTTCGGTGATCTCTCGAGTATTTAATAAATGAAAAACATTCATTCATTCATTTATTCATTCAAATACCTTGATCTCATCCTTTGTTTTCTTCCATTTCAGGGTTCCAAGGACCTGCTAAAAAGGTTGGACTATATTGATGTTAATCAACACATTATCAGCACATCCTGATGTTTTTAACCCAATCATGCTTGAAACATTTGAAGATATTTATCATCCTCACCTTGTCGAACTGTTTGCACTTCTCAAAAACGCCAAACTTGTCGTCTCCATGGTGTTTTTATGTCCCACTTAATGTGAGTATACCTGGAATCGTCACTGCAGCTTGAAGGAAAGAAAGGTTATTCTAATCTTCCCGTTTAAACCCACTCACTATTTATATATTTATTTAAGATGGAAATTATCCATAAAAAATCTTCCACGTCTGGCTTCTCACAAGGCAGACGAGGCCGACTTCACTCCTTCGATGATAAAAGTTTCCCCCCAGATTAGTTCTGTTGTTTTTTTATTTGCTTCATGTTGTGTTAATTTATGTTCTTATGAGTCCTGAATGTCTTCATATATTTGTTGTTTTGTTTGTGTGTGCAGTCGAGGCTCATGGAGGAGTGAGAACAGAACTGACCCAGGATGAAAAATAACAAAAAGAACCGAATAAAGAGAGGGGAATGCCAACAGCAGGGATGAGGGAACGGACACAGAGACGGACACAGACACATGGAAAAATGATGGTGAAAAAAGATGGTGGACACAGGGGGTGAACAAGATGTGACTTATTCAGGTTACTCTTTTGTCATCATGTATATGTCTGATGTTGGCTTAATTGTTGGGGTGGCATGTTTTGGATCCTATGGTCCTGAGTTGAAATCCTGCTCTTCTGTTGAATTAATACCAGGTGGGGTTAACTCGGCCTGTCATCCTTCTGAGATCGGCAAAATGAGTGCCAGTATGCTGGTGTACGATGTCGGAGTGGCGACCAGTTCAGGATTGTGCCCAATAGCCAAGCAGACTGCTTTAGCAGCACCAACGCTCTGCACAGAGTATGGTCCCAATGTCCTCCTCCGCCTCATTTGTCGTCATGTGCTTGACTCTTCTCCTCCCTTGATTTCCTTCCCCATTTCTGATCTATAAATGAACAGTTGTGGGTTGAGTGAGGGAGGAGGGTCATTATAAATTCCATTTGTATTATTAGTGGGACACAAACTTCATGAAGTTCCTTTAAATCTTGACAAACGCTGTTTTGTTAATTGTTTTACGACACATGGTCTGGTTTCTTTCTCCAGATCTCAAATCACAATCTTTGTTTCCTTCTCACTTTCTTCTCTGCATATCTTCTTCACATTCCCTCTTCTGATTGAATCGTTTCTCAAACAGCCATACCCCTCACTTTTTCAGTCCTCACCTCCTCATCTCCTCACCCCTTATCTCCTCATCTCATTCCTCATCCCAACACATTTTGTTCCCTCCTTTGTGATCCTCATTTTGAGTTTGTCTTGTTTTGTTCATTCCTTTCTCTCTCTTTATTTTCGTTCTCTCCCATCCTCCTCACCTTCAAGCCATGATAAATTTTTATCATGGCTTTATCCTCACCTCAAAGCCAGAATAAAATATGCATTGTTGAGATCTCTTTTGTTCATTGATACACTCGAAGTCTCAAACATCCTTGAA
The DNA here is from genome assembly GCF_056783735.1 of Eptatretus burgeri. NCBI lineage: Eukaryota > Metazoa > Chordata > Myxini > Myxiniformes > Myxinidae > Eptatretus > Eptatretus burgeri. Next base: position 149,773,892 of record NC_140962.1, on the reverse strand, counting down.
TATTCTGTTCTGCTCATTTCTCGTGTTCCACGTGGTCTAATTTCTTCTTCTCTCCATGTCCATCTGTGTGTGCTCTCTGCTCATCTTTCTCCAACTCCAACTCCTCGTTTTTATTCCTCATATTCCTTTCGAAACCATTTCAAAAGAGTTCATGGAAAACCTTATCCCACACTTTCTTTATAAAAAGGACATGGAAGGGTCTTTTCAACCCTTGGTTTGCGTTTCCGAGCAAAACCTATATTTATTTCGAGCCGCGAATTTTGTTCCCTTTCTTCTGTCTATCTCCTGGCAGGAAGTCGAGTCCAGAGCCAACTGACTCCCGTGTCTGTTGCTTGCCTCGTGCACTTTATCGCTTCTTTCAATCAGGTCATTAATTTATTTTTTCTCCAAAGCATACCTCATTCTCTTCAACCCTCACTGACCCACTCTTTCCATACTGTCCATAGTTTTTGTCTGCCTGCTTCCTTTGTACTCATTGATTGAGCTCCTCCAGAATCTAGACTTTTGAATAAAAATATAAAAATGCACTCAATTTGTTTTACACTTGCAAATACCACCCATCACTTCACTGACGGGAACACTGACATGGCGGGGGGCGGGGCGGCAACGTGGGGGGAGATGGAGGTGGGAGGGGGAAAGAGAGCGGGGAGGGGGAGCGAGAAGTGCAGTGGAATGAGGAAGTGGTGGGGGTGGGGGGTGGGGGGTGGAGGAAAGGGAAGGCAGACATGTGGTGGAACATCAATTCAAATTCATAGTGTCTCATCAAAATGATTCTGCATGGAATAACAGTGAAGATGGAAACAAAATAATGTTTGAAATCCATTTTATATCGGTCAAACTATAAACACCTCTCAGACACGTCCGAAGACAAATTCCCGTGGACATAAACACCACCCGGACACAAACTCTCATCCGGACATGTCTTGAGTCAAACCCCACCTGGACATAACCACCATCCAGACACATTCGAAGATATGCATCCGAGACAAAACTCTTGTCCAGACCAAAACACCTCCCTGATACATTCGTTGACAGCACTGCACAGATATAAATACCGCCTGGACGCATCTGGAGCCAAGCTGTCCTGAGACAAACACTGCCTGGACATGTTCAGAGCCAAGCTGTCCAAAGACGAACATCGCTCGGACACGTCCGGAGATGAATACCACCAAGAGACAAACCCTTCCTGGACATAACCACCGTCCAGACATAATGAACATCCGGATGCAGAGAGATAGAGATAGAGATATAGAGAGATAGATATCAAAGAGAATATGTCATGCTTTGTGAAACACGCACACACACACCCACACACCCACACACACACACACACACACACACACACACACACACACACACACACACACACACACACACACACACACACACACACACACACACACACACACACACGCACACAAGCTTGGCCGATATTGGCAATTTTTCGGGAATCGGCAGGTTGGAGTCAGTGTGATTAACGACTGCAGTACGTACTGTATAAAACCCAGAAGCCTTGACGAGCTTTCACCGAAAAACAGTCATATATATATATATATATATATATATATATATATATATATATATATATATATATATATATATATATATATATATATATATATATATATATATATATATATATATATATATATATATATATATATATATATATATATATATATATATATATATATATATATATATATATATATATATATGAGCCTGGTGTTGGCGCAGTGGTTAGGGCAGTGGCTTGGGATCCAAAAGGTCCTGAGTTCAAGCCCCGTTGGGCCACTGAATTAATACAGCAGGGGGTTGACTCAGCCTGTCATCCTTCCGAGGTCGGCGAAATGAGTACCAGTATACTGGGCCGGTGTATACCCCGGTTAAAATAGGTGTACCATATCCCTGTGTCGTAGGAGGCGACCAGGGTTGCGTCAGGAAGGGCATCCGGCGTAAAACATGTGCCAAATCACGATGCGGATCATACGGATGATCCGCTGTGGCGACCCCTAACGGGAGCAGCCGAAAGAAGAAGAAGATATATATATATATATATATATATATATATATATATATATATATATATATATATATATATATATATATATATATATATATATATATATATATATATATATATATACTAGCCAAACCCGCTTTCCATGCAAAGTTTATAAAGTGAGGGTTCGTTCAGATGTCAATATATCCAGTGTTCACAATGTGATTTGTGGAATTTCTTTATATACGTTTCTTGTTCCATTTTTTGTGTCAAATGCACTTTCTGAGGTGGTCAGCATGTGCAGAAGAGGGTATCACATTGCAGACGCTGTTTTCGAGGAGTGGCATTATGCCTCTCAGCAGTGACTGTCTGTCGACGACAGACTTAATGACATCAGCAAATGACCGATGTCATGACGTCATTACGCCTCAGCGGTGACGTCACCCGTCGCCATGCAAATGAATGTAAAAATTAGAAAATCGCCAAAAATTCCCAAACCTCTCCGTCTGGCGCAATCTCACATACCCTATCCTGTACAATAGACCGCAGAGCACCCGCATGTCGAAAGTGGTGACAATCCGTCGAGCAGTTTCGGAGGTGATATGTCCACAAAATATGGCTTAGCATATCAATATAATAATGTTTTAGGGAGATATTCACAAACATTAATCTTTATAATTCAGGTGCATGTGATGGGTGGAAAAAAAAAAAATTGGCTCTGTAATTTAGACAATACGCTAATAAGACAAAGAGCTCAGAAATCGGGCATTATCAAATATATATTTGCTTTGAAACTCACAAAGACAAACATTTAACCTTTGTAAAGCAAATCCAATAACCAAATGCTTTAGAAACAGGTGCCGAGGGCAAAGGAAAACCTGATGGAACCTCCTTAAGATATGGGATGAAACTTTTCCACCACGGCACCCGTCACAGGCATGGCATGTCCACACACCAATGGAGAGTCCGTACAGATCCAAATCTACCCATATGTACCACGTTGGTGTTTGCTGTATGCGTACCTCTACCTTGTCGTAACTGTCGGCTGTGCATCCCGATCGGGACACGAACTGTCATTATCAACTGACACGAAAAGTCCTGGACAACTCGGTAAGTGGCTTGAGCTCAAGCAATTACTCCAATGAAATACCTGGCTTGGCAACCGATTACCTTTTGCCGATGATACAACTATGCACACAGAAATGCCCGTTCATTGTCCGAATTGGACAAATCAACTCTTCTTTTCGTAGTTGGAACTGCTGATACTTTCGAATCTGGAGCTTACATTTTGTAGTTCTGCTCGTTTAAGAAACTCTCTCAGTCATTCATAATATGCACAAATGAAATATTGCCATGAACGCTGGTGTTTCCAGGTCTTTATAAGCACTGCAATATACCCAGCGATTTGTAGCTGTGATGAACAGGCATTCAATAATATGAGTGAGGAAAGTGAAAAAAATAAACTTTGTCATAAATCGTTGCGGCCTGTTCAACGTCAGAGCATGGTTGAGCAGGCCAAAAAACATGGCGGTTTTAGACCCCAGCGAGGTTACCCAGGATACGCCTTTAGACCCCAGACAGTGAGGTGGCCAAGGATGGTGAAGGATATAATTAAATAAGTCCATTAATGATCTTCAAAAGGGGTGTTTTAATTATCCCAAACACCCAATTTTCACTCTTACACTTCCTTGGAGTTTTCTAAGAATGCATGCAAAGTTTCAGGCTGCTAGGTTTTATCGTTTTGGAATTATGGAGGAGACACACACACTGACGCGCGCGCACGCACGCACGCACGCACGCACGCACACACACACACACACACACACACACACACACACACACACACACACACACATTGCCTTTTATTAGTGGAGATTTTAAATTATTTACCACTCTTTTAAAGATAACTTGTTTTGTTATGTAAAAAATGTATGATTGTAACAATATTGTCGCCTTCAAAAAATTGTTTAACTGATGTTTGTCCTTTTTATTCCAAGGCTCGAGACTATGTCAAACTTTAAATCTGTGAAGATCACACCGCTCACTGTTCTGGACTTCTCGAAGGAGGAGAAGAATTTGGACGTGCTCATCAAGCTCAATAAGAACTTCCTGGAGAAGATACAGAGTAAGTGACACAAACTGGGCATTTCATCAAGAAAACAAGAAGGGAACACAAAACGTGACAAATATGGAAGGAAAACGGGAAGAGAAAAGTCAAGAAAAGGAACAAATAGCAATGTTTTTTTTTTTTTTCCTATTTGTATACCAAATCATGGCTCAGGAAGAGTAATGTCACAGAGGGCAAAAAGCCAACATGGTTTTGGTGGGGCAACAGGTGTACACAGCAGTTGGATGCAACAAGCTAGGTAACCATCGAACAGGAAAAAATAACTTAAGATGGGAGGGCAGGAAATATCCTCACCTGAAATCACAAGGCTTCAGTGAGGTGGGGTTCACAAGGGCAGAAATATTTGCAGGTAGTGATTGGTGGTGACACGATATGCTGGTATAACATGTACTTAAAGTCCCTGGATGGAAAATTTGGATTGAATCATCTTCGGAAAGCAGTTCCACAAATCGAATGAAGGAGTGGATATTTGCAGAAAGTCGAATTATTGGGAGTTTGACCAGAAGGGGTTACTGTAACAGCTTGGTCATCCTCGATAATCTTCGGATGGTCAGAGGTCGAAGAGAGCAGAGAAAGGGATCAATACTGGACGAAATGGGAAATAACAGAGAGTCTACCAACCTCTGCAAAGTGAGAACAGCAGGTCTTGTGCTTTATTCTTGTCATGCGAGATGACAATAATATTGATGGTTTTAGATTCGAACTATTCCAGGAGAGACAGATGTGTTGTGGAGGTGCAAGGCCATTGGACAGACCATTAATCTGATGTGCTATGGACAAAGCCTTTGAGGTTGTGAATAGTTTTAGTTACCCCACGCATGCAAAGCAAAAAGTGGGGTGAAGGAATTTCTTTATTTCCATCCATCTGTCTGTCGAATCAGCTTATGATCATCAGTTTATGATCGAGTAACAACTTAATTAAATTGAATGCTCTATTTTGAACACTAATCAGAACATGAATTGGAAGACGTCTTTCGTTTTACCGAACTTTTGCTCTGAATTCGTCCTGATCGCACATGCGCAGAGAGGAGTGAGATTAATTTTTTTCCTCTGTCTGCCTTCCTGGTACTCAAACAAAATTGAAAATCAATGTAATTTGGAAACTTCCTGATTTTTTTAAGGACATAAATTGCTCAAACAACAGACACGAAGATCGAATGTGACGTGTTGGATTGAGTGATGTACTAGACAATGGGTAAAATGGTGGTAAAACCCAGATTTGAATCATAAGTTAATTTGTTCATTTTTTTGTATTTTTATTCAATGTCGAGGCTCGTATAAGAGCTGACACACAGAAAGTATAATAAGGAGAGCAGGAGACGAGAGGAACGGGAGAGGGAAGCCCAAAACAGTGGGGAACAGAGACATGAGAAGATCTGTGGAAGGGAATGGAATGGGGGTGAGGTACACAGGGTAAACAAGATTGAACTACAGGGACTTTCAGGAAGGAAAGCAGGGAATTTGAAGGAGGTGGGTTTGGGGTGGATTCACGGGGGTTCACCAGAAGGTGGTTGCTGGCAGACCTTCAGTGCCCTGCAGAAACATGGGCGGGACAGATATCAGACAGAGTGGGGTGGGGGGCGGGGCGAGGCCGGAGAGACAGTGAAAGATAGAAAGACCGCTGCCCTTCCTGCGGTGAGAGAGTGAGAGACCCAAAGACTCAGCCTTATGGTGGGAGATGCCAATGATCCCAAATGCCTTGGTTTCCACAGCGTAAAGCTGAGAAAGGTGAGATGTGGGAGCACCAGCCCAGAGAGGGGAAAGCAGGATTCCATCAGGCTGCAGATGAAAGCTTTGTCAGGAGGTAAGGTGTCCCAAGGAAGGACTTTGCACGATGGAGGATGCCCAATCGGTGATGAGCTTTGGAGGCCAGCTTAGAGGTGTGGCTTTCTCAGCAAAGATCATGGCAGATAGTGAGGCCCAAAAGTTTGAATGAAAGGATTTCTTCAAGGGGATTGTTGAGAAGTAGATGGGGGGTGGGGGGTGTTCCAGACAGTCCTTCTCGAGAGACATAGTGAGTGTGTGAAATTTGTTAGGATTAAAAGAAGACATGTTCCACGTGTTAGAACAGCTTGTGATTTTATCTTCATCTGCAGAGAGTGAAGAGGCTGCTGCTTGCCGATCTGAAGGATGACAGATGGTATGGCAAGAGGGTGGAGTCATCAGTAAATAGAAGAAGAGTATTTTCCAGAGAATCAGAGAGATCAGTGTTGAAAATGAGAAAAAGCACTGGGCCCAGAACACAACCTTGAGGAACTCCAGCCGAGACAGGAAGAGGGGCGAGTGAATTCCATGAAGGGCCACACGTTGGCTGTGACACGAGAGGAAGTCTGCGAGCCATGAGTGGAGATTCCCTTGGATACCGTTTGAAGAGAGTTTGGTGAGCAGGGCGGAGTGCCAGACCATATCGAAAGCTGGTGATATATCGAGGGAGATGGCTCTGATCTCATGTCTGGCATTGAGAACCTCCATCCATTGTTGCGAAAGCAGGAGCAGTCCTGGGTAGAGTGACCTGCTTTGAATCCAAATTGATGACCAAAAATCAGGCCATTGGAGAAGAGGAAGGATTTAATGTTGGAAGTGATGATTGATTCCATAACCTAGCTGATGATTGGGAGAAGGCTAATTGGTCTGTCATTGCAAGAATCTGTTTTTTCGCACCATTTTTATGCAGAGTGGTAATGTTTGCTGATTTCCATGCATATGGCAGATGATCTTGAGCAAATGAGAGGGTGAATAGAACCGAGGGAGTGTGAGCAAGAGCAGCAGAGGTTTTTTGGACATCTGGGCAGATGCCGTCTGGACCGGTTGCAGAATCAGTCGAGGTTTGACACTCTCCACCTTGTCACGAGAAAATAACACAGAGTCCAGGAACAGCTGAGTGCAACTGGGTAAGGTGGGTACAGAAAGCGATGGGTTTTGGGGACAAGATTCAGAAGCAAACAAGGAGTTTCGGCATTCACCCTTTTCACGTGCAGTGTCAGCTGAGCGGCCATTTGAGGTGAGGGAGGGGATGGAGGAGGAACATACACCAGAAACAGACTTAACTAGATGCCTCCAGGATTTGGAGGAGGCAGACATGTTTGAAAGTTCGGACTTGAGATTAGAAAGATGTTGTTTCCTGGCTCTTCTCAGGCTGGACACACACTTGTTACTATCTTTGTGGAGGAAACTGAGATTGCCTTCAGTTCTATTTGCCTTCCATGAGGCGAAGGCAAGTTGTTTCAGGACAACTGCCTCACCGCAAGCTTCAGTGTTCCATCGGTGGGAGGAAGGGAAGGACAACTGAAGACAAGATGGGATAAATCGGACGGGAAGGACAACTGAAAACAAGATGGGATAAATCTGTGCATGAGAGAGCAAATTTCTTGAAACAATTCCCAGGATGAGTTGATGTCAGAGAAAGTTGAGATGGGAGACCAGTCGAGAAATTTGATGGCTGCTTGAAGTCCTTGCCTGTCGGCCTGAGTGAAATGCCAGACTCGACGGCACTGAGGTGGTTCTCTCATAACAGCCAGAGAGATGTCCACTTTGACAAGCATGTGGTCAGATGAACCGATTGGATCAGAGGAAGAACAGCAGACGTTTTCTGGTACATTGGTGAAAATCAGATCCAGAAGAGATGGAGTACCGTTGGTTGAGATCCTGTTCGGGAAGTTGACAGATTGTGTCAGTCCCAATGAGTCACAGAAGTCTTTTTCCAAAGTGCCATGGTAGGTGAGGGAGGTACGCACACCGAGCCAACTGACATGATGACAATTTAAGTCGCTACATATGAGGAAGAGGGAGTTGGGATGAGAGCACAGAAGTTGGTCCATGTTTTTGGCAAGCGAGTTGTAAATGGAGTCATCACTGTTTGGTGGACGATGCAACACACATATAATCATGAGGTGGGAGTGCAGGGGAAGCCGTAACCAGATGTATTCCTGGGGATGGGAGGAGAGAGGGTAGTGCGTAGATTGTGAGGAATAGAGTTTTTGCTGAAGAGAGCAACTCTGCTGCCATGACAAGGCTCAGGTCTGTCATACCGGAGGAGGGAGTAACCAAGGGGAGATACCAGCGAGTCAGACATCTTGAAGGAGTAAAACTTCTGTTGAACAGATTTTGTCTGGTTTGTCAGTGGCAACCTGCATGGAAAGATCTGTCAGGTTTGATTGAAGGCCTCAAATGTTTGAGGTTTACACTGTTAAGGAAGATAGAGGGGAGGAGGCTTTGGGTGCAAGGGAGGGGGAGGGAGGAGGGGGGGAGAGTGGAAGAGAGAGACATTGACAGTGTTTGGGGGATTACAGAAGAGCTTGGGGAGAGGGCCAGATGAGAAGAGGAAAAGGCTCGGTGGTGGTGATGAGGCACAGTGGGGAGTAATGAGAGGGGGCAGAGGGAAGTTGAAGATTGGAGGAGGTGGAGGGATGAGATGGAAGAGAGAAGGCAATGGAAGGAGGCAGCTTGGAAGATGTAACAGGGGGGGGGACTTTGAGAAGGGTGTGTGAGGGGGAGATTGAAGGGTGAGAGGGGTGAGTTGAGGAAGAAGGGTGAGAAGGAAGCTTGGAGGGGGAAGAGTGTGAAGGTTGCCTTGAGAGGGAGGGGAGACGATGAGAGCAGGCACGGCCAAGGTGCAGGTTTGCGATGGGAGAGGTGGGGAGCGGGGAAGGAGAAGACATGGCAGTGGTATGGTGAAGTCGGGAGTCGGCAAGGAGAGTTTCAATATTTGAGGGGTTGGGGAAAGTGGGAAGTGTGAGAGGAAAGAAAGAGCATGTTTGAAATGTTGAATGTACTCATTGAGAGAGTGAGATATCTGTTAGGTTAGATTGGAGTCCACAGATGTTAGAACGCTTTCATAATACATCCAAGAACCATGCTGTATGTTGACATATAGCAAGAGTTTTGTTTTGATCGTCACCATGCGCATGGGTGACATAACAACATGGCTGCCTCTGTTATGTTCAGTTCCCATGTGGCAAGCTTCTTTGTCAACATTTTAAAATGGAGTGATTGCTTGAGGACTTAAGCCCCTTGGTGAGCGCTCTTCAAGAAAATTGGGAACTGAACATGGCCTTGGTGTTCATGGGGCTCGATGGTGGTTGTTGGCGGTTAAGCATTGGAGATGGCGAGCCCGGCGGAACTTCAGGGCTGCCTGCTGAATGTGCTGACCGAGTTGTTTCATGGAAGGCGTGAACTGGGGCCATGTTGTCACCCTCTTCCTGTTCAGAGTTGGCTGCACTGGCACACATGGGATCGCTCACTTTACGCGGGTCTGACGACATGGAGAACGACCTTCATTCTTGGATCGTTGCTAATGGTCGGTGGTTTCCTGCATCTCTTGCTGGAGAGCTTTTCTCATTGCCGGTGGTACTTTGATGTGGTTGGGGCAAAGCCAATGAGGCAGTGCTTCGCATGGGTTTCACATGGCTTGAGTTTGGCCGAAGACTGCTGCTTGGCTGGTTTCGCGAGTGAGTGGCGGTGGTGCTGGCAGCGCACCTCCTCTGTTCCTTTTTCAAATTTGGCACTGTATAGTGTATAGTGTGGTTCTGCTGCCAAAAACATTTTTGTTATGAAATGGAATTTGCGTTTTGAATTATCTGCTTATTTTTATGATTGTGGTGTCGTCCACCAGACGGCGGTCTCCTTGGGTTAACGTTAACCCGAGGCAGTCCCTTCGGTTGGGTGCCTGGGGTGTCCTATCCCTAAAAGAGGATGATCACCTGTCTCTGTTATCATCTGAGCTCAAGCATTTGGACATTGGTATTGCAGCACTCTCTGAGGTTCGGTGACCGGATTGTGGCGAGATCATGACAGGTGGTTACACCTACCATTGGTTTGGTCGCTGTGATGGTTACCATGACCAATGAGTTGATGTTGCTGTGTCCAATAAGCCGACTACAATGATAATTGAGGTAACACTGGTCAACGAGCGTATTATGAGACGAAGATTCGTCATTTCTTGGGTGTCATATCCATGGTCTCTATATATGCTCCGACTGAGGCGAGTGATCTCACCGTGAAGGACGGATTCGAAAATACGCTCGAGTCTGTGCTTGATCAGTGCCCCAGGCGAAATATTCTTCCAGTCTTGGGGGATTTCAATGCATCAATTGGAACTAATAGGGATGGTTGAGGAGTGCCTTCAAGACCACCATCATTGATGCTGCCAGTACATGTTTTGGAACTCAACGTAGGGCGAAGAAGAATTTTGTGTCTCAAGGAACACGAGATACCATTGACCAGAGTCATTGGGCCAGGCTGAATGGCAGAGCTGAGCTATTCAGAGAGCTGAGGCGTAAAACTGTACGTGCACTAAGGGTGGACAAGGAGGCCTATGTCCGAGATCTCTGTGAGTGGGTGGAGGATCACTTGTGGTCAAGTGATTCTCGTCCAACTCACAAGGGAGTTCATGCATTGCGTTCCTCCAAGCCCGTTCCTCGGTGTACTCCAGTTCGAGCAGGGAGTTGGGGCTCTTGACAGAGGAGTCTGAAGTGGAGGGCAGCTGGGCCAGTTGCTTTGGCTGCCTGTTCCAGGCTGATCCACCAGCTGTTGATTTGGATGTCAAGGGTGTTGCTATCCCTATTGCTGACCCTCCAATCAACTGTGATCCACGTTCGTTGGCGGAAACACAGGCTGCGGCGAACCGGTTGAAATGGGGTGAAGTTCCTGGGATCTGTAGCATCCATACTGAACTTCTCAAGGCTGGTGGAAATGCTGCATTCGTGTTGTTGCATGCAGTTCTGTGCTCTGCCTGGAACACAGGCATCATCTTAACTGACTGGAAGAGGGGCCTTTTTGTCCCTCTCTGGAAAGGTAAGGGTAATCACCAAGACTGCAACAACTACCAACAGGTGACGCTGCTCTCAGTGCCGTGCAAGGTCTTTGCTCGGATTATTATTGAGAGGGTTCACCACCAGCTCCTTCAGCACCAGCGTCCAGAGCAGTCAGGTTTTACTCCAAAGAGGTCAACAATTGACTATCTTTCCTTGCTCTTTGGGTCCTCACCGAACGCAGATGAGAGTTTTGCAGGGGCTGCTTACAGCCTATGTTGATCTCTGTAAAGCATTTCATTCAATAAATTGGGATGCCCTCTGGAGAAATCTTGGTGTTCATTGGGTGCTTCCAAAACTGATCAATCTGATGTCTGAACTAAACTCTGGTTTTGAGAGTGCTGTGAGATGTGGTGATACAGGGGTGTGCACTGGCCCCACACTTTTCAGCACTTGTATGGACTGTATTCTGGGGAGGATGTCAGAGAGAACAAGTTGTCATGTGTTATTTGGGAATGTCAAGATCTCTGACCTTGATTTCGCAGATGGTGCAGTCATCTTTGCGGAGACTCCAGATATCCTTTTGGGGTCCATCGAGGTGCTGAATGAGGAGTCTGAGCCACTGGGAATATGGGTTTCCTGGGTCAAAACTAAGATCCAGGCTTTCAATGGGCATCTTGGATGCTGCTGTCTTGTCTGTACCTGTTTGTGGTGAGGATGCTGACGTCATGGAGAGATTCGCTTTCCTTGGCAGTGATATTCATGTCTCTCATGACTGTGAGCCAGAGGTCAGTCGATGTTTGGGTCGGGCCTGTGGAGTCATGGATTCACTGGATCATGTGGTGTGGCGCTGCCAGTACTTGTGCGGGAGGACGAAAGTCCGAGTCTACATCCAGTCTTGCTTTTGGATGTGAGACTTGGATTCTGACCAGGGATCTGAGACAAAGACTTTGTGTCCAACGAGCGGTTGCTGCGAGAGACAAGTAAAATTTGTTACCTGCATTGTCCGTGAGCGTCAGCTGTGGCTGTGTGGACATATGGCTTATTTTCCTGACGCTGATCCTGCTCACCAGATTCTCTCAGTGAGGGAGCCTTGTGAGTGGAGGAGGCCATTGGGCTGACCACGTCCCTCATTGTTGCAGCAGGTTGAATAGCATCTCAAGGAGATGGGGATGGGCCAGACATCTGCCTGTGGGATGGCCATACGGAGGCCCCTGGAGTACCGGCGGAAAGTGGACGCAGCGACTTGCGCTCTGGTGCATGCTCCCAATCCTGACCTCTCACGCACACGCACACACACACACACACACACACACACACACACACACACACACACACACACACACACACACACACACACACACACACACACACACACACACACGGTAAATACTAAAAACGATATTTTATTCGAAGGTATAACCTCAACTTATAACTGATAAGCAATTGACTGATTTCCGAACTGCCCGGATCATCAGCTGGCACCGTTTTTCATCGAGGTTTCTATCCTTTCAGTCCAGAACATCTCCAAATGGTGGATCCACAACCCCAGTCGCAGGTCCACATCAGTAGATTACTCAACATCAGTGGACCCACAACCTTAAGGTTGTGTCAAGTCAATCAACACAGTAATGCAATGTCCTTATTCATACTTATTTAATCATTACTTCTATTTTAAGTGTTATGACATATGACTCACTTTAATCATACACAACTTTATCTGATAATATATAAAGTGATAAACACTTTACCTTGCAGGCATGTCCATAACACAGCACCTCCGTCTTGCCATCGACTCAAACTGTCATTCAAATATTCAATACTGTCATTAACAACCCATGTTAACATGCTGCATTGCGTATCCGAGCAACCACCAAGCACCATTGAGAAATGGGGCCAAAATCAACATATAGCACGATATTTCAAAAAGTTGTGGACGAATTATGACAAAAGTTGGTGGATGAGTTTTTCGGTGATGAGAACAAACGATAAGATTTTGGTTCAGGTCCGGATTCAGATGTGACCTATCAGTGGGATACAAAACGTAAACTGTTCAGCCTTTGCGGAGGTGTGCGCTCGACCAAGTGTGGTTCTTTTTTTTTTTCTTTTTTTTTTTTTTGTATACCTTGTCCAGGCTCGTATGAGAGCTAACACACAACTCACAGCAAGGGGGCATGAGACAAGAGGGGCGGGAGTGGAAGGGACAAAACAGTGGGCAACAGACACATGAGGTGAACTGTGGAAGGGAGAGGGATGGGGATGGGACGGGGAACATGGGGATTGGACGGGGAACATGGGGAAGAGAAGATGGACATTACAGGGACTTTCAGGAAGGAAAGCAGGGGAATTGAAGGAAGTGGGCTTGAGTGGATTATCGGGGGTAGAAAAGATCGAGGATTTGGATGGGGGAAGATAAGAGGTGGTGGTGAACAGCTCTTTTGAAAGCCTGGAGGGAAGAATGGGACAGAATAGAGTGAGGAAGTTTATTCCAAAGGCGGGAAAAAAGAGGAATGAAAGAGTGAAGATGAGCAGTGATTCGTGATTTTGGTAGTTTTACCAGAAGGGGGTTGTTGGCGGACCTTGAGCGCCCTGTGGAAATGTGGTGGGGACAAATCGCAGAGAGAGCAGGGGAGGGCAAGGCTGGAGAGGAGACGGCAGAAGACAGAAAGACCACCGACCAACCTGCGGTGATTGAGTGAGAGGCCCAAAGACTCAGCTTCATTGCGGGAGATGCCGATGATCTTAAATGCCCTGGTTTTGACAGCGTGAAGCCGAGAAAGGTGGGAGGCAGGAGCACCAGCCCAGAGGGGAGAGCAGTACTCCATCAGGCTACAGACAAAAGCTTTGTAAGTGGTCAGGAGCTCATGAGGGCTGAGGAAGGACTTTGCAGGACGGAGGATTCCCAGTCGGCGACTGGCTTTTGAGGCGAGGTTGGAAATGTGACCCTCCCAGGAAAGGTCATGGCAGATAGTGAGACCCAGAAGCTTGAAAGAAAAGACTTCTTCCAGAGGATTGTTGAGAAAGTGGATGGGGGGGTTTTCTAAACGGTCCTTTCGAAGAGACATAGTGGGAGACATTCTTGTTAATAAGACAGAACACACAATTGTACATCATTAAAATTGTTATGATAAAGGAACATTATGAACCAGAAATACAAGAGGAACAGTATATAAATCCTTTCCATACATTGAAAAATTCATCACATGAAGTCCACAAAGTTATAATCTGGGATGAAGGGGGACCGGACAGTCAGGGAGAGAAATCTTTTTTTGTGCTGAGAACAAACACTTTACAGGTCAATGAGGTCATGAGTTGAGATTGTGAAGAATCAGGACATGAACTTGATGTTTGTACAAAACTTCACAGCCAAGTCAATGAAACTGATCATTCATTCACCGTTTTATTCTTCTCATCAACTGGAATTGTAATGGTTTGTGAAAGTGGAGGATCTTTGTGTAAATGTTGTTAAAATGAATATTCCACGGTGAAGTGTTTATGTAACATCACAAATGAAGCAGAGACGTTTGGGTAATATTAACAGGTGTTGTGTATAAACAACAAAAGTTGTTTTTTACAGGTGCACTGTCCTATCACGTTGGTATCGACAGATTAATTTCATCAAGAACGACCTCACATTAACAAAAATCATTCATATGTAACTTAAATTATTCACATGTTCCAAGAATCATGTTGCTCAAGACATGTGTTTGTGTGTTCTCTTGGATTCAAAGTTAACAGGAACTTGAGTTCTTCCTCTGGTTCCAGTTAAGAACGAAAGGTTCAGGTCTGTCTTGTGGAGAAAACGAATTGGGGATCATTCAATTTCAGTACGGTCGAGGGTCGTGAATACAATGTGAAATTTCCTTCATGAATCAATGAAAATTAAATTATATTTTAATACAAAATGGAGATTCCATTTCTCTTCCCTTGTGTTTGTTGTATTTAGATATTTGGCTAACAACAACAACAAACAAAAAAATCTTCATAAACCTAAAAACAAGATAATTTAACATTCTGTAATTTTTGTTCATTTTTACTCACTTCCACAGAAGGGCTGGAGGAGCATCTGGTGGTGGTGGAACTGGATCGCAACAACTTGAGAAGTGTTTGTAAGTGAAGGGAAATGGGGAGGGAGTTCTTCTTCTTCTTCTTCTTCTTCCCCCTCCATTTTCAGATTTTTTTTTTTAATTCCATATTTCCTCCTTTTCATTCTTTCTTTTTCTTATGTTTTAATTCCCTCTTTATATTTTCTTTCACTTTATTTCACTGCCCTCTTTCCAAGTGTCACCTGACCCAAAGGTTGTTTAATTGAACGATGTCCAATCAGGAGGTGGGTACAGTCCAAACTTGTGTTGATCTCACAGGTAAAGTAGAAGTGATAAACACAGGACAGAACAGAGTTGAACAAAATAAAACAACTGATTAATTCTCTTTCTCTTTCTCTCTTTTTTTCTCTTTCGCTCTTTTTTTCTCTTTCTCTCTTTTTTTTCTCTTTCGTTCTCTCGTTCTCTCTTTCTCTCTTTCTCCCGTTCTCTTGTTCTCGAACTTTCTTGGCAATTACTTGTTCTCCAAGCAAATGCAACCTGTCGCTTCACTGATGGGAATATTAAGAAGAGGGGGGAAGTAAGAGAGAGAGAGGATGGAGGGAAACCATGGAGGGTGGAGGACTGAGGAGAGGTTGGGGAGTGATGAGGAGTAAGGTAAGGCAGCATGAGGGGAGCACAAGGTAAGGCAGTGTAATAGAGAGTCCATTCGGACACAACCACTGTCCGGACACGCCACAGATAAGCACCATCCAGACATGTATGGAGATAACCACTGTATGGATACATGTGGAGATAACCACCATCTGGGCATAACCACCATCCAGATACGTTCAGAGGGAGATAGAGATAGAGACAGGAATAGAAGGGGGGGGGGCATTCTGGCAGATGTAATGACCAGTTTAACAGTACACAAATTGATGACTCACCCTGCCTGTGAAACACCAACATGACAGTTTATAGTTGGGTCGGGATTCAAACCCAGGCTCGACTGCTAAGAGCAAGCACGTTTACCTCTCAGCTTTCCTGCCGTGATGTGGTGATTCAATACTTCATAACAACTGAAAACATTTTTACTCATTGTGATTATATAATTTAATTTACCTTCCTACCTCTGGTATCGAACCATGGTATCGCCATTGAAACTTGAAGAACACGTGCCAAGTGGTTTCACCAAGCACTCCACGAAACGGTTGAAGAAACTTTAAAAATGAAGCGTTTAATTTATGTTTGTATTTATCAATGCCAAAGTGATGGGCCTTATCATGGACGATTGTGCAAAAAGGGGAAACATCGTGTAAAATAAAATCTCACATTTTCAGCGAGCCAGCCACCGCCAGTTGCACCGCAGAACAACAAGTGGCCAACGCAGGTGAGTAGCCCTAACTTTTGTTTAAGTCGATTGAGATAAAGTGTTCAGTGACAGTTTGAATATTGTCGAATGGTCGCCATGTGGCTTCAGCACTCAAGGAAGCACTCCAATGAAACGGTTGATAAGAAACGGCTGGCTTGGCAAGCAATGATCCGTCAAATTAAGCTCCTCCCGGAAACGCCCAAACAATGTCCAAATTGGACAAATTAACACTTTTTGGCAGTCAGAAATGCTGCCAAGTTTAATTCTGGAGTGTAAATTTTGTAATTTGGCTTGGTTTCAGAGATTCTCGAGGCTATGGCATGTGTGGAAATGTAATGAAGCCATGAACGCTGGCGTCTCAGAATGTTTATAAGCATTGCAATGTATCCATTGATTCGTAGGTATTGATAATGTGAGTGAGGGAAGTGGAAAAAAAAAACTTTATTGTGAAGAAATCGTTGTGGCCTGTTCCAATTCAGGCCATGGTTGAGCAGGCCAAAAATCATGGTGGTTTCAGACCCCAGCGAGGAAACCCAATGTACGCCTTAACACCCCATAGAGAGCGAGGTGGCCAAGGATCGCCTGATAAAGTATATAATAAAATAAGGCCGTTAATTATCTTCAAAAGGATGTTTTAATTAACCCAAACATCCAATTTTCACTCTTGCATTTCCTTGGAGTTCCCTTTGAATGCATGCAAAGTTTCAGGCTGCGAGGTTTCATGGTTTTGGGGTTATTTGGGACACACACACACACACACACACACACACACACACACACACACACACACACACACACATACACACACACACACACACACACACACACACTGAAATTTATTGGTAAAGATAAACAGAAGCTGGATGAAATTGCTCGTTCATCTCCAGATTGTTCACAATCCAGAAGGAGTAAGATATTTCTCGATCTCTCAAACAAACATCTCGCCTCAACAAACATTGCAGAATCATATATAATAATTCATTACAAATTGAATTGTAATCAAATGTGTTAAAACCATGCACTGTACCAATACACTGCCTGACCATCACCAGCAAATAAGATTATTGCTTTCATCTTCGATAAACTCTGATCCCTCATTCACAGCTCGTGTGATGTGCACATTCACCTGGACTGGTTTATTTTTGTCATATTTTCACATTTGTATTTTTCATAGAAAGTAGTCAAAGATGAAAATATAAAAAAATTGTACACTCTGGATACATCTTCATTAATTACCCCTCATTATTCTCTTCTTTACCACATTTTATTTCTTCTTTATTCCTCCCTTCTTTATTCCTCCCATCTTATTTTTCTTTCTTCATCTATTTCCCACATCACACTTTCTCACCCTTTTCTTCTCCTTTTCCACAAATCCTTTCCCTGAAAATTTTCCTGAAAGCTTTCTTTCTGTTTTGACCTCCACATAGGTGTGTGTGTGTGTGTGTGTGTGTGTGTGTGTGTGTGTGTGTGTGTGTGTGTGTGTGTGTGTGTGTGTGTGTGTGTGTGTGTGTGTGTGTGTGTGTGTGTGTGTGTGTGTGTGTGTGTGTGTTTATAAAGCATAACATATTCTCTGCTCATTCCCTTACGCCGACCTCTCTTCCTCTCTCTTTCTCACATCCTCGCTCCACCCCCTTCTAATACAGTGCAGCATCCTCGCACAGCTCTCTTTCTCTCTTTCTCTCTTTTCGTCTCACTCCCCTCACACTTCTTTCCCCTTCCTTCACACTTCCTTCCTTTCCCCCACCCCTCCTTGCTCCCACACCCCTACTTGCTCCACCCCGCTTCCTCACTACCCACCCCTCCTCGGTCTTCCTACCTCCTCACTCTCCCTCGCTCCCCCTCCCTCTTGTCTTTTCCCCTCCACCTCCTCACTCCCCCCACTCCCCCCCTCCTCCAGTCAGCGAAGCAACGGGTGGCATTTGCTGGCATTGCAAATAAATTACAAATAAATATAATATCACCAATATTGCAAATAAATTTACACAGTGTTATGATTGAGTAAATCATCAAGATAATGATGAGCAATGACGAGATAAGGATGCAGGTAAAAGGGAGAGAAATAATGATGGAAATGAGAATGCAAGGAATGATTTGAGACCGTGATGTACAAATGTAGACTCGTTACCAAACAAGATGGCAGAACTGGAAATGTTAATGAGCAGATTGAAATTAGATGTGGTTGTGATAACTGAGACGACACCCAAGTCTAGCTCTAAGATGACAACCACACCTGCCAAATTTCATGCTTTTATTATCAAGTGCACGATAACTTCACACATTTCACATATCTGCTGGAATATACCAGGAAACAGCATTTTCACCAACTTGGAATCTGATACCCAGAGGACTATCAGAGGAGTTGCTGTGGATACAAAAGCCTCCTTGTCCAATCTAGAAGTGGGAATGGAAACATTTTTAAGAATCCCTTTTGGTGCTCTGTGTCTCACTTCATGATGAGGAGAAACTGCTTATTGGATGTGTGCACCACTGTCCATTCAGTGGAACCCAGAATAATGAAGCACTTAACAAACTTCCTGGAATGATAGTCAATAGACAGGAGTCTCATATCATAATAGTTGGAGATTTTAATTTTCTGGGTATTGATTGGGAAGTATGGTACCCAGGTGTTTCACCGCAGCACCCAGCACATCAATTTATTGAGACACTGCTGGAAATATTTTTTAAACTGCATGTCACCAAAACTACATGACACCGCAAAGGGCAGGAGCTGAGCATTTTTTGTCTGGTGATAACTAATGTGAATGAGATGATTAAATCTCGATGGAATTCCGAGCCCCACTTGGAAGTTGTGACCATTGCTGCATGAGTGTGGAGCTCAGTTTGTGCACTGTGGAAAACGGTCCCAAACATGAACCGAGATTGAAGCTTAAAAAAGGGGATTATGAGCAGATGAACCAGAAACTTATGGAGGTAAAATGGGAAGATGATCTGGCAGAGTTAAACTGTGAAGAGTCATGGTGCTTCATTAGAGATAGCATAGAGGCAACCATGGACAAATGTATTCCCAAAAGTGTTCCGACTAGGAATAGATGAAAACAGCCAAACATCACCCACAAAATAATGGCACAGTCTCAGACAGGAAGAAATGGAAGGTTAGAGAAAGTACAATGAGACAGAGTGACCTTGATCATGACAAATATGTTAAGAAGAGAAATAAACCCCACCGAATGAAAGACAAACTGGAAAGGCTTCGAGGAGAGTTTAGCTGAAAGAATAAGTACAAACCCAAAAGGATTTTGGAAATATGTAAACAGCAAACTCAAAACAAGGATTGGAGTTGGTAATTTAATACAACCTGATGGGAAAGTTACAGAGGATGATGGAGAAAAGGGAAACACACCAAACAACTATTTAGTAGGATCTGCACAGAGGAGAATTAAGTAAATGTGCTGAAACAGGAACGACGTCACATTGGACCTGCACTGGTAGATGTCAACAGGACTGAGGAGGAAGTAAGGAAGAAGCTCCTGAATCTAAATGGCAGCAACTCAGAAGGACCAGATTGTTTACACCCTCGATGTCTCAAGAAAATGATGAACACCAGCACAGGTCCCTTGAGACTGATATTCCATAAATCTTTGGATGAAGACATTTTAACTGAAGATAGGAGGATTGCAAATGTCACCCTGATCCACAAGAAAGGGGGGAAAAAACTGGTTCAAAACTACCGACCTGTAAGTCTCACTTTAGTGGCAGGAAAAATCATGGAGAGTGTTCTGAGGGATGCTGTGGTGAAGCACATGACAACACATGATCTGTTTACGGACAGCCAGCATGGACTTCCAGCTGATGATGTATGTCTCAACTACTTTGCGTCTTTGAGGAACTGCCTCGATTGATCACAGAGATCCTGTAGACATCATCTTCTTGGATTTACATAAAGCATTCGATGCTGCACCACACCGAAGGCTCCTTGAAAAAGTGGCAGCATGTGGAATTGAAGGGAAGCTGCACAGATGGATTGAGGCATTCCTATCCAGTAGAACATGAGTGGACATCAATGCGGTGAAATCCAAATGGAAATCAGTTGAAGGTGGAGTCTCCCAAGGGAGTGTACTGGGAACTTCGCTCTTCATCCTGTTCATCAATGATGTACCAGATGGGTTCATAAACTCTGTGTATATTTTTACTGATGACACTAAAATCTCAATGTAAGAAAATTTGAACAAAGCAAACAAATGGTCAGAAAAATGGCAATTCACCTTCAACTCAAACAAATGCAAAGTACTTCATGTCAGTACATCAAATACATTGACTGCTTCTCAGATGAGTGGAATAGACTTCCAGGAAGTACAAGAAGAGAAGGACTTGGGG
>NC_140962.1:149589789-149747781 GCF_056783735.1 Eptatretus burgeri | reverse complement strand
TCATATGGGTACCTTGCTTCATTTTAAACAATGAAAGTACAGATCCTCGGTTCATATTGGTACCTTGGATCATCTCACGCAATGAAAGTACCAATCCTTGGTTCATATTGGTACCATGGTTCATTTCTGCCAAAGAAAGTACACGATCCTCAGTTTCATATTAGTACAGCAATTTCATTTTACACAGTGAAAGTACCGATCCTCGGTTCATATTGGTGCAATGGTTTATATTACACATTGAAAGTACCGATCCTCGGTTCATATTGATACCTTAGTTCATTTTAAACAATGTAAGTACAGATCCTCGGTTCATATTGGTACCTTGGATAATCTCACGCAATGAAAGTACCAATCCCCTCGGTTCCTTATTGGTACCTTGGTTCATTTTCACTGTCGAAAATGCAGATCAACAGTTCATATTGATGCGTTGGTTAATTTTGCACAATGTGAGTACTGATCCTCGGTTCATATTGGTACCTCGGTTGTTTAAACAATAGAAAACACCGATCCTCGGTTCATATTGGAACCTTGGTTCATTTTACACAATGAAAGTACCGATCTATCTATTCTATATTGGTACCTTTGTTCATTTTACACAATGAAAGTACCGATCCTCTGTTCAAAGTGGTACCTTTATTCATTTTACTAGTCCATCACAGTACCGATCCTCTGTTCACTGTGGTACCTTGGACTGCATTTTACACAATGAAAGTACCGATCCTCGGTTCATATCGGGTACCTTTGTTCATTTTACACAATTAAAAATGCGATCCTCTGTTCATATTAGTGCATGGATTCCATTTTACACAATTAAAGTACCCGATCTACCTCTGTTCATATTGGTACCTTGGTTCATTTTACACAATGAAAGTACCGATCCTCTGTTCAAAGTGGTACCTTTATTCATTTTACTGAGTCAAAGTACCGATCCTCTGTTCGCCTTCATTTTACCTTGGATTCATTTTTACAACAATGAAAGTACCGATCCTCGGTTCATATGTGGAACCTTGGTTCATTTTACACAACAGAAAGTACAAATCCTCGGTTCATATTGGTACATTGGTTTATTTTCCCCATTGTAAGTACCGATCCTCGGTTCATATTGGTACCTTGGTTCATTTTTAAGTAATGACACCACTGATCCTCGGTTCATATTGGTACCTTGGTTCATTTTAAACACTGAAAGTGCAATCCTCGGTTCATATAGGTACCTGGGATAATCTCCTGTAATGAAAGTACCAATCCTTGGTTCATATTGGTACCCCTGGTTCATTTTACACAATAAAAATGGCATGCCGCTCCACACATTGTTGCAGAGATTTACGTTACAGATTTGCTGTGTTGTGTTCTCATCAGTATACAAGAAAGAAGGAATATTTCTGTAATCATCCCGGTCTTCCCAATACCTGGGAATACTTTCCATACTACTTGTGCATGTATTTAGGTTTGTCGGTCAGGAACCTTTGATTCTACCTGTGAATATCCAGTGTGACCTTCAAGGATTGAATAGATTTTCCTTCAACCACACTTTCAGGGAGATTGTTCCAATCCATGCTAAAACCCTCAGAATGAAGAACTTGCTTCTGATATCCAGTCTGGCTTCTGTCTATGCAGGTTGAATGTGAGTCCTCAGGTACTTTGGTGGATTGCCCTTATTGGGGAACATCTCTACTGGTATTCCTCATTTTAACAACCATGATCTCGTGAACTGTGATCATGTTGCTTCCTTTCAACCTGAGATAAAGAGAGTGGAGGTTTAGGTCTTGTCATCGATGTTTCAGTTGTAATACTACAGTAGCTCTGGAACCAATCTTGTTGCTCTTCACTGCACCATCTCCATTTTGTATCTCATATTCGAAAGGATATTACTGTAATCTCGGTGTGGTCTAACCAGGGTTGAGTACACTGCAGGCAGAATATCTTTTATCAAATTTGTCAATGTTCTTTTTGATAATTCCAAATCCTCTGGTTTGTTTTTAGTACAGCTGCTGAAACATGTTTGTGGAATTTGAGCTCTGAATCCATCACCATCCCCAAGTCCTTCTCTTCTTGTACTTCCTGGAAGTCTATTCCACTCATCTGATAAGCAGTCAATCTATTTGGATTCTATTTTGAAGTACTTTGCATTTGTTTCAGTTGAAGGTAGAATTGCCATTTTCTATTAGCCCATTTGTTTGCTTTATTTCAAATTTTCTGACATCAGAGATTTTAGTGTCATCAGTAAAAATATACACAGAGTTTATGAAGACCATCTGGTACATCATTGATGAACAGGATGAAGAGTGAAGGTCCCATTTTACTCCCTTGGGAGACTCCACCTTCAACTGATTTCCATTCGGATTTCACCACAATGATGTCCACTCATGTTCTGCCGGAAAGGAATGTCTCAATCCATCCTGTGGAGCTTCCCTTCAATTCCACATGCTGACACTTTTCCAAAGAGAACTAAACGGTTCGGCATTGAATGTGCTATGTAAATCCAAATACACGATGTCAAGAAGGATCCCTGTGCTGATCAGCTCCGAGGGCAGTTCCTCAAAGGCCTTAAGTAGTTGAGACATACACTGATCTGCTGGAAGTCCATGCTGGCTGTGCGTAAACTGATCATGTGTTGTCATGTGCTTCACCTGCGCCAACCCTCACTGTACTCTCCATGATTTTTCCTGCCACCAAGAAGTGAGACTTTCCAGAGGCGGTAGTTTGAGAGGAGCCAGTTCACTGCTACCCCCTTTCTTGTGGATCAGGGTGACATTTGCAATCCTCCAATCTTCAGTTAAAATGCCTTCATCCAAAAGATTTCCAGGAATATGGTGTCAAAGGACCTGTGCTGGTGTTAGATCATTTCCTTGGGGCTTCGATGGCGTCTTAATCTGGTCCCTTCTGACTTGCTGCCATTGAGATTCAGGAGCTTCTTTTCCTTACTTCCACTCTCAGTCCTGTTGACATCTACCAGTGGGGTCCAATGTGGCGTCGTTCCTGTTTCCAGCACATTTACTTTATTCTCCTGTGTCATGACCCCACTAAATAGTCATTTGGTGCTTCACCCTACTCATATCATCCTACTAACTTTCCCATCAGGTTGTAATAAATAAATGGCTCCAATCCTTGTTTTTGAGTTTGCTGTTTACATATTTCCAAAATCCTTTTGGGTTTGTACTTATTCTTTCAGCTAAACTCTCCTCGAAGCCTTTACAGTTTATCCTTGTCATCCGATTGAGGTTCTTTCTCTGCTTAACATATCTGTTATGCGAATCAAAAGGTCACTCTCTGTCTCATTTATTGCTTTCTCCAACCCTTCACTTTCTTACTGTCTGAGACTGTACATTTATTTTGTGGGTGATGTTTGGCTGTTTTCATCTATTCCTAGTCGGTACACTTTAGAATACATTTGTCCATGGTTGCCTCCATGTTATCTCCAATGAAACACCATGACTCTTCACAGTTTAACTTTCTGCCAGATCATCTTCCCATTTTACCTCCATAAGTTTCTAGTTCACCTGCTCATAATCCCCTTTCTCCAACTTTCAATCAAGGTTCATGTTTGGGACCGTTTTCCACAGTGCACAAACTGAGCTCCACACTCATGCAACCCAATGGTCTGACTTCCAAGTGGGGCCTAGGATATTCCATCGAGATTTAATCATCTCATTCACATTAGTTATCACCAGACACAAAATGCTCAGCTCCTGCCCTTGGCGGTGTACGTGTGGTTTTCGGTGACATGCTGATGAAAATAAATGTCCAGCAGTGTCTATAATAAATTGATGTGCTGGGTGCTGTGGTGTAACACCGAGGTACCATACTTCCCAATCAATACCCAGAAAATTAAAATCTCCAACTATTATTATATGCTACACAGACTCCTGTATCTCATTGACTATCCATTCTCGGAAGTTTGTTAAGTGCTTCATTATTCTGGGTTCCACTGGATGGACTGTGGTTTACACATCCAACGAAGCAGTTCCTCTCCTCCATGATGAAGTGACACACAGAGCAACAAAGGAGAGTTCTTAAAAATGTTTCCATTTTCACTTCTACGAATGGACATGGGGTTTTTTGTATCCACAGCAACTCCTCTGATATTCCTCTGGGTATCAGATTCCAGACAGTTAATTGAAAATGCTGTTTTCCTGGTATATTCCAGCAGATATGTGAAATGTGTGGAAGGTATCGTGCACTTGATGATAAAAGTATGAAATTTGGCAGGTGTGGTTGTCATCCGTAGAGCTAGACTTGGGTGTCGTCTCAGTTATCACAACCACATCTGGTTTCAATCTGCTCGTTAACATGTCCAGTTCTGCCATCTTGTTTGGTAATGAGTCTACATTTGTACATCAATGTCTCAAGTCATTCTTGCATTGTCATTTCCATCATTATTTCTCTCCATTTTACCTGCATCCTTATCTCAGGTCATTGCTCATCGTTATGCTTGATGATTTTCTCAATCATAACACCCAATGTAAATTTATTTGTAATGCCAGCAAATGCCACCCGTTGCTTCGCTTTGACTAAAGGGGGGAGTGTGGGGAGTGAGGAGGTGGAGGTGAAAAGAGAGAAGAGGGAGAAGGGAGCAAGGAGGGAGGAGAGAGTGAGGATGTAGGAGGAAGACCGAGGAGGGGTGGAGTAGTGAGGAAGCGGGGCGGAGCAAGTAGGGGTGTGGGAGCAAGGGAGGGGTGGGGGAGAGAAAGGCAGTGTGAAGGAAGGGGAAAGAAGTGTGAGAGGGAACGCAACGTGTGAGGTGAGATTCCCGTGGGACATAAACACCATTCAGACACGTATGGAGATGACCACCATCAAAACATAACCACTATCTGGATATGTGCCGAGTGATAACCACTATCCGGGTATAACCACTGCATCCATATATATGTTTAGAGACAGAGAGGAAGAGAGTGAGATAGAGTGAGATAGAGTGAGAATAGAGTGAGAGAGAGAGCTGTGCGAGGATGCTGCACTGTATCGTCCAGAAGGGGAGAAATTAGAGCGAGGATGGGACAAAGAGAGAGCGAGAGAGAGGTGGGGGTAAGGGAATGAGCAGAGAATATGTTATGCTTTATGAACACACACACACACGTTTATGTTTAAATGTGTGTGAGTGAGAAGTAAGAGAGGAAGAGAGTGAAGAGACAGGTCGACAGAGTGAGTGGGGAGTGAGTGTGGTAGTGTGGTGTGGAAGTGAGTGAGAACTGTGCGAGGATGCGGCACTGTATTCAGAAAGGGTGGAAGCGAGGAAGGAACAGAGAGAGAGAGAGAGAGAGAGAGAGAGAGAGAGAGAGAGAGAGAGAGAGAGAGAGAGAGAGAGAGAGAGAGAGAGAGAGAGAGAGAGAGAGAGAGAGAGAGAGAGAGAGAGAGAGAGAGAGAGAGAGAGAGAGAGAGAGAGAGAGAGAGAGAGAGAGAGAGAGAGAGAGAGAGAGAGAGAGAGAGAGAGAGAGAGAGAGAGAGAGAGAGAGAGAGAGAGAGAGAGAGAGAGAGAGAGAGAGAGAGCAGAGAGAGAGATGAGAGATGAGAGAGAGAGAGAGAGAGATGAGAGAGGTAAGGAATGAGCAGAGAATATGTTATGCTTTATGAACACAGACACACACACGTTTATGTTTAAATGTGTGTGGTGAAAAATGAAAGTAAGAGAGCAAGAGAGTGAGAGTGAGTAAGAAGTGAGGTAGTGAGTGAGAAGAGATGAGTGTGAGAGAGTGTGTGAGGAAAGTGTGAGGCAGAGTGTGAGAGGGAGTGTGAGAGGGAGTGTGAGAGAGGGAGTGTGATGATAAGTGAGGGAGTGTGAGAGAGGGAGTGTGAGAGGGAGTGTGAGAGGGAGTGTGAGAGGGAGTGTGAGAGGGAGTGTGAGAGGGAGTATGAGAGGGAGTATGAGAGGGAGTGTGAGAGGGAGTGTGAGAGAGTGTGAGAGGGAGTGTGAGAGGGAGTGTGAGAGGGGAGTGTGGCGAGAAATTGGCAGAGAGTGTGAGAGAAGAGTGTGAGAGAGAGTGTGAGATTTACGAGAGTGTGTGAGGAGAGAGAGTGTGAGAAAGTCTGAGAGAGTGTGAGAGAGTGTGAGAGGCAGAGTGAGAGAGAGTGAGAGAGTGAGGAGAAAGAGTGAGAGAGAGAGTGAGAAAGAGGTAGTGAGAGAGAGTGAGAGAGTGAGAGAGAGTGAGAGAGAGAGTGAGAGAGAGAGAGTGAGAAAGAGTGAGCTTGAGAGTGAGAGAGAGTGAGAGAGAGTGAGAGAGAGTGAGAGAGAGTGAGAAAGAGTGAGAGAGAGTGAGAAAGAGTGAGAGAGAGTGAGAGAGTGAGAAAGAGTGAGAGAGAGTGAGAAAAGTGAGAGTGAGAGAGAGAAAGTGTGAGAGAGAGTGAGAGAGAGTGAGAGAGTAGAGAGAGAGAGCACTGTGCAAGGAAGCGGCACTGTATTTTGAAGGGGGTGGAGCTGAGGATGGGACAAAGAGAGAGCGAGAGAGAGAGAGGTGGTGTGTAAAGCCAAAGAAGTCACATTTGCTCTTCCCCGGCTAGGACATGTGGCGGCCATACCCCCCCTGTGAATTGACAGAAATATGCGGCAGCCACAGAGTTTCTGAGGTGGCCTCAGGGTGGCCCTACGCCGTATGGCTATCTTTTACAGGCCGTAGGAGTCGCTGTGGAATTATCGCATGGAGTTATAACTTTTTTCATTTTACGTTGGCCGTAGCAATTCGACAACCCAAGCTGTGCCGTAGATGTGTCTCCACGTCGACCGTACGTAGGGCGTACGGTGGGCTTGCATGATTCGTGCAGCTGCCGTAGGCTCTTATCAATGAAAAATGAATTTTGCCAACCCCCAAAAATTACAGCGGCCGCACTATTTCCACAGTCGCCGTAGGGTAGTCCTAAGGCGTCCCTGTGTTCACCGTGCGGTGGCCTTGCGGTCTGTGTGACTACCTGCGGGCAACGCAGGGTCGACGCACGGTTCCCCTACACCCGCCTTGCATCCTACGTATGGCCTACGTGGCAGTCTGCGTCGACCATGCATCCACCGTGCGCTACCGCAGGAGATCGGAGTATAGGTGTTTGCCTATACTCAGAACTGGCTATATTCAGTTATATATATTATAGTTATAGTATATTCAGTTATATATATATATATATATATATATATATATATATATATATATATATATATATATATATATATATATATATATACATACATATACTGGTATATTCCGAACTGGTATATTTTTGTTTCAATAAAAAGAACTGGTATATATACCCACACGTTACCGTCCGTCTGGCCGCACGTTCGCCTTAGGGCCCCCTACGTGTCGCCTTGCGGGCACCTTGAGGCTACCTTGCATCTGCCTTGAAAATTCTATGGCCGTCGCAGGACGCCCTAAGGTCACCGTGCGACATCAAATCAAAGACCGTACGGCACCCCCATTTTCGGTCTCCACAATTTCTAAATACACCGTGCGGCTCCCCGAAAATAAAAACATATGAGACTGCTGCATTGAGTGACTGTGGAAATACTGCGGCCGCCCTATAACTGATAGAGACCGTAGCTTTTGTAGACCGTATGGCCGCCGAGCCAAATGTGACTCAGGCTTAAGGGAATGAGCAGAGAAAAATAAGAAGGGAGGAATAAAGAAGAAATAAAATGTGGTAAAGAAGAGAATAATGAGGAGTAATTAATGAAGATGTATCCAGAGTGTACAATTTTTATATTTTCATCTTTGACTACTTTCTATGAAAAATACAAATGTGAAAATATAAAAATAAATAAACCAGTCCAGGTGAATGTGCACATCACATGAGCTGTGAATGAGGGATCAGAGTTTATCGAAGATTAAACCAAGAAACTTATTTGCTGGTGATGGTCAGGCAGTGTATTGGTACAGTGCATGGTTTAAACACATTTGATTACAATTCAATTTGTAATAAATTATTACATATGATTCTGCAATGTATGTTGAGGCGAGATGTTTGTGTGAGAGATCGAGAAATATCTTCCTCCTTCTGGATTGTGAACAATCTGGAGATGAACGAGCAATTTCAACCGGCTTCTGTTTATCTTTACCAATAAATGTCAGTGCGAGTTTGTGTGTGTGTGTGTGTGTGTGTGTGTGTGTGTGTGTGTGTGTGTGTGTGTGTGTGTGTGTGTGTGTGTGTGTGTGTCCTAAATAACCCCAAAACCATGAAACCTCGCAGCCTGAAACTTTGCATGCATTCAAAGGGAACTCCAAGGAAATGCAAGAGTGAAAATTGGATGTTTGGGTTAATTAAAACATCCTTTTTGAAGATAATTAACGGCGTTATTTTATTATATACTTTATCAGGCAATCCTTTGCCACCTCACTCTCTATGGGGTGTTAAGGCGTACACTGGGTTTCCTCGCTGGGGTCTGAAACCACCATGATTTTTGGCCTGCTCAACCATGGCCTGAATTGGAACAGGCCACAACGATTTCTTCACAATAAAGTTTTTTTTCCACTTCCCTCACTCACATTATCAATACCTACGAATCAATGGACACATTGCAATGCTTATAAATATTCTGAGATGCCAGCGTTCATGGCTTCATTACATTTCCACACATGCCATAGCCTCGAGAATGTCTTAAACCACATTAAAAAAATTTACACTCCAGAATTAAACTTAGCAGCAGTTCTGACTGCCAAAAAGTGTTCATTTGTCCAATTTGGACATTGTTTGGGCATTTCTGGGAGGAGCTTAATATGACGGATCATTGCTTGCCAAGCCAGCCGTTCCTTATCAACCATTTCATTGGAGTGCTTCCTTGAGTGCTCAAGTCACATGGCGACCATTCGACAACATTCAAACTGTTACTGAATACTTTATCTCAATCGACTTAAACAAAAAGTCAGGGCTACTCACCTGCATTGGCCACGTGTTGTTCTGTGGTGAAACTGGCGGTGGCTGACTCGCTGAAAATGTGAGATTTTATTTTTACACGACGTATCCCCTTTTTGTACGATCGTCCATGATAAGACCCATCACTTTGGCATTGATAAATACAAACATAAATTAAACGCTTCATTTTAAAAAAATCTTCAACTGTTTCTTTGGTGGAGTGCTTGGTGAAACCACTTGGCACTTGTTCTTTAAATTTCAATGGTGATACCGTGGTTCTATACCAGAGGTAGGAAGGTAAATTAAATGATATGATCACAATGAGTAAAAATGTTTTCAGTTGTTATGAAGTAATGAATCGCCACATCACGGCAGGAAAGCTGAGAGGTACACGTGCTCGCTCCAAGCTGTCGAGCCTGGGTTTGAATCCCGACCCAACTATAAACTGTCATGTTGGTGTTTCACAGGCAGGGAGATTCATCAGTTTGTGGACTGTCAAACTGGTCATCACATCTGCCAGAATGCCACCCCCCCCCCCCACTCTTCTATTCCTGTCTCTATCTCTTGCTCTGGCTCTCTCTGAACGTATCTGGATGGTGGTTATGCCCAGATGGTGGTTATCTCCGCATGTATCCGGATGATGGTTATCTCCGTACATGTCTGGATGATGTTTATCTCGGGCATGTCCGGACAGTGGTTGTGTCCGGATGGACCCTCCTCACACTGCCTTACCTTGCGCTTCCCTCATGCTGCCTTGCCTTGCCCTACTGCTCGTCACTCCCCAACCTCTCCTCAGTCCTCCACCCCTCCATGATTTCCCTCGCTCCTCTCTCCCTCTTACTTTCCCCCCCCCCCCTTCTTAATATTCCCATCAGTGAAGCGACGGGTTGCATTTGCTTGGAGAACAAGTAATTGCCAAGAAGGTTCGAGAACGAGAGAACGAGAGAAAGAGAGAATGAAAGAGAAAACAAGCAGTCATAGACTGGTACTTACGAAATCATCAACTTGACCTCTGACCTTGTCTAATAAAAGCTGTCTCGAGAGAAGGTAGCGACGCAAACCAGAAGTCTCTATGATGATTCTGTACCAAACCATCAAAAATCGAATGTTTTGGATGTTTGACCTCACTGTGACCTTGACCTTTGACCGATTTTGACCAAAATCGAATCAGCGCAAGCCATCACCCTCCTGAATCACGTGGTGTAATTTGATATTGGTAGCTTCTTCCATTCTCGAGTTATCATTTTTTGGATGTTTGACCTCACTGTGACCTTGACCTTTGACCGATTTTGACCAAAATCTAATCAGCGCTAGCCATCACCCTCCTGAATCACGTGCTGTAATTTGACATTGGTATCTTCTTCTGTTCTCGAGTTACAACTTTTTTTTGGATGTTTGACCTCACTGTGACCTTTGACCTTTGACTGATTTTGACCAAAATCTAATCAGCGCTAGCCATCACGCTCCTCGACCACATGGTGTAATTTGACATTGGTAGCTTCTTCCGTTCTCGAGTTATCGTGCCAACAAACAAACACACAAACACACAAACAGAGGACGGAAGTCATCAATATACTTACAAAATCTTTAGATTTCGTAAGTAACAAGCAGTCATAGACTGGTACTTATGAAATCGTCAACTTGACCTCTGACCTTGTCTCATAAAAGCTGTCTCTGGAGAAGGTAGCGACGCAAAACCAGAAGTTAATACGATGATTCTGTGCCAAACCATCAAAAATCGAATGTTTTGGGTGTTTGACCTCACTGCGACCTTGACCTTTTACCGATTTTGACCAAAATCGAATCAGCGATAGCCACCACCCTCCTGAATCACGTGGTGTAATTTGATATTGGTAGCTTCTTCCATTCTCGAGTTATCATTTTTTGGATGTTTGACCTCACTGTGACCTTGACCTTTGACCGATTTTGACCAAAATATAATCAGCACTAGCCATCACACTCCTGAATCACGAGCTGTAATTTGACATTGGTAGCTTCTTCCGTTCTCGAGTTATAACTTTTTTTTGGATGTTTGACTCCACCTTTGACCTTTGACCGATTTTGACCAAAATCTAATCAGCGCAAGCCATCACCCTCCTGAATCACGTGGTGTAATTTGACATTGGTAGCTTCTTCTGTTCTCGAGTTATCGTGCCAACAAACAAACACACAAACACACAAACACACAAACAGAGGACGGAAGTCATCAATATACTTGCGAAATCTTTCGATTTCATAAGTAACAAGTAGTCATAGACTGGTACTTACGAAATCGTCAACTTGACCTCTGACCTTTTATCAGAAAAGCTGTCTCTGGAGAAGGTAGCGACGCAAACCAGAAGTTTATACGATGATTCTGTGCCAAACCATCAAAAATCGAATGTTTGACCTCACTGTGACCTTGACCTTTGACCGATTTTGACCAAAATCTAATCAGCACTAGCCATCACCTTCCTGAATCACGTGGTGTAATTTGACATTGGTAGCTTCTTCCATTCTCGAGTTATCGTGCCAACAAACAAACACACAGAGGACGGAAGCCATCAATATACTTACAAAATCTAAAGATTTCGCAAGTAAAAAAGAGAGAAAGAGAAAAAAGAGAGAAAGAGAAAGAGAAAGAGAAAGAGAGAGAGAAAGAGAATTAATCAGTTGTTTTATTTTGTTCAACTCTGTTCTGTCCCTGTGTTTATCACTTCAACTTTACCTGTGAGATCAACACAAGTTTGGACTGTACCCACCTCCTGATTGGACATCGTTCAATTAAACAACCTTTGGGTCAGGTGACACTTGGAAAGAGGGCAGATGGAGTTGGAAAATAACAAAGTGAAACAAAGTGAAAGAAAATATAAAGAGGGAATTAAAATATAAGAAAAAGGAAAGAATGAAAAGGAGGAAATATGGAATTTTAAATAATCTGAAAATGGAGGGGGAAGAAGAAGAACTCCCTCCCCTTTTCCCTTCACTTACAAACACTTCTCAAGTTGTTGCGATCCAGTTCCACCACCTCCAGATGCTCCTCCAGCCCTTCTGTGGAAGTGAGTAAAAATGAACAAAAATTACAGTGTTAAATTATCTTGTTTTTTGGTTTATGAAGATTTTTGTTGTTGTTGTTGTTGTTGTTGTTAGCCAAATATCTAAACACAACAAACACAAGGGAAGAGAAATGGAATCTCCATTTTGTATTAAAATATAATTTAATTTTCATTGATTCATAAAGGAAATTTCACATTGTTTACACTCCCCTCGACCGTACTGAAATTTAATGATCACCAATTCGTTTTCTCCACAAGACAGACCTGAACCTTTCGTTCTTAACTGGAACCAGAGGAAGAACTCAAGTTCCTGTTAACTTTGAATCCAAGAGAACACACAAACACATGTAATGAAAAACATGATTCTTGGAACATGTGAATGATTTAAGTAACATATGAATGATTTTTGTTAATGTGAGGTCGTTCTTGATGAAATTAATCTGTCGATACCTACGTGATAGGACAGTGCACCTGTAAAAAACACCTTTTGTTGTTTATACACAACACCTGTTAATATTACCCAAACGTCTCTGCTTCGTTTGTGATGTTCCATGAACACTTCACCATGGAATATTCATTTTAACAACTTTTACACAAAGATCCTCCACTTCCACAAACCATTACAATTCCAGTTGATGAGAAGAATAAAACAGTGAATGAATGATCAGTTCCATTGACTTGGCTGTGAAGTTTTGTACAAACATCAAGTTCATGTCCTGATTCTTCACAATCTCAACTCATGACCTCATTGACCTGTAAAGTGTTTGTTCTCAGCACAAAAGAAGATTTCTCTCCCTGACTGTCCCCCTACATCCCAGATTATAACTTTGTGGACCTCATGTGATGAATTTTTCAATGTATGGAAAGGATTTAAATCCTGTTCCTCTTGTATTTCTGGTTCATAATGTTCCTTTATCATAACAATATTAATGATGTACAAATGTGTGTTCTGTCTTATTAACTAGAACGACACTTGGTCGAGCGCACACCTTCACCAGGCTGAACAGTTGACGTTTTGTATCCCACTGATAGGTCAGATCTGAATCCGGACCTGAACCAAAATCTTATCGGTTGTTCTCATCACCGAACAAACTCTTCCACCAACTTTTGTCATAATTCATCCACAACTTTTTGAAATATCGTGCTATATGTCGATTTTGGCCCCATCTCTCAATGGTGCTTGGTGGTTGCTCGGATACGCAATGCAGCATGTTAACATGGGTTTTTAATGACAGTTTGAGTCGATAGCAAGACGGAGGTGCTGTGTTATGGACATGCCTGCAAGGTAAAGTGTTTATCACTTTATATATTCTCAGATAAAGTTGTGTATGATTAAAGTTACTCATATGTGGTAACACTTTAAATAGAAGTAATGATTAAATAAGTATGAATAAGGACATTGCATTGCTGTGTTGACTGACGAGACACAACCTTGAGGTTGTGGGTCCACTGATGTTGAGTAATCTACTGATGTGGACCTGCGACCGGGTTTGTGGATCCGCCATTTGGAGATGTTCTGGACTGAAAGGATAGAAACCTCGATGAAAAACGGTGCCAGCTGATGATCCGGGCAGGTCGGAAATCAGTCAATTTTTATAAGTTATAAGTTGAGGTTATACCTTCGAATAAAATAGCTTTTGTTAGTAGTTACCAGGAAATAACAGATGTGTTTGTGTGTTCATCTATGTGCGTTTGTATATGTGTGTGTGTTGGAGTGTGTGTGTGTGTGTGTGTGTGTGTGTGTGTGTGTGTGTGTTTGTGTGTGTGTGTGTGTGTGTGTGTGTGTGTGTGTGTGTGTGTGTGTGTGTGTGTGTGTGTGTGTGTGTGTGTGTGTGTGTGTCAGGTCAGGTCAGGTCAGAAATGGGAGCATGCGCCAGAGCAGCGCGTCGCTGCGTACACTTTCCGCCGGTTCTCCAGGGACCTCCGTCTGGCCATCCCACAGGCAGATGTCTGGCCCATCCCCATCTCCTTGAGACACTAATCAACCTGCTGCAACCACGAGGCACGTGGTCAGCCCATTGGCCTCCTCCACTCACGAGACTCCCTCACTGAGAGAATCTGGTGAGCAGGATCAGCGTCAGGAAAACAAGTGAAATCCTTCAATAGAGCGTGTGTGGTGAAGCAAATGAGTACACTAATGTTATTGAAAGAAACACTTATCAGTTTGCCACCAATATCTGCCATAATTGTAAGTAAATTTCAACTACAAATGCATGACGAAACACTTGTTTATGGCTAATATTAAAGAGAATGATGGCATAAGAAGAACTTAGCTTTCAGCGTTCAGCGTGAAATGTAATGGTGGGCGGAAATGACGTCGTTCGTTCGTTCGTACATGAGAGGGGAGTGTTTCTTGGTTTTTTTCCATCAAGCAATAAATTCAATGGTTTTCACATATATAACACATTATTTTCACAAATTTCCATTGAAATACTCGGGTATTTCCGTCAATTGTCGCCATTTCCGTCTCGGTTACGCACTGCCATTGACCGGACGGCCGTCATTAGCTCAGTTGAGGCACGTGGGGGGGACGACACCTGGGACATTTCAAACGCGGTGCAATTGTAAACAGCGCACGTGCTGTAAAAAGTGTGTCAGATAATTTAATAGATGTGTGTCATTTAATAGTTTAAAGATAATTTAATAGTGTGTCAGATGTCAGATAATAAAAAAGTGGCGGCCTCACCCCGCCCCATCCCCCCCCCACCCCACTCTGTCTGCTATCTGTCCCATCCATGTTTCTGCAGGGCGCTGATGGTCTGCCAGCAACCACCTTCTGGTAAACCCCCGTGAATCCATCCCAAACCCACCTCCTTCAAATTCCCTGCTTTCCTTCCTGAAATTCCCTGTAGTACAATCTTGTTTACCCTGTGTACCTCACCCCCATTCCATTCCCTTCCACAGATCTTCTCATGTCTCTGTTCCCCACTGTTTTGTGCTTCCCTCTCCCGTTCCTCTCGTCTCCTGCTCTACTTGTTATAGTTTCTGTGTGTTAGCTCTTATACGAGCCTCGACATTGAATAAAAATATAAATGAACAAGCCGGAAGGCGGACATGGGTTGTCGATCAAGTCGAATTTAGTCGTTTTTCAGCCGTTACTAGCCAACAAAAGCGTCCGTAGCAACGGTTCTTTCTCACACATAACTAGGACATACCATGAACCTACCATACCAGTTTCATGTATACCTGACTCATAGTCTCAGAGATATTACGAACTTCGTTTTTTTGTTTTCGACCAGGGTTCATTCAAAGTCGATCTTCTCCGAAAATCTTCATAGGATCCGGCTGGGAATTTTATACAATATGGCTGAATGTACTGCCCACAGTCGCTTGTGGCCCGATTTTTGAAAAAATAAATTTGAGATTTTTTTTTTTAATTTCAAAGGTCCGTTGCTAGGCAACAGATGGGTCCATAGCAACGGTTCTTATTTGCACACAACTAAGTCATGGTATGAACCTACCAACCAAGTTTCATCGAAATCGCCATTGTATTAACGGAGCACTGAACCGAACAGACATACATACAGACAGACAGACAGACAGACAAACATATCGACGGAAATACTGATAATAAGGGTAGACGAGATCGACTACCCAACAAATTAACTAATGAATTAAATCTGGGTTTTACCACCATTTTACCCATTGTCTATTACATCACTCAATCTAACACGTCACATTCGATCTTCGGGTCTGTTGTTTGAGCAATTTATGTCCTTAAAAAAACACGAAGTTTCCCAATTACATTGATTTTCAATTTTGTTTGAGTACCAGGAAGGCAGACAGAGTAAAAAAAATATCTCACTCCTCTCTGCACATGTGTGATCAGGACGAATTCAGAGCCAAAGTACGGTCAAACGAAAGACTTGTCTTCCCATACTTGTTCTGATTAGTGTTCAAAATAGAGCATTCAATTTAATTCAGTTGTTACTCGATCATAAACTGATGATAATAAGCGGAATTGACAGACAGATGGATGGAAATTAAAAATTCCTTCACCCCACTTTTTGCTTTGCATGCGTGGGGTAACTACAACTATTCACAACCTCAAAGGCTTTGTCCATAGCACATCAGATTAATGGTCTGTCCAATGGCCTTGCACCTCAACAACACATCTGTCTCTCCTGGAATAGTTCGAATCTAAAACCATCAATATTATTGTCATCTCGCATGACAAGAATAAAGCACAAGACCTGCTGTTCTCACTTTGCATAGGTTGGTAGACTTTCTGTTATTTCCCATTTCCTCCAGTATTGATCCCTTTCTCTGCTCTCTTCGACCTCTGACCATCCAAAGATTATCGAGGATGACCCGTTCTTACAGTAACCCTTCTGGTCAAACTCCCAATAACTCGACTTTCTGCAAATATCCACTCCTTTATTCGATTTGTGGAACTGCTTTCCGAAGATGATTCAATCCAAATTTTTCATCCAGGGACTTTTAGTACATGTTGTACCAGCATATCGTGTCACCACCCATCACTACCTGCAAATATTTCTGCCCTTAGAACCCCACCTCACTGAAGCCTTGTGGTTTCAGGTGAGGATATTTCCTGCCCTCCCATCTTAAGTTATTTTTTCCTGTTCGATGGTTACCCAGCTTGTTGCATCGAACTGCTGTGTACACGTGTTGCCCCACCAAAACCATGTTGGCTTTTTGCCCTCTGTGACATCACTCTTCCTGAGCCATGATTTGGTATACAAAAGGAAAAAAAAACATTGCTATTTGTTCCTTTTCTCGACTTTTCTCTTCCCATTTTCCTTCCATATTTGTGTCACGTTTTGTGTTCCCTTCTTGTTTTCTTGATGAAATGCCCAGTTTGTGTCACTTACTCTGTATCTTCTCCAGGAAGTTCTTATTGAGCTTGATGAGCACGTCCAAATTCTTCTCCTCTTTCGAGAAGTCCAGAACAGTGAGCGGTGTGGTCTTCACAGATTTAAAGTTTGACATAGTCTCGAGCCTTGGAATAAAAAGGACAAACATCAGTTAAACAATTTTTTGAAGGAGAGAATATTGTTACAATCATACATTTTTTACATCCCAAAACAAGTTATCTATAAAAGAGTGAGTGGTAAATAATTAAAAATCGACACTAATAAAAAGCAATGTGTGTGTGTGTGTGTGTGTGTGTGTGTGTGTGTGTGTGTGTGTGTGTGTGTGTGTGTGTGTGTGTGTGTTTCACAAAGCATGACATATTCTCTTATATATATATATATATATATATATATATATATATATATATATATATATAATATATATATATATATATATATATATATATATATATATATATATATATATATCTATCTCTCCAGATGTTCATCATGTCTGGACGGTGGTTATTTCCAGGCAGGGTTTGTCTCGAGGTGGTATTCATCTCCGGATGGTAGTTTGTCTCCGCACGTGTCCAGGCAGTGTTTATGTCCAGAGGAGAGTTTGTGTTCTGGCGGTGTTTATGTCCGGATGGGAGTTTGTCTCTGGACAGCTTGGCTCCGAACGTGTCCGGGCAGTGTTTATGTCTGGATGCGTCCGGGCAGTGTTTGTCTCAGGACAGCTTGGCTCCGGATGCATCCAGGTGGTATTTATGTCCGGGCATTGCTGTCTCCGAATGTATCAGGGCGGTGTTTTTGTCTGGACAAGAGTTTGTCTCAGATGCATTTCTTCGAATGTGTCTGGATGGTGGTTATGTCCAGCTGGGGTTTGTCTCAAGACATGTGCGGATGAGAGTTTGTGTCTGGGTGGTGTTTATGTCCACGGGAATTTGTCTTCGGACGTGTCCGAGAGGTGTTTGTCTCTGGGTGGTATTTATAGTTTGACCGATATAAAATGGATTTCAAACATTATTTTGTTTCCATCTTCACTGTTATTCCATTCAGAATCATTTTGATGAGACACTATACTATGAATTTTAATTGTTGCTCCACCGCACGTCTGCCTTCCCTTTCCTCCACCCCCCCCACCACTTCCTCACTCTACTGCCCTTCTCGCTCCCCCTCCCCTCTCTTTCCCCTCCCTCCTCTATCACCCCCCCCTCGTTGCCTCCCCCATCAAGTCAGTGTTCCCGTCAGTGAAGTGATGGGTGGTATTTGCAAGTGTAAAATAAATTGAGTGCATTTTTTGTATTTTTATTCAAAAGTCGAGATTCTGGAGGAGCTCAATCAATGAGTACAAAGGGAGCAGGCAGACAAAAACTATGGACAGTATGGAAAGAGGGTGTAAGTGAGGGTTGAAGAGAATGAGGTGTGCTTTGGAGAAAGAATAAATGAATGACATGATTGAAAGATGCGATAAAGTGCACGAGGCAAGCAACAGACACGGGAGTCAGTTGGCCCTGGACTCGACTTCCTGCCAGGAGATAGACAGAAGAAAGGGAACAAAATTCGCAGCTCGAAAGAAATATAGGTTTTGCTCGGAAACGCAAACCAAGGGTTGAAAAGACCCTTCCATATCCTTTTTATCAAGACAGCGTGGGATAAGGTGTTCCATGAACTTTTTTGAAATGCTTTAGAAGGGAATATGAGGAATAAAAACGAGGAGTTGGAGTTGGAGAAAGATGAGTTGAGAAAGAAGGTGAGCAGAGAGCACACACAGATGGACATGGAGAGAAGAAGCAATTGGACCACGTGGAACAAGAGAAACGAGCAGAACAGAATATTCAAGGATGTTTGAGACTTCGAACAATGAACAATGAGACTTCGAGACTGTATCAATGAACAAAAGAGATCTCAACAATGCAGAAATAAATGGCTTTAAGGTGAGGAGGATGGGAGAGAACGAAAATAAGGAGAGAGAAAGGAATGAACAAAACAAGACAAACTCAAATGAGGATTACAAAGGAGGGAACAAAATGTGGTGGGATGAGGATTGAGGAGATGAGGAATGAGGAGATGAGGGCTGAGGAGATGAGGGGTGAGGAGATGAGGGGTGAGGACTGAAAAAGTGAGGGGTATGGCTGCTTGAGAAACGATTCAATCAGAAGAGGGAATGTGAAGAAGTTATACAGAGAAGAAAGTGAGAAGGAAACAAAGATTGTGATTTGAGATCTGGAGAAAGAAAGCAGACCATGTGTCATAAAAAACAATGAACAAAACAGCGTTTGTCAAGATTTAAAGGAGCTTCATGAAGTTTGTGTCCCACTAAAAATACAAATGGCATTTATAATGACCCTCCTCCCTCAGTCAACCCAAAACTGTTCATTTGTAGATCAGAAATGGGGAAGGAAATCAAGGGAGGAGAAGAGTCAAGGACATGATGACAAATGACAAGGAGGAGGAGATTGGGACCATACTCTGTGCAGAGCGTTGGTGCTGCTGAAGCAGTCTCCTTGGCTACTGGGCACAATCCTGGACTGGTCGCCACTCCGATCTCGTATACAAGCATACTGGCACTCATTTTACTGACCTCGGAAGGATGACAGGCCGAGTTAACCCCACCTGGTATGAATTCAACAGCTGAGCGGGATTTCAACTCGGGATCATAGGATCCAAAGCATGCCACCCTAACCATTGAGCCAACACCAAACATATACATGACGACAAATGAGTAACTTGAATAAGTAACATCTTGTTCACCCCCTGTGTCCACCCATCACCATCATTTTTCCATGTGTCTGTGTCCGTCTCTGTGTCCGTTCCCTCATTCCTGCTGTTGACGTTCCCCTCTCTTTATTCTGTTTTTTGTTATTTTTCATACTGGGTCAGTTCTGTTCTCACTCCTCCATGAGCCTTGACTGTACACCAACAAAACAACAAATATATGAACATATTCAGGACTCATAAGAACAGAAATTAACACAACATGAAGCAAATAAAAAAACAACAGAACTAATCTGGGGGGAAACTTTTATCATCGAAGGAGCGAAGTCGGCCTCGTCTGCCTTGTGAGAAGCCAGAAGCGGAAGATCTTTTATGGATAATCTCCATCTTAAATAAATATATAAATAGTGAGTGGGTTTAAACGGGAAGATTGGAATAACCTTTCTTTCCTTCAAGCTGCAGTGACGATTCCAGGTACACTCACATAAAGTGGGACATAAAAACACCATGGAGACGACAAGTTTGGCGTTTTTGAGAATGTTTTTTTGTGAAGTGTAAACAGTTTGACAAGGTGAGGATTATAAATATCTTCAAATGTTTCAAGCATGATTGGGTTAAAAACATCAGGATGTGCTGATAATGTGTTGATTAACATCAATATAGTCCAACCTTTTTAACAGGTCCTTGGAACCCTGAAATGGAAGAAAACAAAGGATGAGATCAAGGTATTTGAATGAATAAATGAATGAATGAATGTTTCTTTTGATTTATTAAATACGAGAGAGATCACCGAACATGACACCCTCCACAGTGTTCAGTTACATACTTCAATTTTAATAAAATCACGATTTAAAGATCATCAAAAAATAAAATCCAGAAGTTTAGCATGTCTGGAGCAGTCTTATTCATCACCCTTATACACTGTAATAAGACGATGTTGAGTCACAGTTTAGGAGATGGAGGTTTTACTGAGCACCAAAGAACACACCATCAACCAGCATCGTGCATCACCATATGGTGGATTCTTCTTCACCCCTGAACCTGCACCCTCTCACATGCCACACCCTCTCATATTGTTAGGTTCTGCGGCCGGCACTCCTCCTTGGCTATGGCATACAACATACAGCGATCCAGAGGCATTTCTTTCATTAGTATTCGTTTTAGATACTCATTCCCTCAAGTCCAGTGGGTTTATGGGAAAAAATGCATTTCGAGGGCTTTTCGGCAGGTCTCTATTTCTATTTTTATCTATTTTATTTCACCTTCCTTTGCACACACGACCTCTCCTTCACCCATGCATGCATCCTCTCCTCCGAAACGACTGGGAAGCGTGGGCCTGTCGGCTGTGCCAAGTATCATGGAGTTTGTCAACACCTCATATTTTCTTTCTCTCTCTTGCTTTCTACCTTTCCTCGGGCTGTGTTTCTGATGGCGCCTGTCTTGTATAGTGTAAAGATTGTTGAAGTTCTTTCTCTCGGAATAAATCTGCTCTGTGTCCTCGTGTCTTTGTCAATATTTGCCTGCTGGTTGCTTTATTCATTGTAATAAATTGGTTGTGTTATAAATGTGCCCAACTTGTCACATCTTTTCCTCCATTGATTGAACAAAGTCCACATGCTAGTGTGAGTCGGGAAGTTCCACCCCACTTGATTTGCTCGTTAGCCAGCACAGACTTACTGTATCGCTCGGCAGTAATCCGGGTGTGCGCTGAGAGAACGCAACCCATGTTAGTGCAGCCGTCCACAGGTAAGGTATCACGTGAAGTGGTGTAACTTTGACAGGATTGGCAGTACCAATCAGCGTTCATGGTTGCTCAGCAACCCGTAGGCGCGTGAAGTTACCTGTGCTCGTTGGCCTCAAGAACTAGGCATTCAGGAGGGACCAGAGTGCGTCCTCTCGTGGCGAGCATCGAACCCCGAATCCGCGACAATATATATCAATGTATAGCGTGGTTCTTGGAAGTATTATGAAGGTGATTTGTGTTCTACAGTGGTCAAGTATAAAAGTCAATTAAAATAAAGGTTTCAAGATGTAGAAATAAATAAATTCTAGGTTTTACCACCATTTTACCTAATGTCTCTTACACCACGGTATCTAACACGTTAGACAAGTTATTTGTTTCCTTTTGACGTCTATAAAAACAGTAAGTTTCCTGTTTGGAATTATTTTCAATTTTGTTTGACTGCCAGGCAGACAGAGCAAAAATATTCTCTCACTTCTCTCTGCACATGCACAATTAGGATGAATTCAGGGCCAAAGTTCAGTGAAACAGCAAACTTTTCATCCATCCTTCTTGTGTTCAAAACACAACATTCAATTTAACTAAGCTGTTCCTCGATCATAAACTGACAAGACAGAAAGGAACAAAATGCTTCACCGCACTTTTCGCTTCACATGCATGGGGTAATAAAGGAAGGCATTTTAAATGTTTAGAAAAGGATAAATTTGAATTTCATTTTTCAAGCAGTGCTGCACTTCCCTTTGGTGAAAACACCTCATTAGATAAATCTCTATACCAAACAGTATTCACATGAATAACACTGAATCATTCAGGTACAGAGTATGTGAAGTAGTTGGTTGAACATCATTCATATTAATATTCTCCAGGTGTTACACACAGGTCACTTTGGCACTGGATAAACCAAAATATTAAAGATGATCCAGCACTTGAAGAAAGCCATGCTATCATGATACTGGGAGGTCTCCATGAGCATCCCTTGGATAATATCCTTGAATGGAACAAATGGAAACTCTTAACAGTGTCCTGGTAGTTGTGCTGCATCTTTGCTTTAGACCCCATGATACAAACTCACTCTCATCCCAAACCATCAGTTTGATAACCAGAGAGTTGGTGTCAAAGCCACCCAATGCTCGCCTCTTTATACATTTATCGTTTTTAAAAGACGAGTCTAATAATATTTTTTATAAAGCATTGCAGTGAAGTCTGATCCAAATAATTTTTAAGCAATATATGTATTTGTATATTGTAATCAGTAAAAAATAGTGTGGTAGATAAAAACATGAGAAAGGAAATAACTTGCACCAAAAACTTTAACATTTTCACGCTCAAGCTGACGCTGACGCTGACGCTGACGCTCACGCCGGGGGTATCGCTATAGCTCTCTGTTCTTCGAACAGGCGAGCTAAAAACCAAAATCTCACTTCATGCATGACCTAAACAAACGTGGAAATGCATTGACTCACCTTTCTGATCCATTTTATAAAAATTTTTTGAAGCATTGTAACGTACCCTGTACCTACATTATTGACCACGACATGTAACGGTTCCTCAAATTATGAAGGATTTTACTTAAATAAATGATGACAGACTCCCCCTTAACCATATATTTTAAATATTATAACTTTTGTAATATGTTTTTGATAAAACACACCTGTAGAAATGAAATGGCCTCCAGCTCCTGGAGTGCTGTTTGCATCGTGGATTTTCCTTGACGTAGTAACTCCATCTGCTGCTCCAGTTTCTCTCTCTGCTTCCCAAGAAGAGAAAGCTTCTCCATTTTCCTTTTGTTGATTTGACTCTTCATCAGATCCACAGATTCATTCACAAATTGGCACACCCTCCTTCGCTTCTCCTCCAACATTTCCTCAGCATCTCTGCCTGATTGCTGGGAGGAATCATTGATGGAATTATTCAAGAATTAAGAAGAAACTTTCAGATAAAAATATAGAAACTAACAAAAGGTACAATGGATTATGTCTGGATAGGATCAGATCACTGGTTACAGGAGTGGGTTTGAATATAAAGTTAAGTGGACACTCTTATCTACAAAGCTTATGTGGTCTGGGAATCCAATGGGAGATTTCAACTTCCAACAAGTCTAAATTAACATTCAAGGATTTTAATTTATTGGTTTTAAAAATTGATGCACATGGAGGAGGAAATTGAAAATAGAAAATATCATTCAAAGCAAATCGATTGATGGATATACATCTGTCCATGTTCAATGTAAACCCCTGTTATGTTCGATCTCAAAGGTTGCACAAAAAAACCCAAAAAGCAACTCCATGGTATTCATGGAATAAATACCGCACACAGTCTTGAGAAGGACTTGGTGTGAGCAAACTCTTGTTTTTTAAGGTTTTTTTTTTTTTCTTTGATCCAATATGGCTGCCAGACCACGTGACCAATGACATCTTTATCAAAGCATATTTTCCATTCGTAGTTGATCAATTAGTTACATTTTGCATTAATCAATTAAGTGGTTTCTCTCCAAAGATTTTCCCTTAGATACAACATGGCTGCCAAACCATGTGACATATAATTGTAATTTTTATGAAAATCCTGTTCAAATTTCAAGTCAATCAGATGAATATTGAGGATTTAGAAAATTGGCCAATGATTACCTTTGGCCTGTGTTGACCTCAAAAGAGTGACCACTATATCACATGGTCATATAACATGTGGGAAAGCTTCAATTTCCTTCACTGAA
Organism: Eptatretus burgeri; assembly: GCF_056783735.1. NCBI lineage: Eukaryota > Metazoa > Chordata > Myxini > Myxiniformes > Myxinidae > Eptatretus > Eptatretus burgeri. Next base: position 149,723,934 of record NC_140962.1, on the reverse strand, counting down.
TGGTTTTCGATTCATGCTCTTAACAAAATACAGACACGTCCGACATATGTACATATACTGAAATGCAAAAGAAACTTACCACTTGTTTGAAATGTAAAAAATTGTAACAGTTCAAAATAAAACAAACCAACAATTGCTAATTGAAACATTGGCATTTTATTGATGACATGTCAAGTTTTTGACCAAGATACACCATCTCATCAGTTTGTTCTACAGTACAGAACAGCACAGGGTGCAATGTCAGTCCCCTTTCAATAGCGTGTGGCCACCATTGTTTTGGATACAGGCACAGTGCATCGTCGGCGCATACTGCCTACCAGTCTTTTGGATGGATTCTGCTGGATTCTGTCCCACTCAGTCCTCAATGTCTGAAAGCAGCTCTGCCCGTGTCCTGGCCCTGCCAACTTCGCGTCTCCCAAGCTCATCTCACAGGTGCTCTATGGGTTTCAGGTCAGGGGAGAGTGCAGGCCACTGCATGGTGTTGATGTTCTTGCCTTGGAGAAATGCAGTGGTAAAGCGAGTAGCATGGGGACGAGCGTTGTCATGCTGAAAGGTTCTCGTGGCCCATTTTGAGCCACTATTGATTATTGATTTGAGGTAGCATTGATTGAAATGCCCATTTTGCAATGGCCTTTTTAAAGCCAATATCAAGACATCACTTGCAGCTCATTAAAATCATCCTGTACCCTTTGGCTAATCACTGACAGTCAAAACGGCTGTTCAACAGCTGTGCTATGAAGTGACAACTGAAGGTTCAAGTGACCATCCGTGACCTTTTTGTCTGACAGTGAGGACACTGTTGTCCACAAATAAGTTCACACATTTACTACACGCAGTGTTATTGTTGATATTTAAAGGTTTGAAAGGTGGTAAGTTTCTTTTGCGTTTCAGTATATATATATATATATATACACACATATATATATATATATATATATATATATATATATATATATATATATATATATATATACAGTATATATGCTACCGAACACTGATCAGGGTGGGGGCTTATCATGACTATTTTTCCTCACTGTGACTTTGCCCTTTCATATTTAACTAAATTATTAAGAAGTGTTCATCATATATGATGACCAAAGCTCAAGATATGGACTCGAGAGACCACACACACACACACACACACACACACACACACACACACACACACACACACACACACACACACACACACACACACACACACACACACACACACACACACACACACACACACACACACACACACACACACACACACACCAAAACCCAGTCTCCTGCTGTGTGGCAGGGGGTTGTTGGGGGAGGGTGGCTAATGAGGGGACTGTTGCGCTGGAAACTTTCCTCATCAAGATCAGATTTGCATTTTCAACATCTGAAGCAAATGGCCTCTTTCTCTCTTGTTGGCAAAAAAAAAAATTTTGGACAAGTATGTTGATCACCTCCATTTGTTTTTGTTTGTGTGTTTGTGTGTTTGTGTGTTTGTGTGTCCACTCGCCTCCAGCCCAAACCGTTCAATCAATACTCCTGAAATTTTCACAGATTAATGTCACTGACCCTGCGACGGTCACGCATTGAAGTTTCTTAAAATTCGGTCTACCGTAAAGGTCTACATAGACTAAAAGGCCAATTTGAGCCAAATTTTCTAAAATCCTCAAATTTCATCTGATCGACTTGAAATTTGAACAGCATTTGCAGATCAGGTCAGTGAATTCAACCACCTATTACTTTTGAGGTAATCATCGGTCAACATAGGCCATAAGGTCAACGAAAAATAGGCCAAATTTTTTAATTGTTTCTAAAATTGTCAATTTTCATCCGATTGATTTGAAATTAAAAAAAAAACATTTGCATATCAGGTCGATAGATTCAACCACCTATTAATTTTGAGGTAAACGTAGGCCAAAAGGTCAAAATAGGCCAAAAGGTCAATTTGGGCCAAATTTTCTAAAATCCTCAATTTTCACCCAATTAACTTGTAATTTGAAGAGCATTTGCAGATCAGGTCAATGAATTAAATCACTTATTAATTATTAAGTAAACATAGGCCAAAAGGTCAAAATAGGCCAAAAGGCCAAATTTTTTAAAATCCTCAATTTTCATCTGATTCACTTAAAATTTGAAGAGCATTTTCACGTTAGGTCGCTGAATTCAACTACCAATTAATTGTAAGGTCAAAAGGTCAACACAGGCCTAATTTCTAAAATTGATTGATTGGACCAAAAACAAAATATATAACTATAATCTCAAAAGTTGTGGACGAGTTATGACAAAACAAGGTGGATGGGTTGAATAGGTGACAAGAACAAGCAGATTGGATTTTGGTTCAGATCCAGCCCATCAGGGGGATAGAAAACGTGAACTGTATGCCATTTGGTATGCCCTTTGCCGAGTGCCATTCTACTTTGTGCTGTTTTGCCAAGCTGTCTCTCTATAACTGATTTTTCATTTTTTAAAGCTTTTATTTACAAGTAATTATCAGCTCTTTCCTGGAGTTAAATATGGTGAGAGGTAATAATGGACAGTAGAGAGAGCAGGAAGAGGGATGTTGAGCTGAACTCAATAGTTGTTTAGAAATAGATATACGACAAAAGCTCAAGTTATGGACCTTCTTTGGCTCTCAAGTTATCATGGAACCCACACCAAAGTTCTGGAGTGCCCATCCATACGTGACCAACATATCAGAAGCTACTGCTCACCTGCAAGTCCCGTTTGAAGTCGGCATCGCACATAGACCTGAGGCTACCATGAAACGCAGGATCATGCAACCAAAAGACTGATTGAATCTGGAGGACAAATCATTTCATTTATAAAACAAATTGCAGCAACTGCACAGCCCACTACATTGGAGACACCTCGAAGAGACAAAAGACAAACAACACGAACACCAGTTAGCTGTACGGAGAAAGGATCCGCTCTCCCAGGTCGCAATGCACAGTATCAGACAAGACCATCAATTCATGTTCACTGAGGCTAAGGTGATCGGGCAAATGAACAACCGAACGTCCAAACAGCTGCAAGAGGCCTCGTATTCGAATGACAATGCAATTAAAAGACATCGATTTACACCCGACGTATCAAGCATTAAGTCACCAGCTCAAACATCCGTAAACACACAACACGTGCTAATCACCCCAAACACTTTTACAGATTACAGATATACAGATATAGTCAGGTCAGGTTAGATCTGTGACCTGCTTCAGGTACCATGTAAAACTGTACTAACCTGTTCCATGGTCGGGCTGTCGGCGACTAAACCGTCTCCCCACCAGGTTTTCTGGTGAGGAGGGTGTTTGGATATGGACACCCAGCAGGATTAAAAACAAAACCTGTCAAAGGGCGGAGGAGCTCCTTGTGAGCCAACGGCCATCCATATCTAGTGCCCAACTGTGTATTGCGGACGTCCTCCTGCAGTTGGGTTACTTTTTTATTAGGAGGTTGGTGGCAGGATTTGCACTCCGGCCACCGTAGAACCCTTCATTCAGCAAAACACAAAACTGCAAACAAATCTCAAAACCCACTCCGTGGGAGTACCTCCTGTGCAGCTTCCCTTCGCAGGGCAGCTCACCGGATGACGGGATTGGGGCAAAGCCTTCGGGACCCCCAATCTTTGATGATAGGAGGGAAACCACGGGGTAACATCCCTGGGTCAGATTGCGGGAGAGTGTGTCGGAGTGGTGCTGAGGTGTCATCCACCAGACGGCGGTCTCCTTGGGTTAACCTGAGGCGGTCCCTTTGGGTGGGTGCCTGGAATGTCCTATCCCTAAGAGAGGATGATCACCTGTCTCTGTTATCATCTGAGCTCAAGCCTTTGGACATTGGGATTGCAGCTCTCTCTGAGGTTAGGAGACCGGATTGCGGCGAGATAATGGTGGGTGGTTACACCTACTATTGGTCTGGTCGCTCTGATGGTTACCATACCCAAGGAGTTGCTGTAGCTGTGTCCAATAAGCTGACCCCAATGATAATTGAGGTAACACCAGTCAACGAGCGTATTATGAGATTAAGGATTCGTCACTCCTTAAGTGTCATTTCCCTGGACTCTGTTTATTCTCCGACTGAGGCGAGTGACCTCACGGTGAAGGATGCATTCTACGCCACGCTCGAGTCTGTGGTTGATCAGTGCCCCAGACGAGATACACTTCTCGTCTTGGGGGATTTCAATGCATCGACTGGAACTGATAGGGACGGTTATGAGGTGTGTGTTGGTCCCCATGGGTCAGGAACTATGAACCAGAATAGCACTAAGTTCCTTGACTTTGCAAGAACTCATGAACTGAGGGTGGCTGGTTCATGGTTTCAGCACCCACAAGCTCATCGCTGGACTTGGTATTCCAACGCTGGCGGTGTGGCAAAGGAGATTGACCATGTCCTCATTGACGGTCGTTGGAGGATGATGCAGAAATGCAGGGTCCACCGGAGTGCTCAGTTCCTCAATACTGACCACAGGCTTGTTGTAGCAACTCTAAAGCCGCACCTTAAATCCTGGAGAATGGTACCATCCCAGCCTAGGCTGGATGTTGGCAAGCTCAGGGATGAGAGAGTAGCTGAGGAGTTTGTGAACAGGCTGATTGGACACTTGGGGGGTCTGGGTGCTTTGGGGGGTCCTGATGAGTTATGGAGTGCCTTCAAGACCACCATCATTGATGTTGCCGGTGGATGTTTTGGAACTCACCGCAGGGCAAAGAAGAATTTTGTCTCTCAAGGGACACTGGATACCATTGACCAGAGTCGCAGGGCCAGGCTGAATGGCAGAGCTGAGCTGTTCAGGGATCTGAGGCGTAAAACTGTACGTGCACTGAGGGTGGACAAGGAGGCCTATGTGCGAGGAATCTGTGAGGGGGTAGAGCATCAACTGTGGACAAGTGATTGTCGTCCCGCTTACAGGGGAATTCGCGCATTGCGTTCATCCAAGACCATCCCTCGGGGCACTGCAGTTAGAGCAGAGAGTGGTAGGCTCTTGACAGAGGAGTCTGAAGTGAAGGCCCGCTGGGCCGGTTACTTTGAGCAGTTGTAACGGGCTGACCCCCCAGCTGTCGAGTTGGACGCCAAGGGTGTTACAATCCCTGTTGCTGATCCTCGAATCAACTGTGGTCCACCTTTGCTTGTGGAAACACGGGCTGCGATGAACCAGTTGAAACGGGGCAAAGCTCCAGGGATCTGTGGCATCCATGCTGAACTTCTCAAGGCTGGTGGAAATGCTGCACTTGTGTCGTTGCATGCAGTTTTCTGCTCTGCCTGGAACACAGGCATCATCCCAACTGATTGGAAGAGGGGCCTTGTTGTTCCTCTCTGGAAAGGGAAGGGTGATCGCCAAGACTGCAACAACTACCGAGGGGTGACGCTGCTCTCAGTGCCGGGAAAGGTTTTTGCTCGGATAATTCTTGATAGGGTTCGCCACCATCTGCTTGAGCACCAGCGTCCAGAGCAGTCAGGCTTTACACCAAAGAGGTCAACGATTGACCGTATCCTTGCTCTTCGTGTCCTCACCAAACGCAGATGAGAGTTTCGGGAGGGGCTGCTTGCACCCTATGTTGATCTCTGTAAAGCGTTCGATTCAGTGAATCGGGATGTCCTCTGGAGGATTCTTGGACTTCGTGGGGTGCCAACAAAACTGATCGATCTGATGTCTGAACTCTACTCTGGTACTGAGAGTGCTGTGAAGTGTGGTGGTACCATCTCTGACTTATTTCCAGTTGTTACTGGAGTTCGTCAGGGGTGTGTACTGGCCCCCACACTTTTCAGCACTTGTATGGACTGGATTTTAGGGAGGATGTCGGAGCGATCAAGCTTCGGTGCATCGTTTGGAAATGTCAAGTTCTCGGACCTTGATTTTGCAGATGATGCAGTCATCTTTGCGGAGACTTTAGATGTCCTTTTGGGGGCCCTCGAGGTGCTGAATGAGGAGTCGGAGCCGCTGGGATTACGGATTTCTTGGGTCAAAACTAAGATCCAGGCTTTCGGTGACATCTTGGATGCTGCTGTTCTGTCTGTGTCTGTTTGTGGTGAGGATGTTGAGGTCGTGGAGAGATTCACTTACCTTGGCAGTGATATTCATGTCTCTGCTGGCTGCGAGTCAGAGGTCAATAGACGTCTGGGTCGGGCCTGGGGAGTCATGGATTCACTGGATCATGGGGTGTGGTGCTGCCGGTACCTGTGCGGGAGGACGAAAGTCCGAGTCTTCAGGTCCTTGGTCCTTCCAGTCTTGCTCTATAGATGCGAGACTTGGATCCCGACAAAGGATCTGAGACAGGGACTTAATTCCTTTGGTACCAGGTCTCTTCGGAGAATCCTTGGCTCTCGCTGGTCGGATTTTGTGTCCAACGAGCGGTTGCTGAGAGAGACTCGGATGAGATTTGTTACCTGCATAGTCTGTGAGCGTCAGCTGCGGCTGTATGGACATGTGGCTCGTTTTCCTGACGCTGATCCTGCTCACCAGATTCTCTCAGCGAGGGAGTCTCATGAGTGGAGGAGGCCAGTGGGCCGACCACGTGCCTCGTGGTTGCAGCAGGTTGACCAGCATCTCAAGGAGATGGGGATGGGCCTGGCATCTCCCTGGGGGATGGCCAGACGGAGGCCCCTGGAGTACCGGCGGAAAGTGGACGCAGCGACGCGCTGTTTTGGCACATGCTCCCATACTTGACCTGACCTGTTCATTCATCATTTGTGTTCGATTCTGAGCCTCGTCCTGGTGGAGGTGTTGCTCTCTTCATCAAAGAATCTATTCCTCACTCTCCCTGCACTGCTCTCACTCCCCCACACCCCCAGGAATACCTCTGGCTTCGGCTTCCCCTCCACTCCCACCTCATGTTTATATGTGTACTGTACCGTCCACCGAACAGTGATGACTCCATCTACACCTCACTCTCCGAAAACATGGACCATCTTCTATCTTCTCATCCAAACTCTCTCTTCCTCTTATGTGGTGACTTCAATTGTCATCACGCCAGTTGGCTAGGTGTGGGTACCTCTCTCACCTGCCATGGGACATCAGCAAAAGCTTTCTGTGACTCATTGGGACTGACTCAATCGGTCAACTTCCCGACCCGGATCTCAACCAATGGTACTCCATCTCTTCTGGATCTGATTTTGACAAATTTCCCTGACAATATCTGCTGCTCTTCCTTCGCTCCAATTGGTTCTTCTGACCACGTCCTTGTTAAAGTGGACATCTCTCTGGCTGTTATCAGAGAACCACCTCACCGCCGTCGAGTCTGGCATTTCACTCAAGCCGACTGGCAGGGTCTCCGAGCAGCCATCAAACTTACAGACTGGTCTCCTATCACTACTTTCTCAAACATCAACTCATCCTGGGAATTCTTTCAAAGAAACTTGCTCTCCCTCATGCACAGATTTATCCCCTCTCGTGTTCAGTTGTCTTACCCTTCCTCCCGCCCTTGGTTTACTGAAGCTTGTGGCGAGGCAGTTGTCCTGAAACAACTTGCCTTTGCCTCATGGAAAGCAAACCCAACCGAGGGCAATCTCAGTTCTTTCCACAAAGCTCGGAACAAGTGTGTATCTACCCTCAGGAGAGCCAGAAAACAACATCTTTCTCATCTCAAGTCTGAACTCTCAAACCTCTCTCCCTCCTCAAAATCCTGGTGGCGTTTAATCAAATCTGTTTCTGGTGTATGTTCCCCCTCCATCCCCTCCCTTACCACAAATGGCCGCACTGCTGATTCCACACGTGATAAAGCTGAATGTCTAAACTCGGTGTTTGCAGCTAAATCTTGTCCTAAACCCATCACTATCTCTACCCACTTTACCCAGTCGCACCAAACTGTCCCTGGACTCTGTATCCTTTTCTCCTGACAAGGTGGAGAGCTTGCTTTCAAACCTCGAGTCAGATTCTGCAACCGGTCCAGACGGCATCAGCCCACGTGTCCTCAAAGCCTGCTCTTCTGCTCTTGCTCACCCTCTCTCTGTTCTATTCACCCTCTCATTTGCCCAAGGTCATCTGCCATCTGCTTGGAAATCTGCTAACATCACTGCCTTGCATAAAAAAGGTGCAAAAACAGATCCCTGTAACTATAGACCAATCAGCCTTCTCCCAATCATCAGCAAGGTTATGGAATCCATCATCGCTTCAGACATGAAATCCTTCCTCTTCTCCAATGGCTTGATTTCCAATCATCAATTTGGTTTCAGACCAGGTCACTCTACCCTGGATATGCTGCTACTGCTCTCCCATCAATGGATGGAGGTCCTCAATGCCAGACAGGAAATCCGAGCCGTATCCCTGGACATATCACGTGCTTTTGACACAGTCTGGCACCCTGCCCTACTCACCAAACTCTCTTCCCATGGTATTCAAGGCCATCTCCACTCATGGCTCGCAGACTTCCTCTCCTGTCGCAGTCAACGTGTGGCCCTAAATGGAGTTCTTTCATCCCCTCTTCCTGTGCAGGCTGGAGTTCCTCAAGGTAGCGTTCTGGGACCTGTTCTTTTTCTGGTTTTCATCAATGATCTCTCGGACTCTCTGGAAAATCCTCTATTTCTCTTTGCCGACGACTCCACCCTCTGCCGTACCATCTGTCATCCCTCAGACCGGCAAGCGGCAGCTTCTTCGCTCACTGCAGATCTGGATAAAATCACAAACTGGTCCAACACGTGGAACATGTCTTTCAATCCGGACAAATCTCACACTCTCACTATGTCTCTTCGAACGGACCGTTTACAAAACCCCCCCATCCACTTTCTCAACAATCCTCTGGAAGAAGTCTTTTCTTTCAAGCTTCTGGGTCTCACTATCTGCCATGACCTTTCCTGGGAAAGTCACATTTCCAACCTTGCCTCAAAAGCCAGTCTGGTGGAGGTGTTGTTATTTCCTACGTTAGGGAATTTCCTCCGATTTCCTACGATTCCCTACGTTAGGGAATCCCAACGCCAATGTTGGGGTAAAAGCAGACAGTCATATAATTCCATACTAGTCATACATAACAGTTTTTGATGGATCGGGCTGAAAATTTTTGACAAAGAGGTTGATTATAGTGCGCATAAAACGCGGAAGCAGATTTTTGATTTTCGATGGTTTTTTTTGGGGGGGGGGGTTCAAAATTTCAAAGTCCCGTTGCTAGGCAACGGTGGCGTCCATAGCAACGGTGCTCAAAAGCGTACAACTCGATCCTGGTATGAACCCAGTCAAGTTTTACCAAAATCGGTTGACTCCTCTGGCCTCCAGAGCTGTCCATTACATACATGCAGACAGACGGAAAACCTGAGAATCACGGGAGTCTAGCGACCACCCAATATATATATATATATATATATATATATATATATATATATATATATATATATATATATATATATATATATATATACATATATACATACATATATACATACATACATACATACATACACACACACACACACACACACACACACACACACACACACACACACACACACACACACACACACACACACGAGCGTGGATAGGCTCGCAACGCTCGCCTCTCCACACATCGTTGCAGAGATTGACGTCACAGATTTGCTTTGTTGTCGTGATTTCCACCAATCATGATCCAAACATTTCTTTTCTGCATACGTATTTGTAATATTGGTGATATTCTATTTATTTGTGGTATAACATGGTCCAAGTGGTTTAAATGGTCAATGGACTTCGCTGTCCAATTTGTCTGAAGGGTGTAAGGGATCGAAGTGGTGTTGAGGTCGAAGGGGTCTGAAGGGTCTTCTTTTAATTTTTGTTTCCACTGTCGAGGCTCAACATGAGAGCTAACACACAGACCCTCCAACAAGGGGAGCAGGAGCCAAGAGGACAAGAGTGGGGAACAGAGACATGAGTAGATCTGTGGAGGGAAGATAGACACCACAGGGATGTTCAGATCCTTGCATGAAAGGGACTTTCAGGAAGGAAAGCAGGGAATTTGAAGGAGGTGGGTTTGGCGTGGATTAACGGGGGTGGAAAAGATCATAGTTTTGGATGGGGAAAGATAAGAGATGGTGGTGAACAGGTGTTTTGAAGACCTGGAGGGAAGAGTGGGATTGAAGAGTGTGAGGGAGTTTGTTCCAAAGGCAAGAAGAAAGAGGAATGAAAGAGTGAAAGTGAAGAATGAAAGTCGAATGATCCTTGATTTTGGTAGTTTTACCAGAAGGGGGTTGCTGGCGGACCTTGAGCGCCCTGCGGAAAAAAGGGGAACATATCACAGACAGAGCAGGAGGGTGAGGCCGGAGAAGAGATGGTAGAAGACAGAAAGACGACTGACTTGCCTGCGGTGAGAGAGTGAGAGATCCAAAGACTCAGCCTCAATGCAGGAGATGCCAATGATCTTAAATGCCTTGGTTTCCAAAAAAGGAAGCCAAGAAAGGTGAGAGGTGGGAGCACCAGCCCAGAGGGGAGAGCAGTACTCCATCAGGGTGTGGATGAAAGTATGTGGTCAGGAGCCCAGGTGTGCCAAGGAAGGACGCCCAGTCGGCGACTGGCTTTGGAGGCCAGCTTGGAAATGTGGCTTTCCCAAGGAAAGATCATGGCAGATAGTGAGACCCAGAAGCTTGATTGAAAGAACTTCTTCAAGAGGAGTTTTGAGAAAGTAGATGGGGTGGGGGGGGGAGAGGGGGTTCCAGATGGTGCTTTTGGAGAAGCATAGTGAGAGAGTGATTTTATCCAGATCTGCAGAGAGTGAAGAGGCCACTGCTTGCCGATCGGAGGGATGACAGATGGTATGGCAGAGTGTGGATTCATCAGCAAAGAGATGAAGAGGATTTTCCAGAGAGTCAGAGTGGTTATTGATGAAAACCAGAAAAGAACAGGGCCCAGAATGCTACCTTGAGGAACTCCAGCCTGGACAGGAAGAGGGGATGAGAGAACTCCATTTAGGGCCACTTGATGGCTGTGACAGGAGAGGAAGTCTGCAAGCCTTGAGTGGAATAGGCCTTGGATACCACAGGAAGATAATTTGGTGAGCAGGGCAGGGTGCCAGACAGTATCGAAAACAAGTGATATGTCTCGGGAGATGGCTATGATTTCACGTCTGGCATTGAGAATCTCCATCCATTGTTGGGAGAGCAGAAGCAGCATATCCAGAGTCGAGTGATCTGGTCTGAATCCAATTTGATGATTGGAAATCAAGGCATTGGAGAAGAGGAAGGATTTCATGTCTGAAGAGATGATGGATTCCATGACCTTGCTCATTGGGAGAAGGTCGATTGGTCTGTAGTTGCAGGGATCTGTTTTTGCACCTTTTATGCAGAGCGGTGATATAATCTGATTTCCAAGCAGATGGCAGATGACCTTGAGCAAATGAGAGGGTGAATAGAACAGAAAGAGGTTGAGCAAGAGCAGGTTTTTAGGACACGTAGGCTAATGCCGTCTGGACTGGTTGCAGAATCTGATTTGAGGGTTGACAGCAAGCTCTCCACCATGTCAGGAGAAAACGATACAGAGTCCAGGGACAGTTGGGTCTGACTGGGTGAGGTGGGTTCAGAAACCGTTGGGTTTGGGACACAGGATTTAGAAGCAAACACGGAGTTTAGGCATGCAGCCTTTTCACATACAGCATCAGCTGTGCGGCCATTTGAGGGAAGGGAGGGGATGGAGGAGGAACATACACCAGAAACAGACTTAACGAGATGCCACCAGGATTTGTCAGAGGCAGGTTTGAGAATTCAGACATGAGGTTCGAAAGATGTTGTTTTCTGGCTCTCCTGAGGGTCGACACGCACTTGTTCCGAGCTTTGTGGAAGGAACTGAGATTGCCTTGAGTTGGATTAGCCTTCCATGAGGCAAAGGTAAGTTGTTTCAGGACAACTGCCTCACCACAAGATTCAGTGTGCAATGGGCGCGAGAAAGGGTAGGACAACTGAAGACGAGATGGGATAAATCAGAGCACGAGAGAAAGCAAGTTTCTTTGAAAGAATTCCCAGGACGAGTTGACGTTGGAGGAAGAAGAAATGGGAGACCAGTCTAGAAGTTTTATGGCTTCTTGATGTCCCTGCCAGTCTCGCCAGTGCTGAGGTGGTTCTGTAAGAACAGCCAGAGAGATGTCTACTTTGATAAGCATGTGGTCAGATGAACCAAATGAAGCAGAGGAAGAACAGCAGATATTTTCAGGGAAATTGGTCAAGAAAATTGGTCCTCGGGATCTTTTTGGGTCTTCAAAGTCTTGGGGAATTAACGTTAAAATGGGACATGATTAATAGGGATATCATCTTCAAGGCTTCCCAGACTGACTCACCAATGAGGTGTTGGTGTTCGCAGCCTCATCGTGATTTTTCGTTATTATGAATGTCCATATATATATATATATATATATATATATATATATATATATATATATATATATATATATATATATATATATATATATATATATATATATATATATATATATATATATATATCTATATATATATATATATATATATATTACAGGAGGTATTCTTTTGAGACAGAAGTGATTATATTTACAAAGGTTCCAACAAAGGTAAACAAATGATCATGTGCACACTCACTTATGTGTTGCCTCCTAATCATCGGAGTGGGGTGACAAATTAAGATTGCAGTGGGAAGGGGAGGGGTGGACGGGTTGGGTTGGTCAAGGGCGGAAATATTCTCACATATTATCTGTTCATGGATACTCTGAAAACGGAAAAACGTGTGGTAGGAACACATTGACGAAGTCTGTGGCTCAGACATACACGTACAAACATGTATACATATGATGCACCTTCGTCGGATTGTATATTTTTGTAATTCATTTCCTAATTAATTGTTGCCTGCTTCATTTTGTTTGCAGAGTTAGTTGTCACTTCAAAAAATTTATCGTACATTTCTTCACAAAACAATCATGACTTGTTCGAAGAGAAACAGAATGGCATGACTGAGCTCCTCCCTCAGGTGCATTCCCTTTTTATAACAGGAAAAGGGGTGGGGATGTAAACCCATTCCTTGGTGATTCCCACCTCTGTTTGCTCTTCCTCTTCCTGAACCTGCTGTAGTTGGGATGCAATACTCTCCATTGACTGTGATACATCAGGACACTTTGCAGCCAAAACACCCTGCACACAATAAAGAAACAGATGTGAACAATTGTGAACCTCTGATGGAATAAAGAGGAACATCCTGCACAAATTATAGAAATATATACATTTGTGAGAAAAAGCACAGTGAAGATGGTGGGAATTTGTTTAAAATTTTATAATAATCTCTTTTCTTTAACTCTACAGCTGTGTGAGAAAAAGTGCCAGAATGACATGAACTGCTAAAACTGTTTATCAACTGTCTTGCAGGTAGATGGTTGTTGATGTTGCCATAATTACATCACCATACGTTCACATAATTATACAATTATGTGAGGTCGCTGAACTGAGATTACAAAATGTCGTCACACCAACTTGGAATGAAGGTAAAGATAGATATATTTTGTAATTTAAATTGCGACAAAATGTTTTAAAACCTAAAATGTCTAACTACAAACATCAAAACATTTTGAATGTTTTCTGACATTTTCATGATGTGATGTTCATGTGATTTTTATACTGCACGCTGCTTTGTTACAAAGAGACCAATTAAACACAAGGGATTTTTCAGATTGAGAAGAAGATGATGAACCCCTCGATTGGAGTCTGGGTGATAGATGGATCACCTGTTATCTGGATTTGAATACATTTGTGGCTTGTACAAGATGTGACACACAAGGTCTTGTGATAAACAGGAAAGACCCGGAAAGGTGAAGAGTTTAGAAGCAAGTTAGTCAAAATGAATTATTCTCATTTCATATGCAGAACATGACTGAGGAAGTATCATTTCCTGCAGTTGAATCTGTGTGACTGATGCAGTGCCCTCAAAGTCAGAGCATTAATTTGTCATCTGTTCAGGGTGCTGGCGATCTTATTTTGTAATCATACAAACACATTGATGAACCTCCCTGCCTACAAAGGCATTGATGAATCTTCCTGCCTTCAAACTCAATGATGAATCTCTCTGCCTGCAAACTCATTGATGAATCTCCCTGCCGACAAACTCATTGATGAATCTCCCTGCTCAAAAAGTCAATGATGAATCTCTCTGCCTTCAAACTGATTGATGAATCTCCCTGCCGACAACTCATTGATGAATCTCCCTGCCCACAAACTAATTGATGAATCTCGCTGCCCACAAACTCATTGAGGAATCTCCCTGAGGACAAAGTCATTGACGAATCTCCCTGCCGACAAACTCATTGGTGAATCTCTCGGCCGACAAAGTCGTTGCTGAATCTCCCTGCCTAAAAACTCATTGTGAATCGCCTTGCCTTCAAACTCATTGATGAATCTCCCTGCCTACAAACTCATAGATGAATCTCCCTGCTTACAAACTCATTGATAAATCTCCCTGCCTGCAAACTCATTGATGAATCTCCCTGCCTTCAAACTCATTGATGAATCTCCGTGCCCACCAACTCATTGATGAATCTTCATGCCTACAAATTCAATGATGAATATCCCTGCCCACAAATTCATTGATGAATCTCCATGCCTTCAAACTCATTGAGAATCTCCCTGAGGACAAACTCATTGAGGAATCTCCCTGACGACAAACTCATTGATGAATCTTCCTGCCTTCAAACTTATTGATGAATCTCCATGCCCACAAACTCATTGTGAATCTCCCTGCCTTCAAACTCATTGATGAATCTCCCTGCCCACAAACTCATTGATGAATCTCGCTGCCCAGAAATTAATTGATGAATCTCCATGCCTTCAAGCTCATTGAGGAATCTCCCGGAGAAACTCATTGATGAATCTCCCTGCCTTCAAACTCATTGATGAATCTCCCTGCCGACAAACTCATTGATGAATCTCTCGGCCGACAAAGTCATTGATGAATCTTCATGCCGACAAACTCATTGATGAATCTCCATGCCTACAAACTCATTGTGAATCTCCCTGCCTTCAAACTCATTGATGAATCTTCCTGCCTACAAACTCATGGATGAATCTCCCTGCCTAAAAACTCATTGATGAATCACCCTGCCTACAAACTCATTGATGAATCTCCCTGCCTAAAAATTCATTGATGAATCTCCATGCCTTCAAACTCATTGAGGAATCTCCCTGATGACAAACTCATTGAGGAATCTCTCTGACAAGCTCATTGATGAATCTCCCTGCGTACAAACTCATTGATGAATCTCCATGCCCACAAACTCATTGATGAATCTCCATGCCTACAAATTCCATGATGAATCTCCCTGCCCACAAATTCATTGATGAATCTCCATGCCTTCAAACTCATTGAGGAATCTCCCTGAGGACAAACTCATTGATGAACCTCCCTGCTCACAAAGTCAATGATGAATCTCTCTGCCTACAAATTCAATGATGAATCTCCCTGCCCACAAATTCATTGATGAATCTCCATGCCTTCAAACTCATTGAGGAATCTCCCTGATGATAAACTCATTGATGAATCTTCCTGCCTTCAAAATCATTGAGGAATCACACTGCCGACAAACTCATTGATGAATCTCCCTGCCCACAAACTCATTGATAAATCTCGCTGCCCACAAATTCATTGAGGAATCTCCCTGAGGAGAAACTCATTGACGAATCTCCCTGCCTTCAAACTCATTGATGAATCTCCCTGCCTTCAAACTCATTGATGAATCTCCCTGCCGACAAACTCATTGATGAATCTCTCGGCCGACAAAGTCATTGCTGAATCTCCATGCCTAAAAACTCATTGTGAATCTCCCTGCATTCAAACTCATTGATGAATCTCCATGCATACAAATTCATTGATGAATCTCCCTGCCTTCAAACTCATTGATGAATCTCCATCCCCACAAACTCATTGATGAATCTCCATGCCTCCAAACTCATTGTGAATCTCCCTGCCTACAAACTCATTGATGAATCTCCATGCCCACAAACTCATTGATGAATCTTCATGCCAACAAATTCAATGATGAATCCCCCTGCCCACAAATTCATTGATGAATCTCCATGCCTTCAAACTCATTGAGGAATCTCCCTGCCTTCAAACTCATTGATGAATCTCCATGCCTACAAACTCATTGTGAATCTCCCTGCCTTCAAACTCATTGATGAATATTCCTGCCTACAAACTCATGGATGAATCTCCCTGCCTAAAAACTCATTGATGAATCTCCCTGCCTACAAACTCATTGATGAATCTCCCTGCCTACAAATTCATTGATGAATCTCCATGCCTTCAAACTCATTGAGGAATCTCCCTGCAAACAAACTCATTGATGAATCTTCCTGCCTTCAAAATCATTGATGAATCCCCCTGCCTACAAACTCAATGATGAATCTCCCTGCCCACAAACTCATTGATGAATCTCGCTGCCCACAAATTCAATGATGAATCTCCATGCCTTCAAGCTCATTGAGGAATCTCCCTGAGGAGAAACTCATTGAAGAATCTCCCTGCCTTCAAACTCATTGATGAATCTCCCTGCCGACAAACTCATTGATGAATCTCTCGGCCAACAAACTCATTCTGAATCTCCCTGCCTTCAAACTCATTGATGAATCTCCATGCATACAAACTCATTGATGAATCTCCCTGCCTTCAAACTCATTGATGAATCTCCATCCCCACAAACTCATTGATGAATCTCCATGCCTCCAAACTCATTGTGAATCTCCCTGCCCTCAAACTCATTGATGAATCTCCATGCCCACAAACTCATTGATGAATCTTCATGCCGACAAATTCAATGATGAATCTCCCTGCCCACAAATTCATTGATGAATCTCCATGCCTTCAAACTCATTGAGGAATCTCCCTGAGGACAAACTCATTGAGGAATCTCCCTGACGACAAACTCATTGATGAATCTCCCTGCCTTCAAACTCATTGATGAATCTCCATGCCTACAAACTCATTGTGAATCTCCCAGCCTTCAAACTCATTGATGAATCTTCCTGCCTACAAACTTATGGATGAATCTCCCTGCCTAAAAACTCATTGATGAATCGCCCTGCCTACAAACTCATTGATGAATCTCCCTGCCTACAAATTCAATGATGAATCTCCATGCCTTCAAGCTCATTGAGGAATCTCCCTGAGGAGAAACTCATTGACGAATCTCCCTGCCTTCAAACTCATTGATGAATCTCCCTGCCGACAAACTCATTGATGAATCTCTCAGCCAACAAACTCATTCTGAATCTCCCTGCCTTCAAACTCATTGATGAATCTCCATGCATACAAACTCATTGATGAATCTCCCTGCCTTCAAACTCATTGATGAATCTCCATCCCCACAAACTCATTGATGAATCTCCATGCCTCCAAACTCATTGTGAATCTCCCTGCCCTCAAACTCATTGATGAATCTCCATGCCCACAAACTCATTGATGAATCTTCATGCCGACAAATTCAATGATGAATCTCCCTGCCCACAAATTCATTGATGAATCTCCATGCCTTCAAACTCATTGAGGAATCTCCCTGAGGACAAACTCATTGAGGAATCTCCCTGACGACAAACTCATTGATGAATCTCCCTGCCTTCAAACTCATTGATGAATCTCCATGCCTACAAACTCATTGTGAATCTCCCTGCCTTCAAACTCATTGATGAATCTTCCTGCCTACAAACTTATGGATGAATCTCCCTGCCTAAAAACTCATTGATGAATCGCCCTGCCTACAAACTCATTGATGAATCTCTCTGCCTACAAATTCATTGATGAATCTCCATGCCTTCAAACTCATTGAGGAATCTCCCTGATGAAAAACTCATTGAGGAATCTCCCTGACGACAAGCTCATTGATGAATCTCCCTGTGTACAAACTCATTGATGAATCTCCATGCCCACAAACTCATTGATGAATCTCCATGCCTACAAATTCCATGATGAATCTCTCTGCCTACAAATTCAATGATGAATCTCCCTGCCCACAAATTCATTGAGGAATCTCCCTGACGACAAACTCATTGATGAATCTCCCTGCAAACAAACTCATTCATGAATGTTCCTGCCTTCAAAATCATTGATGAATCCCCCTGCCTACAAACTCATTGATGAATCTCCCTGCCCACAAACTCATTGATGAATCTCGCTGCCCACAAATTCATTGATGAATCTCCATGCCTTCAAGCTCATTGAGGAATCTCCCTGAGGAGAAACTCATTGACGAATCTCCCTGCCTTCAAACTCATTGATGAATCTCCCTGCCGACAAATCATTGATGAATCTCTCGGCCGACAAAGTCATTGCTGAATCTCCATGCCTACAAACTCATTGTGAATCTCCCTGCATTCAAACTCATTGATGAATCTCCATGCATACAAACTCATTGATGAATCTCCCTGCCTTCAAACTCATTGATGAATCTCCATCCCCACAAACTCATTGATGAATCTCCATGCCTCCAAACTCATTGTGAATCTCCCTGCCCTCAAACTCCTTGATGAATCTCCATGCCCACAAACTCATTGATGAATCTTCATGCCGACAAATTCAATGATGAATCTCCCTGCCCACAAATTCATTGAGGAATCTCCCTGACGACAAACTCATTGATGAATCTCCCTGCAAACAAACTCATTGATGAATCTCCCTGCCTTCAAACTCATTGATGAATCTCCATGCCTACAAACTCATTGTGAATCTCCCTGCCTTCAAACTCATTGATGAATCTCCATGCCTTCAAACTCATTGAGGAATCTCCCTGAGGACAAACTCATTGAGGAATCTCCCTGATGACAAACTCATTGATGAATCTCCCTGCAAACAAACTCATTGATGAATCTCCCTGCCTTCAAACTCATTGATGAATCTCCATGCCTACAAACTCATTGTGAATCTCCCTGCCTTCAAACTCATTGATGAATCTTCCTGCCTACAAACTCATGGATGAATCTCCCTGCCTAAAAACTCATTGATGAATCTCCCTGACTACAAACTCATTGATGAATCTCCCTGCCTACAAATTCATTGATGAATCTCCATGCCTTCAAACTCATTGAGGAATCTCCCTGATGACAAACTCATTGAGGAATCTCCCTGACGACAAGCTCATTGATGAATCTCCCTGCATACAAACTCATTGATGAATCTCCATGCCCACCAACTCATTGATGAATCTCCATGCCTACAAATTCCATGATGAATCTCCCTGCCCACAAATTCATTGATGAATCTCCATGCCTTCAAACTCATTGAGGAATCTCCCTGAGGACAAACTCATTGATGAATCTCTCTGCTCACAAAGTCAATGATGAATCTCTCTGCCTACAAATTCAATGATGAATCTCCCTGCCCACAAATTCATTGATGAATCTCCATGCCTTCAAACTCATTGAGGAATCTCCCTGACGACAAACTCATTGATGAATCTCCCTGCAAACAAACTCATTCATGAATCTTCCTGCCTTCAAAATCATTGATGAATCCCCCTGCCTACAAACTCATTGATGAATCTCCCTGCCCACAAACTCATTGATGAATCTCGCTGCCCACAAATTCATTGATGAATCTCCATGCCTTCAAGCTCATTGAGGAATCTCCCTGAGGAGAAACTCATTGACGAATCTCCCTCCCTTCAAACTCATTGATGAATCTCCCTGCCGACAAACTCATTGATGAATATCTCGGCCGACAAAGTCATTGCTGAATCTCCATGCCTACAAACTCATTGTGAATCTCCCTGCATTCAAACTCATTGATGAATCTCCATGCATACAAACTCATTGATGAATCTCCCTGCCTTCAAACTCATTGATGAATCTCCATCCCCACAAACTCATTGATGAATCTCCATGCCCACAAACTCATTGATGAATCTTCATGCTGACAAATTCAATGATGAATCTCCCTGCCCACAAATTCATTGATGAATCTCCATGCCTTCAAACTCATTGAGGAATCTCCCTGAGGACAAACTCATTGAGGAATCTCCCTGACGACAAACTCATTGATGAATCTCCCTGCCTTCAAACTCATTGATGAATCTCCATGCCTACAAACTCATTGTGAATCTCCCTGCCTTCAAACTCATTGATGAATCTTCCTGCCTACAAACTTATGGATGAATCTCCCTGCCTAAAAACTCATTGATGAATCGCCCTGCCTACAAACTCATTGATGAATCTCCCTGCCTACAAATTCAATGGTGAATCTCCATGCCTTCAAGCTCATTGAGGAATCTCCCTGAGGAGAAACTCATTGACGAATCTCCCTGCCTTCAAACTCATTGATGAATCTCCCTGCCGACAAACTCATTGATGAATCTCTCAGCCAACAAACTCATTCTGAATCTCCCTGCCTTCAAACTCATTGATGAATCTCCATGCATACAAACTCATTGATGAATCTCCCTGCCTTCAAACTCATTGATGAATCTCCATCCCCACAAACTCATTGATGAATCTCCATGCCTCCAAACTCATTGTGAATCTCCCTGCCCTCAAACTCCTTGATGAATCTCCATGCCCACAAACTCATTGATGAATCTTCATGCCGACAAATTCAATGATGAATCTCCCTGCCCACAAATTCATTGATGAATCTCCATGCTTTCAAACTCATTGAGGAATCTCCCTGAGGACAAACTCATTGAGGAATCTCCATGACGACAAACTCATTGATGAATCTCCCTGCCTTCAAACTCATTGATGAATCTCCATGCCTACAAACTCATTGTGAATCTCCCTGCCTTCAAACTCATTGATGAATCTTCCTGCCTACAAACTTATGGATGAATCTCCCTGCCTAAAAACTCATTGATGAATCGCCCTGCCTACAAACTCATTGATGAATCTCTCTGCCTACAAATTCATTGATGAATCTCCATGCCTTCAAACTCATTGAGGAATCTCCCTGATGAAAAACTCATTGAGGAATCTCCCTGACGACAAGCTCATTGATGAATCTCCCTGTGTACAAACTCATTGATGAATCTCCATGCCCACAAACTCATTGATGAATCCCCATGCCTACAAATTCCATGATGAATTTCTCTGCCTACAAATTCAATGATGAATCTCCCTGCCCACAAATTCATTGAGGAATCTCCCTGACGACAAACTCATTGATGAATCTCCCTGCAAACAAACTCATTCATGAATCTTCCTGCCTTCAAAATCATTGATGAATCCCCCTGCCTACAAACTCATTGATGAATCTCCCTGCCCACAAACTCATTGATGAATCTCGCTGCCCACAAATTCATTGATGAATCTCCATGCCTTCAAGCTCATTGAGGAATCTCCCTGAGGAGAAACTCATTGACGAATCTCCCTGCCTTCAAACTCATTGATGAATCTCCCTGCCGACAAATCATTGATGAATCTCTCGGCCGACAAAGTCATTGCTGAATCTCCATGCCTACAAACTCATTGTGAATCTCCCTGCATTCAAACTCATTGATGAATCTCCATGCATACAAACTCATTGATGAATCTCCGTGCCTTCAAACTCATTGATGAATCTCCATCCCCACAAAGTCATTGATGAATCTCCATGCCTCCAAACTCATTGTAAATCTCCCTGCCCTCAAACTCCTTGATGAATCTCCCTGCCTTCAAACTCATTGATGAATCTCCATGCCTACAAACTCATTGTGAATCTCCCTGCATTCAAACTCATTGATGAATCTCCATGCATACAAACTCATTGATGAATCTCCCTGCCTTCAAACTCATTGATGAATCTCCATCCCCACAAACTCATTGATGAATCTCCATGCCTCCAAACTCATTGTGAATCTCCCTGCCCTCAAACTCCTTGATGAATCTCCATGCCCACAAACTCATTGATGAATCTTCATGCCGACAAATTCAATGATGAATCTCCCTGCCCACAAATTCATTGAGGAATCTCCCTGACGACAAACTCATTGATGAATCTCCCTGCAAACAAACTCATTGATGAATCTCCCTGCCTTCAAACTCATTGATGAATCTCCATGCCTACAAACTCATTGTGAATCTCCCTGCCTTCAAACTCATTGATGAATCTCCATGCCTTCAAACTCATTGAGGAATCTCCCTGAGGACAAACTCATTGAGGAATCTCCCTGATGACAAACTCATTGATGAATCTCCCTGCAAACAAACTCATTGATGAATCTCCCTGCCTTCAAACTCATTGATGAATCTCCATGCCTACAAACTCATTGTGAATCTCCCTGCCTTCAAACTCATTGATGAATCTTCCTGCCTACAAACTCATGGATGAATCTCCCTGCCTAAAAACTCATTGATGAATCTCCCTGCCTACAAACTCATTGATGAATCTCCCTGCCTACAAATTCATTGATGAATCTCCATGCCTTCAAACTCATTGAGGAATCTCCCTGATGACAAACTCATTGAGGAATCTCCCTGACGACAAGCTCATTGATGAATCTCCCTGCATACAAACTCATTGATGAATCTCCATGCCCACAAACTCATTGATGAATCTCCATGCCTACAAATTCCATGATGAATCTCCCTGCCCACAAATTCATTGATGAATCTCCATGCCTTCAAACTCATTGAGGAATCTCCCTGAGGACAAACTCATTGATGAATCTCTCTGCTCACAAAGTCAATGATGAATCTCTCTGCCTACAAATTCAATGATGAATCTCCCTGCCCACAAATTCATTGATGAATCTCCATGCCTTCAAACTCATTGAGGAATCTCCCTGACGACAAACTCATTGATGAATCTCCCTGCAAACAAACTCATTCATGAATCTTCCTGCCTTCAAAATCATTGATGAATCCCCCTGCCTACAAACTCATTGATGAATCTCCCTGCCCACAAACTCATTGATGAATCTCGCTGCCCACAAATTCATTGATGAATCTCCATGCCTTCAAGCTCATTGAGGAATCTCCCTGAGGAGAAACTCATTGACGAATCTCCCTCCCTTCAAACTCATTGATGAATCTCCCTGCCGACAAACTCATTGATGAATATCTCGGCCGACAAAGTCATTGCTGAATCTCCATGCCTACAAACTCATTGTGAATCTCCCTGCATTCAAACTCATTGATGAATCTCCATGCATACAAACTCATTGATGAATCTCCCTGCCTTCAAACTCATTGATGAATCTCCATCCCCACAAACTCATTGATGAATCTCCATGCCCACAAACTCATTGATGAATCTTCATGCTGACAAATTCAATGATGAATCTCCCTGCCCACAAATTCATTGATGAATCTCCATGCCTTCAAACTCATTGAGGAATCTCCCTGAGGACAAACTCATTGAGGAATCTCCCTGACGACAAACTCATTGATGAATCTCCCTGCCTTCAAACTCATTGATGAATCTCCATGCCTACAAACTCATTGTGAATCTCCCTGCCTTCAAACTCATTGATGAATCTTCCTGCCTACAAACTTATGGATGAATCTCCCTGCCTAAAAACTCATTGATGAATCGCCCTGCCTACAAACTCATTGATGAATCTCCCTGCCTACAAATTCAATGGTGAATCTCCATGCCTTCAAGCTCATTGAGGAATCTCCCTGAGGAGAAACTCATTGACGAATCTCCCTGCCTTCAAACTCATTGATGAATCTCCCTGCCGACAAACTCATTGATGAATCTCTCAGCCAACAAACTCATTCTGAATCTCCCTGCCTTCAAACTCATTGATGAATCTCCATGCATACAAACTCATTGATGAATCTCCCTGCCTTCAAACTCATTGATGAATCTCCATCCCCACAAACTCAGTGATGAATCTCCATGCCTCCAAACTCATTGTGAATCTCCCTGCCCTCAAACTCCTTGATGAATCTCCATGCCCACAAACTCATTGATGAATCTTCATGCCGACAAATTCAATGATGAATCTCCCTGCCCACAAATTCATTGATGAATCTCCATGCTTTCAAACTCATTGAGGAATCTCCCTGAGGACAAACTCATTGAGGAATCTCCATGACGACAAACTCATTGATGAATCTCCCTGCCTTCAAACTCATTGATGAATCTCCATGCCTACAAACTCATTGTGAATCTCCCTGCCTTCAAACTCATTGATGAATCTTGCTGCCTACAAACTTATGGATGAATCTCCCTGCCTAAAAACTCATTGATGAATCGCCCTGCCTACAAACTCATTGATGAATCTCTCTGCCTACAAATTCATTGATGAATCTCCATGCCTTCAAACTCATTGAGGAATCTCCCTGATGAAAAACTCATTGAGGAATCTCCCTGACGACAAGCTCATTGATGAATCTCCCTGTGTACAAACTCATTGATGAATCTCCATGCCCACAAACTCATTGATGAATCCCCATGCCTACAAATTCCATGATGAATCTCTCTGCCTACAAATTCAATGATGAATCTCCCTGCCCACAAATTCATTGAGGAATCTCCCTGACGACAAACTCATTGATGAATCTCCCTGCAAACAAACTCATTCATGAATCTTCCTGCCTTCAAAATCATTGATGAATCCCCCTGCCTAAAAACTCATTGATGAATCTCGCTGCCCACAAATTCATTGATGAATCTCCATGCCTTCAAGCTCATTGAGGAATCTCCCTGAGGAGAAACTCATTGACGAATCTCCCTGCCTTCAAACTCTGATGAATCTCCCTGCCGACAAATCATTGATGAATCTCTCGGCCGACAAAGTCATTGCTGAATCTCCATGCCTACAAACTCATTGTGAATCTCCCTGCATTCAAACTCATTGATGAATCTCCATGCATACAAACTCATTGATGAATCTCCGTGCCTTCAAACTCATTGATGAATCTCCATCCCCACAAAGTCATTGATGAATCTCCATGCCTCCAAACTCATTGTGAATCTCCCTGCCCTCAAACTCCTTGATGAATCTCCATGCCCACAAACTCATTGATGAATCTGCATGCCGACAAATTCAATGATGAATCTCCCTGCCCACAAATTAATTGAGGAATCCCCCTGACGACAAACTCATTGATGAATCTCCCTGCAAACAAACTCATTGATGAATCTCCCTGCCTTCAAACTCATTGATGAATCTCCATGCCCACAAACTCATTGATGAATCTTCATGCCGACAAATTCAATGATGAATCTCCCTGCTCACAAACTCGTTGATGAATCTCCCTGCCTACAAATTCATTGATGAATCTCCATGCCTTCAAACTCATTGAGGAATCTCCCTGATGACAAACTCATTGAGGAATCTCCCTGACGACAAGCTCATTGATGAATCTCCCTGCATACAAACTCATTGATGAATCTCCATGCCCACAAACTCATTGATGAATCTCCATGCCTACAAATTCCATGATGAATCTCCCTGCCCACAAATTCATTGATGAATCTCCATGCCTTCAAACTCATTGAGGAATCTCCCTGAGGACAAACTCATTGATGAATCTCTCTGCTCACAAAGTCAATGATGAATCTCTCTGCCTACAAATTCAATGATGAATCTCCCTGCCCACAAATTCAATGATGAATCTCCATGCCTTCAAACTCATTGAGGAATCTCCCTGACGACAAACTCATTGATGAATCTCCCTGCAAACAAACTCATTCATGAATCTTCCTGCCTTCAAAATCATTGATGAATCCCCCTGCCTACAAACTCATTGATGAATCTCCCTGCCCACAAACTCATTGATGAATCTCGCTGCCCACAAATTCATTGATGAATCTCCATGCCTTCAAACTCATTGAGGAATCTCCCTGCAAACAAACTCATGGATGAATCTTCCTGCCTTCAAAATCATTGATGAATCCCCCTGCCTACAAACTCAATGATGAATCTCCCTGCCCACAAACTCATTGATGAATCTCACTGCCCACAAATTCAATGATGAATCTCCATGCCTTCAAGCTCATTGAGGAATCTCCCTGAGGAGAAACTCATTGAAGAATCTCCCTGCCTTCAAACTCATTGATGAATCTCCCTGCCGACAAACTCATTGATGAATCTCTCGGCCAACAAACTCATTCTGAATCTCCCTGCCTTCAAACTCATTGATGAATCTCCATGCATACAAACTCATTGATGAATCTCCCTGCCTTCAAACTCATTGTGAATCTCCCTGCCCTCAAACTCATTGATGAATCTCCATCCCCACAAACTCATTGATGAATCTCCATGCCTCCAAACTCATTGTGAATCTCCCTGCCCTCAAACTCATTGATGAATCTCCATGCCCACAAACTCATTGATGAATCTTCATGCCGACAAATTCAATGATGAATCTCCCTGCCCACAAATTCATTGATGAATCTCCATGCCTTCAAACTCATTGAGGAATCTCCCTGAGGACAAACTCATTGAGGAATCTCCCTGACGACAAACTCATTGATGAATCTCCCTGCCTTCAAACTCATTGATGAATCTCCATGCCTACAAACTCATTGTGAATCTCCCAGCCTTCAAACTCATTGATGAATCTTCCTGCCTACAAACTTATGGATGAATCTCCCTGCCTAAAAACTCATTGATGAATCGCCCTGCCTACAAACTCATTGATGAATCTCCCTGCCTACAAATTCAATGATGAATCTCCATGCCTTCAAGCTCATTGAGGAATCTCCCTGAGGAGAAACTCATTGACGAATCTCCCTGCCTTCAAACTCATTGATGAATCTCCCTGCCGACAAACTCATTGATGAATCTCTCAGCCAACAAACTCATTCTGAATCTCCCTGCCTTCAAACTCATTGATGAATCTCCATGCATACAAACTCATTGATGAATCTCCCTGCCTTCAAACTCATTGATGAATCTCCATCCCCACAAACTCATTGATGAATCTCCATGCCTCCAAACTCATTGTGAATCTCCCTGCCCTCAAACTCATTGATGAATCTCCATGCCCACAAACTCATTGATGAATCTTCATGCCGACAAATTCAATGATGAATCTCCCTGCCCACAAATTCATTGATGAATCTCCATGCCTTCAAACTCATTGAGGAATCTCCCTGAGGACAAACTCATTGAGGAATCTCCCTGACGACAAACTCATTGATGAATCTCCCTGCCTTCAAACTCATTGATGAATCTCCATGCCTACAAACTCATTGTGAATCTCCCTGCCTTCAAACTCATTGATGAATCTTCCTGCCTACAAACTTATGGATGAATCTCCCTGCCTAAAAACTCATTGATGAATCGCCCTGCCTACAAACTCATTGATGAATCTCTCTGCCTACAAATTCATTGATGAATCTCCATGCCTTCAAACTCATTGAGGAATCTCCCTGATGAAAAACTCATTGAGGAATCTCCCTGATGACAAGCTCATTGATGAATCTCCCTGTGTACAAACTCATTGATGAATCTCCATGCCCACAAACTCATTGATGAATCTCCATGCCTACAAATTCCATGATGAATCTCTCTGCCTACAAATTCAATGATGAATCTCCCTGCCCACAAATTCATTGAGGAATCTCCCTGACGACAAACTCATTGATGAATCTCCCTGCAAACAAACTCATTCATGAATGTTCCTGCCTTCAAAATCATTGATGAATCCCCCTGCCTACAAACTCATTGATGAATCTCCCTGCCCACAAACTCATTGATGAATCTCGCTGCCCACAAATTCATTGATGAATCTCCATGCCTTCAAGCTCATTGAGGAATCTCCCTGAGGAGAAACTCATTGACGAATCTCCCTGCCTTCAAACTCATTGATGAATCTCCCTGCCTTCAAACTCATTGATGAATCTCCATCCCCACAAACTCATTGCTGAATCTCCATGCCTACAAACTCATTGTGAATCTCCCTGCATTCAAACTCATTGATGAATCTCCATGCATACAAACTCATTGATGAATCTCCCTGCCTTCAAACTCATTGATGAATCTCCATCCCCACAAACTCATTGATGAATCTCCATGCCTCCAAACTCATTGTGAATCTCCCTGCCCTCAAACTCCTTGATGAATCTCCATGCCCACAAACTCATTGATGAATCTTCATGCCGACAAATTCAATGATGAATCTCCCTGCCCACAAATTCATTGAGGAATCTCCCTGACGACAAACTCATTGATGAATCTCCCTGCAAACAAACTCATTGATGAATCTCCCTGCCTTCAAACTCATTGATGAATCTCCATGCCTACAAACTCATTGTGAATCTCCCTGCCTTCAAACTCATTGATGAATCTCCATGCCTTCAAACTCATTGAGGAATCTCCCTGAGGACAAACTCATTGAGGAATCTCCCTGACGACAAACTCATTGATGAATCTCCCTGCAAACAAACTCATTGATGAATCTCCCTGCCTTCAAACTCATTGATGAATCTCCATGCCTACAAACTCATTGTGAATCTCCCTGCCTTCAAACTCATTGATGAATCTTCCTGCCTACAAACTCATGGATGAATCTCCCTGCCGAAAAACTCATTGATGAATCTCCCTGCCTACAAACTCATTGATGAATCTCCCTGCCTACAAATTCATTGATGAATCTCCATGCCTTCAAACTCATTGAGGAATCTCCCTGATGACAAACTCATTGAGGAATCTCCCTGACGACAAGCTCATTGATGAATCTCCCTGCCCACAAACTCATTGATGAATCTCCATGCCTACAAATTCCATGATGAATCTCCCTGCCCACAAATTCATTGATGAATCTCCATGCCTTCAAACTCATTGAGGAATCTCCCTGAGGACAAACTCATTGATGAATCTCTCTGCTCACAAAGTCAATGATGAATCTCTCTGCCTACAAATTCAATGATGAATCTCCCTGCCCACAAATTCATTGATGAATCTCCATGCCTTCAAACTCATTGAGGAATCTCCCTGACGACAAACTCATTGATGAATCTCCCTGCAAACAAACTCATTCATGAATCTTCCTGCCTTCAAAATCATTGATGAATCCCCCTGCCTACAAACTCATTGATGAATCTCCCTGCCCACAAACTCATTGATGAATCTCGCTGCCCACAAATTCATTGATGAATCTCCATGCCTTCAAGCTCATTGAGGAATCTCCCTGAGGAGAAACTCATTGACGAATCTCCCTCCCTTCAAACTCATTGATGAATCTCCCTGCCGACAAACTCATTGATGAATATCTCGGCCGACAAAGTCATTGCTGAATCTCCATGCCTACAAACTCATTGTGAATCTCCCTGCATTCAAACTCATTGATGAATCTCCATGCATACAAACTCATTGATGAATCTCCCTGCCTTCAAACTCATTGATGAATCTCCATCCCCACAAACTCATTGATGAATCTCCATGCCCACAAACTCATTGATGAATCTTCATGCCGACAAATTCAATGATGAATCTCCCTGCCCACAAATTCATTGATGAATCTCCATGCCTTCAAACTCATTGAGGAATCTCCCTGAGGACAAACTCATTGAGGAATCTCCCTGACGACAAACTCATTGATGAATCTCCCTGCCTTCAAACTCATTGATGAATCTCCATGCCTACAAACTCATTGTGAATCTCCCTGCCTTCAAACTCATTGATGAATCTTCCTGCCTACAAACTTATGGATGAATCTCCCTGCCTAAAAACTCATTGATGAATCGCCCTGCCTACAAACTCATTGATGAATCTCCCTGCCTACAAATTCAATGATGAATCTCCATGCCTTCAAGCTCATTGAGGAATCTCCCTGAGGAGAAACTCATTGACGAATCTCCCTGCCTTCAAACTCATTGATGAATCTCCCTGCCGACAAACTCATTGATGAATCTCTCAGCCAACAAACTCATTCTGAATCTCCCTGCCTTCAAACTCATTGATGAATCTCCATGCATACAAACTCATTGATGAATCTCCCTGCCTTCAAACTCATTGATGAATCTCCATCCCCACAAACTCATTGATGAATCTCCATGCCTCCAAACTCATTGTGAATCTCCCTGCCCTCAAACTCCTTGATGAATCTCCATGCCCACAAACTCATTGATGAATCTTCATGCCGACAAATTCAATGATGAATCTCCCTGCCCACAAATTCATTGATGAATCTCCATGCTTTCAAACTCATTGAGGAATCTCCCTGAGGACAAACTCATTGAGGAATCTCCATGACGACAAACTCATTGATGAATCTCCCTGCCTTCAAACTCATTGATGAATCTCCATGCCTACAAACTCATTGTTAATCTCCCTGCCTTCAAACTCATTGATGAATCTTCCTGCCTACAAACTTATGGATGAATCTCCCTGCCTAAAAACTCATTGATGAATCGCCCTGCCTACAAACTCATTGATGAATCTCTCTGCCTACAAATTCATTGATGAATCTCCATGCCTTCAAACTCATTGAGGAATCTCCCTGATGAAAAACTCATTGAGGAATCTCCCTGACGACAAGCTCATTGATGAATCTCCCTGTGTACAAACTCATTGATGAATCTCCATGCCCACAAAGTCATTGATGAATCCCCATGCCTACAAATTCCATGATGAATCTCTCTGCCTACAAATTCAATGATGAATCTCCCTGCCCACAAATTCATTGAGGAATCTCCCTGACGACAAACTCATTGATGAATCTCCCTGCAAACAAACTCATTCATGAATCTTCCTGCCTTCAAAATCATTGATGAATCCCCCTGCCTACAAACTCATTGATGAATCTCCCTGCCCACAAACTCATTGATGAATCTCGCTGCCCACAAATTCATTGATGAATCTCCATGCCTTCAAGCTCATTGAGGAATCTCCCTGAGGAGAAACTCATTGACGAATCTCCCTGCCTTCAAACTCATTGATGAATCTCCCTGCCGACAAATCATTGATGAATCTCTCGGCCGACAAAGTCATTGCTGAATCTCCATGCCTACAAACTCATTGTGAATCTCCCTGCATTCAAACTCATTGATGAATCTCCATGCATACAAACTCATTGATGAATCTCCCTGCCTTCAAACTCATTGATGAATCTCCATCCCCACAAAGTCATTGATGAATCTCCATGCCTCCAAACTCATTGTGAATCTCCCTGCCCTCAAACTCCTTGATGAATCTCCATGCCCACAAACTCATTGATGAATCTTCATGCCGACAAATTCAATGATGAATCTCCCTGCCCACAAATTAATTGAGGAATCTCCCTGACGACAAACTCATTGATGAATCTCCCTGCAAACAAACTCATTGATGAATCTCCCTGCCTTCAAACTCATTGATGAATCTCCATGCCCACAAACTCATTGATGAATCTTCATGCCGACAAATTCAATGATGAATCTCCCTGCTCACAAACTCGTTGATGAATCTCCCTGCCTACAAATTCATTGATGAATCTCCATGCCTTCAAACTCATTGAGGAATCTCCCTGATGACAAACTCATTGAGGAATCTCCCTGACGACAAGCTCATTGATGAATCTCCCTGCATACAAACTCATTGATGAATCTCCATGCCCACAAACTCATTGATGAATCTCCATGCCTACAAATTCCATGATGAATCTCCCTGCCCACAAATTCATTGATGAATCTCCATGCCTTCAAACTCATTGAGGAATCTCCCTGAGGACAAACTCATTGATGAATCTCTCTGCTCACAAAGTCAATGATGAATCTCTCTGCCTACAAATTCAATGATGAATCTCCCTGCCCACAAATTCATTGATGAATCTCCATGCCTTCAAACTCATTGAGGAATCTCCCTGACGACAAACTCATTGATGAATCTCCCTGCAAACAAACTCATTCATGAATCTTCCTGCCTTCAAAATCATTGATGAATCCCCCTGCCTACAAACTCATTGATGAATCTCCCTGCCCACAAACTCATTGATGAATCTCGCTGCCCACAAATTCATTGATGAATCTCCATGCCTTCAAGCTCATTGAGGAATCTCCCTGAGGAGAAACTCATTGACGAATCTCCCTCCCTTCAAACTCATTGATGAATCTCCCTGCCGACAAACTCATTGATGAATATCTCGGCCGACAAAGTCATTGCTGAATCTCCATGCCTACAAACTCATTGTGAATCTCCCTGCATTCAAACTCATTGATGAATCTCCATGCATACAAACTCATTGATGAATCTCCCTGCCTTCAAACTCATTGATGAATCTCCATCCCCACAAACTCATTGATGAATCTCCATGCCTCCAAACTCATTGTGAATCTCCCTGCCCTCAAACTCCTTGATGAATCTCCATGCCCACAAACTCATTGATGAATCTTCATGCCGAAAAATTCAATGATGAATCTCCCTGCCCACAAATTCATTGATGAATCTCCATGCCTTCAAACTCATTGAGGAATCTCCCTGAGGACAAACTCATTGAGGAATCTCCCTGACGCCAAACTCATTGATGAATCTCCCTGCCAACAAACTCATTGTGAATATCCCTGACTTCAAGCTCATTGATGAATATCCATGCCCACAAACTCATTGATGAATCTCCATGCCCACAAACTCATTGCTGAATCTCCATGCCCACAAACTCATTGATGAATCTCCATGCTCACAAATTCATTGATGAATCTCCATGCTTTCAAACTCATTGAGGAATCTCCCTGAGGACAAACTCATTGAGGAATCTCCGTGACGACAAACTCATTGATGAATCTCCCTGCAAACAAACTCATTGATGAATCTCTCTGCCTACAAACTCATTGTGAATCTCCCTGCCTTCAAACTCATTGATGAATCTCCCTGCCTACAAACTCAGAGATGAATCTCGCTGCCCACAAATTCATTGATGAATCTTCATGCCTTCAAACTCATTGATAAATCTCCCTGCCGAAAAATTCATTGATGAATCTCCCTGCCTAAAAATTCATTGATTAATCTCCATGCCTTCAAACTCATTGAGTAATCTCCCTGACGACAAACACATTGATGAATCCCCCTGCCTACAAACTCATTGATGAATCTCCCTGCCCACAAACTCATTGATGAATCTCGCTGCCCACAAATTCATTGATGAATCTCCATGCCTTCAAACTGATTGAGGAATCTCCCTGAGAACAAACTCATTGACGAATCTCCCTGACGACAAACTCATTGACGAATCTCCCTGCCGACAAACTCATTGGTGAATCTCTCGGCTGACAAATTCATTGCTGAATCTCCATGCCTACAAACTCATTGTGAATCGCCCTGCCTTCAAAACTCATTGATGAATCTCCATGCATACAAACTCATTGATGAATCACCATGCCTACAAATTCAATGATGAATCTCTCTGCCTACAAACTCAAAGATGAATCTCCCTGCCAACAAACTCATAGATGAATCTCCCTGCTTTCAAACTCATTGATGAATCTCCCTGCTTTCAAACTCATTGATGAATCTCCATCCCCACAAACTCATTGATGAATCTCCGTGCCCACAAACTCATTGATGAATCTCCCTGCCCACAAATTCATTGATGAATCTCCATGCCTTCAAACTCACTGAGGAATCTCCCTGAGGACAAACTCATTGAGGAATCTCCCTGACGACAAACTCATTGATGAATCTCCATGCCCACAAACTCATTGATGAATCTCCATGCCCACAAACTCATTGATGAATCTCCATGCCCACAAACTCATTGATGAATCTCCATGCCCACAAATTCATTGATGAATCTCCATGCCTTCAAACTCATTTATGAATCTCCCTGACGACAAACTCATTGATGAATCTCCATGCCCACAAACTCATTGATGAATCTCCATGCCCACAAACTCATTGATGAATCTCCATGCCCACAAATTCATTGATGAATCTCCATGCCTACAAACTCATGGATGAATCTCCCTGCCTAAAAACTCATTGATGAATCTCCCTGCCTACAAATTCATTGATGAATCTCCATGCTTTCAAACTCATTGAGGAATCTCCCTGATGACAAACTCATTGAGGAATCTCCCTGACGACAAGCTCATTGATGAATCTCCCTGCGTACAAACTCATTGATGAATCTCCATGCCCACAAACTCATTGATGAATCTCCATGCCTACAAATTCCATGATGAATCTCCCTGCCCACAAATTCATTGATGAATCTCCATGCCTTCCAACTCATTGAGGAATCTCCCTGAGGACAAACTCATTGATGAACCTCTCTGCTCACAAAGTCAATGATGAATCTCTCTGCCTACAAATTCAATGATGAATCTCCCTGCCCACAAATTCATTGATGAATCTCCATGCCTTCAAACTCATTGAGGAATCTCCCTGACAACAAACTCATTGATGAATCTCCCTGCAAACAAACACATTCATGAATCTTCCTGCATTCAATCTCATTGATGAATCTCCATGCATACAAACTCATTGATGAATCTCCCTGCCTTCAAACTCATTGATGAATCTCCATCCCCACAAACTCATTGATGAATCTCCATTCCTCCAAACTCATTGTGAATCTCCCTGCCCTCCAACTCATTGATGAATCTCCATGCCCACAAACTCATTGATGAATCTTCATGCCGACAAATTCAATGATGAATCTCCCTGCCCACAAATTCATTGATGAATCTCCATGCCTTCAAACTCATTGAGGAATCTCCCTGAGGACAAACTCATTGAGGAATCTCCCTGACGACAAACTCGTTGATGAATCTCCCTGCAAACAAACTCATTGATGAATCTCCCTGCCTTCAAACTCATTGATGAATCTCCATGCCTACAAACTCATTGTGAATCTCCCTGCCTTCAAACTCATTGATGAATCTTCCTGCCTACAAACTCATGGATGAATCTCCCTGCTTAAAAACTCATTGATGAATCTCCCTGCCTACAAACTCATTGATGAATCTCCCTGCCTACAAATTAATTGATGAATCTCCATGCCTTCAAACTCATTGAGGAATCTCCCAGACGACAAACTCTTTGATGAATCTCTCGGGCGACAAAGTCATTGATGAATCTCCATGCCTACAAACTCATTGTGAATATCCCTGACTTCAAAGTCATTGATGAATCTCCATGCCAACAAACTCATTGTGAATATCCCTGACTTCAAGCTCATTGATGAATATCCATGCCCACAAACTCATTGATGAATCTCCATGCCCACAAACTCATTGCTGAATCTCCATGCCCACAAACTCATTGATGAATCTCCATGCTCACAAATTCATTGATGAATCTCCATGCCTTCAAACTCATTGAGGAATCTCCCTGAGGACAAACTCATTGAGGAATCTCCGTGACGACAAACTCATTGATGAATCTCCCTGCAAACAAACTCATTGATGAATCTCTCTGCCTACAAACTCATTGTGAATCTCCCTGCCTTCAAACTCATTGATGAATCTCTCTGCCTACAAACTCATTGTGAATCTCCCTGCCTTCAAACTCATTGATGAATCTCCCTGCCGACAAACTCATAGATGAATCTGCCTGCCTACAAACTCATTGATGAATCTCGCTGCCCACAAATTCATTGATGAATCTCCATGCCTTCAAACTCATTGATGAATCTCCCTGCCAAAAAATTCATTGATTAATCTCCATGCCTTCAAACTCATTGAGTAATCTCCCTGACGACAAACTCATTGATGAATCCCCCTGCCTACAAACTCATTGATGAATCTCCCTGCCCACAAACTCATTGATGAATCTCAATGCCTCCAAACTCATTGTGAATCTCCCTGCCCTCAAACTCATTGATGAATCTCCATGCCTACAAACTCATTGATGAATCTTCATGCCGACAAATTCCATGATGAATCTCCCTGCCCACAAATTCATTGATGAATCTCCATGCCTTCAAACTCATTGAGGAATCTCCCTGAGGACAAACTCATTGATGAATCTCCCTGCTCACAAAGTCAATGATGAATCTCTCTGCCTACAAATTCAATGATGAATCTCCCTGCCCACAAATTCATTGTTGAATCTCCATGCCTTCAAAATCATTGATGAATCCCCCTGCCTACAAACTCAATGATGAATCTCCCTGCCCACAAACTCATTGATGAATCTCGCTGCCCACAAATTCATTGATGAATCTCCATGCCTTCAAGCTCATTGAGGAATCTCCCTGAGGAGAAACTCTTTGACGAATCTCCCTGCCTTCAAACTCATTGATGAATCTCCATGCCTTCAAACTCATTGAGGAAACTCCCTGAAGACAAACTCATTGAGGAATCTCATTGCGTACAAACTCATTGATGAATCTCCATGCCCACAAACTCATTGATGAATCTCCATGCCTACAAATTCCATGATGAATCTCCCTGCCCACAAATTCATTGATGAATCTCCATGCCTTCAAACTTATTGAGGAATCTCCCTGAGGACAAACTCATTGATGAATCTCCCTGCTCACAAAGTCAATGATGAATCTCTCTGCCTACAAATTCAATGATGAATCTCCCTGCCCACAAATTCATTGATGAATCTCCATGCCTTCAAACTCATTGAGGAATCTCCCTGACGACAAACTCATTGATGAATCTCCCTGCAAACAAACTCATTGATGAATCTTCCTGCCTTCAAAATCATTGATGAATCCCACTGCCTACAAACTCATTCATGAATCTCCCTGTCCACAAACTCATTGATGAATCTCGCTGCCCACAAATTCATTGATGAATCTCCATGCCTTCAAGCTCATTGAGGAATCTCCCTGAGGAGAAACTCATTGATGAATCTCCCTGCCTTCAAACTCATTGATGAATCTCCCTGCCGACAAACTCATTGATGAATCTCTCGGCCGACAAAGTCATTGCTGAATCTCCATGCCTACAAACTCATTGTGAATCTCCTTGCATTCAAACTCATTGATGAATCTCCATGCATACAAACTCATTGATGAATCTCCCTGCCGACAAACTCATTGATGAATCTCCATGCCTACAAACTCATTGTGAATCTCCCTGCCTTCAAACTCATTGATGAATCTTCCTGCCTACAAACTCATGGATGAATCTCCCTGCCTAAAAACTCATTGATGAATCGCCCTGCCTACAAACTCATTGATGAATCTCCCTGCCTACAAATTCATTGATGAATCCCCATGCCTTCAAACTCATTGAGGAATCTCCCTGATGACAAACTCATTGAGGAATCTCCCTGACGACAAGCTCATTGATGAATCTCCCTGCGTACAAACTCATTGATGAATCCCCTGCCTACAAACTCATTGATGAATCCCCTGCCTACAAACTCATTGATGAATCCCCCTGCCTACAAACTCATTGATGAATCTACCTGCCTACAAACTCATTGATGAATCTACCTGCCCACAAATTCATTGATGAATCTCCATGCCTTCAAGCTCATTGAGGAATCTCCCTGAGGAGAAACTCATTGACGAATCTCCCTGCCTTCAAACTCATTGACGAATCTCCCTGCCTTCAAACTCATTGATGAATCTCCATGCCTTCAAACTCATTGAGGAATCTCCCTGACGAAAAACTCATTGATGAATCTCCCTGCAAACAAACTCATTGATGAATCTTCCTGCCTTCAAACTCATTGATGAATCTCCCTGCCCACAAACTCATTGATGAATCTCGCTGCCCACAAGTTCATTGATGAATCTCCATGCCTTCAAGCTCATTGAGGAATCTCCCTGCCGACAAACTCATTGATGAATCTCTCGGCCGACAAAGTCATTGCTGAATCTCCATGCCTACAAACTCATTGTGAATCTCCCTGCATTCAAACTCATTGATGAATCTCCATGCATACAAACTCATTGATGAATCTCCCTGCCTTCAAACTCATTGATGAATCTCCATCCCCACAAACTCATTGATGAATCTCCATGCCTCCAAACTCATTGTGAATCTCCCTGCCCTCAAACTCATTGATGAATCTCCATGCCCACAAACTCATTGATGAATCTTCATGCCGACAAACTCATTGATGAATCTCCATGCCTACAAACTCATTGTGAAACTCCCTGCCTTCAAACTCATTGATGAATCTTCCTGCCTACAAACTCAAGGATGAATCTCCCTGCCGAAAAACTCATTGATGAATCGCCCTGCCTACAAAGTCATTGATGAATCTCCCTGCCTACAAATTCATTGATGAATCTCCATGCCTTCAAACTCATTGAGGAATCTCCCTGATGACAAACTCATTGAGGAATCTCCCTGACAACAAGCTCATTGATGAATCTCCATGCATACAAACTCATTGATGAATCTCCCTGCCTTAAAACTCATTGATGAATCTCCATCCCCACAAACTCATTGATGAATCTCCATGCCTCCAAACTCATTGTGAATCTCCCTGCCCTCAAACTCATTGATGAATCTCCATGCCCACAAACTCATTGATGAATCTTCATGCCGACAAACTCATTGATGAATCTCCATGCCTACAAACTCATTGTGAAACTCCCTGCCTTCAAACTCATGGATGAATCTCCCTGCCTAAAAACTCATTGATGAATCGCCCTGCCTACAAAGTCATTGATGAATCTCCCTGCCTACAAATTCATTGATGAATCTCCATGCCTTCAAACTCATTGAGGAATCTCCCTGACGACAAGCTCATTGATGAATCTCCATGCATACAAACTCATTGATGAATCTCCCTGCCTTAAAACTCATTGATGAATCTCCATCCCCACAAACTCATTGATGAATCTCCATGCCTCCAAACTCATTGTGAATCTCCCTGCCCTCAAACTCATTGATGAATCTCCATGCCCACAAACTCATTGATGAATCTTCATGCCAACAAATTCAATGATGAATCTCCCTGCCCACAAATTCATTGATGAATCTCCATGCCTTCAAACTCATTGAGGAATCTCCCTGAGGACAAACTCATTGAGGAATCTCCCTGACGACAAACTCATTGATCAATCTCCCTGCAAACAAACTCATTGATCAATCTCCCTGCCTTCAAACTCATTGATGAATCTCCATGCCTACAAACTCATTGTGAATCTCCCTGCCTTCAAACTCATTGATGAATCTTCCTGCCTACAAACTCATGGATGAATCTCCCTGCCTAAAAACTCATTGATGAATCTCCCTGCCTACAAACTCATTGATGAATCTCCCTGCCTACAAATTCATTGATGAATCTCCATGCCTTCAAACTCATTGAGGAATCTCCCTGAGGACAAAATCATTGACGAATCTCACTGACGACAAACTCATTGACGAATCTCCCTGCCGACAAACTCTTTGATGAATCTCTCGGCCGACAAAGTCATTGATGAATCTCCATGCCTACAAACTCATTGTGAATATCCCTGACTTCAAACTCATTGATGAATCTCCATGCCAACAAACTCATTGTGAATATCCCTGACTTCAAGCTCATTGATGAATATCCATGCCCACAAACTCATTGATGAATCTCCATGCCTTCAAGCTCATTGAGGAATCTCCCTGAGGAGAAACTCATTGACGAATCTCCCTGCCTTCAAACTCATTGATGAATCTCCATGCCTACAAATTCCATGATGAATCTCCCTGCCCACAAATTCATTGATGAATCTCCATGCCTTCAAACTCATTGAGGAATCTCCCTGAGGACAAACTCATTGATGAATCTCTCTGCTCACAAAGTCAATGATGAATCTCTCTGCCTACAAATTCAATGATGAATCTCCCTGCCCACAAATTCATTGATGAATCTCCATGCCTTCAAACTCATTGAGGAATCTCCCTGACGACAAACTCATTGATGAATCTCCCTGCAAACAAACTCATTCATGAATCTTCCTGCCTTCAAAATCATTGATGAATCCCCCTGCCTACAAACTCATTGATGAATCTCCCTGCCCACAAACTCATTGATGAATCTCGCTGCCCACAAATTCATTGATGAATCTCCATGCCTTCAAACTCATTGAGGAATCTCCCTGCAAACAAACTCATTGATGAATCTTCCTGCCTTCAAAATCATTGATGAATCCCCCTGCCTACAAACTCAATGATGAATCTCCCTGCCCACAAACTCATTGATGAATCTCGCTGCCCACAAATTCAATGATGAATCTCCATGCCTTCAAGCTCATTGAGGAATCTCCCTGAGGAGAAACTCATTGAAGAATCTCCCTGCCTTCAAACTCATTGATGAATCTCCCTGCCGACAAACTCATTGATGAATCTCTCGGCCAACAAACTCATTCTGAATCTCCCTGCCTTCAAACTCATTGATGAATCTCCATGCATACAAACTCATTGATGAATCTCCCTGCCTTCAAACTCATTGATGAATCTCCATCCCCACAAACTCATTGATGAATCTCCATGCCTCCAAACTCATTGTGAATCTCCCTGCCCTCAAACTCATTGATGAATCTCCATGCCCACAAACTCATTGATGAATCTTCATGCCGACAAATTCAATGATGAATCTCCCTGCCCACAAATTCATTGATGAATCTCCATGCCTTCAAACTCATTGAGGAATCTCCCTGACGACAAACTCATTGATGAATCTCCCTGCAAACAAACTCATTGATGAATCTTCCTGCCTTCAAAATCATTGATGAATCCCACTGCCTACAAACTCATTCATGAATCTCCCTGTCCACAAACTCATTGATGAATCTCGCTGCCCACAAATTCATTGATGAATCTCCATGCCTTCAAGCTCATTGAGGAATCTCCCTGAGGAGAAACTCATTGATGAATCTCCCTGCCTTCAAACTCATTGATGAATCTCCCTGCCGACAAACTCATTGATGAATCTCTCGGCCGACAAAGTCATTGCTGAATCTCCATGCCTACAAACTCATTGTGAATCTCCTTGCATTCAAACTCATTGATGAATCTCCATGCATACAAACTCATTGATGAATCTCCCTGCCGACAAACTCATTGATGAATCTCCATGCCTACAAACTCATTGTGAATCTCCCTGCCTTCAAACTCATTGATGAATCTTCCTGCCTACAAACTCATGGATGAATCTCCCTGCCTAAAAACTCATTGATGAATCGCCCTGCCTACAAACTCATTGATGAATCTCCCTGCCTACAAATTCATTGATGAATCCCCATGCCTTCAAACTCATTGAGGAATCTCCCTGATGACAAACTCATTGAGGAATCTCCCTGACGACAAGCTCATTGATGAATCTCCCTGCGTACAAACTCATTGATGAATCCCCCTGCCTACAAACTCATTGATGAATCTCCATGCCTACAAACTCATTGTGAATCTCCCTGCCCTCAAACTCATTGATGAATCTTCCTGCCTACAAACTCATGGATGAATCTCCCTGCCTAAAAACTCATTGATGAATCGCCCTGCCTACAAACTCATTGATGAATCTCCCTGCCTACAAATTCATTGATGAATCCCCATGCCTTCAAACTCATTGAGGAATCTCCCTGATGACAAACTCATTGAGGAATCTCCCTGACG
Source organism: Eptatretus burgeri (assembly GCF_056783735.1). Lineage (NCBI taxonomy): Eukaryota > Metazoa > Chordata > Myxini > Myxiniformes > Myxinidae > Eptatretus > Eptatretus burgeri. The sequence goes on along the minus strand of NC_140962.1, from coordinate 149,682,722 downwards.
ACAAGCTCATTGATGAATCTCCCTGCGTACAAACTCATTGATGAATCCCCCTGCCTACAAACTCATTGATGAATCCCCCTGCCTACAAACTCATTGATGAATCTACCTGCCTACAAACTCATTGATGAATCTACCTGCCCACAAATTCATTGATGAATCTCCATGCCTTCAAGCTCATTGAGGAATCTCCCTGAGGAGAAACTCATTGACGAATCTCCCTGCCTTCAAACTCATTGACGAATCTCCCTGCCTTCAAACTCATTGATGAATCTCCATGCCTTCAAACTCATTGAGGAATCTCCCTGACGAAAAACTCATTGATGAATCTCCCTGCAAACAAACTCATTGATGAATCTTCCTGCCTTCAAACTCATTGATGAATCTCCCTGCCCACAAACTCATTGATGAATCTCGCTGCCCACAAGTTCATTGATGAATCTCCATGCCTTCAAGCTCATTGAGGAATCTCCCTGCCGACAAACTCATTGATGAATCTCTCGGCCGACAAAGTCATTGCTGAATCTCCATGCCTACAAACTCATTGTGAATCTCCCTGCATTCAAACTCATTGATGAATCTCCATGCATACAAACTCATTGATGAATCTCCCTGCCTTCAAACTCATTGATGAATCTCCATCCCCACAAACTCATTGATGAATCTCCATGCCTCCAAACTCATTGTGAATCTCCCTGCCCTCAAACTCATTGATGAATCTCCATGCCCACAAACTCATTGATGAATCTTCATGCCGACAAACTCATTGATGAATCTCCATGCCTACAAACTCATTGTGAAACTCCCTGCCTTCAAACTCATTGATGAATCTTCCTGCCTACAAACTCAAGGATGAATCTCCCTGCCGAAAAACTCATTGATGAATCGCCCTGCCTACAAAGTCATTGATGAATCTCCCTGCCTACAAATTCATTGATGAATCTCCATGCCTTCAAACTCATTGAGGAATCTCCCTGATGACAAACTCATTGAGGAATCTCCCTGACAACAAGCTCATTGATGAATCTCCATGCATACAAACTCATTGATGAATCTCCCTGCCTTAAAACTCATTGATGAATCTCCATCCCCACAAACTCATTGATGAATCTCCATGCCTCCAAACTCATTGTGAATCTCCCTGCCCTCAAACTCATTGATGAATCTCCATGCCCACAAACTCATTGATGAATCTTCATGCCGACAAACTCATTGATGAATCTCCATGCCTACAAACTCATTGTGAAACTCCCTGCCTTCAAACTCATGGATGAATCTCCCTGCCTAAAAACTCATTGATGAATCGCCCTGCCTACAAAGTCATTGATGAATCTCCCTGCCTACAAATTCATTGATGAATCTCCATGCCTTCAAACTCATTGAGGAATCTCCCTGACGACAAGCTCATTGATGAATCTCCATGCATACAAACTCATTGATGAATCTCCCTGCCTTAAAACTCATTGATGAATCTCCATCCCCACAAACTCATTGATGAATCTCCATGCCTCCAAACTCATTGTGAATCTCCCTGCCCTCAAACTCATTGATGAATCTCCATGCCCACAAACTCATTGATGAATCTTCATGCCAACAAATTCAATGATGAATCTCCCTGCCCACAAATTCATTGATGAATCTCCATGCCTTCAAACTCATTGAGGAATCTCCCTGAGGACAAACTCATTGAGGAATCTCCCTGACGACAAACTCATTGATCAATCTCCCTGCAAACAAACTCATTGATCAATCTCCCTGCCTTCAAACTCATTGATGAATCTCCATGCCTACAAACTCATTGTGAATCTCCCTGCCTTCAAACTCATTGATGAATCTTCCTGCCTACAAACTCATGGATGAATCTCCCTGCCTAAAAACTCATTGATGAATCTCCCTGCCTACAAACTCATTGATGAATCTCCCTGCCTACAAATTCATTGATGAATCTCCATGCCTTCAAACTCATTGAGGAATCTCCCTGAGGACAAAATCATTGACGAATCTCACTGATGACAAACTCATTGACGAATCTCCCTGCCAACAAACTCATTGATGAATCTCCCAGACGACAAACTCTTTGATGAATCTCTCGGCCGACAAAGTCATTGATGAATCTCCATGCCTACAAACTCATTGTGAATATCCCTGACTTCAAACTCATTGATGAATCTCCATGCCAACAAACTCATTGATGAATCGCCCTGCCTACAAAGTCATTGATGAATCTCCCTGCCTACAAATTCATTGATGAATCTCCATGCCTTCAAACTCATTGAGGAATCTCCCTGATGACAAACTCATTGAGGAATCTCCCTGACAACAAGCTCATTGATGAATCTCCATGCATACAAACTCATTGATGAATCTCCCTGCCTTAAAACTCATTGATGAATCTCCATCCCCACAAACTCATTGATGAATCTCCATGCCTCCAAACTCATTGTGAATCTCCCTGCCCTCAAACTCATTGATGAATCTCCATGCCCACAAACTCATTGATGAATCTTCATGCCGACAAACTCATTGATGAATCTCCATGCCTACAAACTCATTGTGAAACTCCCTGCCTTCAAACTCATGGATGAATCTCCCTGCCTAAAAACTCATTGATGAATCGCCCTGCCTACAAAGTCATTGATGAATCTCCCTGCCTACAAATTCATTGATGAATCTCCATGCCTTCAAACTCATTGAGGAATCTCCCTGACGACAAGCTCATTGATGAATCTCCATGCATACAAACTCATTGATGAATCTCCCTGCCTTAAAACTCATTGATGAATCTCCATCCCCACAAACTCATTGATGAATCTCCATGCCTCCAAACTCATTGTGAATCTCCCTGCCCTCAAACTCATTGATGAATCTCCATGCCCACAAACTCATTGATGAATCTTCATGCCAACAAATTCAATGATGAATCTCCCTGCCCACAAATTCATTGATGAATCTCCATGCCTTCAAACTCATTGAGGAATCTCCCTGAGGACAAACTCATTGAGGAATCTCCCTGACGACAAACTCATTGATCAATCTCCCTGCAAACAAACTCATTGATCAATCTCCCTGCCTTCAAACTCATTGATGAATCTCCATGCCTACAAACTCATTGTGAATCTCCCTGCCTTCAAACTCATTGATGAATCTTCCTGCCTACAAACTCATGGATGAATCTCCCTGCCTAAAAACTCATTGATGAATCTCCCTGCCTACAAACTCATTGATGAATCTCCCTGCCTACAAATTCATTGATGAATCTCCATGCCTTCAAACTCATTGAGGAATCTCCCTGAGGACAAAATCATTGACGAATCTCACTGATGACAAACTCATTGACGAATCTCCCTGCCAACAAACTCATTGATGAATCTCCCAGACGACAAACTCTTTGATGAATCTCTCGGCCGACAAAGTCATTGATGAATCTCCATGCCTACAAACTCATTGTGAATATCCCTGACTTCAAACTCATTGATGAATCTCCATGCCAACAAACTCATTGTGAATATCCCTGACTTCAAGCTCATTGATGAATATCCATGCCCACAAACTCATTGATGAATCTCCATGCCTTCAAGCTCATTGAGGAATCTCCCTGAGGAGAAACTCATTGACGAATCTCCCTGCCTTCAAACTCATTGATGAATCTCCATGCCTACAAATTCCATGATGAATCTCCCTGCCCACAAATTCATTGATGAATCTCCATGCCTTCAAACTCATTGAGGAATCTCCCTGAGGACAAACTCATTGATGAATCTCTCTGCTCACAAAGTCAATGATGAATCTCTCTGCCTACAAATTCAATGATGAATCTCCCTGCCCACAAATTCATTGATGAATCTCCATGCCTTCAAACTCATTGAGGAATCTCCCTGACGACAAACTCATTGATGAATCTCCCTGCAAACAAACTCATTCATGAATCTTCCTGCCTTCAAAATCATTGATGAATCCCCTGCCTACAAACTCATTGATGAATCTCCCTGCCCACAAACTCATTGATGAATCTCGCTGCCCACAAATTCATTGATGAATCTCCATGCCTTCAAACTCATTGAGGAATCTCCCTGCAAACAAACTCATTGATGAATCTTCCTGCCTTCAAAATCATTGATGAATCCCCCTGCCTACAAACTCAATGATGAATCTCCCTGCCCACAAACTCATTGATGAATCTCGCTGCCCACAAATTCAATGATGAATCTCCATGCCTTCAAGCTCATTGAGGAATCTCCCTGAGGAGAAACTCATTGAAGAATCTCCCTGCCTTCAAACTCATTGATGAATCTCCCTGCCGACAAACTCATTGATGAATCTCTCGGCCAACAAACTCATTCTGAATCTCCCTGCCTTCAAACTCATTGATGAATCTCCATGCATACAAACTCATTGATGAATCTCCCTGCCTTCAAACTCATTGATGAATCTCCATCCCCACAAACTCATTGATGAATCTCCATGCCTCCAAACTCATTGTGAATCTCCCTGCCCTCAAACTCATTGATGAATCTCCATGCCCACAAACTCATTGATGAATCTTCATGCCGACAAATTCAATGATGAATCTCCCTGCCCACAAATTCATTGATGAATCTCCATGCCTTCAAACTCATTGAGGAATCTCCCTGAGGACAAACTCATTGAGGAATCTCCCTGACGACAAACTCATTGATGAATCTCCCTGCCTTCAAACTCATTGATGAATCTCCATGCCTACAAACTCATTGTGAATCTCCCAGCCTTCAAACTCATTGATGAATCTTCCTGCCTACAAACTTATGGATGAATCCCCCTGCCTAAAAACTCATTGATGAATCGCCCTGCCTACAAACTCATTGATGAATCTCCCTGCCTACAAATTCAATGATGAATCTCCATGCCTTCAAGCTCATTGAGGAATCTCCCTGAGGAGAAACTCATTGACGAATCTCCCTGCCTTCAAACTCATTGATGAATCTCCCTGCCGACAAACTCATTGATGAATCTCTCAGCCAACAAACTCATTCTGAATCTCCCTGCCTTCAAACTCATTGATGAATCTCCATGCATACAAACTCATTGATGAATCTCCCTGCCTTCAAACTCATTGATGAATCTCCATCCCCACAAACTCATTGATGAATCTCCATGCCTCCAAACTCATTGTGAATCTCCCTGCCCTCAAACTCATTGATGAATCTCCATGCCCACAAACTCATTGATGAATCTTCATGCCGACAAATTCAATGATGAATCTCCCTGCCCACAAATTCATTGATGAATCTCCATGCCTTCAAACTCATTGAGGAATCTCCCTGAGGACAAACTCATTGAGGAATCTCCCTGACGACAAACTCATTGATGAATCTCCCTGCCTTCAAACTCATTGATGAATCTCCATGCCTACAAACTCATTGTGAATCTCCCTGCCTTCAAACTCATTGATGAATCTTCCTGCCTACAAACTTATGGATGAATCTCCCTGCCTAAAAACTCATTGATGAATCGCCCTGCCTACAAACTCATTGATGAATCTCTCTGCCTACAAATTCATTGATGAATCTCCATGCCTTCAAACTCATTGAGGAATCTCCCTGATGAAAAACTCATTGAGGAATCTCCCTGACGACAAGCTCATTGATGAATCTCCCTGTGTACAAACTCATTGATGAATCTCCATGCCCACAAACTCATTGATGAATCTCCATGCCTACAAATTCCATGATGAATCTCTCTGCCTACAAATTCAATGATGAATCTCCCTGCCCACAAATTCATTGAGGAATCTCCCTGACGACAAACTCATTGATGAATCTCCCTGCAAACAAACTCATTCATGAATGTTCCTGCCTTCAAAATCATTGATGAATCCCCCTGCCTACAAACTCATTGATGAATCTCCCTGCCCACAAACTCATTGATGAATCTCGCTGCCCACAAATTCATTGATGAATCTCCATGCCTTCAAGCTCATTGAGGAATCTCCCTGAGGAGAAACTCATTGACGAATCTCCCTGCCTTCAAACTCATTGATGAATCTCCCTGCCGACAAATCATTGATGAATCTCTCGGCCGACAAAGTCATTGCTGAATCTCCATGCCTACAAACTCATTGTGAATCTCCCTGCATTCAAACTCATTGATGAATCTCCATGCATACAAACTCATTGATGAATCTCCCTGCCTTCAAACTCATTGATGAATCTCCATCCCCACAAACTCATTGATGAATCTCCATGCCTCCAAACTCATTGCGAATCTCCCTGCCCTCAAACTCCTTGATGAATCTCCATGCCCACAAACTCATTGATGAATCTTCATGCCGACAAATTCAATGATGAATCTCCCTGCCCACAAATTCATTGAGGAATCTCCCTGACGACAAACTCATTGATGAATCTCCCTGCAAACAAACTCATTGATGAATCTCCCTGCCTTCAAACTCATTGATGAATCTCCATGCCTACAAACTCATTGTGAATCTCCCTGCCTTCAAACTCATTGATGAATCTCCATGCCTTCAAACTCATTGAGGAATCTCCCTGAGGACAAACTCATTGAGGAATCTCCCTGACGACAAACTCATTGATGAATCTCCCTGCAAACAAACTCATTGATGAATCTCCCTGCCTTCAAACTCATTGATGAATCTCCATGCCTACAAACTCATTGTGAATCTCCCTGCCTTCAAACTCATTGATGAATCTTCCTGCCTACAAACTCATGGATGAATCTTCCTGCCTACAAACTCATGGATGAATCTCCCTGCCTAAAAACTCATTGATGAATCTCCCTGCCTACAAACTCATTGATGAATCTCCCTGCCTACAAATTCATTGATGAATCTCCATGCCTTCAAACTCATTGAGGAATCTCCCTGATGACAAACTCATTGAGGAATCTCCCTGACGACAAGCTCATTGATGAATCTCCCTGCCCACAAACTCATTGATGAATCTCCATGCCTACAAATTCCATGATGAATCTCCCTGCCCACAAATTCATTGATGAATCTCCATGCCTTCAAACTCATTGAGGAATCTCCCTGAGGACAAACTCATTGATGAATCTCTCTGCTCACAAAGTCAATGATGAATCTCTCTGCCTACAAATTCAATGATGAATCTCCCTGCCCACAAATTCATTGATGAATCTCCATGCCTTCAAACTCATTGAGGAATCTCCCTGACGACAAACTCATTGATGAATCTCCCTGCAAACAAACTCATTCATGAATCTTCCTGCCTTCAAAATCATTGATGAATCCCCCTGCCTACAAACTCATTGATGAATCTCCCTGCCCACAAACTCATTGATGAATCTCGCTGCCCACAAATTCATTGATGAATCTCCATGCCTTCAAGCTCATTGAGGAATCTCCCTGAGGAGAAACTCATTGACGAATCTCCCTCCCTTCAAACTCATTGATGAATCTCCCTGCCGACAAACTCATTGATGAATATCTCGGCCGACAAAGTCATTGCTGAATCTCCATGCCTACAAACTCATTGTGAATCTCCCTGCATTCAAACTCATTGATGAATCTCCATGCATACAAACTCATTGATGAATCTCCCTGCCTTCAAACTCATTGATGAATCTCCATCCCCACAAACTCATTGATGAATCTCCATGCCCACAAACTCATTGATGAATCTTCATGCCGACAAATTCAATGATGAATCTCCCTGCCCACAAATTCATTGATGAATCTCCATGCCTTCAAACTCATTGAGGAATCTCCCTGAGGACAAACTCATTGAGGAATCTCCCTGACGACAAACTCATTGATGAATCTCCCTGCCTTCAAACTCATTGATGAATCTCCATGCCTACAAACTCATTGTGAATCTCCCTGCCTTCAAACTCATTGATGAATCTTCCTGCCTACAAACTTATGGATGAATCTCCCTGCCAAAAAACTCATTGATGAATCGCCCTGCCTACAAACTCATTGATGAATCTCCCTGCCTACAAATTCAATGATGAATCTCCATGCCTTCAAGCTCATTGAGGAATCTCCCTGAGGAGAAACTCATTGACGAATCTCCCTGCCTTCAAACTCATTGATGAATCTCCCTGCCGACAAACTCATTGATGAATCTCTCAGCCAACAAACTCATTCTGAATCTCCCTGCCTTCAAACTCATTGATGAATCTCCATGCATACAAACTCATTGATGAATCTCCCTGCCTTCAAACTCATTGATGAATCTCCATCCCCACAAACTCATTGATGAATCTCCATGCCTCCAAACTCATTGTGAATCTCCCTGCCCTCAAACTCCTTGATGAATCTCCATGCCCACAAACTCATTGATGAATCTTCATGCCGACAAATTCAATGATGAATCTCCCTGCCCACAAATTCATTGATGAATCTCCATGCTTTCAAACTCATTGAGGAATCTCCCTGAGGACAAACTCATTGAGGAATCTCCATGACGACAAACTCATTGATGAATCTCCCTGCCTTCAAACTCATTGATGAATCTCCATGCCTACAAACTCATTGTTAATCTCCCTGCCTTCAAACTCATTGATGAATCTTCCTGCCTACAAACTTATGGATGAATCTCCCTGCCTAAAAACTCATTGATGAATCGCCCTGCCTACAAACTCATTGATGAATCTCTCTGCCTACAAATTCATTGATGAATCTCCATGCCTTCAAACTCATTGAGGAATCTCCCTGATGAAAAACTCATTGAGGAATCTCCCTGACGACAAGCTCATTGATGAATCTCCCTGTGTACAAACTCATTGATGAATCTCCATGCCCACAAAGTCATTGATGAATCCCCATGCCTACAAATTCCATGATGAATCTCTCTGCCTACAAATTCAATGATGAATCTCCCTGCCCACAAATTCATTGAGGAATCTCCCTGACGACAAACTCATTGATGAATCTCCCTGCAAACAAACTCATTCATGAATCTTCCTGCCTTCAAAATCATTGATGAATCCCCCTGCCTACAAACTCATTGATGAATCTCCCTGCCCACAAACTCATTGATGAATCTCGCTGCCCACAAATTCATTGATGAATCTCCATGCCTTCAAGCTCATTGAGGAATCTCCCTGAGGAGAAACTCATTGACGAATCTCCCTGCCTTCAAACTCATTGATGAATCTCCCTGCCGACAAATCATTGATGAATCTCTCGGCCGACAAAGTCATTGCTGAATCTCCATGCCTACAAACTCATTGTGAATCTCCCTGCATTCAAACTCATTGATGAATCTCCATGCATACAAACTCATTGATGAATCTCCCTGCCTTCAAACTCATTGATGAATCTCCATCCCCACAAAGTCATTGATGAATCTCCATGCCTCCAAACTCATTGTGAATCTCCCTGCCCTCAAACTCCTTGATGAATCTCCATGCCCACAAACTCATTGATGAATCTTCATGCCGACAAATTCAATGATGAATCTCCCTGCCCACAAATTAATTGAGGAATCTCCCTGACGACAAACTCATTGATGAATCTCCCTGCAAACAAACTCATTGATGAATCTCCCTGCCTTCAAACTCATTGATGAATCTCCATGCCCACAAACTCATTGATGAATCTTCATGCCGACAAATTCAATGATGAATCTCCCTGCTCACAAACTCGTTGATGAATCTCCCTGCCTACAAATTCATTGATGAATCTCCATGCCTTCAAACTCATTGAGGAATCTCCCTGATGACAAACTCATTGAGGAATCTCCCTGACGACAAGCTCATTGATGAATCTCCCTGCATACAAACTCATTGATGAATCTCCATGCCCACAAACTCATTGATGAATCTCCATGCCTACAAATTCCATGATGAATCTCCCTGCCCACAAATTCATTGATGAATCTCCATGCCTTCAAACTCATTGAGGAATCTCCCTGAGGACAAACTCATTGATGAATCTCTCTGCTCACAAAGTCAATGATGAATCTCTCTGCCTACAAATTCAATGATGAATCTCCCTGCCCACAAATTCATTGATGAATCTCCATGCCTTCAAACTCATTGAGGAATCTCCCTGACGACAAACTCATTGATGAATCTCCCTGCAAACAAACTCATTCATGAATCTTCCTGCCTTCAAAATCATTGATGAATCCCCCTGCCTACAAACTCATTGATGAATCTCCCTGCCCACAAACTCATTGATGAATCTCGCTGCCCACAAATTCATTGATGAATCTCCATGCCTTCAAGCTCATTGAGGAATCTCCCTGAGGAGAAACTCATTGACGAATCTCCCTCCCTTCAAACTCATTGATGAATCTCCCTGCCGACAAACTCATTGATGAATATCTCGGCCGACAAAGTCATTGCTGAATCTCCATGCCTACAAACTCATTGTGAATCTCCCTGCATTCAAACTCATTGATGAATCTCCATGCATACAAACTCATTGATGAATCTCCCTGCCTTCAAACTCATTGATGAATCTCCATCCCCACAAACTCATTGATGAATCTCCATGCCTCCAAACTCATTGTGAATCTCCCTGCCCTCAAACTCCTTGATGAATCTCCATGCCCACAAACTCATTGATGAATCTTCATGCCGAAAAATTCAATGATGAATCTCCCTGCCCACAAATTCATTGATGAATCTCCATGCCTTCAAACTCATTGAGGAATCTCCCTGAGGACAAACTCATTGAGGAATCTCCCTGACGCCAAACTCATTGATGAATCTCCCTGCCAACAAACTCATTGTGAATATCCCTGACTTCAAGCTCATTGATGAATATCCATGCCCACAAACTCATTGATGAATCTCCATGCCCACAAACTCATTGCTGAATCTCCATGCCCACAAACTCATTGATGAATCTCCATGCTCACAAATTCATTGATGAATCTCCATGCTTTCAAACTCATTGAGGAATCTCCCTGAGGACAAACTCATTGAGGAATCTCCGTGACGACAAACTCATTGATGAATCTCCCTGCAAACAAACTCATTGATGAATCTCTCTGCCTACAAACTCATTGTGAATCTCCCTGCCTTCAAACTCATTGATGAATCTCCCTGCCTACAAACTCAGAGATGAATCTCGCTGCCCACAAATTCATTGATGAATCTTCATGCCTTCAAACTCATTGATAAATCTCCCTGCCGAAAAATTCATTGATGAATCTCCCTGCCTAAAAATTCATTGATTAATCTCCATGCCTTCAAACTCATTGAGTAATCTCCCTGACGACAAACACATTGATGAATCCCCCTGCCTACAAACTCATTGATGAATCTCCCTGCCCACAAACTCATTGATGAATCTCGCTGCCCACAAATTCATTGATGAATCTCCATGCCTTCAAACTGATTGAGGAATCTCCCTGAGAACAAACTCATTGACGAATCTCCCTGACGACAAACTCATTGACGAATCTCCCTGCCGACAAACTCATTGGTGAATCTCTCGGCTGACAAATTCATTGCTGAATCTCCATGCCTACAAACTCATTGTGAATCGCCCTGCCCACAAATTCATTGATGAATCTCCATGCCTTCAAACTCACTGAGGAATCTCCCTGAGGACAAACTCATTGAGGAATCTCCCTGACGACAAACTCATTGATGAATCTCCATGCCCACAAACTCATTGATGAATCTCCATGCCCACAAACTCATTGATGAATCTCCATGCCCACAAACTCATTGATGAATCTCCATGCCCACAAATTCATTGATGAATCTCCATGCCTTCAAACTCATTTATGAATCTCCCTGACGACAAACTCATTGATGAATCTCCATGCCCACAAACTCATTGATGAATCTCCATGCCCACAAACTCATTGATGAATCTCCATGCCCACAAATTCATTGATGAATCTCCATGCCTACAAACTCATGGATGAATCTCCCTGCCTAAAAACTCATTGATGAATCTCCCTGCCTACAAATTCATTGATGAATCTCCATGCTTTCAAACTCATTGAGGAATCTCCCTGATGACAAACTCATTGAGGAATCTCCCTGACGACAAGCTCATTGATGAATCTCCCTGCGTACAAACTCATTGATGAATCTCCATGCCCACAAACTCATTGATGAATCTCCATGCCTACAAATTCCATGATGAATCTCCCTGCCCACAAATTCATTGATGAATCTCCATGCCTTCCAACTCATTGAGGAATCTCCCTGAGGACAAACTCATTGATGAACCTCTCTGCTCACAAAGTCAATGATGAATCTCTCTGCCTACAAATTCAATGATGAATCTCCCTGCCCACAAATTCATTGATGAATCTCCATGCCTTCAAACTCATTGAGGAATCTCCCTGACAACAAACTCATTGATGAATCTCCCTGCAAACAAACACATTCATGAATCTTCCTGCATTCAATCTCATTGATGAATCTCCATGCATACAAACTCATTGATGAATCTCCCTGCCTTCAAACTCATTGATGAATCTCCATCCCCACAAACTCATTGATGAATCTCCATTCCTCCAAACTCATTGTGAATCTCCCTGCCCTCCAACTCATTGATGAATCTCCATGCCCACAAACTCATTGATGAATCTTCATGCCGACAAATTCAATGATGAATCTCCCTGCCCACAAATTCATTGATGAATCTCCATGCCTTCAAACTCATTGAGGAATCTCCCTGAGGACAAACTCATTGAGGAATCTCCCTGACGACAAACTCGTTGATGAATCTCCCTGCAAACAAACTCATTGATGAATCTCCCTGCCTTCAAACTCATTGATGAATCTCCATGCCTACAAACTCATTGTGAATCTCCCTGCCTTCAAACTCATTGATGAATCTTCCTGCCTACAAACTCATGGATGAATCTCCCTGCTTAAAAACTCATTGATGAATCTCCCTGCCTACAAACTCATTGATGAATCTCCCTGCCTACAAATTAATTGATGAATCTCCATGCCTTCAAACTCATTGAGGAATCTCCCAGACGACAAACTCTTTGATGAATCTCTCGGGCGACAAAGTCATTGATGAATCTCCATGCCTACAAACTCATTGTGAATATCCCTGACTTCAAAGTCATTGATGAATCTCCATGCCAACAAACTCATTGTGAATATCCCTGACTTCAAGCTCATTGATGAATATCCATGCCCACAAACTCATTGATGAATCTCCATGCCCACAAACTCATTGCTGAATCTCCATGCCCACAAACTCATTGATGAATCTCCATGCTCACAAATTCATTGATGAATCTCCATGCCTTCAAACTCATTGAGGAATCTCCCTGAGGACAAACTCATTGAGGAATCTCCGTGACGACAAACTCATTGATGAATCTCCCTGCAAACAAACTCATTGATGAATCTCTCTGCCTACAAACTCATTGTGAATCTCCCTGCCTTCAAACTCATTGATGAATCTCTCTGCCTACAAACTCATTGTGAATCTCCCTGCCTTCAAACTCATTGATGAATCTCCCTGCCGACAAACTCATAGATGAATCTGCCTGCCTACAAACTCATTGATGAATCTCGCTGCCCACAAATTCATTGATGAATCTCCATGCCTTCAAACTCATTGATGAATCTCCCTGCCAAAAAATTCATTGATTAATCTCCATGCCTTCAAACTCATTGAGTAATCTCCCTGACGACAAACTCATTGATGAATCCCCCTGCCTACAAACTCATTGATGAATCTCCCTGCCCACAAACTCATTGATGAATCTCAATGCCTCCAAACTCATTGTGAATCTCCCTGCCCTCAAACTCATTGATGAATCTCCATGCCTACAAACTCATTGATGAATCTTCATGCCGACAAATTCCATGATGAATCTCCCTGCCCACAAATTCATTGATGAATCTCCATGCCTTCAAACTCATTGAGGAATCTCCCTGAGGACAAACTCATTGATGAATCTCCCTGCTCACAAAGTCAATGATGAATCTCTCTGCCTACAAATTCAATGATGAATCTCCCTGCCCACAAATTCATTGTTGAATCTCCATGCCTTCAAAATCATTGATGAATCCCCTGCCTACAAACTCAATGATGAATCTCCCTGCCCACAAACTCATTGATGAATCTCGCTGCCCACAAATTCATTGATGAATCTCCATGCCTTCAAGCTCATTGAGGAATCTCCCTGAGGAGAAACTCTTTGACGAATCTCCCTGCCTTCAAACTCATTGATGAATCTCCATGCCTTCAAACTCATTGAGGAAACTCCCTGAAGACAAACTCATTGAGGAATCTCATTGCGTACAAACTCATTGATGAATCTCCATGCCCACAAACTCATTGATGAATCTCCATGCCTACAAATTCCATGATGAATCTCCCTGCCCACAAATTCATTGATGAATCTCCATGCCTTCAAACTTATTGAGGAATCTCCCTGAGGACAAACTCATTGATGAATCTCCCTGCTCACAAAGTCAATGATGAATCTCTCTGCCTACAAATTCAATGATGAATCTCCCTGCCCACAAATTCATTGATGAATCTCCATGCCTTCAAACTCATTGAGGAATCTCCCTGACGACAAACTCATTGATGAATCTCCCTGCAAACAAACTCATTGATGAATCTTCCTGCCTTCAAAATCATTGATGAATCCCACTGCCTACAAACTCATTCATGAATCTCCCTGTCCACAAACTCATTGATGAATCTCGCTGCCCACAAATTCATTGATGAATCTCCATGCCTTCAAGCTCATTGAGGAATCTCCCTGAGGAGAAACTCATTGATGAATCTCCCTGCCTTCAAACTCATTGATGAATCTCCCTGCCGACAAACTCATTGATGAATCTCTCGGCCGACAAAGTCATTGCTGAATCTCCATGCCTACAAACTCATTGTGAATCTCCTTGCATTCAAACTCATTGATGAATCTCCATGCATACAAACTCATTGATGAATCTCCCTGCCGACAAACTCATTGATGAATCTCCATGCCTACAAACTCATTGTGAATCTCCCTGCCTTCAAACTCATTGATGAATCTTCCTGCCTACAAACTCATGGATGAATCTCCCTGCCTAAAAACTCATTGATGAATCGCCCTGCCTACAAACTCATTGATGAATCTCCCTGCCTACAAATTCATTGATGAATCCCCATGCCTTCAAACTCATTGAGGAATCTCCCTGATGACAAACTCATTGAGGAATCTCCCTGACGACAAGCTCATTGATGAATCTCCCTGCGTACAAACTCATTGATGAATCCCCCTGCCTACAAACTCATTGATGAATCCCCCTGCCTACAAACTCATTGATGAATCCCCCTGCCTACAAACTCATTGATGAATCTACCTGCCTACAAACTCATTGATGAATCTACCTGCCCACAAATTCATTGATGAATCTCCATGCCTTCAAGCTCATTGAGGAATCTCCCTGAGGAGAAACTCATTGACGAATCTCCCTGCCTTCAAACTCATTGACGAATCTCCCTGCCTTCAAACTCATTGATGAATCTCCATGCCTTCAAACTCATTGAGGAATCTCCCTGACGAAAAACTCATTGATGAATCTCCCTGCAAACAAACTCATTGATGAATCTTCCTGCCTTCAAACTCATTGATGAATCTCCCTGCCCACAAACTCATTGATGAATCTCGCTGCCCACAAGTTCATTGATGAATCTCCATGCCTTCAAGCTCATTGAGGAATCTCCCTGCCGACAAACTCATTGATGAATCTCTCGGCCGACAAAGTCATTGCTGAATCTCCATGCCTACAAACTCATTGTGAATCTCCCTGCATTCAAACTCATTGATGAATCTCCATGCATACAAACTCATTGATGAATCTCCCTGCCTTCAAACTCATTGATGAATCTCCATCCCCACAAACTCATTGATGAATCTCCATGCCTCCAAACTCATTGTGAATCTCCCTGCCCTCAAACTCATTGATGAATCTCCATGCCCACAAACTCATTGATGAATCTTCATGCCGACAAACTCATTGATGAATCTCCATGCCTACAAACTCATTGTGAAACTCCCTGCCTTCAAACTCATTGATGAATCTTCCTGCCTACAAACTCAAGGATGAATCTCCCTGCCGAAAAACTCATTGATGAATCGCCCTGCCTACAAAGTCATTGATGAATCTCCCTGCCTACAAATTCATTGATGAATCTCCATGCCTTCAAACTCATTGAGGAATCTCCCTGATGACAAACTCATTGAGGAATCTCCCTGACAACAAGCTCATTGATGAATCTCCATGCATACAAACTCATTGATGAATCTCCCTGCCTTAAAACTCATTGATGAATCTCCATCCCCACAAACTCATTGATGAATCTCCATGCCTCCAAACTCATTGTGAATCTCCCTGCCCTCAAACTCATTGATGAATCTCCATGCCCACAAACTCATTGATGAATCTTCATGCCGACAAACTCATTGATGAATCTCCATGCCTACAAACTCATTGTGAAACTCCCTGCCTTCAAACTCATGGATGAATCTCCCTGCCTAAAAACTCATTGATGAATCGCCCTGCCTACAAAGTCATTGATGAATCTCCCTGCCTACAAATTCATTGATGAATCTCCATGCCTTCAAACTCATTGAGGAATCTCCCTGACGACAAGCTCATTGATGAATCTCCATGCATACAAACTCATTGATGAATCTCCCTGCCTTAAAACTCATTGATGAATCTCCATCCCCACAAACTCATTGATGAATCTCCATGCCTCCAAACTCATTGTGAATCTCCCTGCCCTCAAACTCATTGATGAATCTCCATGCCCACAAACTCATTGATGAATCTTCATGCCAACAAATTCAATGATGAATCTCCCTGCCCACAAATTCATTGATGAATCTCCATGCCTTCAAACTCATTGAGGAATCTCCCTGAGGACAAACTCATTGAGGAATCTCCCTGACGACAAACTCATTGATCAATCTCCCTGCAAACAAACTCATTGATCAATCTCCCTGCCTTCAAACTCATTGATGAATCTCCATGCCTACAAACTCATTGTGAATCTCCCTGCCTTCAAACTCATTGATGAATCTTCCTGCCTACAAACTCATGGATGAATCTCCCTGCCTAAAAACTCATTGATGAATCTCCCTGCCTACAAACTCATTGATGAATCTCCCTGCCTACAAATTCATTGATGAATCTCCATGCCTTCAAACTCATTGAGGAATCTCCCTGAGGACAAAATCATTGACGAATCTCACTGACGACAAACTCATTGACGAATCTCCCTGCCGACAAACTCTTTGATGAATCTCTCGGCCGACAAAGTCATTGATGAATCTCCATGCCTACAAACTCATTGTGAATATCCCTGACTTCAAACTCATTGATGAATCTCCATGCCAACAAACTCATTGTGAATATCCCTGACTTCAAGCTCATTGATGAATATCCATGCCCACAAACTCATTGATGAATCTCCATGCCTTCAAGCTCATTGAGGAATCTCCCTGAGGAGAAACTCATTGACGAATCTCCCTGCCTTCAAACTCATTGATGAATCTCCATGCCTACAAATTCCATGATGAATCTCCCTGCCCACAAATTCATTGATGAATCTCCATGCCTTCAAACTCATTGAGGAATCTCCCTGAGGACAAACTCATTGATGAATCTCTCTGCTCACAAAGTCAATGATGAATCTCTCTGCCTACAAATTCAATGATGAATCTCCCTGCCCACAAATTCATTGATGAATCTCCATGCCTTCAAACTCATTGAGGAATCTCCCTGACGACAAACTCATTGATGAATCTCCCTGCAAACAAACTCATTCATGAATCTTCCTGCCTTCAAAATCATTGATGAATCCCCCTGCCTACAAACTCATTGATGAATCTCCCTGCCCACAAACTCATTGATGAATCTCGCTGCCCACAAATTCATTGATGAATCTCCATGCCTTCAAACTCATTGAGGAATCTCCCTGCAAACAAACTCATTGATGAATCTTCCTGCCTTCAAAATCATTGATGAATCCCCCTGCCTACAAACTCAATGATGAATCTCCCTGCCCACAAACTCATTGATGAATCTCGCTGCCCACAAATTCAATGATGAATCTCCATGCCTTCAAGCTCATTGAGGAATCTCCCTGAGGAGAAACTCATTGAAGAATCTCCCTGCCTTCAAACTCATTGATGAATCTCCCTGCCGACAAACTCATTGATGAATCTCTCGGCCAACAAACTCATTCTGAATCTCCCTGCCTTCAAACTCATTGATGAATCTCCATGCATACAAACTCATTGATGAATCTCCCTGCCTTCAAACTCATTGATGAATCTCCATCCCCACAAACTCATTGATGAATCTCCATGCCTCCAAACTCATTGTGAATCTCCCTGCCCTCAAACTCATTGATGAATCTCCATGCCCACAAACTCATTGATGAATCTTCATGCCGACAAATTCAATGATGAATCTCCCTGCCCACAAATTCATTGATGAATCTCCATGCCTTCAAACTCATTGAGGAATCTCCCTGACGACAAACTCATTGATGAATCTCCCTGCAAACAAACTCATTGATGAATCTTCCTGCCTTCAAAATCATTGATGAATCCCACTGCCTACAAACTCATTCATGAATCTCCCTGTCCACAAACTCATTGATGAATCTCGCTGCCCACAAATTCATTGATGAATCTCCATGCCTTCAAGCTCATTGAGGAATCTCCCTGAGGAGAAACTCATTGATGAATCTCCCTGCCTTCAAACTCATTGATGAATCTCCCTGCCGACAAACTCATTGATGAATCTCTCGGCCGACAAAGTCATTGCTGAATCTCCATGCCTACAAACTCATTGTGAATCTCCTTGCATTCAAACTCATTGATGAATCTCCATGCATACAAACTCATTGATGAATCTCCCTGCCGACAAACTCATTGATGAATCTCCATGCCTACAAACTCATTGTGAATCTCCCTGCCTTCAAACTCATTGATGAATCTTCCTGCCTACAAACTCATGGATGAATCTCCCTGCCTAAAAACTCATTGATGAATCGCCCTGCCTACAAACTCATTGATGAATCTCCCTGCCTACAAATTCATTGATGAATCCCCATGCCTTCAAACTCATTGAGGAATCTCCCTGATGACAAACTCATTGAGGAATCTCCCTGACGACAAGCTCATTGATGAATCTCCCTGCGTACAAACTCATTGATGAATCCCCCTGCCTACAAACTCATTGATGAATCTCCATGCCTACAAACTCATTGTGAATCTCCCTGCCCTCAAACTCATTGATGAATCTTCCTGCCTACAAACTCATGGATGAATCTCCCTGCCTAAAAACTCATTGATGAATCGCCCTGCCTACAAACTCATTGATGAATCTCCCTGCCTACAAATTCATTGATGAATCCCCATGCCTTCAAACTCATTGAGGAATCTCCCTGATGACAAACTCATTGAGGAATCTCCCTGACGACAAGCTCATTGATGAATCTCCCTGCGTACAAACTCATTGATGAATCCCCCTGCCTACAAACTCATTGATGAATCCCCCTGCCTACAAACTCATTGATGAATCTACCTGCCTACAAACTCATTGATGAATCTACCTGCCCACAAATTCATTGATGAATCTCCATGCCTTCAAGCTCATTGAGGAATCTCCCTGAGGAGAAACTCATTGACGAATCTCCCTGCCTTCAAACTCATTGACGAATCTCCCTGCCTTCAAACTCATTGATGAATCTCCATGCCTTCAAACTCATTGAGGAATCTCCCTGACGAAAAACTCATTGATGAATCTCCCTGCAAACAAACTCATTGATGAATCTTCCTGCCTTCAAACTCATTGATGAATCTCCCTGCCCACAAACTCATTGATGAATCTCGCTGCCCACAAGTTCATTGATGAATCTCCATGCCTTCAAGCTCATTGAGGAATCTCCCTGCCGACAAACTCATTGATGAATCTCTCGGCCGACAAAGTCATTGCTGAATCTCCATGCCTACAAACTCATTGTGAATCTCCCTGCATTCAAACTCATTGATGAATCTCCATGCATACAAACTCATTGATGAATCTCCCTGCCTTCAAACTCATTGATGAATCTCCATCCCCACAAACTCATTGATGAATCTCCATGCCTCCAAACTCATTGTGAATCTCCCTGCCCTCAAACTCATTGATGAATCTCCATGCCCACAAACTCATTGATGAATCTTCATGCCGACAAACTCATTGATGAATCTCCATGCCTACAAACTCATTGTGAAACTCCCTGCCTTCAAACTCATTGATGAATCTTCCTGCCTACAAACTCAAGGATGAATCTCCCTGCCGAAAAACTCATTGATGAATCGCCCTGCCTACAAAGTCATTGATGAATCTCCCTGCCTACAAATTCATTGATGAATCTCCATGCCTTCAAACTCATTGAGGAATCTCCCTGATGACAAACTCATTGAGGAATCTCCCTGACAACAAGCTCATTGATGAATCTCCATGCATACAAACTCATTGATGAATCTCCCTGCCTTAAAACTCATTGATGAATCTCCATCCCCACAAACTCATTGATGAATCTCCATGCCTCCAAACTCATTGTGAATCTCCCTGCCCTCAAACTCATTGATGAATCTCCATGCCCACAAACTCATTGATGAATCTTCATGCCGACAAACTCATTGATGAATCTCCATGCCTACAAACTCATTGTGAAACTCCCTGCCTTCAAACTCATGGATGAATCTCCCTGCCTAAAAACTCATTGATGAATCGCCCTGCCTACAAAGTCATTGATGAATCTCCCTGCCTACAAATTCATTGATGAATCTCCATGCCTTCAAACTCATTGAGGAATCTCCCTGACGACAAGCTCATTGATGAATCTCCATGCATACAAACTCATTGATGAATCTCCCTGCCTTAAAACTCATTGATGAATCTCCATCCCCACAAACTCATTGATGAATCTCCATGCCTCCAAACTCATTGTGAATCTCCCTGCCCTCAAACTCATTGATGAATCTCCATGCCCACAAACTCATTGATGAATCTTCATGCCAACAAATTCAATGATGAATCTCCCTGCCCACAAATTCATTGATGAATCTCCATGCCTTCAAACTCATTGAGGAATCTCCCTGAGGACAAACTCATTGAGGAATCTCCCTGACGACAAACTCATTGATCAATCTCCCTGCAAACAAACTCATTGATCAATCTCCCTGCCTTCAAACTCATTGATGAATCTCCATGCCTACAAACTCATTGTGAATCTCCCTGCCTTCAAACTCATTGATGAATCTTCCTGCCTACAAACTCATGGATGAATCTCCCTGCCTAAAAACTCATTGATGAATCTCCCTGCCTACAAACTCATTGATGAATCTCCCTGCCTACAAATTCATTGATGAATCTCCATGCCTTCAAACTCATTGAGGAATCTCCCTGAGGACAAAATCATTGACGAATCTCACTGATGACAAACTCATTGACGAATCTCCCTGCCAACAAACTCATTGATGAATCTCCCAGACGACAAACTCTTTGATGAATCTCTCGGCCGACAAAGTCATTGATGAATCTCCATGCCTACAAACTCATTGTGAATATCCCTGACTTCAAACTCATTGATGAATCTCCATGCCAACAAACTCATTGATGAATCGCCCTGCCTACAAAGTCATTGATGAATCTCCCTGCCTACAAATTCATTGATGAATCTCCATGCCTTCAAACTCATTGAGGAATCTCCCTGATGACAAACTCATTGAGGAATCTCCCTGACAACAAGCTCATTGATGAATCTCCATGCATACAAACTCATTGATGAATCTCCCTGCCTTAAAACTCATTGATGAATCTCCATCCCCACAAACTCATTGATGAATCTCCATGCCTCCAAACTCATTGTGAATCTCCCTGCCCTCAAACTCATTGATGAATCTCCATGCCCACAAACTCATTGATGAATCTTCATGCCGACAAACTCATTGATGAATCTCCATGCCTACAAACTCATTGTGAAACTCCCTGCCTTCAAACTCATGGATGAATCTCCCTGCCTAAAAACTCATTGATGAATCGCCCTGCCTACAAAGTCATTGATGAATCTCCCTGCCTACAAATTCATTGATGAATCTCCATGCCTTCAAACTCATTGAGGAATCTCCCTGACGACAAGCTCATTGATGAATCTCCATGCATACAAACTCATTGATGAATCTCCCTGCCTTAAAACTCATTGATGAATCTCCATCCCCACAAACTCATTGATGAATCTCCATGCCTCCAAACTCATTGTGAATCTCCCTGCCCTCAAACTCATTGATGAATCTCCATGCCCACAAACTCATTGATGAATCTTCATGCCAACAAATTCAATGATGAATCTCCCTGCCCACAAATTCATTGATGAATCTCCATGCCTTCAAACTCATTGAGGAATCTCCCTGAGGACAAACTCATTGAGGAATCTCCCTGACGACAAACTCATTGATCAATCTCCCTGCAAACAAACTCATTGATCAATCTCCCTGCCTTCAAACTCATTGATGAATCTCCATGCCTACAAACTCATTGTGAATCTCCCTGCCTTCAAACTCATTGATGAATCTTCCTGCCTACAAACTCATGGATGAATCTCCCTGCCTAAAAACTCATTGATGAATCTCCCTGCCTACAAACTCATTGATGAATCTCCCTGCCTACAAATTCATTGATGAATCTCCATGCCTTCAAACTCATTGAGGAATCTCCCTGAGGACAAAATCATTGACGAATCTCACTGATGACAAACTCATTGACGAATCTCCCTGCCAACAAACTCATTGATGAATCTCCCAGACGACAAACTCTTTGATGAATCTCTCGGCCGACAAAGTCATTGATGAATCTCCATGCCTACAAACTCATTGTGAATATCCCTGACTTCAAACTCATTGATGAATCTCCATGCCAACAAACTCATTGTGAATATCCCTGACTTCAAGCTCATTGATGAATATCCATGCCCACAAACTCATTGATGAATCTCCATGCCTTCAAGCTCATTGAGGAATCTCCCTGAGGAGAAACTCATTGACGAATCTCCCTGCCTTCAAACTCATTGATGAATCTCCATGCCTACAAATTCCATGATGAATCTCCCTGCCCACAAATTCATTGATGAATCTCCATGCCTTCAAACTCATTGAGGAATCTCCCTGAGGACAAACTCATTGATGAATCTCTCTGCTCACAAAGTCAATGATGAATCTCTCTGCCTACAAATTCAATGATGAATCTCCCTGCCCACAAATTCATTGATGAATCTCCATGCCTTCAAACTCATTGAGGAATCTCCCTGACGACAAACTCATTGATGAATCTCCCTGCAAACAAACTCATTCATGAATCTTCCTGCCTTCAAAATCATTGATGAATCCCCCTGCCTACAAACTCATTGATGAATCTCCCTGCCCACAAACTCATTGATGAATCTCGCTGCCCACAAATTCATTGATGAATCTCCATGCCTTCAAACTCATTGAGGAATCTCCCTGCAAACAAACTCATTGATGAATCTTCCTGCCTTCAAAATCATTGATGAATCCCCCTGCCTACAAACTCAATGATGAATCTCCCTGCCCACAAACTCATTGATGAATCTCGCTGCCCACAAATTCAATGATGAATCTCCATGCCTTCAAGCTCATTGAGGAATCTCCCTGAGGAGAAACTCATTGAAGAATCTCCCTGCCTTCAAACTCATTGATGAATCTCCCTGCCGACAAACTCATTGATGAATCTCTCGGCCAACAAACTCATTCTGAATCTCCCTGCCTTCAAACTCATTGATGAATCTCCATGCATACAAACTCATTGATGAATCTCCCTGCCTTCAAACTCATTGATGAATCTCCATCCCCACAAACTCATTGATGAATCTCCATGCCTCCAAACTCATTGTGAATCTCCCTGCCCTCAAACTCATTGATGAATCTCCATGCCCACAAACTCATTGATGAATCTTCATGCCGACAAATTCAATGATGAATCTCCCTGCCCACAAATTCATTGATGAATCTCCATGCCTTCAAACTCATTGAGGAATCTCCCTGAGGACAAACTCATTGAGGAATCTCCCTGACGACAAACTCATTGATGAATCTCCCTGCCTTCAAACTCATTGATGAATCTCCATGCCTACAAACTCATTGTGAATCTCCCAGCCTTCAAACTCATTGATGAATCTTCCTGCCTACAAACTTATGGATGAATCCCCTGCCTAAAAACTCATTGATGAATCGCCCTGCCTACAAACTCATTGATGAATCTCCCTGCCTACAAATTCAATGATGAATCTCCATGCCTTCAAGCTCATTGAGGAATCTCCCTGAGGAGAAACTCATTGACGAATCTCCCTGCCTTCAAACTCATTGATGAATCTCCCTGCCGACAAACTCATTGATGAATCTCTCAGCCAACAAACTCATTCTGAATCTCCCTGCCTTCAAACTCATTGATGAATCTCCATGCATACAAACTCATTGATGAATCTCCCTGCCTTCAAACTCATTGATGAATCTCCATCCCCACAAACTCATTGATGAATCTCCATGCCTCCAAACTCATTGTGAATCTCCCTGCCCTCAAACTCATTGATGAATCTCCATGCCCACAAACTCATTGATGAATCTTCATGCCGACAAATTCAATGATGAATCTCCCTGCCCACAAATTCATTGATGAATCTCCATGCCTTCAAACTCATTGAGGAATCTCCCTGAGGACAAACTCATTGAGGAATCTCCCTGACGACAAACTCATTGATGAATCTCCCTGCCTTCAAACTCATTGATGAATCTTCCTGCCTACAAACTTATGGATGAATCTCCCTGCCTAAAAACTCATTGATGAATCGCCCTGCCTACAAACTCATTGATGAATCTCTCTGCCTACAAATTCATTGATGAATCTCCATGCCTTCAAACTCATTGAGGAATCTCCCTGATGAAAAACTCATTGAGGAATCTCCCTGACGACAAGCTCATTGATGAATCTCCCTGTGTACAAACTCATTGATGAATCTCCATGCCCACAAACTCATTGATGAATCTCCATGCCTACAAATTCCATGATGAATCTCTCTGCCTACAAATTCAATGATGAATCTCCCTGCCCACAAATTCATTGAGGAATCTCCCTGACGACAAACTCATTGATGAATCTCCCTGCAAACAAACTCATTCATGAATGTTCCTGCCTTCAAAATCATTGATGAATCCCCCTGCCTACAAACTCATTGATGAATCTCCCTGCCCACAAACTCATTGATGAATCTCGCTGCCCACAAATTCATTGATGAATCTCCATGCCTTCAAGCTCATTGAGGAATCTCCCTGAGGAGAAACTCATTGACGAATCTCCCTGCCTTCAAACTCATTGATGAATCTCCCTGCCGACAAATCATTGATGAATCTCTCGGCCGACAAAGTCATTGCTGAATCTCCATGCCTACAAACTCATTGTGAATCTCCCTGCATTCAAACTCATTGATGAATCTCCATGCATACAAACTCATTGATGAATCTCCCTGCCTTCAAACTCATTGATGAATCTCCATCCCCACAAACTCATTGATGAATCTCCATGCCTCCAAACTCATTGCGAATCTCCCTGCCCTCAAACTCCTTGATGAATCTCCATGCCCACAAACTCATTGATGAATCTTCATGCCGACAAATTCAATGATGAATCTCCCTGCCCACAAATTCATTGAGGAATCTCCCTGACGACAAACTCATTGATGAATCTCCCTGCAAACAAACTCATTGATGAATCTCCCTGCCTTCAAACTCATTGATGAATCTCCATGCCTACAAACTCATTGTGAATCTCCCTGCCTTCAAACTCATTGATGAATCTCCATGCCTTCAAACTCATTGAGGAATCTCCCTGAGGACAAACTCATTGAGGAATCTCCCTGACGACAAACTCATTGATGAATCTCCCTGCAAACAAACTCATTGATGAATCTCCCTGCCTTCAAACTCATTGATGAATCTCCATGCCTACAAACTCATTGTGAATCTCCCTGCCTTCAAACTCATTGATGAATCTTCCTGCCTTCAAACTCATGGATGAATCTTCCTGCCTACAAACTCATGGATGAATCTCCCTGCCTAAAAACTCATTGATGAATCTCCCTGCCTACAAACTCATTGATGAATCTCCCTGCCTACAAATTCATTGATGAATCTCCATGCCTTCAAACTCATTGAGGAATCTCCCTGATGACAAACTCATTGAGGAATCTCCCTGACGACAAGCTCATTGATGAATCTCCCTGCCCACAAACTCATTGATGAATCTCCATGCCTACAAATTCCATGATGAATCTCCCTGCCCACAAATTCATTGATGAATCTCCATGCCTTCAAACTCATTGAGGAATCTCCCTGAGGACAAACTCATTGATGAATCTCTCTGCTCACAAAGTCAATGATGAATCTCTCTGCCTACAAATTCAATGATGAATCTCCCTGCCCACAAATTCATTGATGAATCTCCATGCCTTCAAACTCATTGAGGAATCTCCCTGACGACAAACTCATTGATGAATCTCCCTGCAAACAAACTCATTCATGAATCTTCCTGCCTTCAAAATCATTGATGAATCCCCCTGCCTACAAACTCATTGATGAATCTCCCTGCCCACAAACTCATTGATGAATCTCGCTGCCCACAAATTCATTGATGAATCTCCATGCCTTCAAGCTCATTGAGGAATCTCCCTGAGGAGAAACTCATTGACGAATCTCCCTCCCTTCAAACTCATTGATGAATCTCCCTGCCGACAAACTCATTGATGAATATCTCGGCCGACAAAGTCATTGCTGAATCTCCATGCCTACAAACTCATTGTGAATCTCCCTGCATTCAAACTCATTGATGAATCTCCATGCATACAAACTCATTGATGAATCTCCCTGCCTTCAAACTCATTGATGAATCTCCATCCCCACAAACTCATTGATGAATCTCCATGCCCACAAACTCATTGATGAATCTTCATGCCGACAAATTCAATGATGAATCTCCCTGCCCACAAATTCATTGATGAATCTCCATGCCTTCAAACTCATTGAGGAATCTCCCTGAGGACAAACTCATTGAGGAATCTCCCTGACGACAAACTCATTGATGAATCTCCCTGCCTTCAAACTCATTGATGAATCTCCATGCCTACAAACTCATTGTGAATCTCCCTGCCTTCAAACTCATTGATGAATCTTCCTGCCTACAAACTTATGGATGAATCTCCCTGCCTAAAAACTCATTGATGAATCGCCCTGCCTACAAACTCATTGATGAATCTCCCTGCCTACAAATTCAATGATGAATCTCCATGCCTTCAAGCTCATTGAGGAATCTCCCTGAGGAGAAACTCATTGACGAATCTCCCTGCCTTCAAACTCATTGATGAATCTCCCTGCCGACAAACTCATTGATGAATCTCTCAGCCAACAAACTCATTCTGAATCTCCCTGCCTTCAAACTCATTGATGAATCTCCATGCATACAAACTCATTGATGAATCTCCCTGCCTTCAAACTCATTGATGAATCTCCATCCCCACAAACTCATTGATGAATCTCCATGCCTCCAAACTCATTGTGAATCTCCCTGCCCTCAAACTCCTTGATGAATCTCCATGCCCACAAACTCATTGATGAATCTTCATGCCGACAAATTCAATGATGAATCTCCCTGCCCACAAATTCATTGATGAATCTCCATGCTTTCAAACTCATTGAGGAATCTCCCTGAGGACAAACTCATTGAGGAATCTCCATGACGACAAACTCATTGATGAATCTCCCTGCCTTCAAACTCATTGATGAATCTCCATGCCTACAAACTCATTGTGAATCTCCCTGCCTTCAAACTCATTGATGAATCTTCCTGCCT
The DNA here is from genome assembly GCF_056783735.1 of Eptatretus burgeri. Classification (NCBI taxonomy): domain Eukaryota; kingdom Metazoa; phylum Chordata; class Myxini; order Myxiniformes; family Myxinidae; genus Eptatretus; species Eptatretus burgeri. The sequence continues at coordinate 149,654,843 of NC_140962.1, read as the reverse complement.
ACAAACTTATGGATGAATCTCCCTGCCTAAAAACTCATTGATGAATCGCCCTGCCTACAAACTCATTGATGAATCTCTCTGCCTACAAATTCATTGATGAATCTCCATGCCTTCAAACTCATTGAGGAATCTCCCTGATGAAAAACTCATTGAGGAATCTCCCTGACGACAAGCTCATTGATGAATCTCCCTGTGTACAAACTCATTGATGAATCTCCATGCCCACAAACTCATTGATGAATCCCCATGCCTACAAATTCCATGATGAATCTCTCTGCCTACAAATTCAATGATGAATCTCCCTGCCCACAAATTCATTGAGGAATCTCCCTGACGACAAACTCATTGATGAATCTCCCTGCAAACAAACTCATTCATGAATCTTCCTGCCTTCAAAATCATTGATGAATCCCCCTGCCTACAAACTCATTGATGAATCTCCCTGCCCACAAACTCATTGATGAATCTCGCTGCCCACAAATTCATTGATGAATCTCCATGCCTTCAAGCTCATTGAGGAATCTCCCTGAGGAGAAACTCATTGACGAATCTCCCTGCCTTCAAACTCATTGATGAATCTCCCTGCCGACAAATCATTGATGAATCTCTCGGCCGACAAAGTCATTGCTGAATCTCCATGCCTACAAACTCATTGTGAATCTCCCTGCATTCAAACTCATTGATGAATCTCCATGCATACAAACTCATTGATGAATCTCCCTGCCTTCAAACTCATTGATGAATCTCCATCCCCACAAAGTCATTGATGAATCTCCATGCCTCCAAACTCATTGTGAATCTCCCTGCCCTCAAACTCCTTGATGAATCTCCATGCCCACAAACTCATTGATGAATCTTCATGCCGACAAATTCAATGATGAATCTCCCTGCCCACAAATTAATTGAGGAATCTCCCTGACGACAAACTCATTGATGAATCTCCCTGCAAACAAACTCATTGATGAATCTCCCTGCCTTCAAACTCATTGATGAATCTCCATGCCCACAAACTCATTGATGAATCTTCATGCCGACAAATTCAATGATGAATCTCCCTGCTCACAAACTCGTTGATGAATCTCCCTGCCTACAAATTCATTGATGAATCTCCATGCCTTCAAACTCATTGAGGAATCTCCCTGATGACAAACTCATTGAGGAATCTCCCTGACGACAAGCTCATTGATGAATCTCCCTGCATACAAACTCATTGATGAATCTCCATGCCCACAAACTCATTGATGAATCTCCATGCCTACAAATTCCATGATGAATCTCCCTGCCCACAAATTCATTGATGAATCTCCATGCCTTCAAACTCATTGAGGAATCTCCCTGAGGACAAACTCATTGATGAATCTCTCTGCTCACAAAGTCAATGATGAATCTCTCTGCCTACAAATTCAATGATGAATCTCCCTGCCCACAAATTCATTGATGAATCTCCATGCCTTCAAACTCATTGAGGAATCTCCCTGACGACAAACTCATTGATGAATCTCCCTGCAAACAAACTCATTCATGAATCTTCCTGCCTTCAAAATCATTGATGAATCCCCCTGCCTACAAACTCATTGATGAATCTCCCTGCCCACAAACTCATTGATGAATCTCGCTGCCCACAAATTCATTGATGAATCTCCATGCCTTCAAGCTCATTGAGGAATCTCCCTGAGGAGAAACTCATTGACGAATCTCCCTCCCTTCAAACTCATTGATGAATCTCCCTGCCGACAAACTCATTGATGAATATCTCGGCCGACAAAGTCATTGCTGAATCTCCATGCCTACAAACTCATTGTGAATCTCCCTGCATTCAAACTCATTGATGAATCTCCATGCATACAAACTCATTGATGAATCTCCCTGCCTTCAAACTCATTGATGAATCTCCATCCCCACAAACTCATTGATGAATCTCCATGCCTCCAAACTCATTGTGAATCTCCCTGCCCTCAAACCCCTTGATGAATCTCCATGCCCACAAACTCATTGATGAATCTTCATGCCGAAAAATTCAATGATGAATCTCCCTGCCCACAAATTCATTGATGAATCTCCATGCCTTCAAACTCATTGAGGAATCTCCCTGAGGACAAACTCATTGAGGAATCTCCGTGACGACAAACTCATTGATGAATCTCCCTGCAAACAAACTCATTGATGAATCTCTCTGCCTACAAACTCATTGTGAATCTCCCTGCCTTCAAACTCATTGATGAATCTCCCTGCCTACAAACTCAGAGATGAATCTCGCTGCCCACAAATTCATTGATGAATCTTCATGCCTTCAAACTCATTGATAAATCTCCCTGCCGAAAAATTCATTGATGAATCTCCCTGCCTAAAAATTCATTGATTAATCTCCATGCCTTCAAACTCATTGAGTAATCTCCCTGACGACAAACACATTGATGAATCCCCCTGCCTACAAACTCATTGATGAATCTCCCTGCCCACAAACTCATTGATGAATCTCGCTGCCCACAAATTCATTGATGAATCTCCATGCCTTCAAACTGATTGAGGAATCTCCCTGAGAACAAACTCATTGACGAATCTCCCTGACGACAAACTCATTGACGAATCTCCCTGCCGACAAACTCATTGGTGAATCTCTCGGCTGACAAATTCATTGCTGAATCTCCATGCCTACAAACTCATTGTGAATCGCCCTGCCTTCAAAACTCATTGATGAATCTCCATGCATACAAACTCATTGATGAATCAAAAGGCCTACAAATTCAATGATGAATCTCTCTGCCTACAAACTCAAAGATGAATCTCCCTGCCAACAAACTCATAGATGAATCTCCCTGCTTTCAAACTCATTGATGAATCTCCATCCCCACAAACTCATTGATGAATCTCCGTGCCCACAAACTCATTGATGAATCTCCCTGCCCACAAATTCATTGATGAATCTCCATGCCTTCAAACTCATTGAGGAATCTCCCTGAGGACAAACTCATTGAGGAATCTCCCTGACGACAAACTCATTGATGAATCTCCATGCCCACAAACTCATTGATGAATCTCCATGCCCACAAACTCATTGATGAATCTCCATGCCCACAAACTCATTGATGAATCTCCATGCCCACAAACTCATTGATGAATCTCCATGCCCACAAATTCATTGATGAATCTCCATGCCTTCAAACTCATTTATGAATCTCCCTGACAACAAACTCATTGATGAATCTCCATGCCCACAAACTCATTGATGAATCTCCATGCCCACAAACTCATTGATGAATCTCCATGCCCACAAATTCATTGATGAATCTCCATGCCTACAAACTCATGGATGAATCTCCCTGCCTAAAAACTCATTGATGAATCTCCCTGCCTACAAATTCATTGATGAATCTCCATGCTTTCAAACTCATTGAGGAATCTCCCTGATGACAAACTCATTGAGGAATCTCCCTGACGACAAGCTCATTGATGAATCTCCCTGCGTACAAACTCATTGATGAATCTCCATGCCCACAAACTCATTGATGAATCTCCATGCCTACAAATTCCATGATGAATCTCCCTGCCCACAAATTCATTGATGAATCTCCATGCCTTCCAACTCATTGAGGAATCTCCCTGAGGACAAACTCATTGATGAACCTCTCTGCTCACAAAGTCAATGATGAATCTCTCTGCCTACAAATTCAATGATGAATCTCCCTGCCCACAAATTCATTGATGAATCTCCATGCCTTCAAACTCATTGAGGAATCTCCCTGACAACAAACTCATTGATGAATCTCCCTGACAACAAACTCATTGATGTATCTCCCTGCAAACAAACACATTCATGAATCTTCCTGCATTCAAACTCATTGATGAATCTCCATGCATACAAACTCATTGATGAATCTCCCTGCCTTCAAACTCATTGATGAATCTCCATCCCCACAAACTCATTGATGAATCTCCATTCCTCCAAACTCATTGTGAATCTCCCTGCCCTCCAACTCATTGATGAATCTCCATGCCCACAAACTCATTGATGAATCTTCATGCCGACAAATTCAATGATGAATCTCCCTGCCCACAAATTCATTGATGAATCTCCATGCCTTCAAACTCATTGAGGAATCTCCCTGAGGACAAACTCATTGAGGAATCTCCCTGACGACAAACTCGTTGATGAATCTCTCTGCAAACAAACTCATTGATGAATCTCCCTGCCTTCAAACTCATTGATGAATCTCCATGCCTACAAACTCATTGTGAATCTCCCTGCCTTCAAACTCATTGATGAATCTTCCTGCCTACAAACTCATGGATGAATCTCCCTGCTTAAAAACTCATTGATGAATCTCCCTGCCTACAAACTCATTGATGAATCTCCCTGCCTACAAATTAATTGATGAATCTCCATGCCTTCAAACTCATTGTGAATCTCCCAGACGACAAACTCTTTGATGAATCTCTCGGGCGACAAAGTCATTGATGAATCTCCATGCCTACAAACTCATTGTGAATATCCCTGACTTCAAGCTCATTGATGAATATCCATGCCCACAAACTCATTGATGAATCTCCATGCCCACAAACTCATTGCTGAATCTCCATGCCCACAAACTCATTGATGAATCTCCATGCTCACAAATTCATTGATGAATCTCCATGCCTTCAAACTCATTGAGGAATCTCCCTGAGGACAAACTCATTGATGAATCTCCCTGAGGACAAACTCATTGAGGAATCTCCGTGACGACAAACTCATTGATGAATCTCCCTGCAAACAAACTCATTGATGAATCTCTCTGCCTACAAACTCATTGTGAATCTCCCTGCCTTCAAACTCATTGATGAATCTCTCTGCCTACAAACTCATTGTGAATCTCCCTGCCTTCAAACTCATTGATGAATCTCGCTGCCCACAAATTCATTGATGAATCTCCATGCCTTCAAACTCATTGATGAATCTCCCTGCCGAAAAATTCATTGATTAATCTCCATGCCTTCAAACTCATTGAGTAATCTCCCTGACGACAAACTCATTGATGAATCCCCCTGCCTACAAACTCATTGATGAATCTCCCTGCCCACAAACTCATTGATGAATCTCCATGCCTCCAAACTCATTGTGAATCTCCCTGCCCTCAAACTCATTGATGAATCTCCATGCCTACAAACTCATTGATGAATCTTCATGCCGACAAATTCCATGATGAATCTCCCTGCCCACAAATTCATTGATGAATCTCCATGCCTTCAAACTCATTGAGGAATCTCCCTGAGGACAAACTCATTGATGAATCTCCCTGCTCACAAAGTCAATGATGAATCTCTCTGCCTACAAATTCAATGATGAATCTCCCTGCCCACAAATTCATTGTTGAATCTCCATGCCTTCAAACTCCTTGAGGAATCTCCCTGCAAACAAACTCATTGATGAATCTTCCTGCCTTCAAAATCATTGATGAATCCCCCTGCCTACAAACTCAATGATGAATCTCCCTGCCCACAAACTCATTGATGAATCTCGCTGCCCACAAATTCATTGATGAATCTCCATGCCTTCAAGCTCATTGAGGAATCTCCCTGAGGAGAAACTCATTGACGAATCTCCCTGCCTTCAAACTCATTGATGAATCTCCATGCCTTCAAACTCATTGAGGAAACTCCCTGAAGACAAACTCATTGAGGAATCTCCCTGCGTACAAACTCATTGATGAATCTCCATGCCCACAAACTCATTGATGAATCTCCATGCCTACAAATTCCATGATGAATCTCCCTGCCCACAAATTCATTGATGAATCTCCATGCCTTCAAACTTATTGAGGAATCTCCCTGAGGACAAACTCATTGATGAATCTCCCTGCTCACAAAGTCAATGATGAATCTCTCTGCCTACAAATTCAATGATGAATCTCCCTGCCCACAAATTCATTGATGAATCTCCATGCCTTCAAACTCATTGAGGAATCTCCCTGACGACAAACTCATTGATGAATCTCCCTGCAAACAAACTCATTGATGAATCTTCCTGCCTTCAAAATCATTGATGAATCCCACTGCCTACAAACTCATTCATGAATCTCCCTGTCCACAAACTCATTGATGAATCTCGCTGCCCACAAATTCATTGATGAATCTCCATGCCTTCAAGCTCATTGAGGAATCTCCCTGAGGAGAAACTCATTGATGAATCTCCCTGCCTTCAAACTCATTGATGAATCTCCCTGCCGACAAACTCATTGATGAATCTCTCGGCCGACAAAGTCATTGCTGAATCTCCATGCCTACAAACTCATTGTGAATCTCCTTGCATTCAAACTCATTGATGAATCTCCATGCATACAAACTCATTGATGAATCTCCCTGCCGACAAACTCATTGATGAATCTCCATGCCTACAAACTCATTGTGAATCTCCCTGCCTTCAAACTCATTGATGAATCTTCCTGCCTACAAACTCATGGATGAATCTCCCTGCCTAAAAACTCATTGATGAATCGCCCTGCCTACAAACTCATTGATGAATCTCCCTGCCTACAAATTCATTGATGAATCCCCATGCCTTCAAACTCATTGAGGAATCTCCCTGATGACAAACTCATTGAGGAATCTCCCTGACGACAAGCTCATTGATGAATCTCCCTGCGTACAAACTCATTGATGAATCCCCCTGCCTACAAACTCATTGATGAATCCCCCTGCCTACAAACTCATTGATGAATCCCCCTGCCTACAAACTCATTGATGAATCCCCCTGCCTACAAACTCATTGATGAATCTACCTGCCTACAAACTCATTGATGAATCTACCTGCCCACAAATTCATTGATGAATCTCCATGCCTTCAAGCTCATTGAGGAATCTCCCTGAGGAGAAACTCATTGACGAATCTCCCTGCCTTCAAACTCATTGACGAATCTCCCTGCCTTCAAACTCATTGATGAATCTCCATGCCTTCAAACTCATTGAGGAATCTCCCTGACGAAAAACTCATTGATGAATCTCCCTGCAAACAAACTCATTGATGAATCTTCCTGCCTTCAAACTCATTGATGAATCTCCCTGCCCACAAACTCATTGATGAATCTCGCTGCCCACAAGTTCATTGATGAATCTCCATGCCTTCAAGCTCATTGAGGAATCTCCCTGCCGACAAACTCATTGATGAATCTCTCGGCCGACAAAGTCATTGCTGAATCTCCATGCCTACAAACTCATTGTGAATCTCCCTGCATTCAAACTCATTGATGAATCTCCATGCATACAAACTCATTGATGAATCTCCCTGCCTTCAAACTCATTGATGAATCTCCATCCCCACAAACTTATTGATGAATCTCCATGCCTCCAAACTCATTGTGAATCTCCCTGCCCTCAAACTCATTGATGAATCTCCATGCCCACAAACTCATTGATGAATCTTCATGCCGACAAACTCATTGATGAATCTCCATGCCTACAAACTCATTGTGAAACTCCCTGCCTTCAAACTCATTGATGAATCTTCCTGCCTACAAACTCAAGGATGAATCTCCCTGCCGAAAAACTCATTGATGAATCGCCCTGCCTACAAAGTCATTGATGAATCTCCCTGCCTACAAATTCATTGATGAATCTCCATGCCTTCAAACTCATTGAGGAATCTCCCTGATGACAAACTCATTGAGGAATCTCCCTGACAACAAGCTCATTGATGAATCTCCATGCATACAAACTCATTGATGAATCTCCCTGCCTTAAAACTCATTGATGAATCTCCATCCCCACAAACTCATTGATGAATCTCCATGCCTCCAAACTCATTGTGAATCTCCCTGCCCTCAAACTCATTGATGAATCTCCATGCCCACAAACTCATTGATGAATCTTCATGCCGACAAACTCATTGATGAATCTCCATGCCTACAAACTCATTGTGAAACTCCCTGCCTTCAAACTCATGGATGAATCTCCCTGCCTAAAAACTCATTGATGAATCGCCCTGCCTACAAATTCATTGATGAATCTCCATGCCTTCAAACTCATTGAGGAATCTCCCTGACGACAAGCTCATTGATGAATCTCCATGCATACAAACTCATTGATGAATCTCCCTGCCTTAAAACTCATTGATGAATCTCCATCCCCACAAACTCATTGATGAATCTCCATGCCTCCAAACTCATTGTGAATCTCCCTGCCCTCAAACTCATTGATGAATCTCCATGCCCACAAACTCATTGATGAATCTTCATGCCAACAAATTCAATGATGAATCTCCCTGCCCACAAATTCATTGATGAATCTCCATGCCTTCAAACTCATTGAGGAATCTCCCTGAGGACAAACTCATTGAGGAATCTCCCTGACGACAAACTCATTGATCAATCTCCCTGCAAACAAACTCATTGATCAATCTCCCTGCCTTCAAACTCATTGATGAATCTCCATGCCTACAAACTCATTGTGAATCTCCCTGCCTTCAAACTCATTGATGAATCTTCCTGCCTACAAACTCATGGATGAATCTCCCTGCCTAAAAACTCATTGATGAATCTCCCTGCCTACAAACTCATTGATGAATCTCCCTGCCTACAAATTCATTGATGAATCTCCATGCCTTCAAACTCATTGAGGAATCTCCCTGAGGACAAAATCATTGACGAATCTCACTGACGACAAACTCATTGACGAATCTCCCTGCCAACAAACTCATTGATGAATCTCCCAGACGACAAACTCTTTGATGAATCTCTCGGCCGACAAAGTCATTGATGAATCTCCATGCCTACAAACTCATTGTGAATATCCCTGACTTCAAACTCATTGATGAATCTCCATGCCAACAAACTCATTGTGAATATCCCTGACTTCAAGCTCATTGATGAATATCCATGCCCACAAACTCATTGATGAATCTCCATGCCCACAAACTCATTGATGAATCTCCATGCCACAAACTCATTGATGAATCTCCATGCTCACAAATTCATTGATGAATCTCCATGCTCACAAATTCATTGATGAATCTCCATGCCTTCAAACTCATTGAGGAATCTCCCTGCAAACAAACTCATTGATGAATCTTCCTGCCTTCAAAATCATTGATGAATCCCCCTGCCTACAAACTCAATGATGAATCCCCCTGCCTACAAACTCAATGATGAATCTCCCTGCCCACAAACTCATTGATGAATCTCGCTGCCCACAAATTCATTGATGAATCTCCATGCCTTCAAGCTCATTGAGGAATCTCCCTGAGGAGAAACTCATTGACGAATCTCCCTGCCTTCAAACTCATTGATGAATCTCTCGGCCGACAAAGTCATTGCTGAATCTCCATGCCAACAAACTCATTCTAAATCTCCCTGCCTTCAAACTCATTGATGAATCTCCATGCATACAAACTCATTGATGAATCTCCCTGCCTTCAAACTCATTGATGAATCTCCATCCCCACAAACTCATTGCTGAATCTCCATGCCAACAAACTCATTCTGAATCTCCCTGCCTTCAAACTCATTGATGAATCTCCATGCATACAAACTCATTGATGAATCTCCCTGCCTTCAAACTCATTGATGAATCTCCATTCCCACAAACTCATTGATGAATCTTCATGCCGACAAATTAAATGATGAATCTCCCTGCCCACAAATTCATTGATGAATCTCCATGCCTTCAAACTCATTGAGGAATCTCCCTGAGGACAAACTCATTGATGAATCTCCCTGCAAACAAACTCATTGATGAATCTCCATGCCTACAAACTCATTGTGAATCTCCCTGCCTTCAAACTCATTGATGAATCTTCCTGCCTACAAACTTATGGATGAATCTCCCTGCCTAAAAACTCATTGATGAATCGCCCTGCCTACAAACTCTTTGATGAATCTCCATGCCTTCAAACTCATTGAGGAATCTCCCTGATGACAAACTCATTGAGGAATCTCCCTGACGACAAGCTCATTGATGAATCTCCCTGCGTACAAACTCATTGAGGAATCTCCCTGACGACAAACTCATTGATGAATCTCTTGGCCGACAAAGTCATTGCTGAATCTCCATGCCTTCAAACTCATTGTGAATCTCCCTGCCTTCAAACTCATTGATGAATTTCCATGCATACAAACTCATTGATGAATCTCCCTGACGACAAACTCATTGATGAATCTCTTGGCCGACAAAGTCATTGCTGAATCTCCATGCCTTCAAACTCATTGTGAATCTCCCTGCCTTCAAACTCATTGATGAATTTCCATGCCTACAAATTCAATGATGAATCTCTCTGCCTACAAACTCAGAGATGAAGCTCCCTGCCTTCAAACTCATTGATGAATCTCCCTGCCCTCAAACTCATTGATGAATCTCCATGCCTTCAAACTCATTGATGAATCTCCCTGCCTACAAACTCATTGATGAATCTCCCTGCCTACAAACTCATTGATGAATCTCCCTGCCTACAAACTCATTGATGAATCTCCCTGCCTGCATACTCAATCATGCATCTCCCTGCCGACAAATTCATTGATGAATCTCCCTGAGGACAAACTCATTGACGAATCTCCCTGATGAGAAACTCATTAATGAATGTCCCTGCCTTCAAACTCATTGATGAATCTCCCTGCCGACAAACTAATTGATGAATCTCTCGGCCGACAAACTCATTGATGAATCTCTCGGCCGAAAAACTCATTGTGAATCTCCCTGCCGACAAACTCATTGTGTGTGAACTTTCCTCACAGGAAGTTGTTTTGCATTTATTTGAAAGAACAAAGGCAGTTCTTTCTGACAGTTTTATAATGTCGTTGCAGAACATGACATGACTTCCCTGCATCCTTGTGCTTTATCAAAACACACATTTTCACATTTATGAAAACACCGTGATGATTAATCTTTATTTACCCTTCATTGGTGTTTTAGTTAGAAGACAAAGTAGTTCAGGGCCATGAGCTTTCTTCCTTCTTCCAAAACAAACTTATTTCGGTGGGCTCTGAACCATGATCACATGAATGTAAAATAAATAATTTCACCTTTTTATCAGTTGGTGACCTGAAAAGCTTATTCATTCCATTCACGGTTTGGACAGGTGAATGACCAACAACATCACATGATAAATAATTCTGAGGAGATGCTCATTTGCAGAAATCTCACGATTGTGAGGAATATTCCATGACCACACCATCACAAATGGATAAGTGCTGATCGGAAAGTTACAACAACAAAAAAAATTCAAGCCCATACACAAGCCTCCTCGTTATTAAAAAAAATGGATACAATATAAACAATAACCATTTTTTTACAGATTCACTCACCTTTAGTTCAGTATGAGCAATCTTCACAGCAACAATGTTGTGGTTCTGATGTTGTTCACCCGTGCACATGTCGCACATCAAGCTCCCATCATCCTTACAATAGAGTAGGATTGGCTTTTCATGATCAATGCATCTTAATTCCTCAATCTTAACTCCTGGACCCACCAGTTTGTGCCCTTTCTGTTGATGAGGCTTCAGGTGTTGCACACAGCAGAGGATCCCACAAGGTACACACCTTTTGGCTGCCTCTCTTTTACAAAGCTCACAGTAACTATCAGTGCCCCTTGATTTCACTCCTTCCTTAACTTTCACACCACCATGTTCTGCATCTCGGACCTCAACCCTCAACCCAATCTCCCTCTTTTTCAACTTAAGATTTTCTACTAAGTTAGCAAAGGTCACATTCTTCTTGAGTTTTGGTTTTTGTGGAAAAACCTCACGGCAACTTGGACAAACACAGCCTGTGTCTTCTCCCCTGCTCTCCCAAGATGTCTCGATACACACAAGGCAAAACGAGTGGCCGCATGGCAAAGTAGTTGGCTCATTGTAGAGTTCAAAGCACACTGGGCAGGTGAGTTCATCCAAACTATCTCCAACGTCGGAGGAAGAAGAAGCCATCTCCTTGGCGTCAGAAAAGAGTGTGATGCAGAGTTGAATTGAAGCCTAAAAATAGAGACTGAAAATTAGAAAAACTTGTAGGAATGAAAGACCAAGCATACAGTATTTAAAACATAAAGAACAATTCGGTTTGAAACAATCATTCGGGATATTAATTGAATAACTATAAACTGAAGAAGAAGCCAATCAGAAGGTGCACCCAAAACGCATCCCAAACACAGGTAACAGAACAAAGCACCAGGTTTCTGATGACAATGTACTTGTGTCGACAAACACAGAAAAAGAGATTACAATGTGATTTCATGAGTGCATCATCTGATCTGATCTATCACTGAATGAGAGTTTGAATAAAACAAAGTTCTAAAGCATTGGCTCTTAACCTGGGGGGCGCCCCCCCCCGGGGGACATGAGTAATTTCCAGAGGGGGCACGAGCCCGGAGGAAAAAGTTGGAATTATTTTTGAAATTCTCTTTGCAAGTGTTTGCATCATATCGTGATGAACATAAAGAAACAAAAGTGTCACCGTTTTTCGTTTTCTATTCGCTACTCGGCCTTCCATTTTCTGTGTTAAAATTAATTTTAAAATGTAACATTTATTTAAATATTAAAATTTATATTTTATTTTAATTTCAATATTAAAATGTATATTTTATTTTAATTTTAATAAAAAAATTTTTTTTTTTCGCAGCCTTGCATTACCCATTTCAAACTAAATCATTCGCAATGAGTGCAAAAAAGCGGAAGTATATTAACGAATATATTCGATTTGGATTTGTTTCCCTCCAAAAGGGTGACACAGAGGTACCCCAGTGTGTAATATGCAACAAGACTCTGAGCAATGATGGCATGCGGCCCACATGCTTGGAACGCCACTTGAAGACAATGCATCCTGCTCTAGCTGCCAAACCCAAGCCATTCTTTGAAACAAAAAGGCAGTCCTTGAAGCAAGCTGAGATGGACAGCAGTGGAGCATTTCAGCAACAGACTTCAAAGGTTGTTGATGCTTCCTATGATAAGCTGAAGACTTAAACAGTCGTCTCTTCAAACAGCTGTGTGTGGATATGGATTCTGAACATCAAGCCTTGCTTTTCCACACAAACGTACTGTTGCGGGTCAGAGGGTCGGGTGAGAAGACCACTAGGTGGGGGAAGCTATGTCGATTCCCACCAGACTCCCCGGAATTGTAGGCCAAAGCACACGGATAATTCCGTGACATGGCGGGTCACTTAACCGACCGTAGACGCCAATAACTCAACTGCGTGACCTCATGTCCTCCGTCGATGGGTTAATCGGGTTACCTAATTAATCACGTGGTTTAATTACCGGGGAAACGCCCTCGGTACACCTTGTCCGAACCTAATCACTCTCCCGGACCGGATGCTGTCGAGCGACACTGCCAATTACGTACCAGCTAAAAGGAACAGATCATTGGGAATAAAGTCCCGGCTAAGCTCAGATTCGGACCATGCTGGATCAATGGAAGAAAAGACAAAAACGAGCAGGGAACATTCCTAATGATAATTATTTATTTACAAGCAGGCAGGCCCGTCGCTGGGGGGGGGCATTTGGGTGCAATGCCCCCCATGGCGCATCTGGTGCCCCCCCCCCACTTGTACGCCACCCATTTTTCCCTGTTGCACCCTGTGAACAACTTAGTGTTTAAGGACGAGCACCCACTGTGAACTCCTTGCTGTTTAAGAGTTCACCTGTGTGAACTAAAACCCTTATTCCAGATGTTCAACGTGGTGAATAATAAGGCCTTCTTGGATAAACTGTTCTTTAATAATATCCTTCTTTGAATGGCAGTCAAGAGATAAGTGTGTGCGCTTGCCAGCGCATCTCCAAAAGCAATTGGCAAGACAATACAGTCCAAGCCCACAATATAAAAGATAATAACGCAAGCACCAATGTCAGCAGCCAAGACGACAGACAGCCGCAAGACCTCGTGTCGAATGTCGATGCTGTGGGTGGTTATATATATATATATATATATATATATATATATATATATATATATATATATATATATATATATATATATATATATATATATATATATATATATATATATATATATATATAATATATATATATATATATATATATATATATATATATATATATATATATATATATATATATATATCGTGGATCATTTCGTTTTAAGGATTAGCCAATCAGCGTCTTCGATATGGAGGCCCTATTAAGCAGGTCACCTGATTGGTTGTAAGTTCGGTATAAATGTAATATAGTCATAATATGAATAAGGGTTGGTGTATGCCCCAATTAGAATAGGTGTACCATATCCCTGTGTGTCGTAAGAGGCGACCAGGGTTGCGTCAGGAAGGGCATCCGGCACAAAAACCGATGCCAAATCATTATGCGGACAACAAAACGAATTTCCATACCGGATCGGTCGAGGCCCGGGTTACCAACGACCGCCACCGGTACCGGTGTTCAGCAGGGTACCAGTGGAAATTGTGCTACTGCTGGGAGAAGGAGGAGAAGGAGACGGGGAAGGCGAGTCCGGAGGCAGTGGGAGAGGGGGAAGGGTAGTAGGGTGGAGGTGAGAGTTGGAACTCTGAATGTTGGGACGATGACTGGCAAAGGGTGAGAGTTGGCTGATATTATGGAGAGAAGAAAGGTGGACATACTGTGTGTACAAGAGACCAAGTGGATGGGGAGTAAGGCTAGGAGCATTGGAGGTGGTTTCAAACTGTTCTACCATGGTGTGGATGGGAGGAGAAATGGTGTTGGGGTAATCCTGAAGGAGGATTATGTCAAGAGGGTATTGGAGGTGAGGAGAGTATCTGACCGAGTGATGAGTGTGAAGTTGGAAATTGAAGGGGTGATGATGAATGTCATCAGTGCATATGCCCCACATATGGGGTGTGAGATGGAGTATAAAGAAGATTTCTGCAGTGAGTTAGATGAAGTGGTGGAGAGTGTATCCAAGGATGAAAGAGTGGTGATTGGAGCAGATTTCAATGGGCATGTTGGGGAAGGGAATAAAGAGGATGAGGAGGTGATGGGGAGGTACGGTCTCAACAAGAGAAATGTGGAAGGGCAAATGGTGGTAGAGTTTGCAAAAAGAATGGAAATGGCAGTGGTAAATACGTATTTCAAGAAGAAGGAGGAACACAGGGTGACATACAAGAGTGGAGGAAAGTGCACACAGGTGGATTAGATCTTAAGCAGGAGATGCAATCTGAAAGAGATTAGCGACTGTAAGGTGGTGGCAGGGGAGAGTGTTGCTCGACAGCATCGATTGGTGGTTTGTAGGATGACTTTAGAAGTGAGGTTGAGGAAGAGAGTGAGGGCTGAACCAAGGACCAGATGGTGGAAGCTGTAGGAGGAAGACTGTTGCGTGGAATTTAGGGAGGTGAGACAGGCGTTGGATGGTGGTAAAGATGGGTGGGATGATTGGGCAACTACAGCAGAAGTGGTGAGGGAGATAGCTAGGAAGGTACTTGGTGTGACATCTGGACAGAGGAAGGAAGACAAGGAGACTTGGTGGTGGAACGAGGAAGTACAGGAAAGTATAAGGAAGAAGGGGTTAGCGAAAAGGAAGTGGGATAGTCAGAGAGATGAAGAAAGTAGGCAGGAGTACAAAGAGTGGCGGCGAAAGGCAAAAAGAGAGGTGGCAAAGGCCAAGAAATAGGCATATGATGAGCTGTATGAGAAGTTGGATACAAAAGAAGGGGAAAAGGATTTATACCGATTGGCAAGACAGAGGGACCGAGCTGGGAAGGATGTGCTGCAGGTTCCGGTGATAAAGGACACAAATGGGAATGTGCTGACGAGCGAGGAGAGTGTGTTGAGAAGGTGGATGGAGTACTTTGAGGAGTTGATGAATGAAGAAAATGAGAGAGAGAAGGTTGGAAGAGGTGGAGATAGTGAATAAGGAAGTGGGGTGGATCAGTAAGGATGAAGTGAGGACTGCTATGAAGAGGATGAAAAGAGGAAAGGCGGTTGGCCCAGATGGTATACCAGTGGAGGCATGGAAGTGCTTAGGAGAGATGGCAGTGGGGTTGTTCACCAGATTGATTAATAAAATCTTGGAAAGTGAGAGGATGCCGGAGGAGTGGAGATTAAGTGTACTGGTTCCGATTTTCAAGAACAAGGGTGATGTGCAGAGCTGTGGAAATTACAGAGGGATAAAGTTGTTAAGCCACACCATGAAGGTGTGGGAAAGAGTAGTGGAAGCTCGGTTGAGAGGAGAGGTGACGATCTGTGAGCAGCAATATGGGTTTATGCCAGGAAAGAGCACCACTGATGCGATGTTTGCTTTGAGAATGTTGATGGAGAAGTATAGGGAAGGCCAGAAGGAGTTACATTGTGTGTTTGTGGATTTAGAGAAAGCTTATGATAGGGTGCCAAGAGAGGAGTTGTGGCATTGTATGAGGAAGTCGGGAGTGGTGGAGAAGTATGTGAGGATGGTGCAGGATATGTATGAGGACAGTGTGACGACAGTGAGGTGTACGGTAGGAATGACGGAACGGTTTTAGGTAAAAGTGGGATTGCACCAAGGATCGACTCTGAGCCCTTTCCTGTTTGCAATAGTGATGGACAGGTTGACGGACGAGATCAGACTGGAGTCTCCATGGACTGATGTTCGCGGATGACATCATGATCTGTAGGGAGAGTAGGGAGCAGGTTGAGGCGAGCTTCGAGAGGTGGAGGTACGCACTGGAGAGAAGGGGAATGATAGTCAGTCGGAGTAAGACGGAGTACATGTGCGTAAATGAGAGGGAGGGTGGTGGTATGGTGCGGTTGCAAGGAGTTGAGGTGGGGAAGGTGGATGCGTTTAAATACTTGGGATCAACTGTCCAAAGTAACGGAGAGTGTGGGAGAGAAGTGAAAAAGAGAGTGCAGGCAGGATGGAGTGGGTGGAGAAGAGTTGCAGGAGTGATTTGTGACAGAAGGGTAGCTGCAAGAGTGAAGGGGAAAGTATATAAGACGGTAGTGAGACCAGCTATGTTGTATGGTTTGGAGGAGGTGGCGCTAACAAATAGACAGGAAGTGTAGCTGGAGGTGGCAGAGTTGAAGATGCTGCTATTCTCGTTGGAAGTGACGAGGATGGATAGGATAAGGAATGAGTATATTAGAGGGACAGCGCAGGTAGGACGGTTTGGAGACAAAGTGAGAGAGGCGAGATTGAGATGGTTTGGACATGTGCACAGGAGGGAAGCGGAGTATATCGGGAGAAGGATGTTGAGGATGGAGCCGCCAGGCAGGAGGAGAAGAGGAAGGTCAAAGAAGAGGTTCATGGATGCGGTGAGGGCGGACATGCGGGTGGTTGGAGTGTCAATGAAAGATGTGGAGGATAGAGCGAAATGGAGACGGTTGATCCGCTGTGGCGACCCCTAACGGGAGCAAGCCGAAAGAAGAAGAGAAGTCATAATATGAATAAGGAAAAGACATAAATTTACATAATTAAAGATGAAGTGCACCGCGTGACCTTCACAACCCTCCATCTTACAACAGTAATTTTCTCATAAAAATTAAAAACATGTGTGTTTGCAATTGTGCTTACATTTGAAATTATGCAGATAAAACCTGTTTTTGGTGCATTCATCATTTAATAAATAAAACCGTTATCAGTCAAATCTCACGAGTCATGAGATTCGTGACACCGAGTCACGAGGGACGAGTCACGGAGAGCGCGAGCTCGCAGCAGTAGAAAAAGACATGGATATACGAAAATGGCTAAGATAAGGAAAAAGGTTGCGGTTGTGGTTGCAGTGTGGTTGTGGTCAGCACCCGCCGTGGTCGGCTGCTTTGTACTTCTGATGTTTAAGTTAAATGTTGTGTTTGGTGCTTTGCATATCCCATATCTAGTGCTTTGTGCATAACCTTACCTCTGTGCAATTGACTGCTTCAAATGCGGACCTTGTGGTATCTTCAGGCTGGTCGTATTTGCTGTTGATAGTTTAACATGATGATCGCAGGTCATAGCCTACTGTATCTTATTTCAAAGTGCACTGATTCCGGTGCCAACCTCCCCCGTTTAGTCATTTTATCTCTGGTATATTAATTTTCTCATGCCAATTATTGACAACACCTTGTGTAAGTTCACCTGAAATGGTGCCAATTGTCTAATCATTGAATATCTGCATTGTGAATGTGCCAGTTTGTTTGCGGCTCTCCTGCATTCAAATAATTTTAGGCCAAAAACATCAGAACATAATAAATCTAGCTGGGATCAATTTGGTTAGTATGCGACGGCAACCTCAGTGTAGATGCGTCAATGCTGCATGAATACAATAGTATACCGGGTTATCAAAAATATTAAATATTATAATTGTGCCCCCCAATCCAGTTCATATTCTCCCCCTTAATACTGAGCCCTGGCGACGGGCCTGCAAGCAGGCGATGAAAGGTATGTGGCACAGCAAAGATTTATTGGGGTGTAATGCAGGGATAAAAAGAAGCGTGGGGTGCGACAGTAATACAAGCAACCTACGAAAGCAAACACAGAGCAGACTTGAAGCAAAATTAAGAACAATTATGATCTTCTACAGACTTACTTAACCAGACAGGTGCCAGGACACACACAAACACACACACACACACACACACACACACACACACACACACACACACACACACACACACACAAACCCCTGATGAGAAGGGAGTTTTGTAGCCAGGGAGGGAGGGGAGTTGAGGTTATGCACTCGTGACCTGTGCGCCCAATGGGATGACGCGCCACCAATACATTTCGGGGGGGGGGGGATGTGTGGTACTCCATGGTGTGGTACCCGACAGTAATCGCGTTGTCTCTGGCCCCACCCAGCCACACGCGCGGAGACTGTGTTCTGAAGGAGGAGCTTGAGTGGAGAAGGGGCGGAGTCTAGAGTGCGAGGGTGGAGTGGTGGGCGGGACCAGGTAGGTGGGTGGGGTCGACGTAGAGGGGTGGGCGGAGACTAGAAGCAAGAGACGGGAACAGGAACACACCGCATGAAAACACACACACACACACACACAAGACGGAGGAACTTCTCCGTCTTTTATAGGGCCAGAAGCTCAGGGGGAGGGGCCATGCCGAATTCAAATGTCATCGCCCGAATCAGGCGCTCCGATTGGCCCCGACCCTTCACGTGGCCCACCAGCTTGGGCCGGAAACCGCCTCACTCCATTTCCGGCAAGGCCATTCCCAACAGCGGGAACATTGCGCTCCGACTCCACAAGACGATACGAATTGCCCACACCAAAATCGGCACGCGAATCGCAAGGAAATCTTCATCGGGTCTGGACCATTTGTCCTGGGGTGAACTGACCATGGACCCGTGGTCTTCCGGAGAACCTCCCGGACCGACCACGTATCCTCCATCGGAGCCGCTTGCAGATCCTGGGGGTGTTTGCTCTGAGATCTCGGGTCATCAGGGACCGCACGTTGTGTCAGGTGAAGGACGGTACGCTGTGGTAAACGAGACGAGGGGCAAGCAGGGCAGAGGGTACCGTGGATTGTCTTGCTGTCAAAAAAAACACCATCTGTGCAGCCTCTGAAGAGGTATTTGTTCGCATGCCTTTCTAATGCAATCGGCAATTCTCCCCAGCTTATTGGAAGCTCAAATCGACAGTCCAGCACCTAGTGCAGTCTAGCACCGAGCGCACCTAACTGCGAACCGCACCCCTAACTCCACAGCACCCACATCCATACCATGACCTGATCCTGCCTAACCACCCACAGATCCATCCCACAAACCTGACCAAACCACATGAAAAAAAATTAAATACATTCCCCTGCTGGAACAGCCTCGGTGGAGCGCATACCCCCACCAGGCTGAACAATTCAGGTTCTGTATCTACTGATCGGCCGGATCTGCATCCAGATCTTAAACAAAATCTAATCGGCTTGTTCTTGTCACGTACCCAACTCATCCACCTCGTTTCATTAGAATCTGTCCACAACCTTTTGAGAGAGATATCTTGCTATATGTTGTTTTTAGCTCTATTTCACAATGGTGAAAAAACAAATCACTTAAAAAAATAAAAAAAACTAGAAGGGCACTCTTCGATGACACCAGATATGCCTCCATCCACATGATTACATCATTATACTGTTACGGAAATAGCCCTTAGTATGCTACTAAATATAGGATTAGCTCAGATCCCCCATTAAATGCATGTTTAGCCAGGCTGTTCGGTAAAATGGACGTTACATGTGAGGCAGGAGGTATCACAGGCATGCTTATTGTTCGTATAGTGGTGGTGTGCCGAGGGCTTCTTCTTCTTCCTTCCCCTCTCCGGACGAGGCCCCACCCAGTCGGCTGAGAGGGAGTGGCCAAAAAGAGGAAGTAAAACTAAGGGGAGGAGTTTGTCGGCTTAGTAAAGGGGAGGAGCCGGTGGGGAGCGAACGGAGAACTCTTGGAGTAGTTCAGTTTTGGGAGAAGTACAAAAACTGCAGTCGGGTTTTCGAGGCATGCTGGAGAGGAAAAGGTGGAAAAGAACTGAGAGGACCTGGCTGCTGTGTGAGTCTGGAGTCGGCTTCAAGAGGAGGTGATCGACAGGTTCAACCAGCGTCTAACGACGGAGCCTCTGACTGTCCCGACTCACCTCACGGCTCGACGACGTCTTGGAATCCCATGGACCCGGCCTGCGGGGCTCAACACCCCGATTTGGCCTTGTCTGGTGAGCAGGCGAGGCCTGGACTTGTATGCTGGACCTTGTGAAGGGCCAGCTGAGACCCACCATCGATCTGACGGTCTTGTGTCGTCGACATTACGCGGGGTCAGAACGCGCTGAGAAGGACGTGAGCAAGCAGTGCCGACAAAAGGAGGACCAGCGCCATTTTACCACGCGGCGTGTTCGAGCTTGGATGCTCGAATCCATTGAAATCGGCTTGTTACGAGCGACATTCGTGCTTTTGACATTTTCCTCTCGTCCATGGGACATCACCAAAGTCTTGTCTGCATGCTGCCTATGTCTTGTTTGCATGTTGTTTAAGGTATATATCGGTATGGACCTCTTCGAAACCCGTAGTTCCCTTGTTAAGAACGGGTTATAGATTAATTGAAACATTGTCGTGAATGTTTTGCTTGTGTCGTGTTCCCCGCTGTCCCCAATAAATCTAGCTGATCCGTATGAAGTTGCCGCTCTGGATTAATTTGTGTCGCGTCGAGGAACGATCCGTTCGATTGTTATATAAAACCAAAATTGTTACAGATTGGCAGAAAACGCTCGGCATCTGAAAAAACCAGTCTGTAACCGGGATCTATTTCCCCAACTGGTAAGGTCCAGGATTACGTTGGTATCGCGAATGAAGACGCATGACCCGAGGCCTGTGCCGAGCCAGCCAGCGTTATAAACCCCAGAGACGGCGGTGGTGAGGGTGGCGCCAAGAGTCGGGTGAGAATCCCGCCACCCCTGATCCGCAACAGTTTGGCATTCAGGAGCGGGATATTTGGACCTGTGGTGCATTTCACGCCCCGAGCATTGGTTACGAGAGACGCGAAGGAAAAGAAGGGAAAACGACGCTCGCAAATTTGATTTTGCTTTGAGCGGATCGGGTGTAGAGCTTGGAAATTGTAAAGAAAGGTGGAGTCGCGGGGTGGCGGCACGGCTCCATCTCGGCGCGACGCGGGGCGGGAGTGGGCTGTTAATGGCGCGGCGAACGGCACAGCACGGGGCGGGGGCTCCCGGCCACCGGTTCGGACCGCGTGGTCGCGGCATGCGCCATGGCGGGCGAGGCAGGACAAATACGCGAACATTGGCAAGCTTCAGATACGATTGGGGGATGCCTTGGAACAGGTGAGGTGTTATGAGGGTTATGTAAAGGAGGTGCAGATTGAATTGGACGAGGCGCAACAGCACGCAGACGAGCTTCAGAAAAAGTATGTGTATGGTGGGTTGCGGCGATTGGCCGATGTACGGAAATGAGTTCGGTGGCTGGGGGAGGACTTGGCCAATAGAGTGGACGAACTGTGTGGAGAAGGGAGTAAAGTGGTGTTGTTTACCCGTCAGTTGGAATATGAGAGGAGCGGGCTGGGCAGGGGAATAGAGGAGCAAATTGGTGACTCCCAGGTTGGGGAGAACTTGGACGAAGAGTGGAAAAGAAAGCTAGAGGAGGAAGGATGTGAACATGATTTGGAGTTGGGGCGGCTGGGGGAAGAGGTAGGATCGGGCAATCGGATGGGAGAGGGCCTAGAACAGAAGATAGGGGGAGGAGAGAAGTGTCTGGAGCAAGGGAGGGAGGAGTTGTTGGGGAAGTCGGGACGGTTTGAGGAACTGCAGGGAGAGATGAGGAAATTAGAGGGGAGTATCCAAGAGTTGGAATGAGAGAGGAGCGAACTGGGCAAAGGAATGGAGGAGGAGCAAATTAGTAACTTCAGGGATGGGGGGAGCTTGGAGGAAGGATGGAGAGCAGAGCTGGAAAAGGGAAAACGAAAAAAAACAGGGCTGGAAGAGGAAAAACGGGAACACGATGTGGAATCGGAACAACTGGGGGAAGAGGTGGGATCGGGCGGTCGGGTGGGAGAGGGCCTGGAACGGAAGATAAAAAGAGAACAGGAATATCAGGAACACGTAAAGGAATACAGTAAGAAAAGGGACGAATTGAGGGAGGAAGCATGCGAGGGAGTTGTGGAGATGAGCAAGGAATATGGTAAGAGAATGGACGACATGAGGGAGGAATTATGGAAGGGAACTTCTGAGTTAAGGAAACACCAAAACAAAGAGACGGAATTACTAAACGAGCTGAGGATGTTAAGAGAGGAAAGAAAGAGAATGGAGAATGAAACGTTAAGGAACCGCACTGTGCAGATCGAACAGTTGGAAGCCAAAGCAAGACAAAAGAATGAGATGGAAGAAAGAGTAGTGAAAGAACAACGAATGAAGCAGGAAAGGGAAATCAATCAATTGAGAGAAACGACGAGATTGGAGAAGGAAGAACATGAGACGGTGGGATAGGAAACAAAAAGAACATGAATTTGAAATTGAAATTGACGAACTCAAGAAGAGAACAAGGTTGGAGTACGCGGAGATGGAAAAACTCCGGAAAGATAACGAACAACTAAAAAGGCTCAGAGAGGAAGAACGACTCAAATGGAAAGGAAAATGGAGCCAGGAAGTAGGACAGCACAATAAAGTGAGATGTGTGACATCACCACGGGGAGGAAAGTTAGTGGTGCGGGACTTGATTGACATCACTCGTAGGATGAAACAACAATTAAAGCAAACCCTGATGAAGGAGACATTGAGGGAGCAAACGGGGTTGTTGACGAATGAAACACGTTTGGAGCAGGTCCAGCATGTGGAGCTGACAGCCCCAGAGGAGTGTGGCGAACCGATGATGAGTAACCTGATGAAGACGCAACCAGACCGAGATGACCCTGGAACGAAGAAGGTACGTGGGCACATGTATACATGGTGCGGACGATGAGCTTAGGGTAGGAATTGGATTTTATGTTGATGAAGAGACTCTGTCCGATGGGGTGCACGTATGCGTGACCCCTGAATGTGTGTGTGGAATGCCTGTGAATGAATGCTGTGAGCCCACAGTCCAGACTACAGCACCTGTGTGTGCTGCCAAGGCTGAAACGTGTGTGTATACTGACGTGGCCGTCGAGGATGTAACCCTGGAATGCGAGGCAGTTAGTTAGTCACTCCACAGGGAAGGTTGTATGTGTGGAAAGTGAACACATAACCTTGGAGTGTGTGGAGCCTGTTTTGTGTGGGAGTCCTGAGCGTGGAATGGGTGGTGACGTAGGAAATAGGTTAGAGGTGCAAGGGGAAATAGAAATGCCATCAGGACAGAACTTGACACAGGGGACGAAAACCATCGTGGACAGCTCCGCATGGGTTCTTACAGAGTTAGAGGTGCTGCATCAAGGAGCAGGCTTTAGAAATTGGATTTTAATTTCTCTGTCAGCCTCACAGGAACTTCGGGGTAGAGCGTAGATGAGTAGCAAGTGGCACTGGCATGTGTCACTTGGTCTTCAAACCCATCTGAGGACAAGAGGGGTTCGGCTAGCTGAGTGGGGTTTATCTGTCTTCAGGGAGTTCGAGAGAAGAGGGGGAGGTCGCTCCCCCGATTGGGGTTTACCTGATTTCCGCAAACCCTGGAGAAGAGGAGGGGGTGGAGCACAACCCTAATTGAGACGTGACCCCTTTGAGCCGTGGCGGAAAGGTGGTGGGGTCATGTCATGGGTAATGAGGGACTCCTTCCCTCACTCCCCTTCCAATGAGCCAAAGAAGCAGGCCATATTGGGATGTAAAAATTTTGATTGAAAATTATATCGAGAGTGATTGCAAATTGAGAGACGGTCAGACGGGATAAGAGTGGCACGAGTGGATTTGGGTGATTATTTAAATAAAAAATTAAAAAAAATAGTGGAGACACCCCAGGCAGAGCGTTCAACACACCTGAAACAAGTGGATGACAAAGAGTGGCTTGCTCGAGGAAAGACTGAAATGCCTGGTTAGAACCATGCAGAGGTTCCATGGGGCTGGTGAAGAGATTTTGATGTTTTGTTTAAATTGTTGGAAATAAACGATTCGGGCAGTATGGGGGAGGGCAGCGGACGACGGACGTCGTGACAAATTGATTGGGGTTTGATTAAAAACAAGTAAAATCCTTCAATACAGCGCGTGTGGTGAAGCAAATGAGTATACTAATGTTAAAATATGCAATTTATGCTTTTTCAGTTGAAGAACAATTAAAAAGCATACTTAATATTTGAAATGTAAAAATCTTGTTATTATTGTGATAAGCACCTTTATATATATAAGAGAAGGAATGAAATCGTTCGATACAGCGTGGCAGGGAGCCGCAAAAGAATGATAGCACAAGAAGGAAGAACTGAGCTTTCAGCATTCTGCGATTGGCGGAAATGCCGTCTTTCGGCGCGAAATGCCATGGTGGGCGGAAATGACGTCTTTCGTTCGTTCGTTCATACATGAGAGGGACGCGTTTCTTCGTTTTTTTTTCCGTCAAGCAATAAATTAAATGTTTTTCACATATATCACATTAGTTTCAAAGATTTCCATTGAAATCCTTGGGTATTTACATCAATTGTCGCCATTTCCGTCTAGGTTCCGCACTGCATCTACCGGACGGCCGTCATTGGCTGTCTTGAGGCACGTGGGGGGGGGGGGGACACCGGAGATGTTGTCGACGTGGTAGACGTGGTAGACGCCGGGGACATTTCAAACTCGGTGCAATTGGAAACAGCGCACGCGCTGTAAAATGTGTGTCAGATAATTTTGATGACCAAGTGGGATCCGAAGAACTGGTGTGTTTTTGTTTTAACATAAAAGTGAAAGGTGTTGGATGGTGTTGTGGACTGGGTGTGTGGCACTGTGGAATGAATGACTAAAGTGTTTGGGGTGAATGGCGTGTTTGTGCGAATGAGGAGAGTGAGTGCGAACAACGTACCCTGTCGGTAGGAGTCTCCTAACCAAGTTAGTGTAGGTGAGGGGGACTTAGAGGATTTGACATGGATTCTGGCTGCTGTTCCATTGTACAGGCAGACTGCTAGGGTTAAGTGCAGGCCAAGGTATGGTGGTACTGGCTGGGAGTGTGACATGGTATTGGAAGTTAGTGAGTCGGGAGAGAGGGCACCAGGGCTTTGGGGCTCCTGGCAGGTGAAGGCTGTCAGAGATGCCAGGAGAGCACAGTAGGTTTTAGTGCCAGGAGAGCACAGTAAATTTTAGTGTTAGGAGAGCACAGTATGGGGCAAGAGAGCCACCCCTTAGTTAGGAGCGCCAGAAGCACGCTCAGGTGAACCCCGAGGTCGCTGGGTGTCCCTCCACCCGCTGATTGGAAGCAGGCAAAGAGGCCTAGTAATAGTCACACTCCCCAGCCAGCAAGTTATACCTGGCACCACCAAAAAAAAGAGAGATAAGGGCCTTGCCCAAGTTTAAAAGAATGGAACAGTGTGCCAGGTTGGGAAAAATTGGTCATTGGATCATTGTAGCCATAGCAGGGTTTGTTTAATCGTTTAGAGCTAAAAGTAAATGGTTAGGTTCGATGAACTCTCCTCTGCATCATTCATGCATGACACCTGGTACGAGTAATGTTGATGGGAAAATTTGTTAACAAGGGCCAGGCTCGGTCACCCTCTCCAAATGCCAGAGAGGCCACCAGTGTGTTATGAGCACACACCCACGAAGATAACAGTTGATTAAGAAACACACCATCCTTCCTGTGTGTTTAAAAAAAAAAAAAAAAAAATTTAAAAAGAGAAAAAATAAATAATAATAACTTATTAAGAAGACCATACCAAAACAAGTCCTGCCAAAACAAGTCAGGCAAGGAAGGTTAAGGGTACTCTCCATCTCACCTGGTCTGATGTCATCATACCCACTTGCACCCTCAAGAACGCCTCCAAACTGCATTTGCTTACCATCAATATCACCGTGCCACCATCACCGTGCCACCTGCTGTCCAATGCGGGGCTTTGTTACCTGCTGCTGCTCGTGAGTAGGCCATTGCAGCCGAGAAGTCATTTTGTGGGCCATATGGGCCGAAGTCATTTTGAGGGCCATATGGGCCAAAGTCATATTGTGGGCCATATGGGCCATAGCATTTTTGTGAGCCATTGAGGCCAAAGTGCTTTTGTGGGCCGTTGCGGCCGAAGATTCATGCCATTTTGTGGGCCGTTGCGGCCGAAGATTCATGCCATTTTGTGGGCTCAGTGGGCCGAATAACTCTCTGTGAGATTAGGCCACTGGGCCGACTGAACTCACCTGGTAAGAGGCCAATCGGGCCACGAAGTGAGGAAACCCTCAGGGGTGAATAGTCAATATTGCCGGGAGGGACATGAAGGAGCGAACATGTTAGGGAACTTTGAACCTTTGAATGTCCTGCTCCTATGCAAATATTGGTGTTAAAAGTAAAATTGAATGCCCTCCCATTCAAATCCATAATTAGAATGTTAAGTATTGTGCATAGAGTGTGAATGTGTTTGTTAGATTAGTGATCCGACACACTAGGATATGGACATGCCAATCTTACTGTGACACTTTGGTTTTTGGAGTTAAGTGCTTCCCATATTGTGGGTTAGAGTAAATGGGAGATTTGTGCTGTACGTTAGACAGGGCCATGACCGTGGGCTGCCCCAAATGGAGGCTCGGGAGAGCCTCAGGAGAAAGGTGGGGGTCGTGTTGCGGAAATAGGCCCTTAGTGGGTTATTAAATATATGATTAGCCCAGATCCCCCCTTAAATGTATGTTTGGCCAGGTTGTTTGGTAATCGGAAGTTACATGTGTATCAGGAGGTGTAGCAGGCTGTCCATTGTTCATACAATGGTGGTGTACCAAGAGGCGCCTTCTTCTTCCTTCCCCCCTCCTAACCAGCCCCCATCCAGCGCCCTGACAGAATCAGTCAGCAAGATGTGCCAGCAATCCATTGGCGGAGAGCTGTTGCAAACTCGAACAATGGACCAATCACGTGTCCCCGGGGTGGTCGGAAAAGGCCCGCCCAGAAAGGCAAGGAAGGAACTGCTTCGTCTGTCTGCGATCTGCTTCGTGAGGAGTGACTCGACGAGCTGTTCCTCTTTGGCCATGGAACCAGCGTGCAGGTCGTCCCCAGGTTGATCCTGAGTCCAGCCACGGGGCCTCTGACTGTCCTGGCTCCCTGCGCAGCTCGACCACGTCTTTTCACCCCATCGATCCACCTGCGGAGCCCAACACCCAGATTTAGCCTGGTCTGGTGTACAGGCCAGGCCTGGATTGGCATACTGGACCTTGTGAAGAACCAGATGGAACACACCATAGATCTTTCTCTCCTGTGCCGTCAACCTACGGGGGCTGGACACACCGAGGCTGTGTGTGAGCTGTACCAATAGGAGTAGGAGCGCCATTTTGCCTCGCTGCATGCTCGAATCCTACACCATCGGCTTGTCACGAGCTGCATTCGTGCCTTCGATACCTTTCCTCTCATCCATGAGGCACCACCAAGTACTCCGTGTCTTGTCTGCATGTTGTCCAGGCCAAAGGTATATTTTGCACGGCCTCCCTTTGAAACCCATATCCATAGCTCCCTAGGTAAGAGCGGGTTATAGATTAATTATAACGTTCGTGAATGCTTTGCTTGTGTCGTGCTCCCCGATGTGTCCCCAACAAATCTGGCTGATTTATACGAAATTTGCCGCCTTGAATTTATTCTTGCCGCGCTGAGGAACAATCGCTCGATTTGTATTTAAAACCAAACTGGTTACGGACTGGGGCAGACTACGCTCGGTCTCTGATCAAACCCAGTCCGTAGCCGGGGTCGATATCCCCAACTGGCAAAGCCCAGGGGTACGTTGGTATAGTGATCTGAGATGCGTGACCCGAGATCTGTGCCGAACTAGCCGGCGTTATAACCCCTGAGACGGCGGTGCTGTTAAGCGCCGTCGAATCTTCAACAGTATGACGTCATAATTATCGTTAAAACATTCTACATGAGTCGGCGCACTGATGCTGAAAATTGTGTCAATCGGATAAGCGGTTGTAGAAAAAACAGAAAATTAGCATGGACGTACGTACGTATGTACAAACGGATGGACAACCCGAAAACGTAATGCCACCGGCGGTATAAAAATTCTTATATCCGGATCAGGATCCGGATTTTATAAAATACAAGGAAATTGAACACAGGTGAAGGCCATTCAGCCCATCATGCCTGCACGAACACCAAACTCATTGATCCACACTCGATCCAAGGAAGAAAATGCAAAAAAGTTTTAAGATAAATAAATAAATTATTATTTTAATTTTCTGTAGTTTTTGTCCATATATATATATATATATATATATATATATATATATATATATATATATATATATATATATATATATATATATATATATATATATATATATATATATATATATAGATATTGTCAGGTCTGAATGTCAGGTATGACTATTGATTGGCCACATATTGGCCCATATTTGTACATTTGACTTATTTAAACATTCATCAATTGCATTAATCAGGTGTCTGGAGTCAAACCCAGACAAATGATCACTTCTGGAGTCAAATGATCACTTCCGGTTCCGGTTTTGAGCGGCAAGAGGTCTCCTTCGGGGCTCCCTGCTGACATTCTCAAAGTTAAGTTCCGGTTGTTATTTGTCCCGTTTTAACTGTTTAATTTTCTCACCTACATGTTAATGTGTGTTCCTAGTTCGGTTTTGTTTCAAAAATCGTGCTATTTTGTGAGTATTTATGTCGACGTTCTTACTTGGTGTTTGAGGCCTAGTCCTAGGTTTGAGGCCTACCGGTTCCACTCGGTGTTCGATCGTTTTTTTTTTTTTTGTTTGTTTTTTCTCCCCATTACCTTCAATTTCTATCCTCCCCATTACCTTCAATTTTCATCCTCCCCACTTTCCAAACATCCCCCATTCTCCCAACTAATCTCTTTCTTATCTCAAAAAAAAAAAAAAAAAAAAAAATATACCCAACAACAACAACAACACGCTCACCTTCTCCCGATTCTGCTACTTCTTCTTCCTCTTAACTTCCTCCTCGTCTTCCTCGATTTCTTTTTTTTTTACACTTCCATAACCTAATCTGTTGAACTCTCTCATACATTAATATTAACAACAAAAACAATCTTATAATGCTTCATCTTCCTCTCTCACACATGTGGTACTCTTTACTGTTTCATAATGCACTTCTCTTCTGCTATTTTAACAAACTGCTCTCATTTCGACCTCTCCTTCATTCCTTGCCTAAAAAATCCAACTATTACAGCGCTTCTTCTCTCCATGCTCTGAATTCGCCTTCATTGCATCCATCAAGAATTGTGTTAAATCGCATCTCTGACCTAAAACTTTTAAAAACCACAGTTTGCCATGGATGCTCGCTTTCCATCAACCATTCTTTTTTTCCAACTTCAGTGCCAACTCACCCCCTCACCCCTCACTCTCACTCTCAAAGCAACCATCCCACTCTTCTCCCTCCAAGCCTCCCTCTCACCTCTTTCAAAAATTCCCCCTCACCTTTCTCCCACCTTTCATCCCCCTCACTCTTCCTTCTCTAAGTTGCCCCCCTCTCATCCACCAACCTGCCTCCCTCCACTGCCCTCTCACCTCCATCTCTTCACTCCACCTCCTCAAATCCTCAACTGCCATCTTCCTTGTCTCTTGTCCCCCCTCTCTCCCAGCACCACAGAGCCTTTTCTCCTCCTCATTCGGCCCCCTCCCCTCGCTATTCTGCAATACCCCACACTCCTTCAGCAACCCTCCTTACCTCCCCCCTCGTCCCTCGTCCTACCCTCCCCCGCCCCTCCACCTCCTGCACCCAAAGCCTCCTCCCCTACCTCTTCATTAAAAGTGTGGACCTCAAATATCCGGGGCCTTCGCTCAAACCTTTCAGATCTTTCCATGCAGGTTGCCACTGACAAACCAGACATTATCTGCCTAACAGAAACTTTCCTCTCCCAAGACGTGTCTGACTCCCAAGTATCACTCCCTGGTTACTCCCTCTTACGGTATGACAGACCTGAGCCTCGTCCTGGTGGAGGTGTTGCTCTCTTCATCAAAGACTCTATTCCTCACTCTCCCTGCACTGCTCTCACTCCCCCACACCCCCAGGAATACCTCTGGCTTCGGCTTCCCCTCCACTCCCACCTCATGTTTATATGCGTACTGTACCGTCCACCGAACAGTGATGACTCCATCTACACCTCACTCTCCGAAAACATGGACCATCTTCTATCTTCTCATCCAAACTCTCTCTTCCTCTTATGTGGCGACTTCAATTGTCATCACGCCAGTTGGCTAGGTGTGGGTACCTCTCTCACCTGCCATGGGACATCAGCAAAAGCTTTCTGTGACTCATTGGGACTGACTCAATCGGTCAACTTCCCGACCCGGATCTCAACCAATGGTACTCCATCTCTTCTGGATCTGATTTTGACAAATTTCCCTGACAATATCTGCTGCTCTTCCTTCGCTCCAATTGGTTCTTCTGACCACGTCCTTGTTAAAGTGGACATCTCTCTGGCTGTCATCAGAGAACCACCTCACCGCCGTCGAGTCTGGCATTTCAATCAAGCCGACTGGCAGGGTCTCCGAGCAGCCATCAAACTTACAGACTGGTCTCCTATCACTACTTTCTCAAACATCAACTCATCCTGGGAATTCTTTCAAAGAAACTTGCTCTCCCTCATGCACAGATTTATCCCCTCTCGTGTTCAGTTGTCTTACCCTTCCTCCCGCCCTTGGTTTACTGAAGCTTGTGGTGAGGCAGTTGTCCTGAAACAACTTGCCTTTGCCTCATGGAAAGCAAACCCAACTGAGGGCAATCTCAGTTCTTTCCACAAAGCTCGGAACAAGTGTGTATCTACCCTCAGGAGAGCCAGAAAACAACATCTTTCTCATCTCAAGTCTGAACTCTCAAACCTCTCTCCCTCCTCAAAATCCTGGTGGCGTTTAATCAAATCTGTTTCTGGTGTATGTTCCCCCTCCATCCCCTCCCTTACCTCAAATGGCCGCACTGCTGATTCCACACGTGATAAAGCTGAATGTCTAAACTCGGTGTTTGCAGCTAAATCTTGTGTCCCAAACCCATCACTATCTCTACCCACTTTACCCAGTCGCACCCAACTGTCCCTGGACTCTGTATCCTTTTCTCCTGACAAGGTGGAGAGCTTGCTTTCAAACCTCGAGTCAGATTCTGCAATCGGTCCAGACGGCATCAGCCCACGTGTCCTCAAAGCCTGCTCTTCTGCTCTTGCTCACCCTCTCTCTGTTCTATTCACCCTCTCATTTTCCCAAGGTCATCTGCCATCTGCTTGGAAATCTGCTAACATCACTGCCCTGCATAAAAAGGTGCAAAAACAGATCCCTGTAACTACAGACCAATCAGCCTTCTCCCAATCATCAGCAAGGTTATGGAATCCATCATTGCTTCAGACATGAAATCCTTCCTCTTCTCCAATGGCTTGATTTCCAATCATCAATTTGGTTTCAGACCAGGTCACTCTACCCTGGATATGCTGCTACTGCTCTCCCATCAATGGATGGAGGTCCTCAATGCCAGACAGGAAATCCGAGCCGTATCCCTGGACATATCACGTGCTTTTGACACAGTCTGGCACCCTGCCCTACTCACCAAACTCTCTTCCCATGGTATTCAAGGCCATCTCCACTCATGGCTCGCAGACTTCCTCTCCTGTCGCAGTCAACGTGTGGCCCTAAATGGAGTTCTTTCATCCCCTCTTCCTGTGCAGGCTGGAGTTCCTCAAGGTAGCGTTCTGGGCCCTGTTCTTTTTCTGGTTTTCATCAATGATCTCTCGGACTCTCTGGAAAATCCTCTATTTCTCTTTGCCGACGACTCCACCCTCTGCCGTACCATCTGTCATCCCTCAGACCGGCAAGCAGCAGCTTCTTCGCTCACTGCAGATCTGGATAAAATCACAAACTGGTCCAACACGTGGAACATGTCTTTCAATCCACACAAATCTCACACTCTCACTATGTCTCTTCGAAAGGACCGTTTACAAAACCCCCCATCCACTTTCTCAACAATCCTCTGGAAGAAGTCTTTTCTTTCAAGCTTCTGGGTCTCACTATCTGCCATGACCTTTCCTGGGAAAGTCACATTTCCAACCTTGCCTCAAAAGCCAGTCGCCGACTGGGAATCCTCCGTCGTGCAAAGTCCTTCCTCGGCCCTCTTGAGCTCCTGACTACTTACAAAGCTTTTGTCCGTAGCCTGATGGAGTACTGCTCTCCCCTCTGGGCTGGTGCTCCTGCCTCCCACCTTTCTCGACTTCACGCTGTCGAAACCAGGGCTTTTAAGATCATTGGCATCTCCCGCAATGAAGCTGAGTCTTTGGGCCTCTCACTCAATCACCGCAGGTTGGTCGGTGGTCTTTCTGTCTTCTACCGACTCCTCTCCAGCCTTGCCCCCTGCTCTCTCTGCGATTTGTCCCAACCACATTTCCACAGGGCGCTCAAGGTCCGCCAACAACCCCATTCTGGTAAAACTACCAAAATCACGAATCACTGCTCATCTTCACTCTTTCATTCCTCTTTTTTCCCGCCTTTGGAATAAACTTCCTCACTCTATTCTTTCCCATTCTTCCCTCCAGGCTTTCAAAACAGCTGTTCACCACCACCTCTTATCTTCCCCCATCCAAATCCTCGATCTTTTCTACCCCGATAATCCACCCAAGCCCACTTCCTTCAATTCTCCTGCTTTCCTTCCTGAAAGTCCCTGTAATGTCCATCTTCTCCTCGCCATGTTCCCCGTCCCATCCCCATCCCTCTCCCTTCCACAGTTCACCTGTGTCTGTTCCTCAATGTTTTGTCCCTTCCACTCCCACCCCTCTTGTCTCATGCCTCCTTGCTGTGAGTTGTGTGTTAGCTCTCATACGAGCCTCGACCAAGGTATACAAAAAAAAAAAAAAAAAAAAAAAAAAACCCTTGGCCTGGTTGCTTCAAATTGTGTTTCCAAGCTTTTGCCCTTATTTTACAATTTGCTGTACGATGTGTTAAAATGTAATGTCAACAAGCTTGCCATGGCCTTGCCAGAGAGCAGCGTCTGCAGGCTGTTATGAATTCCAGTGGAGTGACAACAAACGGCTGGAGAACTCTGTTATAGCTGATTCACCCAAGGGCCGTAGGGAGGGGGGAAAAGCCCACTTGCATCTTTGTTTCTTTCTTTGCTTGCTTTTCTCCACCTAGGAATAGGTTTTATATATGAAACTTTTGGAGTGTAACCTTTAGTGTGGTACAGGTTCTGACTGCTGTGGTTGGTCCCTGTGGCACCTCCGCTTGCAAGTGCTGTGTAACTTCAATAAATCGTATATTCGAGAATCCTCAGTTGACTCCCCTCAATTCTTGGCCAGAATTGGTGAGGGTCTTCATTATATATATATACATACGAGCTGAATGCACCTGGCATTGCCCAGGTTCTTTTTGAATGAATTTAATCTTCTGTACATCGGTCTGACACGAGCCTAGTATCAGTTCCCTATTGGGCCACGGCAGTCATAGCCAACACCTCGCCTATAACCTTCCCAGGGCCCGTCACGACATTTTTTGTTTCAGAGCTTTCCTCCTATCTTTTACCGTTCAGGAGATTAGCGCACGGACAAACAAACAAACAAACAAACAAACAAAAACTTCAAATTATATATTATGTATATATATATATATAATTTGAAGGTTTATAAAAAAAGCATGAAAAAAATTTTTAAATTTTTGTAGTTTTTGTATTTTTTCTTTCCCTCAGGGGAGGGAGCATGGGCTTGGTTAAAAACATACAACATCAACCACACAACACCCCTTGAGAAGACCCCACTAACAGCACTCCGTACACATGCACACAATCACCCATCAATGCTCAAAATACCGAAAACTCCTGTCAACATCCCTATACCCTTCAATCTCCAGAACTTCCAGGTACCTGTCTCATTCTAATTTAAACTTATCTACTGTTTCTGCTGCCACTGCCTTTCCAGGGAGGCCATTCCATGCATTAACTACTCTCTGAGTAAAAGACTCCTGCCTGACTACCGTCTTAACTCTCAGGCTATGGCGCCTGGTCCTATCACTGTGGACTCTGTTGAATAATTCATCTGCACTTATTTTATCTTTACCTTTCATTATCTTAAACATCTCCATCCTATCTCCTCGTA
Organism: Eptatretus burgeri; assembly: GCF_056783735.1. Taxonomy (NCBI): domain Eukaryota; kingdom Metazoa; phylum Chordata; class Myxini; order Myxiniformes; family Myxinidae; genus Eptatretus; species Eptatretus burgeri. The sequence goes on along the minus strand of NC_140962.1, from coordinate 149,620,378 downwards.
ACCGCCTCCTTTCTCGTGTATAAAGCCCTGTCTCCTTCAGCCGCTCCTCACAGCTGAGTCTAGCTAGGCCCGGAATCAATCTCGTCGCCCTGCGCTGAATCCTCTCTCTGTCATCTATGTTCTTCCTGAGTTGTGGTGACCAAAAGTACACACAATATTCTCGAAGTGGCCTCACCAAATTCCTGTACAATGTTAACACCACCTCTTTTGATTTATAAATGATCCCCTCCGAATACAGCCTAAAACTCAATTTGCTTCACCTATAGCTGCCTGGCACTGTGCTGCCTGCTTACCTCCCGTATCTATTACCACCCCCAGATCTTTCTGCTGTGTGACACGCTCCAAAATTACCCCTTGCACTGCCTTTCCCTCGTCCACCCAATCAGACACTGCTTCATAGAACTCTAAAAGATTTGTTAAACAGGAACTACCTTTGGTAAACACATGCTGACTACCTTTAATTAGTTTGTAATGGTTTTAATGGTTCCTCATCTGGTCCTTAATTAATATCTCCAACACCTTCCCCACAACTGAAGTCAAACTAACAGGTTTATAGTTTCCCATTTCTTCTCTGGATCCTTTCTTAAATAGTGGTGTTACATTTGCTACTCTCCAATCCTCCGGTACCTGTCCTGACTCCAGGGAGCGATTGAAAATATCCGTTAATATCTCGCTTACCTGCTCAGCCACCTCCATTAATACTCTCTGTGCATATTATCTGGATCCGGAGCCTTATCGACTCTGAGATTACCTAGCTGTTCCTTTATTTCCTCCACTCCAACCTGGATCTTCTGTAAAAGCCCTTCCTCACATCCTTGAAAGATACTCTCAGCTCTTGGTAATTCTCCTGACTGTTCCTCTGTAAAACTTGAAGAAAAATACCTGTTTAATAAGCCTGCCATCTCACTTTCATCAATGGGCCCACACTGCTCCTAACCTGGTCTTTTCTCCTGATATACTTAAAGAAAGCCTTGATATTATGTTTAATAATCTTCGCCATGTATTTCTCATACCCTCTTTTTTGCCTTCCTGAAATCTAATAGTCTTACCCGACTATCCTGAACTCTAACCCATGACAGAATCTTTGCACACACACTGTTATGGTCACTTGCTTCGAAATGCTCCCCGACCTCCACCTCCTCCATCATATTGGGATCGGTACTTAAAAGGTCTAAAACTGCACTCCCCTTGGTGGGCTTATCTTTAAACTGGGTTAAAAAGCAATCCTGGACTAAAACGAGGAAATCCTCATCTGTTCTGCCCTTTCCCTGCTCCTCCAGCCAATCTATCCCTGGCAAGTTAAAATCCCCCATAAATAATACTCTTCCCTCACCACATGCCCTTCTGAATTATTCATGCACTCCTCCTTCCTCCTCTTCCTTCCCACTCGGAGCCTTATCAAAGCATCCTACCAGTATCTAAATGTTTTTACAATCTCTAATCTCTACTCCTACAGAATCCTCAACATTCATTCCTTCTTTAATGTCACCCCTTTCTCTTGATGCAATGCTGTCCATCACACAGATTGCTACTCCTCCTATTCTCTCCTTCCTGTCACACTGATACACCTTGTAGCCTTCTAATCTTGTCCTCCAGTTACTCTCCTCCTTAAACCATGCCTCACTCACTGCATACTCCTCGCTATCTACTTTGGCTTCAAGCTCTTCCATCTCATTATTTAAACTTCTGGCATTGGTATCGAATATATTTAACTCATGGGGTAAGGGCACATCTTCACCAAAATCAAATGAATTAGTTCTTGTCTCACTCCAAACCTGTCCATCAAGTTTTGTTATAATCTGTCCACCACGTTTTGAGATTCCCTGCCTGCAGACAGACAGACAGATAGACAGATAGACAAGCCGGTAGGCGACGAGGGATTCGCTCGGATCGAAGCGCTGGATACGATGCTTTTCATTCTGACCGATCCACCGATGAAGATTCATTGCAAAGAGGTATTGGTTCACATACAATTGTTCCTCTGCCTGGCAAGATTTTTCCGATTGCGTATTTTGCCAACTAGCACTCCTCATAAAAAATGGCGGTAAATAGACACCCTATTTTTGAAGGACTACCATTTGAAAAAAAAATTGGTTTGCTGGTTTGTGCTGTGGAGCCTCGCGTTGCACACACACACACACACGCACACACACACAAACACGGAAAACCCTATAAACTTCTCTCAAAGCTCTTGTTTGACCACACCTCCTGAGCCACACAATATTTTTCATAAGCCACGCCCACTTTCCTACGCCACTCCCACTTTAAATAATAAATAATTGGAGGTGGTGTGTGGGTCGTGGAATCGTTTACGGTAAAGAAATAAATAATTTGAGGTGGTGTGTTGGAGGGAAATCGTTTTCAGCAAATAAATAAATAATTGGAGGTGGTGTGTGGATCGTGGAATTGTTTTTAGTAAATAAAAAAATAATTGAAGGTGGTGTGTGGATCGTGGAATCGTTTACGGTAAATGAATAAATAATTGGAGGTGGTGTGTGTGCCGTGGAATCGTTTTCAGTAAATAAATAATTGAAGGTGGTGTGTGGGTCATGGAATCGTTTTCGGTAAATAAATAAATAATTGGAGGTGGTGTGTGGATCGTGGAATTGTTTTCGGTAAATAAATAAATAATTGGAGGTGGTGTGTGGGTCGTGGAATCATTTTCAGTAAATAAATAAATAATTGGAGGTGGTGTGTGGATCGTGGAATCATTTTCAGTAAATAAATAAATAATTGAAGGTGGTGTGTGGATCGTGGAATTTTTTCCCGTAAATAAATAATTAATTCAAGGTGGTGTGTTGGAGGGAAATCGTTTTCAGTAAATAAATAAATAATTGGAGGTGGTGTGTGGATCGTGGAATTGTTTTTAGTAAATAAAAAAATAATTGATGGTGGTGTGTGGATCGTGGAATCGTTTACGGTAAATGAATAAATAATTGGAGGTGGTGTGTGCGCCGTGGAATCGTTTTCAGTAAATAAATAAATAATTGAAGGTGGTGTGTGGGTCGTGGAATCGTTTTCGGTAAATAAATAAATAATTGAAGGTGGTGTGTGGGTCGTGGAATCATTTTCAGTAAATAAATAAATAATTGAAGGTGGTGTGTGGATCGTGGAATCGTTTTCGGTAAATAAATAAATAATTGGAGGTGGTGTGTGGATCGTGGAATCGTTTTCAGCAAATAAATAAATAATTGAAGGTGGTGTGTGGGTCGTGGAATCATTTTCAGTAAATAAATAAATAATTGAAGGTGGTGTGTGGGTCGTGGAATCGTTTTCGGTAAATAAATAAATAATTGGAGGTGGTGTGTGGATCGTGGAATCGTTTTCAGAAAATAAATAAATAATTGAAGGTGGTGTGTGGATCGTGGAATTGTTTTCCGTAAATAAATAAATAATTCAAGCTGGTGTGTGGGTCGTGGAATCGTTTTCGGTAAATAAATAAACATATTATATTATTAGAAATCCACAAAGACAGAAATGCCGGTGATTCCATTTATTTTGGATCCTTTTCACTTTGGTCAATAACGTTTGGATCGAGGAGAGATCGAAGGTGGAACGACGGTGTAGTTCCTTACAAACACTGTATACACACCTTAAATGACGGCAAATAGACACCCGATTTTTGAAGGACTACCATTTGAAAAATAAAACCTCAATCAAAAATCGGCTTGAGTAAAATTTTCTAAACATCTCGAAGTGTTTAATTCCGAAGTCTCGTTTCTCTACATTCAAAACTGAAGGACAAGTATTGAAAATACTGTACGCGGTTTTTCGGCCGCTGCACAGCAACGGGTGGTTGCTCGGCAACGTAATTCAAACGCGCACATTCCCTGACCATATGGCAACTGTTGGCAAAGTTTCATCGAAATCGGTTTGCTGGTTCGTGCTGTGGAGCCTCGTGTTGCACGCACGCACACACACACACACACACACACACACACACACACACACACACACACACACACACACACACACACACACACACACACACACCCGGAAAACCCGACAATAAGGGATATCTCATATATAGCGAATCCAATAGATAGACAGATAGATAGACAAATAGGGGTGAAAACATAACCTCCGTCCCCCTTCGGTAGTGAAAGTAATAAAACCCGAACATGACCTCGAACTAACATCCCCAATCACAGGAGGTCATGCCCCGAGATGTGTTGTTCTTTGCTGGTGCTGAACCAGAACAACACTTTCAGGACATACGAGACGACCCCTGAACCCGTTGGGTTCCCGTTGTGCCAGCCGTTGATAAAAAAAAAACATCATTTAAAAAAAAAATAATAGTAATAATAAAAAGATAGCTCCAGCGAACTTTACCGCTGAGGTTGTTTCCATCGATCAAATTCTCCCGAAGAGTACTTGACTGAATCGGGAATTGATTTTTTTATATTTTTTTCCGTTGCCCGATTTGAACGAAACTTGATACTGCACACCGCAGGAGAACGGCGAGTTCGGTGGCCCTAAAATTTTTGTGCTATTGTGTACCGTTTTGGCTGTATTTCGGGAACATACATAGATACATACATACATACATACATACATGATGAGAGTTTTAGTAATGTACAGACTTTCCCCGATTAGGGATGAAACCCCGATCAGGAATCACGTTACCAACACAACTAGCAGCTGTACCTGGTTACGTGTCCTTATCCCATGAGCTGATCCCCTTTGTAATAGTTTAACAAGTGAAGGTTATCAGACTGTAATTGAGTTCTGAATAAGTAGATTGTGACACGGGGGATTGTTCTCTATTACACGGAATCATCTTTTGTGGAATAAAATTTCATTCCTTTCTCCACAAACGTTCACATTGTGATGTTATCAGGAATGAATAACTGGATCCTCATAACAAGTGTTATCTTCACATTGTACATACATCTTTGGGTTCTTCTTCATCAACAACAACAACAACAACCCACAACGACCCAGGAACTCTGTCGGTGGTTCCTCTCACTCCCTGTGACGGACGTTTTCCTGCCGAACCACACAAGTCTTCCCGATCTGACTCTCTACACTCTTCACCTCCTTCATTATCAGAGTGAAACAAACACGATCATTGTACAACATTCCTCATTAATAACTTGATCATTCCTTAACCCGGTCCGAGTAGACACGTTACCTCTCCTGCTGATGAAGATTGAAAAACGTGAAAACACTTCCGCGAATTGAGCTCAGGGGGAGGAGCTTCCTTCCGTGACGTCATGAACGTGATGACGCCAATTCGCGGAAGGAGAACGTGATGACGCCAATTCGCGGAAGGAGAACGTGATGACGCCAATTCGCGGAAGGAGAACGTGATCTGCCGTGGATTCAAATCTCACGTTATTTAAATAACAGTTTTTCAACTTGAGTTTATTTTCTTGTTAAAGAATAACCGAATGAGGGAACAACCCGCGGGTATTTAACCCTCCCACGTGATGATAACGTGAACTCGAACCCCGTTCTCTCTCTGTTCATCCGGTTTCATAAACAAACTCGTTCTCGTCTCGTTCTCATTGATCAAAACAAACATCATTCGGGAATCCCGATCCACCGACGTCATCCGATCGATGTTCGAGTTCGGAAAGTTCAATCGGAGCCTGAACTGAACTCATCGGGGAGAACATCCCGACCCAGCTATAAACTACCGTCCTGGTGTTTCACAGGCAGGGCGATTCATCAAGGTGTTCATCTTCGTCCCAAGGATGCACGTAAAGCCGGCCGTCCCGTGTGCTGGCACGAGTTGGTGAACGTTAAAGAACTCACGATATCCTTCGGAAAGAGTGGGCAAGCTATCGCCGGCATCCTGAACAAATTATAAATTCCTGCTGTTACCCACAAGGCACTGCATCAGTTGCACAGGAGCACCCCAAGTAATGAGTCTGACGTAATTTGCATGCGATGTCAGCCGATCTATTGGCTGTCGAGGAGTCACGTGGCCCACACGTGATCCGAGTGGAGAAAATTCAAATGAGAGAGTGCGGGGAATGCATCGATTTAAAAGATGAAAATACACAATAACTGCAGCTATTTGAGTGGAGAACTTTTGGATACGTATGTATTTGGATATAAACTATCATATTATCAAGGTTTTGTCTACTTACCCCCGATGAGTGGAATGAAACTGCATGATACAGCTTGAGGCTGATGGCCGAGTTGTGTGTTCGCTCTTATATGAGCCTCGACAAGGTATACAAAAATAAAAAACACACCATGATTTCGGATTCCCTCCTGCATCACACTCATCCCCTTCTCCCATCCGCTCCGTCGAGTTTAAATTTCCTCTGATTGAACTACAAAGACTCAAACTCACATCGACCTCCCAGCCAATCAGTTAGAGATCTGATAAAAAAGGTAAAAACTCCAATTCCCAAAAGACACGTGGTGTGGTCAGTAAGTCAGGATATTCAAATGTCCCGTGCACTTCTGGCAGAAAGCACCAAATTTGGCACGGAGGAAGCCAAGGTGTTAACAAAAGAAAGTTGACCTGGCAGCCACACTGGAAAATGACCTTGGAGGGCATAATTTGCATAATTTATGCTAATTAGGTCCCTCAACGACGTCAAATTGGATTGTTTCAAACCTTTGAAGTAACCAACGAAACTGCACAAATGAACCATGAAATAATGTTGATTTTTGGTGAAGAAATTCAATTTTTGTCCTTTTCATGTTTGGAGGTCATCTTGGACTTGAAATACAATATGGCGTCCATTGTTTGGGCTAATTTTTCCACTAACGAACCAATAGGACCAAACATTCGTGTAATACAAGGATTTATACTAATTTTTGGGTGTAGAATCGATTTCTGTGATTATTTTCACGCCAGTGTGACATCTCAACCATTACAAATTCAGGATACTGGCTCAAAAAACTCCAAGATGGCGACCGTTGGAAAGAGACAGTCGGTCAAACTGATTCGTATGTCGGTTGTTGCAAAACATATTCAGTCCATTCAACCACAAAATAAGTGAAAATATTCAAATTTTTCGAATCACTTAACAAATCTCACAGTTCTGAATCTACCAGAACAAAGAATATTCCACAATAGTAGGTAATATGCTCAAACACCGAACAAGTCACAAGGTCGCACTATCTTCAGTGAGAGGCAACATGATTCGATATAAGAACGTCATCACTCACCAGTCCATAATCTACTTAGCACATTTACTCAGCACATTCACACTTACATAAGTAAGTGCACTTCAGTTCAGCTCGTGCACATTTGCACACACGACACACATTCTCACATGTGCATTTGATCAGCTGTTGGCAGGCTGATGATACAATCGGTTCAACAGTCCACTCAGGCTCCCATCTGTGTTGAACTTTCCTCCAGCCGGTGTTCGATGTTGGACCATGATCGATGTTATCCAGCGCTGCAACAGTGAACAGCCCGTTCCGAAGTTTTGGTGGACAGAAGACTCCATCATTGTGAAATCTTTCGGTCACTGATGTCGCTAACCACTCCTCAATCTGAAGAACACGGGAATATGACACACACATCCCCAGGCGGTTCAGCTCCTTGATGATGGTCTTACTTCGAGTTCGCGAATGGACGTTAAGACCAATGTCGATTGGCAGCGGCGGTTCACGAAATCCATGGTGTGAAAGTTGGCTTTTACTCCTTTGTTGAGCCACGGTGTTGAATGATACCAACTGGGCCAAACTGATGGATGGTTGATGGTGATCACTGTCAGTATTGATGTCAGTCCCGTGCACAATCATGGAGAGTAGCGTCAGTGGACGTGGCGGTACTGATTGTTTTTGACAACCCTGGGGAAAGTGTCCTGTGAATTTCAAATTCTCATGTGACAGAATCTCGCGTCGGATAATTTTCGCTGCTTTTATCAGTTATTGCATCCAAGTCGGCCGACTGCTTCAACTCTCCCTGACAATAATCCTCAGTGTGTTGTCAAACAGAAAAACTATGTTCCTCCCATCAAACTCGGTCTTACATTCAGGAAAGTGTTTCAAGATCCTTTCCTTGAGGTGCGTTTTGTGAACGGAAGCACCGAAGCCAAATTGCTGTAATCTTTGGACATGGAGTTCATGGAGCTCTGTCAATGTGATTGAAGTCCTCTTACTTTGGGTTTCATTGTCAAGATATTCTATCAGTTCAACGAACACTCGGGATGTCACTATATTCTCCTCCACGTTATCATCAGATGATTTCTTTCATTGGAAAGTCCTGAAGTGTGTGTCCAGCTTGGTGAGGCAAGCTTTGTGAAACTTGGCCTCAATGGCAATCAAGTCTCCTCCAGCGAGGCGAGCGAGCAGAGTTTCGTCTTCAAGTTCTGTTGCCATGAGTCGAATTTTTTCATCTGCCTCCAGAATACAGAAGCAGATCAGATCACAATTCGTGCCATCCTGGCAGAATAAACAAAGATTCACATCAAAGCACATGCGCTTGTCTCCGAGATGGTGTTGGACTTGTTGATGGAGCATCAGCACGACGTTTTTTCTTTGCCCAATCCAACTTTGCGATCTTGAACTTCAGCTTGCAAGTCTTGTGCCAACTTACACATTTTTCAATGAAAAGTTCTGTGTCACTTTCAGCGAATGGGAATGAAGTCGGCAAATACCCGATCTACCTGAACTCATCAACGTTCTTCAGGAAGCTCGTATCGGTTTCTGCCACCGACTCAGGAGATGCAGCGAGCCGTCCAGGACACTTGAGTGCCTCGTTTGTTGTTGTTTGGCAAACGATGCAAAGTTCCCAGTTTGCTCTCCTACCGCCCTCTGTATCAGGGAGCTGGAAAAAGAGAACTCCACATTGAAATAATCCATCGATTATTCTCACCCTGTCTCGGGGCATGGGAGTCACAATTAAATTTTGTGAGTCTTATTGACTCTGGGAGGATTGTAATGACGGGCAGAGAATTACATGTTTTTCTACAATTGATTTAAGAAGAACATGATGATGTGCCATAGTCTGACCAAAACTCCTAACAATAGGCCTGCTCTCCACACAGTGTATCTCGAGCACACCCTCCTGAATCATGGTGTGCATAGCAACATAATTTCATACAAAACACCAGCCTGCTGAGTCTGCTTCATCCATATGGGACTGATGAGGCCAAATGATTATCATCTCTGGACATTTTAAAATTTGAACTTTTGAGGACATTATTTATATTCATCTCCACACGATGAGCGTTGTTAGGTGGGCCCGAGGGAAGACAACATTCGTCATGAACACCACGACTGGCAGCGCCAGAGTGTTGGGAAAACCTTCACATCTGCAACAGCACAAAATGAGAGATAATCGTCTGTGCCCAGCACTGACTACATCGTGATCCAATCTCTTTAGTGCAATCAGACATTGGGGTCGTCATGCGTGAGAAGGTGCGACAGGTTTTGGTCACCACTCTGATTTTGCATTGTCCAAACAAAACATAAAATAATTCAGGAGCAATAAAGCATCAAATTCCAATAATATAAATTAAAAAACATCACTATAAACATGTATCAGACAATAAAAATTTAATAATGATATATTTTTCTCAAATATGTTTTAAAAATTGGTCGTTTCCATGAGTGGAAGCCCTGCGTCAGCAGGAAATCTTTACCTATCAGGCAGACCTCTCTCTAAATACAAAGGAATTCAATTTGTGATCGGATAATTTACACACCGGATATCTGAATGAACAGTTTGGGGTAAGCCTGTGAGTTGATTTCAGAAGTGAACATCACGTTTTTTTCCAGTAATAACTCGGTGAAGCCAGCGGTCCCTGAACGTATCGCAAATTGGCATGACCAAATAGCATTGGATCGACGTCACACCAGCACAGACAGAATTATTCTGTCAAGGCTACAAAGTAAGGTACTTTGGGGCTTCAGAATGTTTTCTGATGACTGAATCTGTCGGATATTACAGAGACTGAATGAATCTGAACGAGAACCGTCGTTTTATTCGTCGACGAAAAACCAAGACAAACGACGTCATGTGGTGCTCATCAGACTGTTCTCCCACCCCATTTCATCATTACATCATAATAACAACAGCAAATCTTACCTGTTCTGAGGGCTGAATCACCTTGGGATCATTTACTGTTCGGTAATCATCAAAAAAAAAGGATTTGGTTCGAAATTCTTGTAAAATTTACTTTCATCCATCATTGTGTCCGACATCCTTTCATGACTCCAGCCTGGATTTGGATGAATAGGAGCACGACACGGCTGTGCCGCGCCCAGTTCGAACGCTCGTCAATAATACACTGTTAATTAGAACAGAAAGAAAAAATGAAGTGGCTCCCAGACTAACATTGTTCTCTGGGTGTCATATTATTGTTGTGCGAAGTTTCATACTTTCTGCCAGAAGTGCATGGGAATATCATAACTGACCACACTAACACCATCCTCTCGGAGTTATCCAGACGTGACGTCCAGCACAATATCTTATCGAGTCGATAATGTTGAGATATTGCCCAGCCCGAGCGCATACCTCCACCAGGTTGAACACTTTACATTTTGTAGCCCACTGATAGGTCAGATCTGCATCCGGATCTTCACCAAAATCTAATCAGATTGTTGTTGTCACTTACCAAACTCATCCACCAAGTTTTGTCACAATCCGGCCACAACTTTTCGAGATATCCTGTTCATAGACAGACAAACAAACAAGGGGCTGAAAACAACCTCCGCTCACATTGGGTGATGAAGGTGATGATGACACTTGTAACAAAAGGGCGAATGAGCTCCCGGACATCAGTAAGGAGATGGTGTCTCCTAAAAACACACCATCCGGATTGGACCGGTTTGTGGTAACTCAGGAAGCTGAGAGAGGGAGTGGAACCCTTGATGTGAGATGGATGAGCGAGTATTAGCTAAAGGGATCCACAAAACTACACCCGTGGGAAGAGGGAAGGTCCACAGTGTCGCCGAATCCGTGGAAGGAGTGTCCCTCATCCGGTGGATGACATTCCAGTCTAATTCTTCTCCAACTCCTCTTGTACCATTTTCATGGTGTAAATGGGAACTGATATTTATTTAATGTTTATTCATAAAAACACAAACCAAGTTTGATAAATGGTATTTCAAAATATTCACTGGAATGTATTAAATCTCACACAACACGTGTTCAACTGTTCTACACATTACCGATCTGTGTCCGGTGGTTAAACCCCAAAATCGTTCACTTTTTAGGGAAAGTATTATTTTTGGCATTGATGAAGTACTGTGGACGAGGTGTTGTTACCTGTCGATTCACTGAAGGATTTAATCAGAAGACACCATGTTGTACTTCACAAACATTCCGCTCTCTTCATGATATCGTTTTCCCAAGCTCATCCTCCATCTTCTTGGAAGACAGCGAACATCATCTTCGTTCACCATCCTTGCTGCTTATATCTGGTGCTGAAAGAAATCATTTCCTCTTCACTGTGAAGCTCAGTGTTGGATTCTTTGGTTTGAACTTCTGATTGAAATGAGTGAAATGAAACATTTTTAAAATCACCATAATGCACATTGTGAAGTTGGTGAAACTTTCCTTTACATCGGAAGATGATTTGTAATACCAACTACCATCGGGAGGCACAATACACATTTACAGAGAGAGTTGGGGTCTTCCCCCCACTTGAACCGCGTCCCCCAAATATGTTGCCAAGACAGAAACCACACTTTGGGTTCCCTGACACAACGTGCAAGATTTGGAGAGATTTGGTTCAATAGTTTCTTGGTTTTTGAAGCAGATATAAATAAATATATAAATTATTTTTCATCGTGTAGATCAGTGGTCTTCACTAGATTTTAGAGGGGAGGCATTGGTGGGGGGGGGGGCACGTTTGACGGTAAGACATCAGTGTGAGAGCCGCCACACCACCTGCAGGACTCTCTAATGGCTGCAATTTGGTCCCACCCATGTGTGCTCTTCTTCGTGGTGAACTGGGCTGCAAGTGTCATTGTTTGTATCCGGACATCTTCTGATTTAGTAATGTTACTTTTATGCTTCGTGTTGGAACACTCATTTGAAACCATTGTGTCAATTTGACAGCATTCATGGTGGATTATGATGGGGTGTTTTCACATTTGTGTATTATTGGCCGCACGTCAGGGTCCGCCCTTGAAGCCACCAGGAGCCGCCAGTACTTGACGGGCCATGAAGTGAAGAACAGAGTTGTCAATGATCCCATCAGGTCATTTTGCCATTAATATGCTCTACCCACAAACGCGACAATGATCGAGACACCTTCATTGTCACTCCACAGCATTGTAACACCCAAGCTTGCTGTATATTCACCATTGTTTGACAACCACACCACAACAATCACAGAAAACCACCACACCACACCAAACCACCACGCCACAACTCACGTGCCATGCCACCTCCACCATCACCTCAACCTCACAATCACCAAAGATACTCACCGCCGCCTCTGAAGTTGCGAGTGCAATGCGCCGTTCAGAAGTCTGTAACTCGATGTGTGCGCTAATCACCATGTAACATCATATGCCTGATTGTGGTCTCCATTAGGTGTTCAGTGCTTGCTCACATTTGGAAAGGAAAGCGTGTCCGAAGACACCGGTGCTACGTTAAGTATGGAGGTCAATGGCATAGTTCACCTTGAAAACATTGCCAGCATCTCCATGGCTGTAGCCTCGCGTGGACGGTGCTGGCACTGGAGTGATCGTGTGTGAACCAATGGGGGCGCCGTTGGTCCCGGTCCCTCTGCCTCGCATTTCATCCACATCCAGGCTCTGACCCCAGAACAGGAACTATTTAAGCGATGTGTTCCAAACAAAGAGAGAGATCATTTTTGGCTTGCTCGGCAGTACGTGCGAGAGGTGGAATGGAGCAGGTGGATCAGAGGTTATGGGTCAGAGCGGGTGGAACGGAGTTTGCGGAACGGAGTGCTGGGAGAGCGAGTGATCCGGGCGCCGTATCGAGTGCCTTCATTAGGGCCAAGCCAATTAAAAATTTGCACACATAATCTCCCACTTCACCTCTAAGTAAGCTGTCCCCTCACACATTCTGTTTCTCTTTTCCACCTTGTCCCCGGTGGATACACAAGACTGATCAGTGAAGGCAAGCCCCAAAAACCATTATTTCCAGTGACCTCAATGACACGCACCTCTTTCCAGTTTCCTCCTCACACCTCACACACACCCTCACTTGCACCTCCTCAAATATGCACCATAGACACAACCAGTATTCCTCCTCTTCATCCCTCCCTCAGCGATTTGGCAGTGCAGGTTCGTCAACCCCACTTGGTAAACCAAAGAGGTCAAAATGACCTCGTCTTTTCTTATCTCTTTCCAATCGATTCCTTCACGGAATGATCATGATGGCACCTGTTTTGGGAAAAAAGTAAGATTGTTTTTGTAAAGGTATCAGGTGAGCTCTGCACTCACCAGATGTTTTTGGAATACTCACTGGAATGAGATTTTTTTATTTATTTTACCACACCACACCAATCCTGCATGTCCCTGCTGTAGGAATCGTTGCTGAAAATAAACCCTTGTCTTGACTGTGTCACATACCTTTTCTCACACTTTGTTTTTATAAATACCACGTTACTTGTAAATCAACCAGCTCGCAGTGTCCTTTCATCCGTTGATCCAGCATAGTGCACTGCTTGTTAACTTGGAAGTTTTACCCCATGTGATTTGCTCTTGTTACCCAGTGTACACTCACTGTATCACTTCGCAGTAATCCAAGTGTGTGCTGAGGGCACAAAACTTGGTTAATGTAGTCACCTCCTCAGGTAAACAGAGTTTAGATGGATAACCCTGTCAGAGTTGGCGAGGGTAATTGATGTTTATGGTTGCTGAGCAACCTACCACGGAGTTTTCCTCGGCACATTAACCTTCAGGACCGGGCATTTGGGAGGAACCCAAGTGCTTCCCCTTGTGGTGAACCCCGGCCCGTAACACAGGTTTTCATCAAGGATTCTCCTGTAATTTGCACCATTCATTGTCCCTTCTATCCCGACAAGCCTCCCAGTCCCTGCTGATGAAAATCAGCCCCATGACATGATGCTGTCACCACCATGCTTGACAGTAGGGATGGTGTTGACTGGGTGATTTACAGTGTTGGGCTTGCACCAGGCGGAACGCTTTGAATTTGGACCAAAAATTTAAATTTTTGTCTCGTCTGATCACAAACCATTTCTCCACATGTCTGCAGTTTCATTAAGATGCTTTTCACAAACTCCATACGAGCTTTTAGATGTGTCTTTTTTTGGTAATGGCTTCTTTCTTGGCACCGGTCTGTGCACGTATCCTTTTTCACAGAAACCACCATTTATTTAATTTAAGTTGTCTTTCCATACAATATCTCTTTTAACATTTCCAATCATATAGATTATAGATTCATCCAGGATTTACTGTAATACAATCTGTAACAAAGCTGAATGTCTAAACTCGGTGTTTGCAGCTAAATCTTGTGTCCCAAACCCATCACTATCTCTACCCACTTTACCCAGTCGCACCCAACTGTCCCTGGACTCTGTATCCTTTTCTCCTCACAAGGTGGAGAGCTTGCTTTCAAACATCGAGTCAGATTCTGCAACCAGTCCAGACGGCATCAGCCCACGTGTCCTCAAAGCCTGCTCTTCTGCTCTTGCTCACCCTCTCTCTGTTCTATTCACCCTCTCATTTGCCCAAGGTCATCTGCCATCTGCTTGGAAATCTGCTAACATCACTGCCCTGCATAAAAAAGGTGCAAAAACAGATCCCTGTAACTATAGACCAATCAGCCTTCTCCCAATCATCAGCAAGGTTATGGAATCCATCATCGCTTCAGACATGAAATCCTTCCTCTTCTCCAATGGCTTGATTTCCAATCATCAATTTGGTTTCAGACCAGGTCACTCTACCCTGGATATGCTGCTACTGCTCTCCCATCAATGGATGGAGGTCCTCAATGCCAGACAGGAAATCCGAGCCGTATCTCTGGACATATCACGTGCTTTTGACACAGTCTGGCACCCTGCCCTACTCACCAAACTCTCTTCCCATGGTATTCAAGGCCATCTCCACTCATGGCTCGCAGACTTCCTCTCCTGTCGCAGTCAACGTGTGGCCCTAAATGGAGTTCTTTCATCCCCTCTTCCTGTGCAGGCTGGAGTTCCTCAAGGTAGCGTTCTGGGCCCTGTTCTTTTTCTGGTTTTCATCAATGATCTCTCGGACTCTCTGGAAAATCCTCTATTTCTCTTTGCCGATGACTCCACCCTCTGCCGTACCATCTGTCATCCCTCAGACCGGCAAGCAGCAGCTTCTTCACTCACTGCAGATCTGGATAAAATCACAAACTGGTCCAACACGTGGAACATGTCTTTCAATCCACACAAATCTCACACTCTCACTATGTCTCTTCGAAAGGACCGTTTACAAAACCCCCCCATCCACTTTCTCAACAATCCTCTGGAAGAAGTCTTTTCTTTCAAGCTTCTGGGTCTCACTATCTGCCATGACCTTTCCTGGGAAAGTCACATTTCCAACCTTGCCTCAAAAGCCAGTCGCCGACTGGGAATCCTCCGTCGTGCAAAGTCCTTCCTCGGCCCTCTTGAGCTCCTGACCACTTACAAAGCTTTTGTCCGTAGCCTGATGGAGTACTGCTCTCCCCTCTGGGCTGGTGCTCCTGCCTCCCACCTTTCTCGACTTCACGCTGTCGAAACCAGGGCATTTAAGATCATCGGCATCTCCTGCAATGAAGCTGAGTCTTTGGGCCTCTCACTCAATCACCGCAGGTTGGTCGGTGGTCTTTCTGTCTTCTACCGACTCCTCTCCAGCCTTGCCCCCCCTGCTCTCTCTGCGATTTGTCCCAACCACATTTCCACAGGGCACTCAAGGTCCGCCAACCCCCTTCTGGTAAAACTACCAAAATCACGAATCACTGCTCATCTTCACTCTTTCATTCCTCTTTTTTCCCGCCTTTGGAATAAACTTCCTCACTCTATTCTTTCCCATTCTTCCCTCCAGGCTTTCAAAACAGCTGTTCACCACCACCTCTTATCTTCCCCCATCCAAATCCTCGATCTTTTCTACCCCCGATAATCCACCCAAGCCCACTTCCTTCAATTCTCCTGCTTTCCTTCCTGAAAGTCCCTGTAATGTCCATCTTCTCCTCGCCATGTTCCCCGTCCCATCCCCATCCCTCTCCCTTCCACAGTTCACCTGTGTCTGTTCCCCAATGTTTTGTCCCTTCCACTCCCGCCCCTCTTGTCTCATGCCTCCTTGCTGTGAGTTGTGTGTTAGCTCTCATACGAGCCTCGACCAAGGTATACAAAAAAAAAAAATAAAAAAAAAAAAATAAAAAAACAATGCATACATACATACACTTGCTCCATGATGTGTATAGACAGAGATTAGCCATAAATATAAGATAAAAACAAACAGGCAGAAAGTCCATTTGGTCCTCTGAGACTTCTGTTACATCCAAAAACAGTACTTGGAGATCATATGTCTTTTGTTGGTAGGTTGTGAACAACCACCCAGGGTGGTGACACTACTTGTCCCTTTGGGGTCTTTCGTAGAACATGGGGTATTTTGCAACCTCAAGGGGCTGGCTGGTGGATGAGGGGTTTGTGGGGTTTTGGAGTGCTTTCTGCTTAGCAGGTTATGTTCCTGGTTCTGCAATCTCTACTGGAGTTGTTGTTCCCACAACCTCACCGTCCAAAAGAGAGAGGGACGAACCCAGGTGTCGTGCCCTGGAAGGATGCCTTTGAGGACACGTGTTCGGATTCTGTCTGGGACAGTTGCAGAATCAGAGTCGAGGTTTTTAGAAAGTTCTCCACCTACTCAGGTGAAAAAGACACAGGAAGGAGCAGTGAGTTGGGTGTGATTGGGGAGCGACTGATACCGTCCCTGCTGCAGTGTAACTTGGAGCAGGAATTTGGAATTTCTTCCTGTTGTCAATGAGAGCTTAAATGGCCACAGAGAAAGGTGTTGGGGACACCTGGTTTGGAATCAAACAGAATTTATATTTTTAACCGTTATTTATTATTTAGATACCGGATATTTTAAATCAAGTAACAGTTTCCACGGTGTTTTCCTGGCCAGGTGTAGTTGGGGATCTACTCTGATGGAGGGGTCGTCCAATTGTGTGACCGTGCATTCTGACCCTTCGTGGTTAGGATGTGAGTGTTTGATTAACCATGTGCTTCATCCTTCGGACCGAGGGGTACGTGTTTGCTCGTGGGACAATCTTGTTGGACTGTGTACCTTGGCCATGGGGTGAAGGTGCACGACCCAAGGTGTTTAAATGTTTCGATTTTTTTTCGACGAAAAACACAGCCATAAAAACACAAATCAGGACATAACATAACAAAGGGAACAGTGGGAGAAAGGGGAAACACCAACCACAGGGTGAAGGGAGAAAGTGGACGGAGACGGACAAACAGAATAACAGAATCGATGAATCAATGAACAACAGAGAGGGGAGAAAACATCACGTCCTTCACCTTCCGTGGAGCAGGTGGAAAGTAAATGTTCAATCAACACACGAACACTTCAGTATCACGAGCCACACTGGTAGTGAGTGTATCAACATCGGTATGTAATGTTATGGAGATTGGGGGGGGGGGAGGTTGAATTATTATAATTAAAACCTCTCCGTGTGAACAGCGTGGATGTTATTATTATAATACATTGAACTACAAGTACTACGACTATTACCACCACTACTACTACACTGAGGTAAAAAAAACGTTAACTTTGAATGAAACACACGGTGGAAGAAGAAGAATAAGAACAAGAAGAAGAAGAAGAAGAAGAAGAAGAAGAAGAAGAAGAAGAAGAAGAAGAAGAAGAAGAAGAAGAAGAAGAAGAAGAAGAAGAAGAAGAAGAAGAAGAAGAAGAAGAAGTAGAAGTAGTAGTAGAAGAACCCGTGTCGTTTGGTGATCAGAGTGAAGAGTTGGGGTTAAAGTTCGTTTCACATCAAATAAGGTAAACAATGAACTTATTTAATTATATAATCTTTATTATACTATAAATACTAATCAGTAATCACATCGTCATGTACAAGTAAATGATTTTATTAATTTGAACCCAAAATAACCTTCAGTTTGTACGTTTCATGAAATAAACTTTCATCACGAACTGAACGGAATGATTAGAGAAACCGGACGGAGTCACCAACGTGGTGATAAACCGCAATAACAGGTTTAACGGGGTCCATGAAGTTCCCCCTGAACACGTGCAGGACCCGCGAGTCCCCGAAACACGTCAACTCTCCCGCCTCGCAATCCAAGAAGAACCCAAACCGTTCAGGATCCCCCGACACGGACAGGGGGGTATCTTGATTGTTGTGTAGTGTGAAGTATTTATTAATATATTTGAATAAACACCAAGACTGGGGATTCTCTCCCAACCAACACTCACTCCCTCCCCCTTTCCTCCTCATGGAGTTTAAACAAATTCCGATTCTGCACCAACAACTCGAACTCACATCAACCTCCCAGTAGTGACGGCCCGACGAGAAACTCTCACGGGAAACAACTTGTGGGCAACAATCAAACCGATCAGGGTGTTCAGGGTAAGGGTGTTCGGTCCCGGTAAGAGTCGCCGTCCTGAGGTCCTGGGAGATCTTGATCCATGGATGTGCAGAGTTTGGGTCCAGACTCGGGGTCCGTCCATCTGGGGACACGAGACGGGGTCACGGACATTGTTAGACAAACGGACACACACACACACACACACACACACACACACACACACACACACACACACACACACACACACACACACACACACACACACACACACACACGAATCTCTTGAAAACCTTTGGGAATCACATTTATCAACAAAAAATATTTTATTATAATATAATAATTGTTATTATTTATTTATATAAACTTCCCTCTCCATGACGGACCTTTTATTTATTTATTTACCATTTCCGATTCTTCTCCACAAACTCCACCTCCGATTATTTATTTATTTATTCTAAACGAATCCACAATCCACACACCACCTCCGATTATTGATGAAATATTGATATAATTTGAAAATTCCCATCACCACATTCCACATTGATTGATACACACGTTACTATCTCCACTACCAACAATTACCCCATTCAAATGGACACACACACACACACACACACACACACACACACACACACACACACACACACACACACAAACACGCACACATACACACAAACACACACACACACACACACACACACACACACACACACACACACACACACACACACACACACACACACACACACACACACACACACACACACACTCACTCGATATTTGTTTGCTGAGTCAACACTCATGGAAGAGGGAGAACACGAAATGGATCAGGATGGAACAGAACAGAAGGAATAGTCTGGTGGCTTCTCGGCATATTGTGAGTCAATCGCTACAAAGCAGATACAAGCACCAAACTTGGGATGGATGTTTGAAATGTCAAACCATTCAAAATTAGGCTCAGAGCCCAGATGAAATATTCACAGGTATTGTGTAATACATCAAAATTTACCGTCTATCAAAATCTACCCCAAGTTTTACAGTCAAACTATTTCTTGTGAAAAGCTACGAAGTTTTTCTTCATTCAATGTTTCGATTTTTTCGACTAAAAACACAGCCATTAGGCAAGTTGGCATAAGGCAAAACACAGCCATAAAAACACAGCCATAACACACGAATCAGGACATAACATAACAAAGGGAACAGTGGAAGAAAGAAGAAACACCAACCACAGGGTGAAGGGAGAAAGTACACGGACAGACAATTTTCCACAATATGTCAGAATATGCACCTGATCTACATATATGTATATATTGTTACAGATTCGCGCCCGCCGGCGTGCTGACGGCCACGTAACTCGAATCGCGGCACGTCGCTCACCGGACGGACAATCCAGTCGTGACCCTCTCGGACTAACGCCGGGAACCAGTCACGGGTGGACCTTTCGGTCTCACCGCGATCGAGCCAATCGGCCCCCGCGTGGGATAGGGTTGCTCGCCAAATTCGACCTACCTAAGTACCCACACGGAGGGTAGACCGGGCGATCGCACCTCGCCGCAGGTCGACATCGGACACGGGCCACTTAAGCGACCCGTTCCGTACTATCGGGATAACCGAGCGGTGTTATCGTCGGCCTCGACGGTTCGATTAATTATCGGGCGTATTCAGCCCACTACCAACCCTTTACGTGAAGCAAGATGAGGATTCAATGAAAGAAATGACGAAGCGAAGCGGGAAACAGTTCAACATAAAGCACATTTATTCGCGATGAATGGAAAGCACACATATACAATTCCACCAAAAGCACATAGAAAAGAAGACAAAAAGCAAATGCGACAATGCAGATCTAATACCGATTACGCGAGCACACGGCAACACTTATACAATTTTACTTCACAGACGGCGCCGACAACACACATTCCCAAAGCAAAAGAAAAGAGAACCACCCTCCAGGATGAGGGGGTAGGCGGGCCTGGGGCCGAGACCGTGTCGGGCCTACCCGTCTGGTGATGAGACGCGGAGCGGCGGTGGTGCCTCAACTCCGCGGGCCTCGCGGACAGTGTCTGGTAGGGGTGGGAAGGGGGCCCCCTTGGTCGCACTATCTCAGCGCGGGGGGAAACAGGAGGGGGTTGCTGATGCTCGGGGAAAGGAGGATTTTTACTCTGTCTCGGGTCCCACGACGAGCGTCTCCACCTCGACCAGGTCGCGCCGTCGGCCTCCCTGGTGTGCAGCTCCCGGCACCGACGCGAGCACCCCCTCGTCTGCCTTCGCCGCCGCCGCCTCTCCACAGCTCCGTCCTCTTCGCTCCGACTCCAACTCCGAACTCTTCCTCCTGCGAACTTCCCAACTGCACTCAACTCCAACGCACACGACGACCCTTTTCTGACGAACGCAGCCGCTTATATAAGCCCCGTGGCTTCGCCTTTGACCCCCTGCCTTCGACCTTTCACCTCGCTCCCCATTGGCCCGAGAAAAAGTGGGCGTGAATGCATCTTGATCCATGAATTTGCATATAGCGACCGCCCTCCAATGCCCTGGAGGCGGGGCCAAATCGCCCCTTGCTCACCGATTGGACGGAACAAAAGTGGGCGTGAGTCGTTTTTGATCCGTTTTTGGAGCGGAAAGTCCGTGGTTTTGTACACGCTGTTCGGCGCGCGCCCTGCACGAGTCCAATACCGGTACCCACAAGCGGCGCAAGAACGGTGGCGATGCGACGGTTGCGAGGTGTGACGGCAAAGGTCGTGGCTGCTGTGGTGAAGCGGCGCCGCGGTGGGTGGTTGATGTTGTGATGACTGTTGAGACGCGGTTGGCGGTGGTAATCATGGCGGTTGGTCCAAAATAAAGATAGTAAAAGAAAAACGGCTATCCTGAAGAGTCGCAGCACGCATGAATGACATTTATTCCCTCTAGACAACGGGTTTGGGCCTAACTACACATATACTTACCGAGATATCTCACCTAAGGGACCTGAATGGTGGTTTGCGAATTTGGTAACCACAACACTACCCCTCCCCTTTTTACAGACTCGTCCCGAGTCGTCAAATTCTCGTGTGCCATCATGTGTAGTTTTCCCCTAGTACATTTTACCTACGGATCCCTGAGTGCGACATTCATGGTATTCGTGTCCCCAAAATAAATAACCTGAGGGCTGCGTAACTACCTAAACAAACTCACTCACACGGACGACTTAAATAAAATTGCCGGCGCTAGGACAGACATGCCGGGGGCGCACTCATATTTACAGTACATCTTAACCTTAACTTACAAATTTTACACTAAACCATGGCCCAGGATCACTGAACTCTGCAAAAAGAAAGCAGTTAGCAGGGAGCCAGGCTGCTCGCATGCAGTCTCTGGCTCAAAACAATGCAGGTGACAGGGAACGTGGCCGGCTGCTCACACGCAGTCCAAGGCCTTCCCTTTTGAACTGAACGCAGTGAACCACAACGGTGCATGGGCTGCACCAACGCAGTCTCCGTGCCAGCTCAAGTGGCACACGCAATGAACACACGAGTGGATGGATGAACACAAACACGGTGCACGGGCCGCCACTGCAGGCCCGTGTTGTAGCTGCCAACGGGGCAGTTCTTGCAGCTTGCAAACTGTTGCCTTGATCCTGGCGCACATGGCAATGAACAGGGGGGGGGGGGGGGCAAAGCAAAAATTGAACGGGGCTGGTGAACCTGGGCAGTGGGCATGGCATGGCAAAGGTGCAGGCAACACAGCCCGCAGAAGAAGGCCGCTGCAGGCAAACACAGCCCGCAGATGAACTGGCCGGCACAGGCCTTGCAGAAAAACAGCCAGCCGGCAGATGAAGTGGGCCGGCACAGGCCTTGAAGTACCACAGCTGCAGATGATCCGGCCGGCACAGGCCTTGCAGCAACACAACAGCTGCCGATGAAGTGGGCCGGCACAGGCCTTGAAGAAAAACACGGCCAGCAGATGAACTGGCCGGCACAGGCCTTGCAGCACAGCAGCTGCAGGCGATCCAGCCGGCACAGGCCTTGCAGCACAGCAGCTGCAGACAATCCAGCCGGCACAGGCCTTGCAGCAAAACACGGCCAGCCGATGGCACAGGCCTTGCAGCAAAACAACAGCTGCCGATGAAGTTGGCCAGCCTTTGCCGTTCAGTGGAGGTTGGTGGAGGGAGTGCGGTGGTGCTGGCCACTCGGAAGGCGGGCTCGGACCTACCCTATGGTCTCCCTCCCAACCTATCGCCTTTGCCTGTCATTGTCGATACCCACTCCCTTAATTTGTCAAACCCAATTTAGCCCCAACTTATTTTTATTTTTTTTTTATTTTTATGTTTACTTCCCCTCTATTAATCGTCCCCTAACCCCCTTTATCGTCTTTGTTCGGCTAACCTATCCTGTCACCTAGCCTACTCCCAACCTCTACATTCCCTTCCCGGAGGGGAACAAGGGAGAGCTAACGTCCTGTGCCGAGGCCCAATTCAAGCCTCAGGATGGCCTCCCCAGAGTTCAGCGATCTATAACCAAAGTGGGTCCAGCGGCCCACAACGACAGCGAGGGGATGGATGGTGCGGAGGGGTACATCTCCTAATCTACCCTAACCATTTAACTGTTAAACTACCCCGGGGCTTTCAACAAGCGCCTCTCGCTTAAACTATTGATTCTAACAACCCAGATTCCCGTCGCCTGTGTTGGTGTCCTCACAATTTCGGGCCTCGCCCCCCAATTTTCTCTCCGTGCCCTCACACGGTCTCCTGGCTGGGACACGTGGCTCCCCTTGGCAGGCACGACCCTCTGCCGATTCTCCGACGATGGCACCCCCGGGCACTACACTGCCTCCGAGCCTACCAGCTCCCTAACACCGGGGAGTGCCCCCCATGGCACCTCCCCTGAAACGCACACGTGGCAGGCTGGCTTCCCGGGCCCCTTTCCGAGGGTCACCCATGCCCACAACACTGCCCACGCGGCTAATGGCGCCCCGGGCCCCCGCACCAAGCAGGCGCACCCGTGCCCACTACTCTATCCCGGCCCCCCATGGGCCCATGGCCTACCGCGGCCGACTAGCCTGGTGCCCGGGGTACCCACTCAGCGATACTCACCTTTCGCAGCCACGCTCCCAAGCCCGTCAACAGGGCTCCTGCACCCCTCCAAACGGGTTTCGAGCCTACTTTCCCACCAACAACAAAACGACCTCCATTTTTCAATTTGACTAACCCAGCTAACTCACTCTATACTGACCCCGGGGTCCCTTGGGCGGGAGTCACTCCTCCCCCCAATCACTCATCGCACCATGCATTCCCCATTCGCTCCATACACACAGACCCGCTGGCCTCACTCACTCACCAAGCACATGCTTCCACTTCACTCACCAACTCTTCAACACACTCACCGCTGAACTCTGCCATCCTCCTTACTACCTCCCCTTACTAACTCGTGCTCCCACGTCATCCCTTAAACTACAGCACGTTCCTTTTAACACTACGTCGCTAAACTACATCCCCTCTACACATTCATAAGTCTGTCCATGTTTCCAAATCATCAAAAATCATTTCCCATTTTCCCATCCTAAATCTGGCTACAATCCCTCTAACTAATCCATTCCACGGACTCCATGAGGACTTTCCCCTGCCCCATGAAGTCGGTCTAACTAAGCTAACCCTTCCCCCTAACTAGTTTCCATCCTGTGCCCAGGTCAAGGGGGTCTTCCACCCCTTGCCCAGGAATCCTGTGCACCCGAAAGTGAGGCTTGCTTTTTTTTTTTTCATGCGCAGCACCTGCGCGGCAACTCGCAGCCCGCGCCCTTTACACCTGCCCGTGACGTCATGCAGCTGCACGTGTTCCTCGTCTCTCCTTGGACGGTACCATCCGGAAGGAATTCCCCTTCTGCCGGATTCCAACCCCACGTGCAGCCATGGCGTCACCGTGCGCATAAAAAAAAAACACAAGCCCCACGTCTCGAGGGGTTCCCCACGCGAACACATGTGCTTTGCCCGTTGGAGCTTAACACACACGATCGCGTGGAGAACCCGTCCGGTCCAAATCCATAATCCTGCCTAAACTTTGTCGGTCCGCGGGATCGGCAAATCCACCGCGTGCGTTTCCGGACCGGGACTTCACTCTCGCAAGCGAGCACGTGGCGGGTCGTGCGTTGCACAGCACGAACCTCGTGCTCACTGCTGGGTGAACCCGGCACGGTCCCCGAAACAAATACAGCCGCTACTCGGCTTTCTTTCCTCACACGTCTCCGTCGTCGCCTCCATTCCACCCACGCACACCTGCGTGTTACGACGCTCACACTCCATTCCATCACATTCACACCGGGAGACGCGGCTGCGTGCTCCCGCATGCCAACCGACATCTCCCTCACATACAGCTCTCTCACACACACTGTCTCCCTTGCACTCGGCCGTTCACTCACGCGTGCCTCACTACTCACACAAACCATACTACTTACACACGCGGGGGCACTCACCCGCGGTGCCTCATCCACACTCCGTGCCTCACTCACACACGCGGGGGCACTCACCCGCGGTGCCTCACTCATACTGGCCGTTTCATCCACACACACGGCCTCTTCCACACACGGTGCCTCATCCACACACGGCGTGCTGGGAAGCACGTACTCTGGCACCATCGCCACCACACCACTCACACACGGGGTCGCTTCCACACACGGAGACGCACTCACGCCTTGCACCACACACACAGGGACAACCACACTGGGGATTTGTGTCCCCACAAGGGTCTCCGGGGCCTCTATACCCCCCAAGCTCTCCGTGCACCTGTCCACAGCACTCGTCCCCTCAACCTCGCGAAGCACGACCGAACCCACCTGGTCGTGACTCGCCTCAAGGGGGCATACTCCCTCCCCTCGTTCCTGGAGGAGGCCATCCAGCTGCTCGCACTGGGCCTCCACCCAGTCAGCCAGCTCCCCCTCATGGTCCTCCACTACCTCTGTGTGTGTGTGTGCGTCACTAACCTTGTCCAATTCATGCAGTCTCTCCTCTATTTTTTCTGTCTCCCGTGTCTCCATACATTTATAAGTTTCTGTTGTCCCCTCCTGTCTATTAGTCTCCGCTTCTTTCTGGCGTCTTTCCCTTATCTTTATGTAGGTCAACCTTGCTTTCTCTTAAAGTCGCTCCCGTCCTTCCCTGTTTTTCACTCCTTGCTCTTTCACGATCTCCGCGTACCTCATCCTTGCTTTCCGTCTTAATTGTTCTCTTCTCTCCCTCGCAATTCCTTTCACCTCGTCTCTTGTCTCCCGTGTCTCTATACATTTTCTCTCCTTGTTCCTTATTTCTGTCTCTTCCTGGTTCCTTTTTCCTTCCCATCTGAGTCATTCTTTCTCTCTGAGCCCCATTAGCTGTTCGTTCTCCCTCCGTAGCTCCTCAATCTCCGTTGACTCCAGTCTCGCTCTCCGTTTTAGTTGTTCAATTTCACACTCATATAGTTGTTGTTTTCTCTCCCACTGTTCCTCCTGCTCTTTGTTTTCCAATCTCATTGTTTCTTTCAATTGGCTCATTTCCTTCCTGTGTTTCATTCGCTGTTCTCTCACTACTCTTCCTCGTTTCCTCTCCTGTCCTTCCTTCTCCAGTTTCATGGTTTTCTTCATTTGGTTAATCTCCATTTTGTGTTTCATTCGCTGTTCTTTGTCTATCTCCTCGTACTCCAGCCTCAGCTTTTCTTTCAATTGGTCAACCTCAGATTCATGTTCTTTTTGTTTTCTATTCCATTGTTCCTCTTGTTCTTCCCTCTCCAATCTCATCGTTTCCTTCAATTGACGGATTTCTTTCTCCTGTCTCATTCCTTGTTCTTTGTATTTCCTATTCCACTGTCTCCCTTGTTCCTCATTCTGCAATCTCGTTATTTCTTTCAGTTGGCTGACTTCCTTCTCCTGTCTGATTTGTTCTTCCATCATTACTCTTTCTTGCATCTCATTCTGCAATCTCGTGGTTTCCTTCAGTTGGCTGATTTCCTTCTCATGTCTCATTCCTTGTTCTTTCAGTACTCTTTCTTGTTCCTCATTCTGCAATCTCGTTATTTCTTTCAGTTGGCTGACTTCCTTCTCCTGTCTGATTCGTTCTTCCATCATTACTCTTTCTTGCATCTCATTCTGCAATCTCGTGGTTTCCTTCAGTTGGCTGATTTCCTTCTCCTGTCTCATTCCTTGTTCTTTCAGTACTCTTTCTTGTTCCTCATTCTTTAATCTGGCCTTCGCTTCCAGCTGTTCGATCTGTACAGTGTGGTTTCTTAAAGTTTCATTTTCTGTTCTCTTCCTTTCCTCTTTTAACACTCTCAGTTCGTTTTGTAGTTCCCTCTCTTTGTTCTGCTGTTTCTGTAACTCAGAAACTTTCTTTTCCAATTCCTTTCTCATCTCCGCACACTCCGACTTTGCTTTGGCTTCGAATTGTTCAATCTGCTCAGTGTGGTTCCTTAACGTTTCATTCTCTGTTCTCTTCCTTTCCTCTTTTAACATCCTCAGTTCGTCTTGTAATCCTCTTTCTTTGTTTTCGTGTTTCAGTATCTCAGAAGTTTTTGTTTCCAATTCCTTTCTCAATTTGCGTGCTTCTTCACTCATTTCATCTCTTCTTTCCACCGCTTCCCTCCTCAATTCGTCCCTTTTTTTACTGTATTCATTTAGTTTTTTCTGCCATTCCTTTCCCATTCTAATCTCCCCTTCCAGGATTTCTCTTTTAAACTGGCTTGCCCTTACCTCTCGCTTCAGTAGTTCCAATTCCCCATCTTGTTCGCGTTTTTCCTTTTCGAGCTTTGTTTTCCTTTCTCCTTCCTCCCTCAATTCTCCCTGCAGTTCTTCGAACTGTTCTGACTTTTCCAGCAATTCCTCCGCCCTTTCCTCGAGCTGTCTCTCTCCTCTTTTTATCTTCCATTCTAGGCTTTCTCTTTCCTGATTGCCTGTTCTTATCTCTTCCTTCAATTGTTCCAACTCCCCATCGTGTTCACATTTTTCCTCTTCCAACTGTATTTCCCTCACTCTCTCCTCCAGTTCTTTGAACCGCCTTGCTTGCTCCAAGAATTTTTCCATTAATTGTTTTACTTCCAAGTCGTGCTCCTTTTGTTTCTTTTCAAGCTCGGTTTTCCATTCTTCCTCCCATTGTTTCCTTTCCTGGGAGATACCAATCTGCTGTTCCTCTATTCTTTTGTTCAGTTTGCTCTTTGCATATTCCAACTGACGGGTATAAAACACTACCAAATTCTTTTTCCCACATAATTTGTCGACTCTATTGGCCAAGTCATGTTTTTGCCACCGAATTCGTTCCAGTAAATCGTCCAATCGCTGTGTCGCCCCGTACACGTAATTTTTCTGAAGCGCATCTGCGTGCCGTTGTGACTCGTCCACTCCACGTTGCACCTCCTCGATATATTCTTCATAACGCTTCACCTTTTCCAAGACATCCCCCAATTGTGCCTGAAGCCTGCCAATGCTCGCATAGTCATCCTGCCACGCCTGCCATGGCACATGCCGTGACCACGTGCCTTGAACCGGTGACTGGGAGCTCACGCCTCGTGCTGTGCCATTAATATCAGCCCGCTCCGTGCTGCCATTGTGCGACTCCGTTTGCCGGCAAAGTTCGTGCTCAAGCCGCTCCCACTGACCACAGTTAGTGGTGGGGTTATAATTATAAAAAGAACCGACCTGGGCCATGGATCCTACATGACGACACATACCTAATACCCCCGGCTCCCGCTCGCCTTAAGACGCCATCTTATTTCTCGTAAAGGGTTAATTTCGCTCGCTCGTAATTTGGAGGGAATCGGGAGTCGCTTCTCTCACCCCTGGACCGATTCCCGTGAATTTAGCTGGAGACAGGAGAGCCCGTTTTCCTGTTCTCCGATACCAGTGCCGCGAGGAGGGCGATGGATTTGTATCGCACGACCTGACACCAGTGTTACAGATTCGCGCCCGCCGGCGTGCTGACGGCCACGTAACTCGAATCGCGGCACGTCGCCCACCGGACGGACAATCCAGTCGTGACCCTCTCGGACTAACGCCGGGAACCAGTCACTGGTGGACCTTTCGGTCTCACCGCGATCGCGCCAATCGGCCCCCGCGTGGGATAGGGTTGCTCGCCAAATTCGACCTACCTAAGTACCCACACGGAGGGTAGACCGGGCGATCGCACCTCGCCGCAGGTCGACTTCGGACACGGGCCACTTAAGCGACCCGTTCCGTGCTATCGGGATAACCGAGCGGTGTTATCGTCGGCCTCGACGGTTCGATTAATTATCGGGCGTATTCAGCCCACTACCAACCCTTTACGTGAAGCAAGATGAGGATTCAATGAAAGAAATGACGAAGCGAAGCGGGAAACAGTTCAACATAAAGCACATTTATTCGCGATGAACGGAAAGCACACATATACAATTCCACCAAAAGCACATAGAAAAGAAGACAAAAAGCAAATGCGACAATGCAGATCTAATACCGATTACGCGAGCACACGGCAACACTTATACAATTTTACTTCACAGACAGCGCCGACAACACACATTCCCAAAGCAAAAGAAAAGAGAACCACCCTCCAGGATGAGGGGGTAGGCGGGCCTGGGGCCGAGACCGTGTCGGGCCTACCCGTCTGGTGATGAGACGCGGAGCGGCGGTGGTGCCTCAACTCCGCGGGCCTCGCGGACAGTGTCTGGTAGGGGGTGGGAAGGGGGCCCCCTTGGTCGCACTATCTCAGCGCGGGGGAAACAGGAGGGGCTTGCTGATGCTCGGGGAAAGGAGGATTTTTACTCTGTCTCAGGTCCCGCGACGAGCGTCTCCACCTCGACCAGGTCGCGCCGTCGGCCTCCCTGGTGTGCAGCTCCCGGCACCGACGCGAGCACCCCCTCGTCTGCCTTCGCCGCCATCCGCCTCTCCACAGCTCCGTCCTCTTCGCTCCGACTCCAACTCCGAACTCTTCCTCCTGCGAACTTCCCAACTGCACTCAACTCCAACGCACACGACGACCCTTTTCTGACGAACGCAGCCGCTTATATAAGCCCCGTGGCTTCGCCTTTGACCCCCTGCCTTCGACCTTTCACCTCGCTCCCCATTGGCCCGAGAAAAAGTGGGCGTGAATGCTTTTTGATCCATGAATTTGCATATAGCGACCGCCCTCCAACGCCCTGGAGGCGGGGCCAAATCGCCCCTCGCTCACCGATTGGACGGAACAAAAGTGGGCGTGAGTCGTTTTTGATCCGTTTCTCTGCGGAAAGTCCGTGATGTTTTGTACACGCTGTTCGGTGCGCGCCCTGCACGAGTCCAGTACCGGTATCCACAAGCGGCGCAAGAACGGTGGCGATGCGACGGTTGCGAGGTGTGACGGTAAAGGTCGTGGCAGTTGTGGTGAAGCGGCGTTGTGGTTGGTGGTTGTTGTTGTGATGGCTGTTGAGACGTGGTTGGTGGTGGTAATAATGGCGGCTGGTCCAAAATAAAGATAGTAAAAGAAAAACGGCTATCCTGAAGAGTCGCAGCCCGCATGAATGACATTTATTCCCTCTAGACAACGGGTTTGGGCCGAACTACACATATACTTACCGAGATATCTCACCTAAGGGACCTGAATGGTGGTTTGCGAATTTGGTCAACCACAACAATATATATATATATATATATATATATATATATATATATATATATATATATATATATATATATACATATATATATACATATATATACATATATATATACATATATATACATATATATATATATACATATATATATACATATATATATGTAGATTTATATATATATATATATATATATATATATATATATATATATATATATACATACATGTAGATTTATATATATATATATATATATATATATATATATATATATATATATATATATATATATATATATATATATATGTAGATATATTGTTGTGGTTACCAAATTCGCAAACCACCATTCAGGTCCCTTAGGTGAGGTATCTCAGTAAGTACATGTGTAGTTAGGCCCAAACCCGTTGTCTAGTGGGAATACATGTCATTTATGCGAGCTGCGACTCTTCAGGATAGCCGTTTTTCTTTTACTATCTTTATTTTGGACCAACCGCCATGATTACCACCACAACCACAACATCAACCACCAACCACAACGCCGCTTCACCACAACCGCCACGACCTTCATGTCACACCTCGCAACCATAGCATCGCCACCGTTCTTGCCCCGCTGTG
>NC_140962.1:149544789-149579789 GCF_056783735.1 Eptatretus burgeri | reverse complement strand
TGTAAGTGGGAAAACCTGCAAAATCGGCAGTGTATCAAATAGTTGTTCTCCCCACTGTATATCTGGGGCTTGTTACAAGAAGGACGATGTGCATTTTTTTCCATTTTTGGGTTTATTCCCAAAAAGTACTGAGTTTTAGTTCTATTTTCTGGTGCTAGAATGACTAAGGTGTATTGCGCAGCAGTAAGCTATTCATGATGCCAATGTGTGTTTTATTCTGCCATAAAATACATATATATATATATATATATATATATATATATCTCAAACTAAGTACTTTAAGGGAATAAGCCTCAAAATGGAAAAAATGCACATAAACCCTTCTTGTACGAAGCCCCAGATATATAAGCCTGAGAGCTGAGAGCAGAGAAGCGGTTAGGCACAAAATATACTAACACAATATTGTGTGAGATAGTCACAGAATTCACAAACCAAAAATGTGCAAATCAATTTGTTGATTTCTGACAATTGCATTTGCACAAAGGAGAACAGTCAAGGTTAGCCTGTCCACATTTACAATGAGTACAGTCTGTTTTACAAGAACATCGAATTAATTCCCGGCAGGCAACTAACATCAGACTGTGTTGACTTTTTCTTAGTGTTGTACACAATAACTTGTCCTATGGTGAGACAGGCTTGTGAGTCTTGCTTATCTTGATTCTTCAGGTTAGTACCATTTAACACCTGAGAAATGAATGATTTCAGGATCGAAGGTATCGAGTCTTCTTGACACTTGGGATGAAAGCTTCCTTCAAAGTGGAATGACTGTTGGTTGAAAATGTCATCTCAGATTATTTTTGCTGCCTTTGCTAGCACAAAAGCATCATCTGAGAAATCTCTCTTCTTCAGGGCTTCTCGTAGCATATTCGCCATTCCATTTTTGAAGATAAGTTTGGTGTTTCTTTCATCTTGTTGCTCTTGAGCTTCAGTGAAATGTTTCAGCAGCTGATCTTTTAGTCTGGTTCTATTCACAGTCTTAACAATGCCGAAATCCTTCAATCTTTCTAGGTACAAAGTATGAAGTTCGGATAGCTTGAAGAGAAGGGTTCCATGGTTAACTGCTTTTTCTATGTAACTCGTCACTTCCACAAATACTCGACTCTCGTTGACCTTCTCATTTAAATCCTCTGGCTCTCTATTCTGTTTTCGCAGTTGAGACCGATATCTATTTCTCAAATTGACGAGGCAGTTGAGGTGACATTTTGCTTCAATGGCTATGAGATCACCATCGGTTATTCTTGAGACAAGTACACTGTCTGTAAGTTCCGTCGCCATTCGTTTGATATTGTTGTTTGCTTAGAAAGTTAACACCTGACGTAAGACACCAGCTTCACAACCTTTCTCACAGAAGATGCAGACTAATTGTACATCAACTGCTTGCCGCTTTCTCAGAGGTGGTTCATCAGGTTCTGGGTTAGCCTCCCTCTTCTTTCTGGCTTTGGATAATTTTGTATTATTGTATTTAAGGTTGCAGGATTTGTGCCAAGAAGCAGAATGAGTAGCGAAACCATCAGCAGTTTCTTCCTGTCCAAAGAAAAGTTCTGTTGGTAGCATGCCAATCTCTCTGAACTGCTTGACATTGTCGAGAAACGTCTGATGAGGTCTCACTGCCGTGTCACTGCTTGCACCAGGGCTTTCTAATGGGCACCTAAGAGGTTCTTCGGTAATATTCTGGCAAATAATGCAGCGGTTCCAGTCTACTTCCATTTTCTGATAGCCTGCAAAAAAAAAACAAAGAAAAAAACCAGTTTCACTTTCAATTTCTCACAACCACGTAGAACCCCTGTTCTATAATTTACTTCTCATAGTTATTCTAAATATTGACTTCTTATTACTCATTAAGACCTATACAACATGAATAACATCCGAGTTGTAATAAAATACAAATTGACAATAAAAGTAGCATCAGAGATGGAAATAATGAGTACTACCAATAACAAAATATTGAATGTGTACTTAGCAATGAAAGGGTTAATATTTTGGATGGGCTCCTCAAAATTTGATAGCCATTACCCAGAGGGTATGCACAGAAAATTTGGTGCTTGTATCCAGTCTGTAACAATTATGTCACTGAGCCACTTGACTATTCAATGCACCTTCCGTCTGATGGACTGCAAAGTTGCCCGCCTCAAATTCTTTGTGAACATCTGGTGCTGAGTTGGGAAGGCTGTTCATTTCACTCAAATATATTGGAAGACAGGACATGTACTTGCTGTGTCCAGACGAAACATTGTATGGTAACATGTTTTTGTCTCCAGGAGGTGTTGGTTCCAACTCTCTCAGCATTCACATAACGCTTTAGAATGAGTACCATTTCTATGTACATTCCCCACAACTGTGCTGTCTTTCCTAAAGAATTCTCAAATTCCCCCCAGACAGTATCTCGGGATTTTAGATGATTGAGCACATCACCAACATGTTGCATGACACTGTCTTTGTCCTGTTTTTCATAATCCACTCAAATTCTTTCTAACAGCGATGACACAGTTGAAAGTGATTCAACATGATCTGTGTACTCTTTCTGGAACAACCATCGCTCGAATGCTTCCCACTTAAGCATGAAGAAAGCCTCACTCAGCAATCGATGGTGACGAATCATTTTATGGTAGTCCTTTCCTGCCATCATCTTATTAGCTGTTCCCCGACCATATATATCACTCGCAATCAGTACCTCTTCAATGCCGCTTTCTTTCATCAAAAACCCAAAAGACCCAATAAAGTTTTGTGCAATATGTAAGCCACCAAGTCGCACTATGACATTTTTATATCACACTGGATCGTTTTTTACTAAACCTTTTATTATGTCATATATTTCTTGATCACAAGTTATCACAGTGTTCAATTGTCCTAACTTGAGATTCAGTGAAACAAAGTAGTCCAGAGAGGTCTTGACAACATCTGGATTGGTTGGAGTTTGTGGATACATTGGACCATAAACAATCTTTGTTTTATGTGCTTGTTTCCCAGAATAAAGTTCAAAGAATGCATTCCAGGTTGGTACACTGCATGGACTGTCATCTTCAGCTGTCATTATCTGAGTAGCAAACATCCTTACTAAAAACCAGACAATGTTTATATCCACCAATACATGACTGTCTCTAATCTCATTTTCACTCATTCCAATACCACACAATGACCAGGCCACTTTTCTCTCTTTAAGAGTTAAGTGGCTGCTGACTGGTTCAAACTTCTCAGTTTTTTTATTGCAGTTTGCCTCATTTTATGATAGGGCACTTTCCCAGCACAATCAATTGTTGTCTCCTGACCACATGAATATTGATATGTGATATTGGTTGTCACGTCCAGACTGCCTCCATCCTCACTTTCAGAGTGGAAGTTGAGGTTGTCTAACGCAACTTGAAGAAACTGTCCAGGAACGATATTGGTCGGGATGAAGATACCTTCCTTTTCTTCTCGCTCAGAAACCTCATTGGCGATAGTGGTCAGGTAACGCTGCGCACTAGAATAGCTGACACAGTTCCCAAACTGATTTTAAGTGGCGACGAGGTTTTTGCTACGAGTTTCTTTCAGGACATGTAGAGCAAGTCCAACCTGCTTGGGGCTCGGATTTTTACTCAGAATGCTAATGATGTCCTGGGCAAAGTTCAATACCCTTTCCATGCTGTCACCGGGAAGGTAAACAGACTCTTCCATCCTGACCTCGGGCATCATTGTTGTCAAAAAGCAAACAAGCTAAATGATTGTACAAGTCAACAGGAACTCGACTAGAGGCTGCATCATAAGATATCTCAATTTCAGAAGCATCCTCTCTTTTCATAGAAGTTTTAATCTCTGCCTGTCAGTGTTTAGCTCAGTGATATGAACTCAGCGACACATCCTTGTGCAAACTGTCATTGATGCATTCATCCTCAGAATCAAATAGTAACTGACACTCATTTAATTCAGCTTGCAGCTCCACAACTTGGTCACAAAGCTCGTTGACAGTAAGAGATGAGGGACATACTGGAGCTGTGTTGTTCATGTCCACAACCTGAATTTTGTCATTGGTAAAATGTTTAATAATTCGTTTCTTCAATCTGTCTGTTCTATATTTCTGTTTGCCATGCTGAGGCAACAAATCATTGTATCTTTTTGAAAGTTGATCGATAGAATACAAATGTTTCTCATTTAAAAGTCCGTTTGAAATCTCGGATACCAATGTCAAAAACGCTGTGTCATGCTCTTACAACTTGGCCGAACTTGCACCCTCAGTTTTACATTTTGTCATAAACCTGTTCAAGCACTTTTGGTGATATCGAAAATCATTTGCTATCAAGTCGAGGCATTTCTCACCGTGACTCATAATTTTCAAGAGCACTGCTTCCTCATTTAGTTCCTTTGCTTTATTGTGAATTGACAGCTGTCTTTCAACGGTAGCGATAGATACTAAAGTCCTGTCACCCAAGCCATCACGATCCTTCTCACACAAAAAAACACACAGATTCATAGTCAATGGTGGCAGTCCGACTTGTTCGGAGAAATGGTGTTTCTCCTGCTGATGATTCACTTTCTGTTCGCAAGCGTTTTGACTCTAAATATTTTTTATACGTGTAATTGCTGCGACAAGCGATGTGGATTTCTGGGGTTTTTTGGCAAGGAATGCATCTTCCTGCTGCATGTCTGCCCAAAGCCTCTGATATACTTCATCGCACCTTGTCTCAATGGCATCCTTGAACATGGACAATCCCCGTTTCGTTAATTTTGACAAAGGTCCAAGCTCAAGAGCAGTGGATTGGCAAATCAAACATTTTGAGTAATCAGTTGTTTGCCGACCTGGGCAGGAACTGGACCGCTTTCAATTTGCTGATATAAGAGGTTCCATCTTTTAAAGCAAGGAGGCAGCACCTGCAAAAAGGGATTGAGCACGTGTTAAGCGTACTGAAAGGGGTAGCATAGGATTCATGGGGGGTGGAGGGGGGGAGATGGGATGATGGGGGTGATGGGGTAAACAGTTCCAGAACTCACTTGGGGTGCTGTAAATGGTCTTCAATGTACAAAACAACTGTCATCAGAAAGTCAGAAATTCCTTCATAAAAGTGAATTTTAGCGGAGTTTCAGATTTGCGACGAACAATTTGCGACAGATTTTTTAGGTGTTTTTTTGTCTGGGGAAAAAATGAGAAAGTTGAGAATTGTTTCATGTTCTCTGAAATGAGAACACATATCCGAATACTATAACTAGTCATGTAACATCAGCTGTTCGTTTTGTAACAGTATGAAGCTTATTTTCCCTGAGGTTATGTGGAACCGTGTCATCTCTGTCACACTGTCAATTCCATCAAACATTCGTTGGTACTCAAAACAAATAAAGTAAAACCATCAACTATAACTGCTTCAATGATGCACTTACACTGTTTGGAATCCTTCTCAGTTACGCAAATTTGACAGATGTTATTTTGTTCATATTTTCGAGATATTCTAAAAAAAACTAATGATTCCGCATTAAGATGAGCCCCAGTTGAGACACATTCAAATTGTTTTACGTTCATACCGGGTGTGAATTTTGCAAATGACCCTCATCAAATGGTTTCGTTGGTCGTAAATGATACACTTACCTTGATGACACCTGCTAGTAATGTACCAAATATTTTTTAGCAGAAGCCTTCCCGCACTCTGATTGCTCATATTGTTAATTCGATATGATCTCAAAAATGGTGCAGAATTACTTGAAAAATGAAAGTGTACAAGAAATAGTTCAAACTTCCAATGTTAATGGCAAAACTCTGTTAAAGTTTAATATTGAGCACAAATTTACAGTGCCCCACAACTTTCTCGTACCCCACAACTGTTGCTGGGTGTTATTTCATGCGAAAAGAACTCCATTGATTCTTTGTCGTCTCCGTAACGGTCCTCAAATGTGATGGCGATGACCGTGATGGATATGATGGTTTTCAGAAATAAAAGGCGTGCCCACTCTCCAGCGATCATAGGAGGAAGCAATAATGTGTGATATGACCAGGATCAAACAGTTTTACAACTTCATTACCCCATATACAATTAATTTTTTTTTCTCAAGAGCAAGATATTGAACGTTTGGAGTTGACAAATTTATAGTATACTTACCCAGTGATGATGTTCGTTGTAAAATTAGACAAAAATCAAACGATTTGTTGGAAAGATGAGTGGACTTCACGGATTCAATATGGCGGGCGTTCAACACTTGTGGTTGACACTGAGATGACAAATTTTATGGGATGGGGTCATTTCCTGTATTTATTTCAGGAATGTCCATTGTATCCCTTAAAATCACTTTTTAGACAATTTGCTCCATCGGATGTGGTCACAAATATCCATACACAAGTCTTCAAGCAGATTTATTACTCGTAGATCATTGAGGTGGTACACCAACAAGTGTGAGTTGGGACAGCTATATTTGGTATACTCGAAATTTTAAGCTGCCAGAAAAAGTACGCACAGCCTCAACCAGGTATGTTTTATGTTTAGTATGTTTCAACATCATTACACTATCATTGGATGTGAATTTTAAAGCCACAGATTGCATTCTATCAATTCTGTTGTGGCTTAATCAAATCAAAATACTGCTTCTCCAAAACATCAGGAGGATCCAAGAAGTTGATTGAAGTGGTATTTTAAGATAAAATCGTATAGGAAGGGGATATATACAGTATTTCTTTGATAAAAGCGCCAGATTTTGGGCGTGATCCGATTTCTGACATTTTGAGCTCTGTTGACCTCAAGGTCACCAAATTGAAATCTACTTGATACTAACCTGTAGCACACATCTAGACAAAGATAATGAGTGGTAATTTGCTGTCATAGGGTGTTCCATTGTGGAGGAATGGTCAATTTAGTTTCCCCTACCCCCAAAATTTGTTTTTTTCGGTCATGGCCTTTTATCAAAAAACCTGCCCACAAGTTGCGCAATGCAGTTGAGGTGTCCAATAACACTTTTCAGGTGGCCAACACACCCACTGACATGGCCCAAGTATCAAAAATTGTATAGCAGGGGTGTCACATCAAAATCACTTTTTTGCACATTTTCACATGGTTGCTCCCAGACGAGTAGGTAGCCTGGTGTTGCAACGCTGCATCATTTTCTGGGAGCTGGTACTCATTTTGCCAACCTTGGAAGGATGACAGGCTGAGTCGACCCACCTGGTGTTTTAAATTTAATTTATTGCCAATCCATTTATAGAAACACGAGCTGGAAGCCCATTATAAGAATACCAAGACAGAGAAAAAGGAATCCTCGGTTCATTTTACACAATGAAAGTACCGATTCACAGTTCATATTGGAACATTGGTTCATAATGGAACATTGGCTGATATTGGAACCTTGTTTCATTTTCGACAATGAAAGTACCGATCCTCGGTTCATATTGGTACCTTGGTTCATTTTACACAATGACAGTAACACCGCTCCATGTGTCGTTGCAGAGATTTATGTTACAGATTTTCTGTTGTCATTCGCATCAGTATATGGGAAAGAAGGAATATTTCTGTAATCATCCCATTCTTTACAATATCTCGTAATACTTTTCATCCCATTTGTGTATGTGTTAAGGACTGTCGGTCAGGAACCCTTGATTCCACCAATGTGACCTTCAGGTCCAGTGTGACCTTCAAGGTTTGAATCGATTTTCCTTCAACCACACTTTCATGGAGATTGTTCCAATCCATGTTCCAATCCTCTGAGTAAAGAACTTTCTTCTGATATCCAGTCTCGACCTGTGTCTGTGCATCTTGAATGTGGGTCCTCAGGTACTTTGGTGGATTGCCCTTGTGAAGAACATCTCTCCTGGTATTCTAACTTCACCTACCATGATCTTGTGAACTGTGATCATGTTACTTCTTCGTCTGTGGTGAAGAGAGTGGAGGTTGAGATCGTGTAGTCGATGTTCAGTTGTCACACCACGTAGCTCCGGAACAACTCTTCTTGCTCTTCACTGCACCCTCTCCATCTTGTCCCCATCTATTTTGCATCTCATATTCCAAAGGATATTGCTACAATCGAGGTGTGGTCTCTCCAGGTTGAGTACATTCCAGGGAGAATCTCTTTTGTCAAATCTGTAAATGTCCTTTTGATAATTCCAAGTATCTGGTTTGTTTTTGGTGCAGCTGCTGAAACATGTTTGTAGAATTTGAGCTCTGAATCAATCACCATCCGCAAGTTCTCTTCTTGTACTTCCTGGAAGTCGATTCCATTCATCTGATAAGCACTCAATGTATTTGATCTTCTGACATGAAGTACTTTGCATTTGTTTGAGTTGAAAGGGAATTGCCATTTGTCTGACCATTTGCTTGCTTTGTTCAAATTTTCTCGCATCGAGTCCTTTTGACTTTGGCTTTTTGCTGGACCAATGATTTTAGTGTCATCAGCAAAAATATACACAGTTTATGAATCCATCTGGTACATCATTGATAAATAGCATGAACAGTGAAGGTCCCAGTACACTCCCTTGGGAGACTCCACCTCCAACTGATTTCCATTCTGATTTCACTGCATTGATGTTCACTCATGTTCTGCTGGATGGGAATGCCTCAATCCATCTGTGCAGCTTCCCTTCAATTCCACATGCTGCCACTTTTCACGGAGCCTTCTGTGTGGTTCAGCATCGAATGCTTTATGTAAATCCAAGTACATGATGTCCACAGGATCCCTGTGATCAATCGGATCAGTTCCTCAAAGATGCAAAGTAGTTGAGACAAACATGATCTGCTGGGAGTAAGTCCATCCTGGCTGTCCGCAAACAGATCATGTGTTGTCATGTGCTTTACCACAGCATCCCTCATAACACTCCATGATTTTTCCAGCCACCTAAGTAAGACTTACAGGGTGGTAGTTTTGAGCCAGTATCTCTTTTTCACTCCCTTTCTTTTGGATCAAGGTGACATTTGCAATCCTCCAATCTCCAGGGAAAATGCCCTCATCCAAAAATTTCTGGAATATCAGTCTCAAGGGTCCTGTGCTGGTGTGAGCCGTTTTCTTGAGACATCGAGGGTGTAAACAACCTGGTCCTTCTGACTTGCTGCCATTTTGATGCAGGAGCTTCTTCCTTACTTCCTCCTCAGTCATGTCGACATCTACCAGTGCAGATCCAAAGTGGCATCATTCCAGTTTTAGCACATCTACTAAATTCTACTCTGTTAAGACCCTACTATATTGTCATTTGGTGTGTTTGCCTTTTCTCTATCATCCTCTGTAACTTTCCCATTAGGTTCTATGAAATCACCGACTCCAATCCTTGTTTTGAGTTTGCTGTTTAAATATTTCCAAATCCTTTGGGTTTGTACTTATTCTTTCAGCAAAACTCTCCTCCAAGTCTTTACAGTTTGTCACGTCATGCAGTGGAGTTTATGTCTCTCCTTGACCTATTTGTCATGATCAAGGTCACTCTCTGTCTCATTATACTTTCTCCAACCCTTCCCTTTCTTACTGTATGAGACTGTTCCATTGTTTTGTGGGTGATATTTGGCTGTTTCCACCTATTCCTGGTCAGTCCACGTTTCGGAATACATTTGTTCCTTGGTTGCCTCCATGTTATCTCTGAAGAAGCACCATGACTTCACAGTTTAACTTTGCCAGTTCCTCATCCCCTTTTACCTCCATAAGTTTGATTCATCTGCTTATAATCCCCTTTATTCAGCTTCAAGTATGTGGTCATTTTCCACAGTGCACAAACTGAGCTCCACCCGAATGCAGCAATGGTCACAACTTCCAAGTGGGGCTCGGTATTCTATTGAGATTTAATCATCTCATTCGCATTAGTTTTCACCAGACACAAAATGCTCGACTCCTGCCCTTGGGTGTGTCCTGTGGTTTCGGTGATCTGCTGCTGAAGAGAATTGTCCGGCATTGTCTCGATAAATTGATGTGCTGGGTGCTGGTCCTTTGTGCCATGCTTGTCAGTCAATACCCATAAAATTGAAATCTCCACCTATTACTCTTTGAGACTCCTGTCTATTGACAATCATTCAAAGAAATTTAAGAGCTTCATTATTCTGGGTACCACTCGATGGACTGTCGTACACACATCCAACGAGCAGTTTCTCCTTATCATGAAGTGACACACAGAGCACCAAAGGGATTCTGAAAAATTTGTTTACATTTCCAATTCTACAATGGACAACAAGGTTTTTGTATACACAGCAACTCCTCTGATATATATCTGGGTATCACATTCCAAGTTGGTTAAAATGCTGTGTCCTGGTGCAGACAAGCACGAAGTGGTTGTCATAGTAGATTCTGGAGCGTTTGTGTAGTGTGAATAAACGGCAATCTGGGTTGCCGGACGATGAAGCCGTTCTGTTCTCCTATGCTTTCATTAGTGGATTGGCCTCAAAATTACAAGTCGATGCAAAACGAATATGTGTTGGATATGAAACAAAGGATGTAAAAGACATGCTGCCATTCATAGATCATTGCAATTCACTGATCGAACAACGGAGTGCCGAAATCACTGCAAAGCTGGTGTATGCGTCGGTAAATGAACTACCGGGTATGGGCGCGAGAGGGAGACATGTGAATTATAATGCGCAATATAACACTGGTGCGAGCCGTGGACGTGGCCGTTGGTGCCGAGATATGCGTAAAGAGATCTGCTGAGCATGTGGACAAACTGGCCACTGGGCTGGAGAGTTCTAAAATAACCCAAATGGACCAGCTTATGGCTCGAATAGACCGGCGTGGGAGACACGACCACCGCGACGATGGAGTCAGGGCCAGGACATCGATCCCCAACGACAGGAACCCTGGCAGACCCAACCTGCCCCGTTCCCACCTCCGCCTGATCTGTTTACACAAAGCCATGAGTGGGTCCTGGTTAAAACGTCATCAGAATTACCATTGTTAACTTCTAAACTACATAATGAACCAAAACTGCCTGTGACGATTGGGGGACGACAAATACCTTTTCTCGTCGACACCAGGGCAACGAAATTAGCAATTAGGCAAAGTGACCTTCCAAAGTGACCTTCTTCAGTCAGGTCAGGTTTGATCTGTGACCTGCTACAGGTACCATGTAAACCTGTACTAACCTGTTCCATGGTCGGGTTGTCGGCGACTAAACCATCTCCCCAACCAGGTTTTCTGGTGAGGAGGGTGTTTGGATATGGACACCCAGCAGGATTAAAAACAAAACCTGTCAAAGGGCGGAGGAGCTCCTTGTGAGCCAACGGCCATCCATATCTAGTGCCCAACTGTGTCTGCGGACGTCCTCCTGCAGTTGGGTCACTTCTTATTAGGAGGCTGGTGGCAGGATTTGCACTCCGGCCACCGTAAAACCCTTCATTCCGCAAAACGCAAAAACGCAAAAAAATCTGAAAACCCACTCCGTGGGAGTACCTCCTGTGCAGCTTCCCTTCGCAGGGCAGCTCACCGGATGACGGGATTGGGGCAAAGCCTTCAGGACCCCCAATCTTTGATAGGAGGGAAACCACGGGGTAACATCCCTGGGTCAGATTGCGGGAGAGTGTGTCGGAGTGGTGCTGAGGTGTCGTCCACCAGACGGCGGTCTCCTTGGGTTAACCTGAGGCGGTCCCTTCGGGTGGGTGCCTGGAATGTCCTATCCCTAAGAGAGGATGATCACCTGTCTCTGTTATCATCTGAGCTCAAGCGTTTGGACATCGGGATTGCAGCTCTCTCTGAGGTTCGGAGACCGGATTGCGGCGAGATAATGGTGGGTTGTTACACCTACTATTGGTCTGGTCGCTCTGATGGTTACCATACCCAAGGAGTTGCTGTAGCTGTGTCCAATAAGCTGACCCCAATGATAATTGAGGTAACACCGGTCAACGAGCGTATTATGAGATTAAGGATTCGTCACTCCTTAGGTGTCATTTCCCTGGTCTCTGTTTATGCTCCGACTGAGGCGAGTGATCTCACCGTGAAGGATGCATTCTACGCCACACTCGAGTCTGTGGTTGATCAGTGCCCCAGACGAGATACACTTCTAGTCTTGGGGGATTTCAATGCATCGACTGGAACTGATAGGGACGGTTATGAGGTGTGTGTTGATCCCCATGGGTCAGGAACTATGAACCAGAATAGCACTAAGTTCCTTGACTTTGCAAGAAGTCATGGACTTAGGGTGGCTGGTTCATGGTTTCAGCGCCCACAAGCTCATCGCTGGACTTGGTATTCCAACGCTGGCGGTGTGACAAAGGAAATTGACCATGTCCTCATTGACGGTCATTGGAGGATGATCCAGAACTGCA
The DNA here is from genome assembly GCF_056783735.1 of Eptatretus burgeri. Taxonomy (NCBI): domain Eukaryota; kingdom Metazoa; phylum Chordata; class Myxini; order Myxiniformes; family Myxinidae; genus Eptatretus; species Eptatretus burgeri. The sequence goes on along the minus strand of NC_140962.1, from coordinate 149,567,613 downwards.
GGGTCTACCGGAGTGCTCAGTTCCTCAATACTGACCACAGGCTTGTTGTAGCAACTCTAAAGTTGCACCTTAAATCCTGGAGAATGGTACCATCCCAGCCGAGGCTGGATGTTGCCAAGCTCAGGGATGAGAGAGTAGCTGAGGAGTTTGCGAACAGGCTGAGTGGACACTTGGGGGGTCTGGGTGCTTTGGGGGGTCCTGAAGAGTTGTGGAGCGCCTTCAAGACCACCGTCCTTGATGTTGACGGTGGATGCCTTGGAGCTCACCGCAGGGCAAAGAAGAATTTTGTCTCTCAAGGGACACTGGATACCATTGACCAGAGTCGCAGGGCCAGGCTGAATGGCAGAGCTGAGCTGTTCAGGGAGCTGAGGCGTAAAACTGTACGTGCACTGAGGGTGGACAAGGAGGCCTATGTGCGAGGAATCTGTGAGGGGGTAGAGCATCACCTGTGGTCAGGTGATTCTCGTCCCGCTTACAGGGGAATTTGCGCATTACGTTCATCCAAGCCCATCCCTCGGAGCACTACAGTTCGAGCAGAGAGTGGTAGGCTCTTGACAGAGGAGTCTGAAGTGAAGGCCCGCTGGGCCGGTTACTTTGAGCGGTTGTACCAGGCTGATCCCCCAACTGTCGAGCTGGACGTCAAGGGTGTTACAATCCCTGTTGCTGACCCTCAAATCAACTGTGGTCCACCTACGCTTGTGGAAACACGGCTGCGGTGAACCAGTTGAAACGGGGCAAAGCTCCAGGGATCTGTGGCATCCATGCCGAACTTCTCAAGGTTGGTGGAAATGCTGCACTCGTGTCATTGCATGCAGTTTTGTGCTCTGCCTGGAACACAGGCATCATCCCAACTGATTGGAAGAGGGGCCTTGTTGTCCCTCTCTGGAAAGGGAAGGGTGATCGCCAAGACTGCAACAACTACCGAGGGGTGACGCTGCTCTCAGTGCCGGGCAAGGTCTTTGCTCGGATAATTCTCGATAGGGTTCGCCACCATCTGCTTGAGCACCAGCGTCCAGAGCAGTCAGGCTTTACACCAAAGAGGTCAACGATTGACCGTATCCTTGCACTTCGTGTCCTCACCGAACGCAGATGAGAGTTTCGGCAGGGGCTGCTTGCAGCCTATGTTGATCTCTGTAAAGCGTTCGATTCAGTGAATCGGGATGTCCTCTGGAGGATTCTTGGTCTTCGTGGGGTGCCACCAAAACTGATCGATCTGATGTCTGAACTCTACTCTGGTACTGAGAGTGCTGTGAAGTGTGGTGGTACCATCTCTGACTTATTTCCAGTTGTTACTGGAGTTCGTCAGGGATGTGTACTTGCCCCCACACTTTTCAGCACTTGTATGGACTGGATTCTAGGGAGGATGTCGGAGAGATAAATTTGCGGTGCGTCATTTGGGAATGTCAAGATCTCGGACCTTGACTTTGCAGATGATGCAGTCATCTTTGCGGAGACTTTAGACATCCTCTTGGGGGCCCTCGAGGTGCTGAATGAGGAGTCTGAGCCGTTGGGATTACGAGTTTCTTGGGTCAAAACTAAGATCCAGGCTTTCGGTGACATCTTGGATGCTGCTGTCCTGTCTGTGTCTGTTTGTGGTGAGGATGTTGAGGTCGTGGAGAGATTCACTCACCTTGGCAGTGATATTCATGTCTCTGCTGGCTGCGAGTCAGAGGGCAATAGACGTCTGGGTCGGGCCTGGGGAGTCATGGATTCACTGGATCATGGGGTGTGGCGCTGCCGGTACCTGTGCGGGAGGACGAAAGTCCGAGTCTTCAGGTCCTTGGTACTTCCAGTCTTGCTCTATGGGTGCGAGACTTGGACTCTGACCAAGGATCTGAGACGGAGACTTAATTCCTTTGGTACCAGATCTCTTCGGAGAATCCTTGGCTATCGCTGGTCGGATTTTGTGTCCAACGAGCGGTTGCTGAGAGAGACTCGGATGAGATTTGTTACCTGCATAGTCCGTGAGCGTCAGTTGCGGCTGTATGGACATGTGGCTCGTTTTCCTGACTCTGATCCTGCTCACCAGATTCTCACAGCGAGGGAGTCTCATGAGTGGAGGAGGCCAGTGGGTCGACCACGTGCCTCATGGTTGCAACAGGTTGACCATCATCTCAAGGAGATGGGGATGGGCCTGGAATCTGCCTGGGGGATGGCCAGACGGAGGCCCCTGGAGTACCGGCGGAAAGTGGACGCAGCGACGTGCTGTTCTGGCACATGCTCCCATACCTGACCTGACCTGACCTTCCAAATGCACCTTTATCGCAGGAGCAAATAAATGTCATGCGAGTATCGAGCGTTGCTATGGCGATTCCCCTGTCTGAACAGCTCCAGGTAGAAGTTGGGCCTTTATCTGCACAACATGCATTTTTATGGCTGCTGATACGCCAACTAATCTGCTTGGGAGAGACCTCCTCTGTAAACTGAATTGCACGGTGAAGTGTGCACCAAAGGGAGTATATTTAGATATGCCCCTTGAATCGCATGGAACCATTTTGACTTTGTGACAAGAACAAACAGAAAGTCTTGTGTACCAGTGGACCTTGCCACAGGGTGAAGCATCTGACTGTTTACAGGCATGTGTATCTGACGTGGAAAGAAGGGTGCCGGAGGTGTGTGACTGGGTAAGTCAGCACCACATGGACTTGGACATGGGAAAGACTCAGTTACATTGCATAGCAGACTATGACACAAAAGGAAGGGACAATGACTATGCGAGAGAGGCATCTTCCAAATTACACCAAAGCTATGACATAACAATGGGAACAATGTGGATTGGGAAACAAGGAATTTGCATGGAGGTATGTCGAACATAGGCGCAATTAAAATGACGGAATAAGTAGTCCAGTGTTGCACCACATGTTAACCCTGGCGGTGGCACGAGGTTATCAAGCTAAGGACAGAGGATTAGTGATAAATTTATTGAAGATGACACCAGGCGCAACTATTGTGGAACCTGGACAGGGAAAGGAACTCTGGAAAATGGGGAGAGACGAGTATTGCTGGAAGGTAACAGGGAGACAATAATGGCTACGTTTGAGGTGGTTGACCTTTCAGACACCCCGGAGTTAGAAAGGTCACCTGAACTCCTTGATTGGGACCTTGCTTGTTTGTGGACAAAAACCCTAATGACGTGGGGTGAATCAAAAGTATGCAGAGAGTAAAAATAAATATAAATACATCAAAAAAGGCTGCCTCGCAAACCGCAATACCCGTTGCATCCAGAAGCTGAAGCAGGAATAGCTCCCGCAATGGAAACGCTGTTAAAGCAAGGAATGATTGTTCCCATTGTCAGTCAATGTAATATGCTGATCCTACCATTACATAAATCAGGAAAATCAACGTGGCGTTTTGTGCAGGATCTGAGAGCGGTGAACGACTACGTCATTCCGGCGTATCCCAGAGTTCCGAAGCTGGTCACGGTCCTGTTGAGCATTCCAAGTAATTCCACCCAGTATACTGTAGTCGATCTTTGTTCAGCTTTCTTTACCGTACCGATAGACCCCGAGTCACAGTTTCTTTTTGCAATCACCGACAAAGGCAGACAATATACTTGGAATATGCTCCCGTAAGGATATACTGAAAGCCCTACTTTGTTCTCCCGAGCATTGAAAGACGATTTGGACGACAGTTTTCCTGAATAAATCAACCTTAGTTCAGTATGTAGATGATTTGCTAATCTGCTCGACATTGAAGGAAGCGTGTGAACAGGATACTCTGACCTTGCCAACGGCACTAGCAGAGAAAGGAGTCAAAGGTCAAATTGCAGTTTTGCCAACAGGAGGTAAAATATCTGGGACATATCTTGAAGGAAGATACTCAACGTATCTCCCCAGAACATATATCTGCAATATTGAAACAGCCAAAGCCATCCAACGCTAAACAAATGAGATCTTTCCTGGGAACAATGGGTTAAGGCCCGGTCACACCTTGACGTTTTAGCCAGCGATGGCAACGTATTAAAATGTATCTAAAACGCTGGCTGACGTTGAACTTTTGATGTTTTTTTTTTTAAGATTCGGACGTATTCATAGCGACTTGGTCTTATGTATAACGCATTGGTAACGGACACAGAACGTTTCGTTGTGTTATAGATAACTTATACCAACGAATGCTGAACCTGTTGTCGGCCTACACAACCGATGCCCAACGATAGTCTAACTTAGGCATAGCGCGTGGCACGCATCGCCGACGATGTCGTGACGTAGCCTATTAAAAGGCTGACGCACAACGATTCGAATCATAACTGCCGTAGAAATGGAAGTGTCAACATCGCGGTCACACCTTGGCGATCTTGCCAGCGTATGCTGACCTAAGAAAAATGTGTCTAAAACGTTGGGGCACGTCAAATACGGTATGAGTAAGTTTGGTATACGTGAGTACAACGCTAAAGTACGCTATCATACGTCGTAGTAAGTAGAGTACGTCAAGAAATTTTAAACATGTTCAAAATTTTACGACGTACTCGGCGTATGACACACGTTCCGCATGCGATGGGGATAAGTTTTACACACGATATGTGGACGCTTACACACGTCCACAAAGGCTACTTATAACCTACTCATAAGTCGAAACACGTCGCGGTAATGTCTTTTTTACGCGAAACTTATTTCTAACTTATGTTTGACGTGCTTTGAACCAATTCTTTACGTAGTCCCAACACACATCGACGTATGTAGACGTATTCCAATGACGTCTTCCGGTCGACAAAAAAAATAAATTAACGTGTTTCTAGCTTACAACTGCCATATAAAGACGTGTTCCCAGCGGTTTTGGGAATTGGTATATAAAAATGCTGCTCATAAAAGGGGAACCCAACAGTGTTTTCGAGTCCTTTTTGAGTCGATGTCCATGTCAGCAGTAACAGTATCAGTATTAGTATTAGTATTAGTAGTAGTTTGTTCATGTTGGCAGTAGTAGGTGAGTGTGAGGGGGAGGGTGTGGGCTATGATGGTTCGTCCTTGCGTTTAACAATTTAACGATTTAAATGATAAACTCAACGATTTAAATGGCTGCATCTCCACAATTGAAAGTAGACGCTTGCGCTCAACAATTGGATTTTTTTTACACTCAACGACTTTTAAACGGTACCACTCAGCTATTTTCATTGTTTACAATGAACGATTTAAATTGCTGTCACTCGCCTTTGTTTTATGACGCTGGGGTTTGGAAATTTGAAGCGTTTCTTCTGAACGTGTTAAAACGCTCAAACTCGACTATTTTAAATAGACGCTGCCGATGGACAATTGGAATCATAGCCAAGCTAGACATCGAAGTGTGAACATCCTCGGCATGCCGAAGAAAAGTTTGAAGAATGCTGCAAATAAGTGTCCTGGCCGTGGCCGTGGACGCTGACGCAAGGACGATCCATTATACCGACGTCTTTCAGCCTATGAGTAACTTAAAAGTAACGTCTGTCGATGTGTGGCAACGATCGCGTAACGTGCCAACAACACGTTAATCATAGGTTAGAAATAAGTTTCGGGTACGCTAAATATTACCTCGGCGTGTCTCAACTTATGATTAACTTACAAGTAGCATGTGTTGACGTCTGTCAATGATCGCAGACCGTGCATACAACTTGTGGCCAGCGTAGCGGAACGTGTGAATCATACGCCGGCATACGTCGTGAAATTTCAAGCATGAAAAAATTTGAGGACAACCAAAAAGTACAACGTTTAAAGCCAACGTACAACGACGTATGGCAGTGTTTTTCAGCGTGCTCTCAATGTTATCAAAACTTACCCATAACGTATTCAACGTGTGCCAGCGTTTTAGAAAAGAAATTAAAAAATCGGCATACGTTGGCTAAAACGTCAAGGTGTTACCAGGCCTTTTCTGCCAACAGTGTAGACCTGACGATGCATTCTTAGTTCGCCCCCTGCTGGAGATTGGGTCCGCAAGTGCAGCGAATCCGCTGAATTGGACGCAAGAAGCCGACAGCTTTTGTGACACTTAAGCAGGCTCTATACTCCATTCCCGATTTGGGTCTGCCCGACTATGAGAAAACATTTTATTTGTAGTCGCATGAGTCACGAGGCTTCGCACAATCTGTGCTGATCCAGAAACATGGGAGCAAATTGCGGCCCATCGCGTATTATAGTACCAAATTGGATCCTGTGGCTCAAGGTTTCCCATCCCGTTTAAAAGCAGTGGCAGCCGCTTCACACGCAGTACAAATGACAGAATCGCTTGTCACCGGACACTCTTTAATCGTCATGGTGCCGCATGCTGTCACAGCAGTGTTATTAAAGACAAAAACACAGCACTTGTCTGCCTCAAGAGCGACGACATACGAACTCTCACTCACGGCTCCACCGAACATCACCATTTGACCAAAGATAGTCGGCACGCACCAGCGGTTAAAACACTCGGCCGCCCTAATTAAAATCTAATTGAGATAACGTTGGTGCTTTGCCAATGGCGCGCTCCCCGCTCAGGTAACCACGTGACCTCTAGTTAAATGGCATAATAGACGGTGGACACTGGAACTCATGGTTAACTGGGTGGCGTTCATGGTTTTAAAACAACCCACCGTACAATAAAGTTAATTGTGAGTGGTGGCCCCAGGTCCGGCTCTTCCGAGGACAACCGGGGATTAATCCCCCTGAGTGACAATCTGGTGCCTCGGTACCCATGGCCACAACAATATGAATGAGGAAAGTGAAAAGAAAAACTTTATCAAGAAGAAATCGTTGTGTCCTGTTCCAAGTCGAGGCATGGTTGAGCATGCCCCAAAAATGGGAAATTAAGACCCCAGCGAGGTAACCGAGGATGCCCCTCAAGGGAGAGTGAGGTGGCCGAGGATGCGCCTGATAAAGTATATAATCAAATAAGGCTGCTCATGATCTTCAAAAGGAGTATTTTAATGAACCCAAACACCCAATTTTCACTCATGCATTCCTTGGAGTTCCCTCAGTATGCATGCAAAGTATCAGGCTGCTAGGTTTCATGGTTTTGGAGTTATGAAGGAGACACACTGTCTGACTCACTGACTGACACACACTGACATTTATTATTACAGGTTATTGAATTGGTATAATGAAGGAATTATGACGAAAGGGATCCAATAAATAAATTCACTTTAATCTTTTCAAAAAGCAATATTGTTTAAACGTCAATACTGGGTTTTGAAAATCTCCGTAACTGACCTGTGGTGAGTAATATCAAGTAACACCCACTCACAGGTATTTATCAACTCTCACTCACAGGTGTGCTGTGTCACGTGATTGGGTTTTCGTATATCATGCCTCGCCCGCTAGGGTTGGGAAGAGTGTGCTTCTGGTCGCGCAATAAAGCGGAGTAGATGGTGGCCCGCGTGCTTCTTGCGTCCCACCGCACCGAGTACACTCTAACAGGTATATATTTACACCCACTCACAGGTATTTATCAACTCTCACTCACAGGTATTTATCAACACCCACTCACAGGCATTTATCAACTCTCACACACAGGTATTTATAAACACCCACTCACAGGTATTTATCAACTCTCAATCACAGGTATTTATAAACTCAACTCTCACTCATAGGTATTTATAAACTCAACACCCACTCACAGGTATTTATCAACACCCACTCACAGGCATTTATCAACACCCACTCACAGGCATTTATCAACACCCACTCACAGGCATTTATCAACACCCACTCACAGGCATTTATCAACACCCACTCACAGGCATTTATCAACACCCACTCACAGGCATTTATCAACACCCACTCACAGGCATTTATCAACACCCACTCACAGGCATTTATCAACACCCACTCACAGGCATTTATCAACACCCACTCACAGGCATTTATCAACACCCACTCACAGGCATTTATCAACACCCACTCACAGGCATTTATCAACACCCACTCACAGGCATTTATCAACACCCACTCACAGGCATTTATCAACACCCACTCACAGGCATTTATCAACACCCACTCACAGGCATTTATCAACACCCACTCACAGGCATTTATCAACACCCACTCACAGGCATTTATCAACACCCACTCACAGGCATTTATCAACACCCACTCACAAGCATTTATTAACACCCACTCACAGGCATTTATCAACTCTCACTCACAGGTATTTATAAACTCAACTCTCACTCACAGGTATTTATCAACACCCACTCACAGGTATTTATCAACTCTCACTCACAGGTATTTATCAACACCCACTCACAGGTATTTATTAACTCAACTCTCACTCACAGGTATTTATAAACTCAACTCTCACTCACAGGTATTTATCAACACCCACTTACAGGTATTTATTAACACCCACTCACAGGTATTTATCAACTCTCACTCACAGGTATTTATAAACTCAACTCTCACAGGTATTTATAAACTCAACTCTCACTCACAGGCATTTATCAACACCCACTCATGCGTATTTATCAACTCAACTCTCACTCAGGTATTTATTAACTCAAGTATCAATAACATTGTATAGGTATTCAGTGAGGGCCACATTTAGAATATTGTGTGCAGTTCTGGTCACCAAAGTTCTGGAAGGACATCGATGCCATAGAGGGGGTTCAGCGCAGGACTACAAGATTGATTCCGGGCCTAGCTCGACTCAGCTTTGAGGAACGGCTGAAGGAGACAGGGCTATATTCACGAGAAAGGAGGCGGTTACGAGGAGATATGATCGAGATGTTTAAGAAAATGAAAAGTACAGATACAATAAGTGCAGATGAATTATTCAACAGAGTAGAAAGTGGTAGAACCAGGGGCCATAGCTTGAGAGTGAATAACAGGAGAGTTAAAACGGTAACAAGGCAGGGGACTTTCACTCAGAGAGTAGTTAATGCATGGAATGGTCTCCCTGGAAAGGTAGTGGCAGCAGAAAAAGTAGATCAGTTTCGATTAGAGTTGGATATGTACCTGGAAGTTATGGAGATGGAGGGGTATGGGGATGTTGGCACGACTTTTAGGTAGTTTGAGCATTGATGGGTGATTGTGTGCATGTGTACGGAGTGCTGTTGGTGAGGGTCTTGTCAAGGGGGGTTGCGTGGTTGATGTAGTGTTTTTAACCAAGCCCATAACCCCTCCCCCGAGGGGAAGAAAAGATAAAATAAAAAATACAAAAAGTACAAAAAAAAAATACAAAAACGACCAAAATTTTTTTTCATTAATTAATTACATTTTTTTGCATTTTTTCCTTGGATCTTGTGTAGATGGGTTAGTGTGGTGTTCGTGCAGGTATGATGGGCTGAATGGCCTCCACCTGTGTTAGATTTCAGTGTTTCCTTGCAATTCAACTCTCACAGGTATTTATCAAAGCCTGGTGTTGGTTTAGTGATTAACGTGGCTGCCTTAAGATCCCATGGTTTTGAGTTTGAGCCACTGTCCTGCCGTGAAATAAGAGCTGGTGGGTTGACTCAGCCTGTCATCCTTCTAAGGTCTGCAGAATGAGTACCAGCTTACTGGTAACAGGGGGATCTGAATCAGCAGCACAACCACACTTCCCATAATGATGCAACCAGCGGTATAAGAAATCTATATTATAAAAGGAGCCATGTCTGTTTATCTGTCTGTCTGCCATGTTATAACTTGAGAACAGATTAAAGGGTTTTCATTGAATCCAATGGTGGTTGATTTAGGGAACTCCCAGGAAAGTTTGTGACACAAAAAAAATATAAAAAGGACAGTTTGTGTATGGGTACGTGGGTACACGTGGTGAAACTGCAAATGCCGACTTGCGATGGTGGTTATCCCCACACGAAGGGCAGGATCTCCCAGGAATTACTTTTTGTTCTTTCCCCATAGATTAGCAATCGCAGCAAAGAATGGTATTTCCGTAAGAAAAGCGACGGGTCTTATATGTTCATAATAATAAAATCATAGATTTCAGGGTAATGGAGGAACGAGTCCATCTCTCACTTGGAGGACAAACACATTTGGAGATTTACATGAATTACAAGATCATAAAGATAAACAAATCTGAGTGTTGGTGGCTTCTCATCAAGTCCCTCACGAATGCATGCTCTGGTGTTTAAACCTTTCTACCACAACCTTGCCTGCTGGGTATCAATCATTGGTGGTGGCATCTTCATGTTTCAATGCAAATCTTCCCAACTACATCTAGTTTCTTTCCACAATGATGAAACAGTGGAAGAGATAACATAAGGAAGATAGTGATGATGGCAAGCATGACATGGGACAAAGGATGAATGAAAGGATTAAATAAGAGGAACAGATGGAGATTGAAAAGTCAGCTAAATGGAAAGATGGAGGAGGAGAATCAAAGAAAAACAGATTAAAAAAAAAATAAATAAATGACCGTTTTTACAGCCATTTTTCCCTGCTGTACAGGGGTTTGGCTTTTTGTGAGGCAATGTTTTATGGCCGGATGCCCTTCCTGACGCCAACCCTGGTCGCCTCTTACGACACACAGGGATATGGTACACCTATTCTAACTGGGGCATACACCGGGACCAGTACACTGGCACTCATTTCGCCGACCTCGGAAGCATGACAGGCTGAGTCAACCCCCTGGTGTTAATTCAGCAGCCAACGGGACTTGAACTCAGGACACTGGGATCCCAAGCCGCCACCCTAACCACTAAGCCAACACCAGGCTTAAAGAAAAACAGATAAAGATAAAAATAATTTCATTCATCCTTCTTGTCAAACCTCTTTCTTCCACATCTCCACCATGTTTAGCACCATCCCTTCCACCATACCCTTCACTTACAAAGACTTTTCAGGGTGCTGCACTCCAGGTCGGCCATTTTCACCTCCTTCACCAACTCTTCTGTGGAGGTTAATGAACCAAAAATTAGTAAAATTAAAATTATATGGTAATGATTAAATATACTTCACCTTCATATGACAAACGAGAAGGGCACTCAGAACGATCGGTTGAGCAGTTTGGGCTGGAGAGGAGTGGACAGACAAACACACACAAACAAACACACAAAAAAACACACAAACACAAACACAGCATCAACATGTCAAAAAAAACAAAAAACAATTTTTGACAAGTACCAAACAGACAGACAGAAAGGGTTGTGAACATAAGATCCTTCACCTTCGGTGGTGGAGGTAATCATGTTTGGAGTACTTTATAAACTGCACTCAGTCTGCATTAAATGCATCACACATACAGGTCATGCACCGACAAACACTTGTAATGTTGCCTTTTAGAACTCAACGTGGAAATCACGTCCCACTTACCAGTTGTCTGTGTTATTTCCTTTATTACACTCTTGGTCAGGTATCTATGGATTTGATTGTTAAAACTACTCTTTCACATTTTTGAGATGGAACAGTCTCGGTTCTGATGCCCAATTTGTTTTCTTCAGTTGGTCTGTGATATATAAATCTTGTTCCCCTGCCACGTACTCCCCACTGTTCCTGCATAGAATACACTTTACAGTAGAGGATGATTTTATGGATGACAGGACGGCCGAGATGTATGCACACTCACCTCAAAGCTATCTCGCACTAGTTCGATTCCTGACCGAGGTATAAACTGTCAGTCTGGTATTTCACAGGCAGCGTGATTCATCAATGTGTGTGCCGTCCCTCGGATGGACGTTAAATGGCTATCCCGTCTGCCAGCATTTGTTGGTGGATGTTAAAGATCCAATGTGTCCTTCACGACGAATCGGTGAGCTATCGCCGGCACCATGGCCAGATTCCAAATTACTACCCGAACAAGTCGAATGTCAAACCTGGCCGGCCGGTTTGTGAAGACTCGGGTCAAGCTTCCCTTGGCTGACTCCACAAAAGGGGTGGGATAATGGTGGCCGATAAAGAGTGGAGAATAATTTTCTTCTCTTGCAAACTCCAGCCTTCTTTATTTCAGCTTCTTTTCTGGAGCTTTTTTATTTTTATTTTACTGAGACAGGAAGCACCTTTTCAGCCTTTTGTCTTGGTGTAGACAAATGTCTCTGTGAGATGATGTTCTTTCTCACGAGAGGAGGTGCAGACTATATTCTTCAGTGCACATTCTGGCTGCTCGGTGTAATTGCAGAGACACAGGGCTCTGCCTGTAAGGGGTCTGTCTCCCTTTATTCGAGAATTTGTTTTCTTTTCTTTCAACACAAGATTAGTCTTCATCTTTCCCACAAGCCTCAACCTCGCCATTCCCTTGGCAATGATTGCTCGCCTTGGGAATCACCGCATGGACCGCTCGACACCCCAATCAGGGCAGGATTGGCACTGGTGTGCAATTCACCAGCGTAGGCAAGGAATCCACAGCTTCCCGTTCTGGTCGATCTGGGCCCTCAGAAAGGTGTCTTCGAGCTGTCAAGCGGTCCATTGAGAAAACTCCCTGTTTCAAGGCAGCAGATGTTGCACAGGAGGTCCAAGTGAGCTCAAGAACTGGCGTGTGGTACCTTCATCAACTGGGCTAGTATGGGAGAACAGCTCGGAGAAAACCTCTTCCTCGACCAGGGTCTGGAGACTTCCCAGTTAAGAGTTTTCTTTGGACTGCTTGCAGTCAACTGTCAAACACGGTGGTTTTTCAGTGATGGTGTGGGAGGCGCTGGTCGGTCAGAGCTTGTGAAGTTTGTTGGCAACATCAACACCACGACACACATTTCTGTCATTGAGGATGGATGTCTCCCCGTCTTCTCCACTGGTGAGATGGTCAAAAACAACACTCTGTTTCATGGAAGATGGAGCTCCATTCCACACTGCAAAAAAGACCAAAGAATGGCAGGACAGAAATGGGATCAAGCGACTTCCATGGCCAAGTCAGTCTCTTGAGATGAATCCCATTGAACACCTCTGGGCCATATTGGATTGAGCTGTATGGAAAAAAATCCAGGAAACCAACATCACGGGCAGAATTGTTAAACTGTTTGCATGAAGCCTGGGCAGAAATCCCACAGGAGAAAATTTCGGAACTCGTTAGTTCTTTGACTGAAAGAGTAAAAGCATTGAAATCTGCAAATGGAAAGTCTACAAAATACGAGTGTTTTGGGTAATGTCTTAAAATGGATCAAATATACTTCAAATGTTTAATAAATAAATTCTTTAAAAATCATGGTGTCTATTTACTTCTGTCATGTCTCTTTAAACATACATTATATAGTTTAAAAGAAGAAAGTTAACATCGTGATTTTTTATCGTAATTTTATCGTAGATGTTTGATTAATTTTATCATCGATGTCTCACCTCAAAGAAGCAGTTTTTTGGAGTGTGTATTATTTATTATTGGGAGAAACGGGAATTCAGTATAAAAATTCAGTGAAGAGATATTGTGGTGGGTGGAGGTGGTAACCTTGGCAATTAAGTTTTTCGATTTTTAAATGGTTTATGGTCACTATCACAGAACTGGTGGAGTAACATGTCGTCATAAAAGATGGAGTAACAGTATCATGGATTCTCAAGCTCACTTTCATCAAGTTCACTCCTTTTGGTTCTGATCACAGAATCATTTTCACAAAGATATGGCTGAGCGTTAGAACAAAAAAAAAAGAACACAAACAGGTCTTGACTTCATTGGGATATTGTCTCCACCAATCCTTGCATAGCCTCCCAAATTGAAAATAAATTTTCTACTGAATGAGATACATTAGAAATAAATAAGTCAAGCACATATAAAGATCTTGTTGATATCTGTTTTCAAGTTGGTTTGACTATATTGCCACGATGAAAACCTGATAAAATTAGTGTTCAAGGAACTGCTGAAGTAAACGCTGCCTGTAATCCTGTCCTCAATGCACAACCAGAGACTGTATCTACAACACAAGCTACTTTATGTGATATGTACAAAGAAGCACAGGAAAAGTGGTTTCATCATATTCTGGAGGGCTTTGACAAGGGGGAATCAATCAGCACACTCTGTAACGCCTGGAATCGAGTGAAACATCTTTCTGGAAAGAAATCGAAAACTCTTTTATCCAAGGTGAGAATCACTTCGATTCCTGGAAAACTCATTCACAAAAACTGCTCTCTTCTGATAATACCAACATCCCCAATAGTCCAATAGATCCAATTTTTTAGGTCAACTCCAACATTACTGCTGGAATATTTTCATCAGGAGAACTTGACACGGCAATGAAACAAATGAAACTTGGAAAAGCCCGCAGTCTTGATGGTATTCCAATCGAAGTCTGGCGACTTCAAGAGTAAAGAAAAATCTCACTGATATTCTGCAACAAAACATCACTCGGAAAGCACCCTCCAGAATGGGGGAAGGCAGGTTTTGTACCAATATGCAAGAAAGGAAAATTAACACTTCCTGAAAACTACCATGGAATAGGTTTAATTCAAACAGCAACAAATATTTACAATCGCCTCCTTCTTAACATAATTCACCCTGAATTAGAAATGATCCTACGCCCAAATCAAAATGGTTTTTGGCCGCTTCGTTGTACATCCTCTCAGATCCTTGCACTCAGGCGCATCATTGAGGAAGTGCGCAATCACCGAAAAGAGACTCTTATCATCTTCATAAACTTCAGGAAAGCCTTCAACTCCATTGACAGGAAAAAACTTTTCCAAATTTTACATACATATGGGCTGTACAAATTATATCGATTGTGAAGGCTATACAAATTATGGAGGAAGATACCTCTGCAGTGGTATTAACTCATAAAGGAGAGACTGCAACTTTTCAAATCGACAAAGGAGTTCTTCAAGGTAACCCCCTCGCTCCTTTCCTGCCTTCCATTGCCTTGGACTATGCCCTAAGAATTGTGATTGAAGACTGGTATGGTTTAACTCTCTCACGGTGTCGAAGTTGCAGACATACAACCCAGCACATTTCTGACCTTGACTTTGCTGATGACATCACATACCTTTCAGACATGTTAAGCGAACCTGAACTTTGACTACACAAGGTTGAAACTTCTACTCGGTCTATTGGGCTCGTACTCAATGCTGAAAAGACAAAGCATATGCACATCCATCCTTCTGCTGAGTGTGCTCTATTTACCGTTGGCGGAAGTCTGATTGAGAGAGTGAATGACTTTAAATACTTCGGCTCCAATGCAACACGTAGCGTAACTTAGAATGCAGAAAATCTCAGGCTTGAACAGCAGTTTACACCCTTCATAAAGTGTTGAGATCTCGAATTCACAGACTGCGTAAGATAAGGGTCTTAAAAACTAGAGTTGAGTCGATCCTTCTCCATGGGTGTGAATCCTGGACCTTGACTCAAACATTGGAGAAATCACTGGATGGTACCTACATCCGATTGCTTGGAAAAGTTCTGAATGTTTCTTGGCAAGACTATATCACTAATAGGGATCTGCATGGTTCTTCGCCTCACATCTCTGCTATTGTGAGGGAATGCCGCCTTCGCCTTGCTGGCCCTGTGACATGACATGAAGAACTTGCAAAGAAAGTTGTACTCTGGAAGCCTGAAGAACCATGGATAAGGGGTCACCCCGTCACTACCCTGCGAGATATCATCAAGGAGGACACCAGCTTGAGGGCATTGATTTGGTCAATGCTATGTCTCATTGAGAATCCTGGAAAGACCTCATCATGCCACAACGATAAGTGGATGCTGAAGGAAGATCACAGAAATATTCAATCACAAGTGAGATATATTTAATTTCTTGCAATATTATCAATATCTCTGACCTCTTAACAATGTCTTATCTCAGGGGCCATTCGAAAATTGTGCAGTTAATGCATGGGGGTTGGGTTTGAAGTGGGTTGGGGGTGGGGTATGTCCAAACGTTGTTGAATTTTACATTTACAGGTGGTCAGGGGGAGTTTCTCGAGCCGTTACGCAAGACCTTTTCATCAGACATTAAAACGAGTGATTAAAGGACTTTTTCAATGTTTCTGGGTGAGCTTTCCCATAACATTGAATGAGGTTCTGATCGAGCTTTTCTCTGTTAGCTAAGGCTTTGCCAAGAGACCTCACTCTAAGCTGCTCTATGGAACAAAAAAGTGACGCCACCTCCCAGAGAACAGGAAGAGAGGGAGGAAGAAGAAGCCACAACAGGAAAATCGGTTGTCCATCTCCATATATTAAAAGCGAAATGTTTTTTTGTTTGTGACCTCACTGCTTTGAGCTCCCGAAGTTAATTCTCGACAAAACTTTCTACGATCAGATTTTTACCTATGATGCACCTAAATAGGCATTTTATACAGTCACGAAGAGGTTATTTGGCCCATTATTACCGTGTTGCACTCCAGAGTTAATTTCTTCACTCCGATACACCCTGTATGGCCTGTAGACCCCAACCGACCCTTTGTACTCCTTCGACCATTTAATACACATTTCGAACCTTTTAGACCACTTCACACCCATTTAGACCCTTTTGAGAAATATAAACCTTCTTTCGACCCTTTCAACACTTTTCAGTCCCTTTGGACAATTTCAGACGATTTGGACACTTCTGACATCTTTTGCCCTTAGATCCCTTTCGACATTTCGACCCATTTAAGACCCTTAGACCAATTAAACACTTTAGACCCCTTTTGACCTTTTAAGACCCTTAAACCACTCGAATCCCCTCTACATCCCTCAGAAAATCTAAAAAAAAATCCCCAAAAATTGTTTTTGACAACGTTTTTCGTGCACCATTCGCTTCGCATCACAAGTTGCAATGACGAACCACTTATCCCCGAAACTCATATCCCAAAGTGAAACTGATGTTGAAAAGTAAAATTGAAATTACTGATCTACGGATCATCGAATGGGAAACCAGAATGAAATGCTGTGAGAAATACCAAATAGAAATTTCTGAAAGCAAAGCTGTGGGGAGTATGGAGAGAGGGGCAGTTTGTGGATTGAAGAAGCAATGTAGAGAGAGATAGGTGCATGTCGGTGGTCAGTTGGCATGAAAAGAACTTTGGTGATCTTCCATCAGGCAGTAGACCAAAACTGTACTTAAATTTGCTTCCCAGCCGAGCTTTCATAATATCACCCTCACTTCCAAGCAGTACTTTGGAAGAACAACAAGCTTCTTCTTCTTCTTTCGGCTGCTCCCGTTCGGGGTCGCCACAGCGGATCATCCGTATGATCCACATAGTGATTTGGCACATGTTTTACACCGGATGCCCTTCATGACACAACCCTGGTCGCCTCTTGCAACACAGGGATCTGGTACACCTATTTTAACCGGGGTATACACCGGCCCAGTACACTGATACTCATTTCGCCGACCTCAGAAGGATGACAGGCTGAGTCAACCCCCTGGTGTATTAATTCAGTGGACCAACGGGGCTTGAACTCAGGACCTTTTGGATCCCAAGCCGCTGCCCTAACCACTGCGCCAACCCCAGGCTTTGGAGGAACAACAAGCATGGATTGGAAATCTTCGCTGGTGGAATGGAACGAGATTGTCAAGGTTACCAACTCCACCTACTGCGATATCAGCAAAATAATTACACTGAATTCCCGTTTCTACCAATACACACTCATTTAAGGGGAGACATTGATGAACCCGTCAGTAACAGATACTCGCTGCTCTACAATTATAAGAGAGACAGAGCAAAAAGGTTTACATGAGGTGTTGGCTCTGAAAAGAGCTATTTATTATTCCCGCGCTTTCGAAGAAAAGCAGGAATATTGTGATTATCTCCGCCTTCCGTCTGTCTGTCTTACATTGTAACTCCTCCTACACCGTTAGAAATAGGAACTTGAAACTTTGGGACATAGAAGATATATGTATGGGGAAGTGCACAACTGTTGGATTTTTTAAAGTGTATTTACCATTGTACATGGTAAATTCATTTATAAAGAACTTACTTATGTGGCCCCCATGAGTGACAAACAGTCATAGGTTTTACTGTATTTATCTAATTGATTATGAATAATTATTATAATTAATATTATGCAAAGTTCATTCCTATGATTAAATTGATGCACAGTTCTATATTGCTGGACAGTGTTAAATTAATGTTTCATGAAATGTTGACCTGCTTGCAATGACTTCTGGTTTAGTAAACATAGTAAGTCTTTGGTCATAAAGCACATCAAATAGAAAAGAATAGTCAATCCATTTTACAAGATAAAATTTCAGCTCGCGTTAATGCGACAAAGCAGTGCGCGTGGGAATATGCGATGGTGTGCCATCGACAACGTAGTTCTAGTATTCTTTATACTGTACTTTAAAATAACTTTCAAGAAAAGGAGAAGAAAGCCTCAATGTTTTGGGGAGCATGCTGCACCCATCGACTGGAGGAAAGAACTGGAACAAATGGGATGCAGAGTTCATAAAAACTCTACACCCCATCGGTCAGTGTGGTCTTGCTCATTATAATCAATTGTCCTCGGTGTGTTGATAGTTATGATTGCACGTGTCTACTTGTTCATGAGGGAGAGCCAGATATCACTAATGGGTCGCCCTTTTTATTGGGAGACCGTGTGATGTGGATGCATCTCCATAGCTTCTCTGATTCTCCTTGTGTTTCAATGGCTGATGGACGTGAGAAATGTCCAGTCTGTCCATCGTATGTGATGATGATTGATCTGTGCATGATTGACTATTGATTATTTTTCCCATTCGCCAAGTCTATTATGTGCTTGGTGTTGTACCAGTCTCGTGGTGAAAGTCCTGCTGGTTTCACC
Source organism: Eptatretus burgeri (assembly GCF_056783735.1). Lineage (NCBI taxonomy): Eukaryota > Metazoa > Chordata > Myxini > Myxiniformes > Myxinidae > Eptatretus > Eptatretus burgeri. The sequence goes on along the minus strand of NC_140962.1, from coordinate 149,549,112 downwards.
AATGTAAACTTTACCGCAATCAGAAGGGATGTGGTAAACTCCTGGATGGGGGTTAGGACGTCTTCTGTCCTCATGTGTGTGAATAATAGATTTGAGCTTGTGTGTCGAGGGATGGTGTACGACTACTTTGGCATTCTTGAAAGTGAGCTGAATGTGGTGTGATGTACTCTGTCCAATGAAGGTGAGAACAACACACGCTCTACCTTCTGGTGGTTCAGTGATGACCTTGTGGGTGGGATAGTCATTGAATTTCAGGGCAGTTGCGATATGGAGTACTTCATGATGAAGGTCATACTTGTCACTCATTGTGTCGGCATGACGAATAAGAGTGCTGCTCACAGACTGTATTGTGGAAGAATGATGAAAAGAGAGTAAAAGATGAAAGATGATGAAAAGAGAAAATTTGCAGTCGTAGTGAATCCAATTTCCATCATAGACATGAACACAGTCTGAAGACATTTGACAAAATCTCCACTGACCAAATCCGTTTTCAAGTCACTCAAGTTCTCTCCAAAACTGAGATCCCGAAAACAAACATCAGCCGAACAGAGAAGAAAGCTGTGACCAGATTACAACAGGATACTTCAATCCACATACTCACTGCAGACAAAGGCAATGTGACTGCTGTCATCGACAGAGAGGAATCCGACTGCAAGATTCAACACCTTATTAATCCCGAAACCTATAAGAAACTCCCTCGAGATCCAACACCAGTAATGGAGAGGAGAAATAACAGCAAGTTCCTATCTTTCCATTGAGCACATGTTCTCCCCAAAACATTACATTTCAAACTTCGCACATCATCCTCAATATGTCCAGTTTTATATTGACAATCCAAGATAAATAAACCAGATGCTCCACTTTAGCCCATCATTTCAACATGGATCTCACTGACCTATAATCCAGAGAAGCACAGAGCTAAGATGCTTCAACCACTCATTCGAAAGACTCAACACCACGTCAGAAACTCAGAACGTTTCATTCAACATATCAAGGAGTTTGACATTCTCTCCTCCAACATCTTCTTCAGTTTCAACATAGAATCACTTTTTAACAGCATCCCTGTTCCAGCGGCCTCCACGAGCATCAAAAATTGTCTACAAGAAGACTCCACCCTTCAGAAACATACCGGGGTATCACCAGATCAAATTTATGACCTCCTTCATATGTGTCTCAATTCTACATCTTTCAAATGGTGTGATTCATTCTACCAACAAAAGGAAGGGGCGGCTGTGGGTTCTCTACTCTCACCCACAGTAGCAAACCTCTTTTCATGAAAGATTTTGAGTGCTCATCCCTCCTCTCAGCACCATTTCAACCTTAACATGCAAGTCGAGCAACAACAGTCAATTTATTTTCTTGACATCTTCATTACCAAGTGTCCAAATGGCAAGCCCTCTCACAAGATAATCCAGGAAGCAAACTCACATCACTACAACCTCAACTACCGCTCTTTTAATCATCCATCAACCACCAAGTTCATGAGCAGCACTCCTATTCATCATGCCCACAATATCAGCAACAAGTATAACCTGCATCGCGAACGACACCAAATGACGGCTGCTATTAAATTGAATGGTTATCCCACCCAAGAGGCAATCACTAAACCACAAAAAGCTCGTGATCCAACATCACAAGCTAGAGCAGGTGTTATTCTCCCCTTCATTGGTCCAATATCACACCACATTCAGCGCATTCTCAAGACTGCCAACGTAGTCGTACACCATCGCTCGACATACAAGCTTGAATCTATTCTTCACACATATAAGGACAGGGGAACTCCTAACCACCATCCAGGTGTTTGACACATCCCTTCTGAATGCGGGAAAGTTTACATTGATGAAATCGTCAGGACTTTCACCATGAGATTGAAACAACACCAAGAACATAATAGATGAGGCGAACAGGAAAAATAAGCAATCGTCAATCATGCACTAACCAATCATCATCGCATACTATGGACAGACGGCAAACTTCTCACATCCATAAACCACTGACACACAAGGAGAATCAGAGAAGCCATAGTATGGTGATGCATCGACATCACACAGTCGTCAAGAAAAAAGGGCTATCCATGAGCGATATCTGGCTTTCCTTTGTTAACAAGCAAACACCGACAATCATAACTATCAACATGGCAAGGACAATGGATTATGATGAGCAAGACCCCACTAATCAATCAGCAACACACAGTGTCCAGCCAATCAACACCTTACAATAACCAGCCAATGGGGTGTGGAGTTCGTATGAACCCTGCATTCCATTCATTCCAGTTACTTCCTCCAGCTGATGGGAGGAACATGCTGCCCAAAACATTGAGGCTTACTTCTCTTTTTTTCAGTTATTTTTAAAGTATAAAGAGTATAAATAGCTCTTCTAAGGGCAAACACATGGTGTAAACCATAAACTCTATTATCATTCCATAACAGAAACATTTAAACAGCACTAAAAAGAGAGATGTGTGTGTCGCATTTTTCTCAGAGATGGCCAACGGATCAATTTCAAACTTTCAGAGATTCACCAGCAAGTGTCGGGTAATGTTTTAGGTGGAGAAATGGTTCGAAAATTTTGACAAAAAGAAGTTGGATGTTTTTGGAATTTAAAAAAATTCCTTGTCGTGCATCAGTCTTTGTAGCCCCGTGAAAGGTCATATTAAATGATCCCCGACCCCATTACTTGGTTTATGGAGGGAAGTGTTTTAGGCCCCCACAAAAAATATATAGATAAAAAGAAAAAAAATTCAAATTAGATTTCTTCAAAATGCCAACAGCATTCTGGAAGATTAGAACAGTACCGGGTGACGTCGGCTATCCCAGCTTGTGTCTCGTAAACTTCATATGTAATTTCCACAATACATTCCTTTTCCACTAATCTTGTCTAATTTTGTGACTCACTCTCGATCTCTTTGAGCTGGATGAGTGAGTCCACATTCTGCTCCATCACAGGGAAGTCCAGCAATCTGGGTGGTGGAGGCTCCGTGGTTGTAAAATGTGACCTGGACCCCAGTCTGGGTAAGGAATAGAGAAACATTCACTGAAGGGCACAAGTTGAGAGTGGAGAAGAAGATACTGCATGAAATGAAAAAAAAAAATAAAAAACTCTTCACAAATCTCTCAAGTGCTTTAAAAAAAAAAGGAAAAAATGGAATAAATTGTGAAATCCTTCTGACAAATGTATTGCAGAGACAACTGATAAATAATGTCAATGAACATGTGACCAAAATATTGGAGATATTTGGTGATCACCCAACTGCCAAGCCATTTCAAGTTAAAACATGGATTACACTATACCTTGATTGAAGATGGGATGGAGGGAAATATTGGTGAACTTAGATCTGTTCACAGACCTTTAGTACTTAAAGGTATTGGAAAGTAATTTACAGTACCGAATGAAGAGAGACAATCAAGAAAAATCAAAAATAATTAAATGGAGTCGACATGGGTTTATTTTATGCCTGGTGTTGGTTTGGTGGTGGTTGTATGGCAGTTTAGCTGCCGGGGTAACTATCATTTCTTGAAGCACGACTGTGTCGTTGATGCAGTGCCACTCTACCAGTACACACACTGGAACTGGTACTCATTTCGCTGACCTCGGAAGGATGACAGGCTGAGTCAACCCCACCTGGAATTAATTCAACAGCCAAGGGGGGGGGGTGAACAAAGGATACTCCGATCCCAAACCCACCACCCAAACCATTAAGCCAACACCAGGCATTAAAACATTCATAAGAGGAGAATTTGGAGGAGAAAGAAAAGAGGAGAAAGCAACCTGCTGATGTCTTTCTAACCCCCAACCCCACTACAAACTATGTTACCTTATTTGAATTCAGTTTCAATCATTAAAACATTCATTGGAGGAGAATTTGGATGGAATCAATGCAGGGAGGTTTCCACATACAAGATGACTTTCCTTGGGGAAAGTGGTAACAGAGACAATCAATAGTTTAAATAGCATTTGATAGGTACTTAAAATCAAAGGGGGAGAGAGGTACAGGTACATTGGAGGAAACGTCGGAGGTTGGGACTGGTTATTGTGACTTGTGGGTATCATGTGAATTAAAAATAAAATTATATAAATTACATTTTATATCAAGTGTTGTGAAGGATATCTTATCTGTTTCTGGATTCCTTCCTCTTCACCCAATAATTCCTCTCCCCTCTTCCCATTCATAGTTTTTCCTCTATAGCACCCTGCCTGTGTGTTTCTAACCCCCAACAACACTACGAACTGTGTTACCTTATTTCAATTCAGTTTCAGTTTTAGACAAAGTCGAGGCATGATGAGCCAAGTGGCCTCCTCCAGTGTCTGGTGTGTGTGTGTGTG
>NC_140962.1:149439789-149542289 GCF_056783735.1 Eptatretus burgeri | reverse complement strand
ATGGTCCAACTTCGACACTTGTCGTTTTTGGTGAATATAGGTCAAATGTCAAGGTCAAGGTCACTGAAAAATCGAAATTCTTATTTTTGCAACGACGTCCGATAAAATGGTCGTATCGACTTCAAACCAAATCCAAAATGTGCATCTTCCAATACTGCATCCAACCATATGTCTCATTGGGGTGTCACACCAACACCCTTCTCAGCGGTCGGGGGTCGAATGTCAGGGGAGTCGGGTCAAAAATTTCAAATTGCGATAAAAATGCCATTTCAAGTCCGATTGACTTCCAAGTTATGATCATGACCAAACTGAGTGCTATAAACTCATTAAACAGGAGCACTATCGACTTATAAGAACCAAATTAATTTGTTTGTTTGTCTTCACTCGCCACCAGCCTAAATCGCTTAGCCAATCGTTCGGAATTTTTCGGAGATTATGGTCAACGACACTGCGACGGTCCCACACTGAAGTTTCATAAAATTTGGTTGACCAAAAAGGTCAACATAGGCCAAGAGGCAAATTTGGGCCAAATTTTCTAAAATCCTCAAATTTCATCCCATTGACTTGAAATTTGAAAAGGATTTGAATATCAGATCAATGTATTCAACCACCAATTGTTTTTGAGGTTACCATCGATAAAAAGGTCAACATCGGCCATGAGGTCAACAGAACATAGGCCAAATTTTAAAATAGTTTCTAAAATTGTCAATTTTCATCAGATTGACATGAAATTTGAAGAGCATTTGTATATCAGGTCGCTGATTTTAACCACCTATTAATTTTGAGGTAGACAGGCAAAATTTTTTAATTGTTTCTGAAATTGTCAGTTTTCATCCGATTGACATGAAATTTGAAGACCATTTGCATATCAGCTTATTGAATTCAACCACCTATTAATTTTGAGGAAAAACATAGGCCAAAAGGTCAACATGGGCCAAATTTCTAAAATTGTCAATTTTCATCTGATTGACTTGATATTTGAAGAACATTTGCATATCAGGTCACTGAATTCAAGTTCCTATTATTTTTGATGTCAATATCGGCCAAAAGGTCAACATAGGCCAAAACCTCATCATGGGCCAAATTTCTAAAATTGTTTATGAAATTGTCAATTTTCATCCGATTAACTTGAAATCTGAAGAGCATTTGCATATCAGCTTACTGAATTCAATCACCATTTATTTTTGAGGTCAACATATGCTAAAAGTTCAACATTGGCCAAAGGTCAACAACTTACATGCACTTTCTAAAATCCTCACTTTTCATCCGATTGACTTGAAATTTGAACAATATTTGCATTATCAGATCAATGAATTCAACCATGAATTATTTTTAAGGTCAAAAGGTCAACACAGGCCTAATTTATAAAATTGATAGGTTCGGCCAAAATCAAGAAATAAATCATTTTGTCTCAAAAAGTTGTGGACATGTTATGGCAAAACGAGGTGGATAAGTTGGTGAGGTGACAAGAACAACCAGATTAGATTTTGGTTCAGATCCAGCCCTTCAGTGGCACACAAAAAGGAAACTTTTCAGTCTGGCTGGGATGTGGAGGGGTATGTATGTGCAATGTAAAAAGGAGGGTATGTGCTCTACCAAATGCCATTCTACTTTGTTCTGTTTTGCCAAGTGTCGCTCTCTGAGTGATTTTTCATTTGTTACTTGCAAAATCGAAGATTTTTCAAGTATATTGGTTTGTCTATTTTGTTATTCTGTCTGTCTGTCTGTCTGTCTGCCTGTTTGTCGCCTACAGGTCAGAAATTTAAACTGATCTTCACGAAATTTTAGTCAGGTCAGGTTCGATCTGTGACCTGCTACAGGTACCATGTAAACCTGTACTAACCTGTTCCATGGTCGGGTTGTCGGCGACTAAACCGTCGCCCCCACCAGGTTTTCTGGTGAGGAGGGTGTTTGGATATGGACACCCAGCAGGATTAAAAACAAAACCTGTCAAAGGGCGGAGGAGCTCCTTGTGAGCCAATGGCCATCCATATCTAGTGCCCAACTGTGTCTGCAGACGTCCTCCTGCAGTTGGGTTACTTCTTATTAGGAGGTTGGTGGCAGGATTTGCACTCCGGCCACCGTAAAACGCTTCATTCCGCAAAACGCAAAAACGCAAAAAAATCTGAAAACCCACTCCGTGGGAGTACCTCCTGTGCAGCTTCCCTTCACAGGGCAGCTCACCGGATGACGGGATTGGGGCAAAGCCTTCGGGACCCCCAATCTTTGATAGGAGGGAAACCACGGGGTATCATCCCTGGGTCAGATTGAGGGAGAGTGTGTCGGAGTGGTGCTGAGGTGTCGTCCACCAGACGGCGGTCTCCTTGGGTTAACCTGAGGTGGACCCTTCGGGTGGGTGCCTGGAATGTCCTATCCCTAAGAGAGGATGATCACCTGTCTCTGTTATCATCTGAGCTCAAGCGTTTGGACATCGGGATTGCAGCTCTCTCTGAGGTTCGGAGACCGGATTGTGGCGAGATAATGGTGGGTGGTTACACCTACTATTGGTCTGGTCGCTCTGATGGTTACCATACCCAAGGAGTTGCTGTAGCTGTGTCCAATAAGCTGACCCCAATGATAATTGAGGTAACACCGGTCAACGAGCGTATTATGAGATTAAGGATTCGCCACTCCTTAGGTGTCATTTCCCTGGTCTCTATTTATGCTCCGACTGAGGCGAGTGATCTCACCGTGAAGGACACATTCTACGCCACACTGGAGTCTGTGGTTGATCAGTGCCCCAGACGAGATACACTTCTAGTCTTGGGGGATTTCAATGCATCGACTGGAACTGATAGGGATGGTTATGAGGTGTGTGTTGGTCCCCATGGGTCAGGAACTATGAACCAGAATAGCACTAAGTTCCTTGACTTTGCAAGAAGTCATGGACTTAGGGTGGCTGGTTCATGGTTTCAGCACCCGCAAGCTCATCGCTGGACTTGGTATTCCAACGCTGGCGGTGTGGCAAAGGAGATTGACCATGTCCTCATTGACGGTCGTTGGAGGATGATCCAGAACTGCAGGGTCTACCGGAGTGCTCAGTTCCTCAATACTGACCACAGGCTTGTTGTAGCAACTCTAAAGCTGCACGTTAAATCCTGGAGAATGGTACCATCCCAGCCTAGGCTGGATGTTGCCAAGCTCAGGGATGAGAGAGTAGCTGAGGAGTTTGCGAACAGGCTGAGTGGACACTTGGGGGGTCTGGGTGCTTTGGGGGGTCCTGAAGAGTTGTGGAGCACTTCAAGACCACCGTCCTTGATGTTGCGGGTGGATGCCTTGGAGTTCACCGCAGGGCAAAGAAGAATTTTGTCTCTCAAGGGACACTGGATACCATTGACCAGAGTCGCAGGGCCAGGCTGAATGGCAGAGCTGAGCTGTTCAGGGAGCTGAGACGTAAAACTGTACGTGCACTGAGGGTGGACAAGGAGGCCTATGTGTGAGGAATCTGTGAGGGGGTAGAGCATCACCTGTGGACAGGTGATTCTCGTTCCGCTTACAGGGGAATTCGCGCATTACGTTCATCCAAGCCCATCCCTCGGAGCACTGCAGTTCGAGCAGAGAGTGGTAGGCTCTTGACAGAGGAGTCTGAAGTGAAGGCCCGCTGGGCCGGTTACTTTGAGCGGTTGTACCAGGCTGATTCCCCAGCTGTCGAGTTGGACGTCAAGGGTGTTACAATCCCTGTTGCTGACCGTCGAATCAACTGTGGTCCACCATCGCTTGTGGAAACACGGGCTGCGGTGAACCAGTTGAAACGGGGCAAAGCTCCAGGGATCTGTGGCATCCATGCTGAACTTCTCAAGGCTGGTGGAAATGCTGCACTTGTGTCGTTGCATGCAGTTTTGTGCTCTGCCTGGAACACAGGCATTATCCCAACTGACTGGAAGAGGGGCCTTGTTGTCCCTCTCTGGAAAGGGAAGGGTGATCGCCAAGACTGCAACTGCAACAACTACCGAGGGGTGACGCTGCTCTCAGTGTCGGGCAAGGTCTTTGCTCGGATAATTCTTGATAGGGTTTGCCACCATCTGCTTGAGCACCAGCGTCCAGAGCAGTCAGGCTTTACACCAAAGAGGTCAACGATTGACCGTATCCTTGCACTTCGTGTCCTCACCGAACGCAGACGAGAGTTTTGGCAGGGGCTGCTTGCAGCCTATGTTGATCTCTGTAAAGCGTTCGATTCAGTGAATCGGGATGTCCTCTGGAGGATTCTTGGTCTTCGTGGGGTGCCACCGAAACTGATCGATCTGATGTCTGAACTCTACTCTGGTACTGAGAGTGCTGTGAAGTGTGGTGGTACCATCTCTGACTTATTTCCAGTTGTTACTGGAGTTCGTCAGGGATGTGTACTTGCCCCCACACTTTTCAGCACTTGTATGGACTGGATTTTTGGGAGGATGTCGGAGAGATCAAGTTGCGGTGCATCGTTTGGCAATGTCAAGATCTCGGACCTTGATTTTGCAGATGATGCAGTCATCTTTGCGGAGACTTTAGACATCCTCTTGGGGGCCCTCGAGGTGCTGAATGAGGAGTCGGAGCCGTTGGGATTACGGATTTCTTGGGTCAAAACTAAGATCCAGGCTTTCGGTGACATCTTGGATGCTGCTGTCCTGTCTGTGTCTGTTTGTGGTGAGGATGTTGAGGTCGTGGATAGATTCACTTACCTTGGCAGTGATATTCATGTCTCCGCAGGTTGTGAGCCGGAGGTCAATAGACGTCTGGGTCGGGCCTGGGGAGTCATGGATTCACTGGATCATGGGGTGTGGCGCTGCCGGTACCTGTGCGGGAGGACGAAAGTCCGAGTCTTCAGGTCCTTGGTACTTCCAGTCTTGCTCTATGGGTGCGAGACTTGGACTTTGACCAAGGATCTGAGACGGAGACTTAATTCCTTTGGTACCAGGTCTCTTCGAAGAATCCTTGGCTATCGCTGGTCGGATTTTGTGTCCAACGAGCGGTTGCTGAGAGAGACTCGGATGAGATTTGTTACCTGCATAGTCCGTGAGCGTCAGCTGCGGCTGTATGGACATGTGGCTCGTTTTCCTGACGCTGATCCTGCTCACCAGATTCTCTCAGCGAAGGAGTCTCATGAGTGGAGGAGGCCAGTGGGCCGACCACGTGCCTCATGGTTGCAGCAGGTTGACCATCATCTCAAGGAGATGGGGATGGGCCTGGCATCTGCCTGGGGGATGGCCAGACGGAGGCCCCTGGAGTACCGGCGGAAAGTGGACGCAGCGACGCGCTGTTCTGGCACATGCTCCCATACCTGACCTGACCTTCACGAAACTTCACCACATGGTAGTTTGTCATCAGGAAGAAGCCTATAGTATTTGAGGTCAAAAGGTAAACCGAGGCCAACATAAGCCAAAGGTCAACAACTTAGGTGAGATTTCTAAAATCCTCAATTTTCAACCGATTGATTTGAAATTTTAAGAGGATTTATATTTCCGGTCATTGAATTCAACCAGTGAATTATTTTGAGGTCAACATGGAACAAAAGGTCAACATAGGCCAAAGATCAACAAGTAAGGTGGTGTTTCTAAAATCCTCAATTTTCACCCAATTGACTTGAAATTTTAAGAGGTTTTATATTTTAGGTCACTGAATTCAATCAGCCAATTATTTTTGAGGTCAACATTTGCCAAAGGTCAACAACTAAGGTTGTGTTGCTAAAATCCTAAATTTTCATCTGATTTACTTGCCATTTGAAGAGGATTTTCATCTCAGGTCACTGAGTTCAACCACCAATTATTTTTGAGGTCGACATCGGCCAAAAGGTCAACATTGGCTGAATTTCTAAAATTGTGAATTTTCATCCGATTGACTTGATATTTGAAGAGGATTTATAATTCAGGTCACTAAATTAAACTAGCCAATTATTTTTGAGGTCAAAATAGACCAAAAGGTCAACATAGGCCAAAGGTCAACAACAGGTGAGATTTCTAAAATCCTCAATTTTCATCCAATTGACTTGAAATTTGAAGATATACATTTCAGGTTATTGAATCCAACCAGCCAATTATTTTTGAGGTCAACAGAGACCAATAGGTCAACATCGGCCAAAGATCAACAACTAAGGAGGTATTTCTAAAATCTTCAATTTTCATCTCATTGGTTTGAAATTTGAAAAGGATTTGCATATCAGGTCACTGAATTGAACCACCAATTATTCTCGAAGTGAACATCGGCCGAATTTCTAAAATTGTCAATTTTCATCCGATTGATTTGAAATTTGAAGAGTTGCACATTTCCTCATCGAATTCAACCACCAATTATTTTGCAGGTCAAATTTGTTTTCTGCATTTTGCAAGTATCGTGCTCTGCATGACATCTTCTTCTTATTTGTTTGTTTGTTTGAGAACAAAATATCTCAAAAAGTTGTGGACTGATTTGGACGAAATTTGGTGGAGAGGTTGGGTTTGTGACAAGGACGAAATTATTACATTTTGGTGATTATCCTAATCCGCATCTGGATCTCAGGATTTTTGAAATGATTCTTCACCATCGGGAGATAGGGCGAAATCGATATATATAGCACGATATCTCAAAAAGTTGTGGACGGATTCGGACGAAACTTGGTGTACAGGTTGGGTGTGTGGAAAGGACAAACTGATTCGATTTTGGTGAAGATCCAAATCCAGATCTTGGTAGGAGACAGAATTATTTGGTTTCTAAAGTGATTTTTCACCATTGAGAGATCGGTCAAAAACGAAATAGTACTGTGTTGCGTGATATTTAAAAAATGTATTGGGCCTGATATATTCTCGTGAATCAGGCATTGTGTGGCAGAGATATGCGCTCTATCGAGTGCCCTTCTAGTTTATAAGTGCAACACTTCGTCCATCAAGGAAAGTGAGTGGAGACAATGAGGTGGGAGGAGAGGAGAGCAGGACACCGAGGTGCCCAGTGCATTGGTGATTACTGGACCAGATGATATTCCAAGAATACCGAAAGAGAGTAGATGATCTAATTAGACTATATTTGCACATGTTAGCACAATGTTCGATGCAGATCGATGTGATGTTTTCGTGAAAAAGTAGTTTCAATGTCAAAGCACACCATGATGGTAAATGTAAGACTTTCATCAAGAATGTAAATGTAATCTGTATTTAAAAAAATGTATTGATTGTGTGTGATGTATACACATGCATAGAAAACTTCAGGTAATAAACCATATTTTCAGTGGACAACATTTTTTTTTACTTTTGGAGAAAAGTAGCAGTTTGGGTTTGGAGAGGAGTACTGCCTGAAACATCCTCTCAAGACCTGTGGAAGTGAAACTGTTAACCATTTTCCCTTTTTTCTAATGTTTGTAAAAGCCTCACCTCCAGAAACGAAACTGACTCCAGCTCCTTGAGTGATGCCTTCAGGGTGGATTCTGTTTCACAGAGAGAATCCATCTTGTGTTGCAAGTTCTGCTTCTGGTGTTCAAGGTGAGAAAGCTTCACTCTCCGTCTCTCACTGAGCCAACTCTTCATCCGATTTACTTTTTCATCCACAGCTCGATACATCTCTCTTCTCTCCTCCTCAATCCTTTCCTCGCTCTCTCTTCCTGATAGCTGGAAAAATAATTTAGGTTATTCAAAGTTTCACGAAAAATGACCATTTGGGGAAAATCAATTTGGATTGGAAGAAAATAAATGGCTTGAAATGGTGATTAAACTGAGTGAAGGGTCCGTTTTACAAAGAAACACTGAAGTGCACTTTGAGACACTCTCGGCGACAATGCAAATCAGTTCCACCAAGCCACAGGAGATTGCAACACTTACAAAGTCCAGATGGGCATAAAAAATATATTTGGACATTAAAGAATCAAAAAGTGTGGATCTCAATGTTAATTGAAACAAAACAAGAAAACATGAAATTGTCTTCCGATCTGAACAAACAGGAAGGATTGAGAATCTCTTTGATACATCTCAATGTGATTACTTGAAACGTCATTTTCATTCGTTTCCATCCATCCGTCTTCCGGATCTGGTTTTTGAGGTGACAGTTGGTTCACTACAGGGGTCTCTGCCAACTTTGTAAGAGATAAGTTTCCGGTCGTTTGTTGTTGCGTTTTGACTTTATTTTGTTGCCTCCATGTTTATTGTTCATTCCAAGTTTGGTTTTGTTTAAAGTTTGTGCTATTTGGTGAGTATTCATCGGTCTTGTCATGTCAGGTTTCCCTGAGGCCCACCCTCTTCCCATCTATGTGCACGATCGTGTTTATTTGAATTTTACCCACATTACCATCAGTTTTTTTTTATTATCACCAATTTTCCCTCCAACGTCCTTCGATCCCACCCAACTGCACCCTCTGTTTCATGTCTTAAAAATAAAAAAATACAAAAAAAAAAACTTTTCCCTTATCAGCTTATACCCCACATTTCCACATGACTTCCTGTCGTGACTCCTCTTCTACCTTCTCTTCCTTCTTCCCTGCCAATCCCACTCTGATTGTGAAGATTTTCACCTCAGACCTTCACGATCTTTTCTTCAAACTTTTCCTTCACTCTTCCCCCCTCTTCCCTAATCTTCAGAAAAAAAAAGGTTTCTTGCAATACTTCAACTTCCCCTCTTCTCCCGGTTCTTCATCTTTAAAATCTTCTGTTCAATCCGACATTTCTTTCATTCTGTGTCTAAAAATTCCATCTGTTACAATGTTTTCTTTCTCCACTGTGTCAATTATTCTGCACTCCATCCATCTTCCAATGTATGTAAACGAATCTCTAAGCTACAATTTTTTTTTAATCCCATTTTGCAATACTTGTTTTTTCTTCCGTTATTAATCATTCTTTTTGTCAAACTTCAGTGCAAATTCATCCCACCTCCAGAAATCTACACCCTCCTAACTCCTTCCCTGTTATACCCTCTCCTTACCCCTCCCATCTTGCCCCCCATCCAAGAATCTCTCCACTATCCTCTGCCTTGCTAACAGTTCCCCCTCTCATATCCCAAACTGTATGGTTTTCAAATGTCTCGCACTCTCATTCAGCACACTGCTCAATATCTCTATGACGCTCCCTCTTTCCTCTCATCAAATCTCCCCCTCTTCACACACCCTCAAATCTTGCCCCCCCCTCCCCACTGACTCTCACATCTACGATCCCACCATGACAAAGTCTCATCCTCGCCCTCTCCCTACTTCCTCCATGACTGTGCCTGCTCTCATCATCTCGCCTGCCTCTTAAAGCCTTCCCTCTCACCCGTCCCTCTCAATTCAGCTGCTTCCTGCCTCTTTGAAGAAAACTTTACTCCCCCCCAAGCTTCCCCCTCACCCTTCTCAAAATCTCCCCCCACATCTTTCTCCCTAAATTCTCCCCCCTCACCCTTCTCCCACAATTCTCCCCCAAAAGTCCCCCCTTGCAACTCTCCTTCATATCTCTCCCCTCAGCACTCCCATTGAAATCTTCCCCTTGCCCTTCCTCTTGAAATCTCCTTCCCAACTCCTTCTCAATGGTCTCCCCCCCCCCCCCTCTTCAGGTCAGGTCAGGTATGGGAGCATGCGCCAGAGCAGCGCATCACTGCCTACACTTTCCACCGATACTCCAGGGGCCTCAATCTGGCCATCCCCAAGGCAGATGCCTGGCCTATCCCCATCTCCTTGAGATGCTGATCAACCTATTGCACCCACAAGGCACGTGGTCGGCCCATTGGCATCCTCCACTCACGAGACTCCCTCGCTGAGCGAATCTGGTAAGCAGGATCAGTATCAGGAAAATGAGCCACATTTCCATACAGAGGAAGGTGATGCTCACAGACTATGCAGGTAACAAATCTCATTTGAGTCTCTCTCAGGAACTGGTCGTTGGGCACAAAGTCTGACTCGCGATAGCCAAGGATTCTCCGAAGAGACCTGGTACCAAAAGAAATTAAGTCGCCGACTCAGATCCCTTGTCAGAGTCCAAGTCGCACACACGCAGAGCAAGACAGGAAGCACCAAGATCCTGAAGACTCAGACTTTTGTCATCCCACACAAGTACTGGCAACACTACACTCCATGATCCAGTGAAGCCATTACTCCCCAGGCCCGACCCAGACATCTGTTGAACTCTGGCTCACAGCCAGCAGATAAATGAATTTCACTGCCAAGGTAAGTGAATGTCTTTGTGATCTCAACAACCTCGCCACAAACAGGTACAGACAAGACAGCAGCATCCAAGATGTCATTGAAAGCCTGGATATTAGTTTTGACCCTGGAAACCCACAATCCTAGTGGCTCCAACTCTTCATTCAGCACCTTGAGGGTCCCCAAAAGGATATCTGGAGTCTCTGCAAAGATGACTGGATCAACTGTAAAATTAAGATCAGAAATCTTGACATTCTCAAATGATGCAATGCAGCTTGATCGCTCTGACATCCTCCCCAGAATCCAGCCCATACAGCGATGAAAAGTGTGGGGGCCAATATACACCTTGGAGTTCCTCAAGGCAGTGATCTTGGCCCTGTCCTTTTTCTGGTTTTCATCAATAATCTCTCAGATTCCCTGGAAAATTCTCTTCATCACTTTGCTTAAAACTCCACACTCTGCTGTACAATCTCTCATCCCTCTGATTGGCAGACAGCAGCCCTTTCACTCTGCAGACCTGGATAAAATCACAAGCTGGTGAAACACTTGGAATATGTCTTTCAATCCTGACAAATCTCACATCTTCACCATGTCTTTCCAAAAGGACCATCCAGAACATCCCACCCCCCCCCTCCCCACCACCATCTGCATTCGCAAAAGTCCTCTTGAATAAATCCTTTCATTTAAGCTTCTGGGTCTCACGATCTGCCACGATCTTTCCAGGGAAAGCCACATCTCCAAGCTGGCCTCCAAAGCCATTCGCTGACTGGGCATGCTACATCGTGCAATGTCCTTCCTTGGCACAGCTGAACTCTGGACCATATACAAAGCTTTCATCTGCAGTCTGACAGAGTACTGCTCCCCCCCCCCCACTTTGGGGTGGTGCTCCTACTTCACGCTGTGGAAACCAAGGCTTTTAGGATCATTGGTATCTCTTGCGATGAAGCTGAGTCATTGGATCTGTCACTCTCTCACCGGAGGCAGGTCGGTTGTCTTTCTGTCTTCCACCATCTCCTCTCTGGCCTTGCTCCCCCCTGCTGTGTCTGTAATCTGTCCCACCTATATTTCCTCAGGGCGCTCAAGGTCCACCAAAAACCCCATTCTGGTGAAACTGCCAAAATTATGAATCACTGCTCACCTTCACTCTTTTTAACCCACCTCTGGAGCAAACTCCCAGACTCTCTTCAATCCCAATCCTCCCTCCAGATCTTGAAAAACCGAGCTGTTCACCACCATCTCTCATCTTCACCCATCCAAAATATTGACCTTTACTTCCCCCGTCAATCCACCCCAAATGCACCTCCTTCATTTTCCCTGTTTTCCTTCCTTAAAGTCCCTGTCGTACCATCTTGTTTACCCCATGTACCTCATCCCATCTCTCTCCCTTTCACAGTTATCCTATTGTTTTTGTTCCCGACTATTTTGTGCTTCCCTCTCCCACCCCCTCTTGTTTCCTGCCTTGTTATATGTTTCTGTGCATTAGCTCCTCCACGAGCCTCGACTTGGTTTACAAAAAAAGAAATCCATCCTGATTCTCTTCTCATTGTACTTTTACAATTTCAACTCGTTTTGACTGTTGACATTCAATTTCAATCTTGTTTCACAACAAATTAATAGAATGAAACACATTCATAATATTTTACAGATTTTATTTTAATTTCATTGCAATGGTAGTCAATCCAAAGTGACCCCTACCTCTGTATCCTCAACTTCCTGCTGCACCTGCTGAATCTGAGACCCAACTTCCTTTATCGATTCAATCAGTGGAGAATACTTTGCAGCCAAAATTCCCTGCACATAATAAAAACAAGAAAACTTCAGTTAACAACAAAATTATGTCATTAATAGGAAAGTGAAAGGGTTCACATTCATTGTAAAATATTTGACTTGAAATCCTTTTCATTCTCTCCAAAAAAACGTCTCATACAACAGCACATGAGTAGCTTATGAGTTAAATGTTGTAAAAATAATTATTTAATTTGACATCGATGCAGAATAATTAAATAATGGGAATACAAAGTTAAAATGTGAATTCTGGAATGAGCTTCACAAGGTGAAAAGGCTGCCCTGAATTTATAATAGGAAGTGTACCATCATTGTTGAGCTGTGATGTGAGGGCACCAGAGGGTTAAGATAATTTGAGTTTAACTGTTGATTTGTGATCAAGTTTCCTCAAGGCAGTGGTCTTGGCTCACCGTCGGCTGAGGAGCTCCTTGTGATCCAACAGCCGTCCAAATCTCGTACCCAAATGTGTCTGCAGACGTGCGCCTGCAGTTGGGTGACTTTTTTTTTTTTTAGGAGGTCGATGGCAGGATTTGTACTCTGGCCACCGAAAAACCCTTCACTCCATGAAATACAAGAAGAGCGCAAAGAAATCTTAGAACCCACTCCGTGGGAGTACCTCCTGTGCAGTTGCCCTCCGCAGGGCAGCTCACTGGATGACGGGATTGGGGAAAAGCCTTCTGGACACACATTCTTGGATGAGAGGAGGAAAACCACGGGGTAACCTTCCAGGGTCAGATCTAAGATCCAGGCTTTCAATGACATCTTGGATGCTGCTATCCTGTCTGTACCTGTTTGTGCTGAGGATGTTGAGGTCACGGAGAGATTGACTTACCTTGGCAGTGAAATTCATGTCTCTGCTGGCTGTGAGCAAGAGGTCAACAGATGTCTGGGGAGTCATGGATTCACTGGATCGTGGGGTGTACCGCTGCCGGTACCTGTGTGGGAGGATGAAAGTCCAAGTCTTCAGGTCCTTGTTGCTTCCAGTCTTGGTCTACGGATGTGATAATTGGACTCTGGCCAGGGATCTGGGATGGAGACTTAATTCCTTTGGTACCACGTCTTGTCGGAGAAACCTTGGCTATCGCTGGTCGGACTTTGTTTCCAACACATGGTTGCTGAGAGAGACTCAAATGACATTTGTTACCTGCATTGTCCATGAGTGTCAGCTGAGGCTGTATGAACATGTGGCTCGTTTTCCTGATGCAAATCCTGCTCACCAGATTCTCTCAGCGAGAGAGCCGAGTGAGTGGAGGAGGCCAATGGGCCGACCACGTGCTTCGAGGTTGCATCAGGTTGATCGGTATCTCAAGGAGATGGGGATGGGCCAGGAATCTGCCTGGGGGATGGTTAGATGGAGGCCCCTGGATTACTAGCGGAAAGTGGATGCAGCGACGCACTGCTCCGATGCATACTCCCATATCTGACCTGACCTGTGACCAAGTTTGGAGAAATATGTAAATAAATGGGACTGCAATGCTCTTGTCTGTTAACTTGCATCAAAAGGAATCAACATGTTTCACTTCAATAATATATCAGGAGTTATCATATTCCTCTTGTCACATGTATGCCCCCACATCAACCACTCAATGACAACTACAACTTTGACAGCAGCTGGTGCAGAGACCGAACATGGAAGAGATCCCTCCTTGGATGACTAAATTAGCATGAGCGGTATTGAACAAGTCTTCATGCTCCAAATGTAGTCCAAAACCACATTGGTTTTAAATATTACAATTAACACCAATTTCATCCTGGTATACTCAATCAAACCCAATCATTAGTGTGGTAAAGTTGTTATGAACCAACTTGCCTTGTTCACCCCTTGGGGTGGAATGGAAAAATCGCCATCACCCCTCAGCTCAAGACATCAGTTGACAGGACATTCTTCACTTCACTTATGTAAAATTGGCAAGGCCCAACTCTCACACAGGTTGTTTTTATGCAGTAGAATCCACCCTATCCACCTGTCTAAATATATATTCAAAGTCTTATAAACAGATGAACACAAATGGTATTCAGGCCTTAAATTCTAATTACAATTCCCTTCCCCATAAACATAACAATATATTTAATTTCAAAGCCACAACAAAGTCATTGGAAATGATGGGGAATCTATAAACAGAGTAAAAGCAAATAAACACTTTGTGGTGGATTCACGTACCTTGAATTCAGCATGAGCTAACTCCACAGAAACAACATGATGACCCTTATGTTGTTCAACCGTGCACATCAGACACACAAGGTTCTCATCATCCTTACAGTAGAAGTTGACGGAGTTCCCATGCTCGGTGCATCTCGGTTCCTCCACATCCACTCCCGGCTCCACCACTTTGTGCCCTTTCTGTTTATGGGGCTTTCCGTGTCTCTCACAGCAAAGGATCTCACACGGGACACACCGCATGGCTGCCTCTTCATTACAAACCTCACAGTGACTCTCACAACCTCCCACTTTGACTCTCCTGTTTGCGTTCACTTCATCACCCTCACCATCCATTGCCTCAGTTTGACCCTCAACCTCTCTCATCTTCATCTGTTCTACCAAGGATGAAAGGATCACACTCTTTTTGAATTTTGGTTTTTGAGTGTAACCCTCACGACAATATGGACAAACATAATTAGCATCTTCTTCCCTGCTTTCCCAATAATTCTCGAGACAGGAACAACAAAATGAGTGTCCACAGGGAAGTGTAATGGGCTCTTCAAACAGTTGTAAACAGACAGAGCATGTGAGCTCATTCATACCATCTCTGATATGAGAAGAAGATGCCATTTTGTCATGAACACAGAAATGCAACCTGTTGGCCAGGTAAAGGACAATTAGAAGAGAATAATCACAAAACATAAATTAAACAATAACCAATTATACCCTTGGAGAACAGCCTTCTCCCCCCCCCCCACACCTCCAAATTACAAACACCCTCATGCTGTCCCTGTGCCGAATCTACTCTTGTTTTCCACCACTCCTCCCACCCCTCCCCCATCAGTGAATACAAGTCAATAAACCTGTCCATATAATTCAAGTGATGTTGAGAGCAGGCATAATGGGATAAATGTTATTCTCCTGTTCCTTGTACTTCGAACACATGCATCACAACAGACATACACTTATCTTCTTGTTATCAGCAACAGATCTGATGCAGTTTTTAAATACAAGGAAGAGGGTGAGGCCTTCTCAATGGAGAGGATTGTAAGTTTATCAAGTGTTGTATCACACAGTCGACCTGAAGTGTGTCTTGGTCCTTCAGATGAATGAAAAACTGACCATTTTCACATTGCATCAATCACAAAGTAAGAACAACATTCACAACCCTCAAGAGTACATGAAATGGTACTGTGTACTTGCAGAGGATGCAATTTGTTTTCGACCCCAAAAAACCAATCAAGGTTGTCATTCTGAAACACATGTTAAGCCAGTAAAATCAAAATCCAGGATAACAAAAGGAGAAAAAGACATAAAATGTTATAACCCCCGTGGTTTTAGTAATTTTGCTGTGCCGAGTTAAAAGGCTAGCCAATATTTATTTACAACGTAAATGGCCACCGTTCTTCCAGTCGGCCATCTTGGATCTGATCTCGAAATAAAAATGATGTGCATAAGTAATCCATCATTCATTATCTGTACACCAAGTTTTAAGAAGACCGATAAATGCAAGTCTGAGAAATAGTTGAGGACGTGTTCAACATTGGGTTTTTTTTACAATAAAATGGATGCCAGTCGGCCATCTTTGATCGCATCATGAAACAAAATGATGTACATATGCATGCCATCATGTGTTGTCTTTTTTCCAAGTACAAATAAAATCGGTCCATACATGTCCGAAATATGGTTGCGGATGGATGCACGCATGCACACGAAAATCGAGAACAAATCCATGTCGCCGTTTGGGAACTGTGTCCAACAGGGGCGAATCAACTTCAACGATTCTGGAGTTATTTATCATTGTTTTTATACTGGGAAAATCCTTTGACCTCACATCTTTGGAAAGCATTAACTTACAGACATTATAATGGAATTGTTAAGATTGTAATAAAAAACGAAGTTGTCCAGAACTGAATGCTACAGCTGAGTGCCGAAGTCATGATTGTTCTCATCTTCACTGAAAATAGGAGATCAAATTAATACACTACCGGTCAAAACTTTTTGAACGCCCCCGTTTTTGCAGTTTTTACTGAAGTTTAAGCAGTTTAATGTTTCAATGTATTCTGAAATTAAAGCAGAGAACAAATAAACAATTGCAGATAAAAAAGAAATCATGGAATCGTAATGTTGACCATAATTTAATCTAAATTTTTGACTCATCAAAGTAGCCACCTTTTGCAGATATAACAGTCGAACATACTCGTGGCATTCTTTCTGCAATGGAAATCAAATATTGTTTGGAAAGTTTTTCCCAACACTGTTGCAGAAGTTCCCACAAATGTGTTGCACTTGTCAGTTGCTTTGCTTTCACCCTATGTTCAGTTCATCCCAAACAAGCTCGATGCGGTTTAAATCTGGAGATTGTGATGGTCACTCCATGATTTGAAGCTTACCATCTTGTTCATTTCTTCTAAGGTAGTTCTGAGATAGCCTGGAGGTATGTTTTGGGTCATTATCTTGCTGTAGGATGAACCCCGAACCAACTTGGCATGGACCAGAGGGTATTGCATGGCGCTGTAAAATGCTGTGGGAGCCCTTTTGATTCAGGGTGCCAGTCACTCTGTGCAATTCGCCGACTCTGGATCCAGCAAAAGAGCCCCAGCTCATCACGCTTCCTCCTCCATGTCTAACAGTTGGTGTCACAAACTGAAGAACAATCCTTTGGCCCACTCGGCGGCGTACAAAAACCCTGCGTGATGAACCGAAGATTTCAAATTTTGATTCATCGGTCCATAAGACCTTCTTCCAGTTTTCAGTAGTCCACTGGCGATGCATCGTGGCCCAGGCAAGCCTGTTTTTCTTATTTTGCCTTCTTAGCAATGGCTTTCTTAATGCCACTCGACCTGTCAAACCTGCAGTTTGAAGTCTTCCCTTCACAGTTGAAACTGAGACTTCCTTACTCTCGACCAGTGTTAAGCTGTGCTTGAAGCTGTTGTCCTGTGAGTCACCTATCACACAAGCTGTTGACTCAGAAACTTGTCTTCTGATCGTGTTGTGGCTTTGGGTCTGCCAGACCTCTTCCTGTCAGAGTTTCCTCCAGTTTCCAAGTGCCTTTTGATGGTGTAGGAAACTGTACTCACTGACACCTTGACTTCCTTTGCAATTTCTCTCAAGAAAAGACCTTCACTTTTCAGGGTTTTCATGGTCTGTCGGTCTTCCTTTGTTCATTGACTTTTTCTCGCCTTTATATTATGATCGCAATATACTACTTCCTGCAGTGCAATATTGTCCAAATAATGCTCCAGAGAGTGTTGCAACACAGTCTGTTCCAACACTTTTATACAGACAGAGGATTTGTAACTAATCAACAAAAGTTGCAACACCTAAAGGAACTTTCAAGGCTTAATTTACTTCCAATGCTGCAGAACAGCTGCAGTTCCTAACCCATTACTTGTTCCCTGAAAAGGGCCTTTTTTAACAACTCTGAAATTTACATTATTATCTTGCCAAAACGAAGTTTTTGCAAGATATGTTAAGGCCCGGTCACACCTTGACGTTTTAGCCAGCGATTGCAACGTATTAAAATCTTATGTAAAACGCTGGCTTACGTTGAACTTTTGATGTTTTTTTTTTAAAGATTCGGACGTATTCATAGCGACTTGGTCTTATGTATAACACATTGGTAACGAACATAGAACGTTTCGTTGTGTTATAGATAACTTATACCAACGAATGCTGAACCTGTTGTCGGCCTACACAACCAATGCCCAACGATAGTCTAACTTAGGCATAGCGCGTTGCACGCATCGCTGACGATGTTGTGACGTAGCCTATTAAAAGGCTGACGCACAACGATTCGAATCATAACTGCTGTAGAAATGGAAGTGACAACATCGCGGTCACACCTTGGCGATCTTGCCAGCGTATGCCGACCTAAGAAAAATGTGTCTAAAACGTTGGGGCACGTCAAATACGGTATGAGTAAGTTTGGTATACGTGAGTAGAACGCTAAAGTACGCTATCATACGTCGTAGTAAGTAGAGTACGTCAAGAAATTTTAAACATGTTCAAAATTTTACGACGTACTTGGTGTATGACACACGTTCCGCATGCGATGGGGATAAGTTTTACACACGATATGTGGACGCTTACACACGTCCACAAAGGCTACTTATAAGCTACTCATAAGTCGAAACACGTCGCGGTAATGTCTTTTTTACGCGAAACTTATTTCTAACTTATGTTTGACGTGCTTTGAACCAATTCTTTACGTAGTCCCAACACACATTGTCGTATGTAGACGTATTCCAATGACGTCTTCCGGTCGACAAAAAAAAAAATTAACGTGTTTCTAGCTTACAACTGCCATATAAAGACGTGTTCCCAGCGGTTTTGGGAATTGGTATATAAAAATGCTGCTCATAAAAGGGGAACCCAACAGTGTTTTCGAGTCCCTTTTGAGTCGATGTCCATGTCAGCAGTAACAGTATCAGTATCATTATCAGTATTCGTATTTGTAGTAGTTTTTTCATGTTGGCAGTAGTAGGTGAGTGTGAGGGGGAGGGTGTGGGTTATGATGGATCCTCCTTGCATCCCCGTGTCCACGGGTAGGAGACATCTTTTCACCATTGTTCGAAGTTCTTCGCGGATAATTTTTTATGGGGCTTTTTCAACAATGAGCTATAGCTTGTTTTTACGATTTAGGTCTATTCATAACGGGTTGGACAAATGCACAATGAACTAATAATGTGCATAGAGCGCTTTGATTACTTATAGATACGGTATACCAACGAATAATTATCGTGAAGCCGGCGTTCACAAACTATGCCCAACGATAGCCTAACTTATCCATATCGTGCGGCAGTTTATCTTTGCCGGTGATGTAGGGTTTGCTATTCATAGGCTGCCACTCAACGATTAAATGGCTGCATCTCCACTATTGAAAGTAGACGCTTGCGCTCAACAATTGGATTTTTTTTTTTACACTCAACGACTTTTAAACGGTACCACTCAGCTATTTTCATTGTTTACAATGAACGATTTAAATTGCTGTCACTCGCCTTTGTTTTTTGACGCTGGTGCTCGGAAATTTTAATCGTTTCTATTGAACGTGCTAAATCGCTCAAACCCCACTATTGAAAGTAGACGCTTGCGCTCAACAATTGGATTTTTTTTACACTCAACGACTTTTAAACGGTACCACTCAGCTATTTTCATTGTTTACAATGAACGATTTAAATTGCTGTCACTCGCCTTTGTTTTTTGACGCTGGGGTTTGGAAATTTGAAGCGTTTCTTCTGAACGTGTTAAAACGCTCAAACTCGACGATTTTAAAGACGCTGCCGATGGACAATTGGCATCATAGCCAAGCTAGACATCGAAGTGTGAACATCCTCATCATGACGAAGAAAAGTTTGAAGAATGCTGCAAATAAGTGTCCTGGCCGTGGCCGTGGACGCTGACGCAAGGACGATCCATTATACCGAAGTCTTTCAGCCTATGAGTAACTTAAAAGTAACGTTTGTCGATGTGTGGCAACGATCGCGTAACGTGCCAACAACACGTTAATCATAGGTTAGAAATAAGTTTCGGGTACGCTAAACATTACCTCGGCGGGTCTCAACTTATGATTAACTTACAAGTAGCATGTGTTGATGTCTGTCAACGATCGCAGACCGTGCATACAACTTGTGGCCAGCGTAGCGGAACGTGTGAGTCATACGCCGGCATACGTCTTGAAATTTCAAGCATGAAAAAATTTGAGGACAACCAAAAAGTACGTTTAAAGTCAACGTACAACAACGTATGACAGTGTTTTTCAGCGTGCTCTCAATGTTATCAAAACTTACCCATAACGTATTCAACGTGTGCCAGCGTTTTAGAAAAAAAAATTCAAAAATCGGCATACGTTGGCTAAAACGTCAAGGTGTGACCGGGCCTTTAATCAGCTTGTATGTTTTTTTTTTTGTTTGTCTGTAATCACGTATAAAAAATTCTGCAGAGCACAGTTATCATTGGAAATTTTTGTAACTTCGCATATCAAAGGCCAATAGAGGTCCCTTTCAGTACACAAAATTTTGAAGGTCAAGGTCAAAGGTCAAGGTCACTTTGTCGCAAATCAGTGGAGTCGACGAAACCCTTATTTTTTGAGTAATTTTGATCAGATAGTCTTCAAACTTCATGGGAATATGGTTCATGGTCTGGCGCTCAGCTGATTAATTTTTGGTGGCGATTGGCCTTGACCTTCATGGTTAGCGCCGAAGGTCAAACATATTTGACCCCAAGGTCAAATTTTCAAGTTTTAGGAACCATATCATGTAGTACCTTAAATTGAACACCTCAATGAGTGCTTTCTAGATATGTCAAGCTTGAGACATTATGATGTCATTTGGTGACGTTATGAGGCAAAAGCATATTTTTCATGGTTACTCTGTAGAACGATTCTCATCGGAATCTCTCGTAGGCAGATATTCCTCAAGGATTCGCTCCTGGTGGATAGCAGCTCTGTTCACCTCAGTGTGACCTTAAAGAAGTCACACGTGGTCACCTTTTGGCAAGATACGGGTCACCCTGCGGGTGACATTGGTTTATTTTTCAGTTTTTGGTAACCCAAGCTTTTTTTTAAACCTCTGGCAGTTTAGTGCTTACCTTTGTACCATTTCAGGATATTCACTGGACTTGAACTGCTTAAATTTCAGTAAAAACTGGAAAAATGGGGGTGCTCAAAAACTTTTGACCGGTAGTGTTGGTATGAAAGAAAATATGGGTCCGGTCTACTTTGTGGGTCTGATGGACTGAATTATATTGCTGAACACATCGATGTGTCGTCATTCCACCATCTTCCAAAAGTTCATCATAATTTGCTGCTGACCAATACTGCAAGTGGGTTACATCTATTGTTAAATGACCTGATATGCAAGATGAACACATGGGATACGTGGATGGCACATATTTAAAAGCTTGTTCGTAACTCCAGATATCCTCAGATTCCTGTTCAGGTGAGATTCTTTTTCTGATCCCACGTAATGCTCTCACCAGCTTTGAAGGCAGAGATTAAATGTACATTTTTTTATTTTTTAAACACAAAGTCGAGGGTCGTGGAGTCGATAGAAAATGTCCATTCTATTTAGGAGACCAAATATATCCGCATGATGATCGACAGGCTTCATGCAGTTCACAAGGACAAGGTGAAGGTAATGTCCTTCACAATTTACATTCAATTACAAAGATCTTAGTCGTTTACAAGGACAAGGTGAAGGTAATGTCCTTTACAATTTACATTCCATTACAAAGATCTTAGTAGTTAACAAGGACTTGGTGAAGGTAATGTCCTTTACAATTTACATTCCATTACCAAGCTTTTCGTGCCACGTCACTGTCCTCTTAAAACAAGGACAACCAGACAATCCGGTTGTTTCACTCAAATAGTTTCGCTTTCACGACACAGACAAACAAGTGCAGTTCGTCTGTTTGAACAAGAACAATCAACTGATAAGATTAAACATTTCATGAGTTTGGTTTCATTGATACCTTTGTAGTTGTTCTGTAATCACACGAGTCTGAATCATAACATACCTGATATGAGTGTTACAGGATTTGAAACGTCCAATCAAGTAAATTTTGAGTAATTATGTGATCAAATCTATCAAAAGTATTTCTAAAAGTGTAATAATATTTTATAAAAATGTATGAGGTACAAGGACAGGGTAAATATTGTCCCGTTTTGTGTTCCTATTCATGAATCTGTAAATCACAGGTTCAAATCCATGTTCATTACACACATTATATCTTTATCACATTGTTTTCCCTTTAATAGTTTCACTCAAGTCTCCGAACGTTCAAATGTGATTTCTGTACAACCTGCTCGATGAACTCCAGACACTGATTTGTTTGTGAAAAGGTTAACTTGCTGTGTGAGGATTGTGTTTGGAGAAAAGTTTGATCCCTTTTTTCAGAGTTATTAATAATAATTTAACCTTCTTGGTTATCACTCGGAGAAACCGATCAACCCGTGTCCGTAAAAAACACATTCATGATTCCAAAAGGCAGTGAGGGAACCCACAATTCATTACCTCTCTTGATGAAGCTCGTTTCAATCTGCACGAACAACAGTTCCTTTAAGGAAGGCAAACAGGTTGATCGGTTTTGTGACATGACAAGAAGGTAATGACGTCATGCTGTCGCAGTTTTAGCTATCACGGCTCATCATAAACTCTTGAGCTTTTGTTGAAATATCTTTAGATTAATCATTTAAATTACTCGTTTAATTTTGTTATTGAGAATCATCTCCTCCTCCATCCCTTCATCTTGCTCTTGAGAAGGCCGATTGCTTCAATTGTGTGTTTGCTTCCACATCCTGTGTCCACAACCCCTCACTCTTGGTCCCCATCCTTCCCTGTCATACCCAACTGCTCCTGGACTCTGTATTTTGCACGTGAGAAGGTGGAGAAGTTTCTGGAAATCATCGACACTGACTCTACTACTGGACCGGACGGCATCAGTTTACGTGTCCGAAAAACCTGCTCTGCTGCTCTTGCGGATCCTCTCTCTGCCCTCTTCACCCTGTCATTTGCACGACGACATATTCCATCTGCTTGGAAATACGCCAACATCAAAGCATGACACAAGGAAGGTGCGAAAACTGATCCCCTGAACTACAGACCCATCAGCTTACCTCCAATCATCAGGAAAGTCATGGAATCCATAATCACAGGTGATATGAAAACCTTCCTTTCCTCCAGCAACCTCATCTCGGATCATCAATTTGGATTCAGACCAGATCACTCCACCTTGGACATGCTTGATGCTGCTTATGCTCTCACAACAGTGGATGAAAGCCCTCAATATCAGACATGAGATCAGAGCCATATCCCGAGACATATCGCGTGCTTTTGACACGGTCTGGCACCCTGCCCTGCTCACCAAACTCTCTTCCCATAGTATCCAAGGCCATCTCCACTCATGGCTCGCAAACTTCCTCTCCTGTCGCAGTCAACGTGTGGCCCTAAATGGAGTTCATTCATCCCCTCTTCCTGTCCAGGCTGGAGTTCCTCAACTCCAGCCTTCTGGGCCCTGTTCTTTTTCTGGTTTTCATCAATGATCTCTCCGACTCTCTGGAAATTTCTCTTTATGTCTTTGCTGATGACGCCACCCTCTGCCATACCATCAGCTGTCATCCCTCAGACCGGCATGCAACAACTTCTTTGTTCACTGCAGATCTGGTTAAAATCACAAACTGGTCCAACACGTAGAACATGTCTTTCAATCTGGACAAATCTCACACCCTCACGATGTCTCTCCGAAAGGACCGTTTAGAACCCCCCCCCATCCACTTTCTCAACAATCCTCTGGAAGAAGTCCTTTCTCTCAAGCTTCTGCGTCTCACCATCTGCCATGACCTTTCCTGGGAAAGCCACATTTCAAACCTCGCCTCCAAAGCCAGTCACCGACTGGGAATCCTCTGCCGTGCAAAGTCCTTCCTCGGCCCACCTGAGCTCCTGACCACTTACAAAGCTTTTGTAAGCAGCGTGATGGAGTAATACTCTCCCCTCTGGGCTAGTGCTCCTGCCTCCCACCTTTCCCGGCTTCACGCTGTAGAAACCAAGGCATTTCGGATCATTGGTATCTCACGCGATGAGGCTGAGTCTTTGGGTCTCTCACTCTCACCGCAGGCTCGTTGGTGATCTTTCTGTCTTCTACCGTCTCCTCTCCAGCCTCGCCCCCCCCCACTCTCTCTGTGATTTGTCCCCACCACATTTCCACAAGGCGTTCAAGGTCCGCCAACAACCCCCTTCTGGTAAAACTACCAAAATTACCAATCACTGCTCACCTTCACTCCTTCATTCCGCTTTTTCCCTGCCTTTGGAATAAGCTCCCTCACTCTATTCAATCCCATTCTTCCCTCCAGGCCTTCAAAACAGCTGTTCACCACCACCTCTTATCATCCCCCATCCAAATCCTCGATCTTTTCTACCCCTGATAATCCACCCAAGCCCACCAACTTCAAATTCCCTGCTTTCCTTCCTGAAAGTCTCCCTAATGTCCATCTTGTATTCCCCATGTTCCCTGCCCTATCCCTTTCTTTTTCACAGGTCTCCTAATGTCTCTGTTCCCAACTGTGTTGTCCTTCCGATTCCCGCCCCTCTTGTCTCATGCCCCCCCCTTGCTGTGCGTTGTGTGTTAGCTCTCATACGAGCCTCGACAAGGTATACAAACCGCCCCCCCCCCCGTACACCCCCTGAATGAGTACAGATTTTATTGCAGTCAATAAACCTTCGTTAGGCTTCAGATTATGAAGCTTGTGGCGAAGTTTCATCAAAATTGTGTGTTCGGTTCAAGCGATAAGGACTGAAGTGTTTATGGACTCACTGACTGACTGATTGACTTCAGACAGTGTTCAATGACATGAGTTCACAGGAATAAAGTCCAAGTGAGCTAAAAAAGGAAAGCTACAAAAATAAATATCAGCAGATGTACTCTGACAAATGGGAGAATGACAAAAGAGCAAGAAGATCGAAAAAAAAATGAGCATGACAGGATGGAGATTCACAAGGAAGGCTCATTCGATTGGCAAAGAAGAGGTCAAATTAGTTGGGACAGAGAACAAGTCATTATCAATGCCTAAGACCAAGAATATTACACTCATGCCTTTAAGAAAATGGCGGGATTAAACCAATCGGACAAATGCAGGTTTTGTGGGGTACAAACAGAAAGAACCAGTTACCTCTTCATGGGATGTAAAAAAAACTCATGTTGGAACAGCGATACACAGGAAGACATGACAGCGTCTGCAGAGTAATCCACTGGCACATCTGTCAACATTTCAACATCCTGGTCCCAGAACAATCATGGAAACACAATCCAAATCCGATCCTGAAACGTGAACAAGTAATCCTCCGCATGACAAGATTATCCCATCAAATGTGGACATTACAAACAAAGCACGACGGACATGGTGCTCAAACACAAAAAGAAGAAAAAAAAAATCGGCATTGTTGATCGAGGTTTCAGTTCCCAATGACTTTGGATGAAATGCCGCAGAAATCAGGAAAATGACAAAACACCAGGATCTGAAAAACGAGGTGAAGAGGACTCGGAAATTGAAGAAAGCTGAAATTATACCAGTGATCGTTGGAGCTACAGGAATGATGAAGAAACCCCTTATTCTTCTTCTTCTTCTTTCGGCTGCTCCCTTTCGGGGTCGCCACAGCGGATCATCCGTATGATCCGCATAGTGATTTGGCACATGTTTTATGCCGGATGCCATTCCTGACACAACCCTGGTCACCTCTTATGACCCAGGGATATGGTACACCTATTTTAACCGGAGTGTACACCGCCCCAGTACACTGGTACTCATTTCGCCGACCTCGGAAGGATGACAGGCTGAGTCAACCCCCTGGTGTATTAATTCAGTGGTCCAACAGGGCTTGAACTCAGGACCTTTTGGATCCCAAGCTGCTGCCCTAACCACTGCGCCAACACCAGGCTCGAAGAAACCCCTTAATGAGTACTTAAAAATCATTCCAGGGAATATCATTCCAGAGGCTGTCAGAGGTTCAGTGAAGATGTCGAAAAGAACCCTTGGAACGAGGCCATGAGAACAAAATTTCACAGCTTATTTCATGAATCCTGATCCTTCACCAAAAAATAGGAGACAGAGATTTTAAGTTCTGGGAGAACTTCCTCCCATCTCCTGAAACCCAAATGGAGATAACCAACAGAGAGATGTTAGATATAAACAAGTGAACAAGGACAAGGAAAACCAGATAAACCAGGTATTTCACTCACACAGTTCACTTCATTCTCTGAGCACTTCCACAGAACATTGTTGGTTAAAAGTCAGAACATGAACAAATCGATGAGAATAGAAAACATGGGATATTCGTTACACTTGAGGTACTTCGTTGTGGTATATTATTTCCTCTAACAATAAAATACTCTTCAGCAAGCACACTCATGTTGGCTCAGTGGATGGAAAAGTTTGAATGGTTGAAATAGGATTTCTGATGTTGGATGTCTGTACAAATGACGTTTTGTTCGTCAAATCATTTCCCACTCACCCTCACCTCGAACCCCTTAACCATAACTAACGAGATTTCACCAAGAAACTCGACACAGATGTTCATCCATTTCTGTGTAGTTTCTAAACTGCGTCACCTTATTCCTAATACTGAGTCATTCGATTGAAGCTGTGAATATAAATCATGGTTCTGGTTCTAAATGTTGTTGAAAAAGGAAAAACTGTTTGACTCGCCCCTGTACAATAAGGTACATATCAAACATAAGGTAGATATATCAAACATATGTAACCATCACATTTATTTAATAGTTATCCTCCTTTGTTATTCCCAAGATGTTTTAATATCAATCCTTGTAATAAAATCAGATCATAATCTGTTATTCCACAACCAGGAACTGAACCATCTTTACATTACCTCTCCTGATGAAGCTGCTTTTAAACTGCACGGATATTAGATCCTTCAAGGAAGTAATACAGGTGTGTCAGTTTCATGACATCACACAGGAATGTAATGACGTCAGACTTGCTGTGCTGATTTGACCTTGTGATTACTCTTGTCATATCCAGCGGCAAATTCTTCATATTTTGTTTTCACCTGATTTTCTGGAAAGTTCACAACACTTTTAGACCTTCTTCACTTCACATTGTAGCAATGATGTATAAATTATCATCACAACAATATTACATAAAGTTTCTGTATCTTTTATGAATCAAATCTTTAACTCACCCTGAACAGAGACATTCAGACCACAGGACTTCAACCATATTGTTAAAATTTACAAAGTCCCTTCTGATCCATTTGATAATTAATCAATCTGAAAGTCCAGGTGTGAATATTGAGGTTGAACAAAGTCGAGTGAGGGGGATAAAGAAGAGGTGAACACAGAACCTGTGGTGTGTTTTGTTATTTCCAGTTTGGGTGTGACCAGAACTGTCATGGACTCAGGGTGGGTTTGTTTACATAATTTACAGGGAAGTGACGTGTTCATCGATGGGAGATAATATCGTCAACATTTAAATAACACAGGAAATAAAAGGTTAATGGGGGTCATAAAGATCATTTTATATAATTTGAGTTGATAAGAGATGGAGGTGCACTGTTAGCTTGAAGTCCAGGAGGGAAGAGAGTGAGGCAGAACAGACTCTGGAAGGTGTTTCCATAGACAGGAGAAGTGAGGAATAAAGGAGTTGAGCTGCACAGTCAGCCTGGATTCTGGATGTTTAACCAGGAGGGGGATACTGGAAGAACGCATGCATCCTGGAGTTTCTGCAGAGGATCGGAGGATTGAGACAGCAGAGAGAACCATGTTGGAGAATACATGGGAGAAACAGAATTAGCACCGACCAGCCCGTGATGTGACAGCAGCACACATCGTGCTTCGACACCACAGAAGATTCCAATAATTTAAGAGTTTGACATTCGACAGAATCCAGAATGCAAATGTGATGGAAGAGGTGTAGGGGGATGTGTTGTTGATGTGGCTGGGCAACTCCTAGCTGATCAGGACATGACCTAACCATGTCCTCCATATCCATATCTAGTCCTGACCAACAAATGAATGACCTGGCTCGGGTCTTCATCTGACACATACCTGGGTGGTTTTCATGTAATTCTGCAAGCATGTGTCCTTGAAGTGGGGAGGGTGCAACTACACATCTTCCCCACAACAGACACCCGTCGTCATCGACAGACAACTCATGTCTGTGACATCAATATGGTTGAACAGTTGGCCTAATTACAGTCAGTACTGTAATGAGGCCAACCCAACATGGTGGACTTGCACACTTTGATCAAGACAGGGCCTTTTATACTCCTATCTTTGATTTGTTTTGCGGTAATGGGGAGTGAATCTACAACAGTTTTGAAAACGAAGTTTTCCTCGGGATCCACAGTATTTGGATCATCTTCCAGCAATCTACTCAAAGTAGGTGTTGGCATTTTTCTCAGAAGTGTGGTACTCTATCTGGTAAGTATACCCAGACACCAAGAATGTCCAACATTGAAGTCTCACTGCAGCAAGAGGTGGAATTCCTGTTTTTGGTCCAAATATACGCGTCAAGGGCTGGTGATCCGTTAACAGCCTGACATTCCGGCCAAACAAATACAAATGGAATTTCTTTATGTCGTACACAATCGCCAACCCCTCATTCTCAATTGTGCATAATTTTTCTTTACGGCACTGAGGGTTCTTGAGGTCTATACTATCGGTCTTTCGGATCCATCTTTCAGTTTGTGACTTGATACCGCCATCACCTTAGCGGAATCTTCATCCAGAAACCACTGGTTGAAAGCACCGGTTAAATCTAACTTTGTGAAGAATTTGGGTTGTGTACCATTCTGTGTATCTTTGGAAAACAGATACTGTATGTTGTGAAGTTTGTACCCATCACTATCAATAACCTCATTAACCACTATATCATCACCACAAACCCTCACCTTATCATTTGGCTTGGACACATGAACTGCTGGTGATGCCCAATCACCACAGTCCACACTTCGGGGTACAAAATATCCTCCTTAATTAACCTGACATTCATTTTTGACATTTTCTACAATAGAATACGGTATCGGACCAGCTTTCTGAAACACTGGTTTTACATCAGGCGTTATCTTGAGAGATGCAGTGAACCCTTTTATGCACATACCCTCACGAGAGAACAATGAGCTATTCTGATTTTACAGATATTTAATCTCTGGTGGGAATTGACTTGATTGAGGGACAGAAACCTTGGGCTTTGCAACCCTTGTAACCGAGAAGATACTTTCCCAGTCTCGGTTTATCTTACTCAGCGAATTCCTCCCAAACAAGGATGGACGATTCCCTTTCACAACAAAAAGTTTGAACATAAGCTCTTGGTTATCCCCATACCGTACTGGTACATGCAACAACAGGAACCAATTCCCCCGTATAACTACGTAAAGTTATATTGTTGTTGAACAATAGAAATTCAGATAATTTATCATAATATGAAGTTTCTGAAACAGTTGAGCAATGATGTTCCCCAGTTCCCCAGTTCAATGATGAAACAGTTGAGCATGATGTCAAGTTCCATGACTGTCTGTGTGACCCCCCATCACACTGAGCCTTACTGGCTTCACCTTACCGGTTGTTTCACTAAAACAGGACAAACCAGATACTTCATGTTTGTTTTCCTTACCAATGTCACAATCGGTGTGTTCGTTCACCACCGAATCCACATATCTCACGAAGCACACTGCAAAGCATGTCATTGAAGCTCTGAAGTTCCTGTTCGCCAGCCAGACATGGCATACCCAAGGAATTATTTATGGACAACATGCCATTTGCCAGTTCTGAGTTCAGGAAATTCACCCGGGAATGGGGGTTCAAGGTTACGACCTCCAGCCCTACATGTCCTCAATCTCATGGACAATCTGAGCGTGCAGTACAGCAATAAAGCAGGGGCTCAGAATAGCCGCCGAGGGTGGTCACGATACCCTTTTGATGTAACAGCATAACAAGACGTGGGAACTCGCGGTCATTACGGATAAACACCAAACACCACGTTCCTATGTCATCACAACTCCAGAGGGAAATGTGTACCGGCGAAACGGAAGGCATCTACGTAGCATGGATGCGGCTCCTTCGCCCGATGCTACACCGCCGGAGGAATTTCAACAAGAGCAGACCGTTTTGCTACCGGAGTCTTTCCCGCCAGAAACACAGCAGCACACTCCAATGCACTGTACTTCACCACACTCCTGACGCTCTTCTTGCATCACTCGACGTCCAGAGCATTTCAAAGATTATGTGATGATTGATGATTGATTTCCATAGCTAATTTGGATGCTGATGATTTTGGTTTTTGTTTGTTGTAGTTTTCATGCTTCTGGGGTTATATCCATTTAAATGGTGATTCATACATGCATTGGAGGGGAAGGAGGTTGTGGGTGTTGCTACTAGATCTTGTAGATCTGGCATGACCGGAACTCCATATAATTTACCTTCTGGGATTATTTAATTATTAAAAGCCATTGCTTTGATCCCGTGTGTTGACTCAATCATCAAACCGACGATCCACAGCACTTGTATGTAGGTCCCAATGGTCCGTAAAATGGCGCTCCCTCCTTTCTCCTGACTGGAGCACAAAATTGTGCTCTCGCCACTCGCCCGGCTTTCTTCCACCCCTCCCCCGCTCGCCCGGCTTGCTTCCACCTCCTCCCCCGCTCACTCGGTTTGCTTCCACCTCCTCCCCCGCTCGCTCGGCTTGCTTCCACCTCCTCCCCCGCTCGCTCGGCTTGCTTCCACCTCCTCCCCCCGCTCGCCCGGCTTGCTTCCACCTCCTTCCCCGCTCGCCCGGCTTGCTTCCACCTCCTCCCCCACTCTCGCCTGGCTTGCTTCCACCTCCTCCCCCGTTTGCTTCCACCTCCTCCCCTGCTCGCCTGGCTTGCTTCCACCTCCTCCCCCGCTCTCGCTACTCACTTGGCTTGCTTCCATCTCATCCGCTGCTCTCGCCACTCGCCCGGCTTTCTTCCACCCCTCCCCCGCTCGCCCGGCTTGCTTCCACCTCCTCCCCCGCTCACTCGGTTTGCTTCCACCTCCTCCCCCGCTCGCTCGGCTTGCTTCCACCTCCTCCCCCGCTCGCTCGGCTTGCTTCCGCCTCCTCCCCCGCTCGCCCGGCTTGCTTCCACCTCCTCCCCGTTTGCTTCCACCTCCTCCCCCGCTCGCCTGGCTTGCTTCCACCTCCTCCCCCGCTCGCCTCGCTTGCATCCACCTCCTCCCCCGTTTGCTTCCACCTCCTCCCCTGCTCGCCTGGCTTGCTTCCACCTCCTCCCCCGCTCTCGCTACTCACTTGGCTTGCTTCCATCTCATCCGCTGCTCTCGCCGCTCGCCCAGCTTGCTTCCACCTCCTCCTCCGCTCTCGCCGCTCGCCCAGCTTGCTTCCACCTCCTCTCCTCCCCTGCTCGCCTGGCTTGCTTCCACCTCCTCCCCCGCTCTCGCTACTCACTTGGCTTGCTTCCATCTCATCCGCTGCTCTCGCCGCTCGCCCAGCTTGCTTCCACCTCCTCCTCCACTCTCGCCGCTCGCCCAGCTTGCTTCCACCTCCTCTCCTCCCCTGCTCGCCCGGCTTGCTTCCACCTCCTCCCCCGCTCTCGCCGCTCGCCCAGCTTGCTTCCACCTCCTCTCCTCCCCTGCTCGCCCAGCTTGCTTCCACCTCCTCCCCCGCTCTCGCCGCTCGCCCAGCTTGCTTCCACCCCCTCCCCTGCCGAAGTTGGTTCATCGCTCCCTCCTCGTTCTTGCTGCTTGGCTGCCCATGTGCTCCTTGTTAGCTTTGCCAGCTAATTCCTCTGACAAACATGTTACTCTGGAATCTTCAAAAGATAAAATTAATTACCTTTGACAACAAATCTGTTTGTGTTTTGGATATTTTCGGGTGAAGTCCAGACACAAGTCTTCGTCAGGTTCCTTGTGTAATTTGTTGGAATTTTTTGGAGAGTAGCAAACCCATAGATTTTTGAGAAGTTAAAATCTATTGAAATAAAAAAATGATGTTTCACATTTTTTCAACTTTTGGAAAGGTCATTTTGGGGTGAAAAACGCTTTTTTTGAATTCCAATTTAAAAAAAATCTGAAACAATACAAAATAACCAACTGATGATGGATTACTGTTAAATGGCTAACAATGGATTTTATAAGATAATAAAATGTTGCATTTTGACTGTCGGTTGCCATGGAAACAGCATTTTTGGAGTGGAATTGCCATTTTTTAATATATATTTTTAAAAATTATATTTTCCATCGGATGACCTAAATAATTGTTAAATATAGTGACCATGACTAACTTACACATAAGTATTATGATTTTCAAGTATTGGAACAGTTGGTTGCCATGGAAACGGCCATGTGTGCACTGAAACATTGGTGTGTCTGTTGTTCAATATCAGAAGGTTTCGGCACCTTCAGTAGTAAAACGTGAGATTTTAAGTTTTTGTCGTTTGATGTATTGTAAGTGTGATCCTGTAGGGAACATAGGTGACACCACGTCGCGATGCCATGCCATCGCCTCAGGTTACGGTTGCTGTGCGTGGCATGACGTCGTGATGTGGCGCGGCACGCATCCAAGCACGTGCAGCACTATGACGTCATTTTCAGTTCGCTTCGTTTATTCTCGATTTATTCATGACAGTTTACTTCGGAGCTTCGTTTCATCATATTCGGTTTTCAACTCCTTTCTTCCTTTTTTCGGTAAGTTGTGATCGCCTTTGAGGCGTATGTACCTTTTTGTCATTTTATGTTCTTCTGTCTGGGGTAGGATTATGATTTGAATGGCCACGAGGTTGGAGGTTTTAATTGCGTTTCCTGTTAGGCTCGGAGTTGGAATTCGGGCAGTCATCATGTTATAGCTATGTGTTTATCCTTTTTCTATTATTTCGGGTTGATCTTTAAATATATGCCTGGTGTTGGCTTAATGGTAAGGGTGGTGGGCTTTGGATCCGAGGGTCCTGAGTTCAAATCCCGCTCGGCAGTTGAATTAATACCAGGTGGGGTTAACTCGGCCTGTCATCCTTCCGAGGTCGGCAAAATGAGTACCAGCATGCTAGTATCCTGTGTCGGAGTGGCGACCCGTCCAGGATTGTGCCCAATAGCCAAGGAGACTGCTTGAGCAGCACCAACGCTCTGCACAGAGTATGGTCCCAATCTCCTCCTCCTCCTTTAAATATGTCCTTATGTGCTGGTTTGTGCTTTCATTTATCCGGAAAGAAAGTCACCATCAATGTAATCAGTCACTGACGTATTTTGTTCCATGAGATTAACTGCTGTATAATAGGATAGAATTAGGTTAGCTTTGTGCCTGGGGGTTGGAATTACAAAGGGAGTCCATTTGGAGTTTCTATTTATTTAGTTTACTGGCATGTAGTTAGTGCGTATTGTTGATTTCCCACTCATCTCTGCTTTTATTTTATTCAGGTAATTTTACGTCTTAGTAGCGGTTTTTATTTTGGATTCTAAAAAAGTTCTATCATTGAGACATTTACCCGCATCTTCCGTTTAAATCACATAAGTTTTGGTCAATAAATTAGTCAAAGAAAATAAGTATGTTGTTTTTCTCATCTGTTTGCTTTTTATGGTGATGAATGTAATTTGTGCCCTTGATATGGCCTTAGACATAGGCACAGCCTGAGTTTTATAGGCTGTATCACGTATGATCGATTTGACATTCATGAGTTGACGATTTATTTTTATATTTGCAGCACCAACAACATGATGGATGAAATACCACTGAGTGGCAAGGATTCATGCCAGATGAAAGGATCAATAAACTGGACAAAATGTGTCCTGTGCCAAGATAATTCTTCTCTGAAAGGGTCCTTGGTGTTACAACCAAAAGTCGAGTCGTTCTGCCGTTTAATAGAGACAATACAGGAGCGAGTCACTTTACAGGATGGTGATTATGTTCAGATTCATAAACGACTTGAGGGGATGTCAGCAGAACTGTTGCAAAAGGAGAAGGCTGTCTGGCACCGAACATGCTATTCCAACGCAACTAACAAGGACCAAATTCGTTGTGCCAGGGTTCGTTATGATCAGGCACTATCATCAGGGTCGCATATCTCCAAAGGGCCAGGTCGAAAGAGAAAAATGCCCGAAGTATGTCTGGAGTCGTCAAGCTCCTCCACACCATTCACTCGGTCATCCACAGACCCCTATGACAAGGCTTTGTGCCTCTTTTGTCAGAGGACTGATGGTCAACCTATTTACCTTGTATGGAGTGACAGTGCGGGCAAATCGCTGAGAGAAGCTGTTGATGTTGCTAAGAACCCTGTTTTTATGACTCGATTGAACACTGCTATGGTGCCAAGTGATGCACATGCAATTGACGTTATGTACCACAGGCATTGCCAGCCTTCCACGCATTTACAGGTGCCGATAATACTGGGCGGTTTGCTCGACATGGTGAGGCAAAGTGGTTCCAGTGCTACTTGAAGGCCAATGACGACATGGTAGATGCCTTTGCTATGCTCTGTAAGGATGCTGAACTGTCAGAGGACCAACACACAACTTTAGCAAGATTTCTCTGTTCAGGTTATTGTCCAAGTGGTGTCAATATTTCCAACATCCCTGAACTTCGATGGCATCACTTCTGTAAGAACATGGCTGAGAATGACAAGTTACCACCAACTGTCGGTGCTCTGAGGCAGCATATCATGCGGGTACATATCCAGGCATACGTTTGGGGTCAAGCAGCAATTTCTCAGCAAACATTTCTTGATCCATTAAAGAATGGCTTCCACAAGGACACAAGTGGTCAACTCAAACAGACAACAACAGACATTGTCCCTGCACCAAAGGCAATTATCGAGATGATAAGGTGCCAGTGCAAGACAGAATGTTCATCACAGAGATGTTCCTGCAGAGCCAAGAACTTAACATGCACTGATCTTTGCATGTGCAGCACTTCGTGTGAGAATGACGAGGACTCAAACATTGAACGGCATGACCACGATGGCAATGATGTGTGACATCAGAGACAGTGATGCCAATTGGCTACAAACTCATATTTGACATTAAGTACATTTCACTGATCACCATATTCATGCGTTACTTGTTTCAAGATTTGAAAGCAACACATTAAATAAACGGTAATTTGACAAAATGATAGCCGTTTCCATGGCAACCATTGCTCAAAATACAGATATATGTATTCTATATTAAGAACTGTCCTCTGGTTTACAATTATGCATCATCAGTTGCTTGCTTGCGATTAATTTTGAATTTTCAGAGCTGAAATTAAAAAAAACTGGTTTTTACCCCAAAACGACCTATTTGACCACATTATATGCATTGAAAAAATGTGAAATATGGATTTTCTGTTTTGGTATTGTTTAAGCTTTCCAAAAATGTTGGGGTTCGCAACTCTCCAAAAAATTCCAACGAACGTCAAATTATGGACACAAGGAACCTGACTAGATGGTCAACATCACGTTCTCTTCACTCTCTCTCCCGGATTCCTCTGTCTGCTCCGTTCACGTTCCCCATCTCCTGGGGTACCAGATGGTACAGGCTAGCGTAATGGAATGCACAGTTTTGGAGGGAACGCTGTCAGTGAGGTGACCGTGTGGCAAGGCGAGCAACTGGGTTGAGACGAAGGTGTGCAGGGCTTGGTGCGAAGATGTGTGTGGAGAGGAGAAAATAAGAGAAAGAAATCTGCGAAAAGGAATGAAGAGTGGAGAGAAAGTGAGCAAAGCGAATGAGAGAAGGAAAAGAAAGAAATAAAGAATAAAGCTGCAGAATGACCAAATAATTAATTGCCAGGCTGACCAAGGAATGAAGGTGCAGAATGATCGAATAATTAATTACCAGGCTGACCAAGGAACCAATAATAAGTCCTTCCAAGAAATGAAGAATAGTCCTTCCCCTCACTTCTTCCTTTATCATCTGCACCCCCAACTCTCCTCACGGCTCTGGGACCCTCATTGTTGTGACGTGCCGAACGCACCCCGTACTTAATCCATTCATTCTTATGAGAAAAATTTCTTTGATTTTAGTCGTTTTCATATTCGTCACACTTTTCAGGAACGTATCCCGACGTAAACCAAGGACTGACAGAACGGAATGAAAAACAGAACAAATATCATCGCATCCCTGGGAGGTATGGAACGGGATCTGTTAAATCATAATAATGGGACAATCTCATAAAATATGGGACACCTCGTCAAAAAGACACACACACACACACACACACACACACACACACACACACACACACACACACACACACACACACACACACACACACACACACACACACACACACACACACACACACACACAAACCCCGACCCTCTGGCTGGCTCGATGTGTTGGTGTAAACCGCTCGGTACATCCCATTTGGTAAATGATCGGATGTGGCAGATCCATGGTGTAGTGACGTCACATGTATAAGTTCCATAAAGCATTACGTCATATGTGATTATGATATGCCATAGATATCAATGGGAATATCAAGTTATGTTTACTAGAAGCACCCGCTCCCTCTGGGAGCCCTCAATGGGTCATGCTGTTATATTTATGCCCATTTTACTCCAAGGGGTCCCAGGTTTACACACCCACAAAATGGATGGGATCGGTTCAGCCATTTTTGCAGTACCTGGGAACCATGGACTTCTTATAATAACTTGGACCAGCAATGCCATCTACTCGCAGCAGTGAGAACTGAAGTCACCGGAAATGGCTCAGCGGCCATGTTGCGTTGCCACTCGCTCGTCGCGCGCAATTCAAAAAACCTGTGGATGCATTAAGAGTTTTAACTATTTTGCCAGTATTTTGAACCGGTAAACGTAAAAATGCCACAGTGCGTGGCCTTCGGATGTAATAATAAGTCTGGGAAGAGCTCCACATGCACCTTTCATCGGTAAGAATGCGATTATTGATGCTTTTTTTTCTCTTTCAATCGTCAATCTATTTTTAGAGTATTATTTTAAGAAGTTACAATTTGAACGCGAAACGCCAGTCTAACAATCTAAATGATGGCAAAGTACAGTCGATAATTTTAAAGAAAATGGAAAAAAAAAAACGATATTATCCAGGAATACGCCGGAAATTAGTTTTCCAGGCATCTAGAATTCAATTTTTTTCCGGAGATTCATTCCCCCCATCGACCGCCGTGGCTGCATAAATAGTTGGGCGGGTAGCTCACAATATTTGTCCATTTGGGGGCACAGGCCCTCCCTATTCCGAGGGTCCTGGCTCCGCGGTCCACTGAACCCGATGTTACCCCCAAAATCATTTTGCTTCCTACGCGCCTTAGGGTTAGGGGGTCGTATCTATCTTGATATCAGAAATATACCTCCACTGACGCCAATTGTAGTACCCATCCTTCCATCCCTTCAAATGCCAATAATCGAAAATGTCATTCGGATCTTTTTTCTCCAGATTCCCTAAGGATGAAAAGTTGTGCAGACAATGGGGCCAGGCGCAGAGAAGGGAACACTTTACCCCAATGCCCGGTGTAACATTACTTTGTAGTGAACACTTCCTGAACTGTGACTTTGACAGTACGGGCCAGACGAAACGGCTTAAACAAGGCGTCATACCAAGCGTCTTCAAATTTCCACCTCATCTCCAGAAGGTTAGTATACACGACTTATAACAATGGTCTCCACTAAAAAAATACATATTTATTTGATACAAATATTATATATTTTTATTTGAGACTGTTACGGTTGTGGAAATTCGTAAACCACCATCCAGGTCCCGTAGGTGAGGTATCTCTTAAGTACATGTGTAGTTAGCCCCAAACCCGTTGTTTAGAGGGAATTTATGTGATTCATTCGGGCTGCGACGCTTTGAGATAGCCGTTTTTCTGTTCTATCTTTATTTTCAACCAACCACGTCACAACCACTAACACAACGCCGCTTCACAACAACCACGCCATCCTCACTACTCCGCCAGCAACCGTCAACATCTCCACGAACACAAAAGGGGAACAACAACAACTCCCACCCCGGTTTCTCTGGCAAACAAGAATGACGGTTGGAAACTCAACTCCCGCCCCGATTTCTCTGGTAAACAAGAATGAGGGTTGCAAACTCAACTCCCGCCCCGATTTCTCTGGTAAACAAGAATGACGGTTGGAAACTCAACTCCTGCCCCGATTTCTCTGGTGGAATGTCCCCCCCCCCCCACGTGCCGCGAAGGGAGGGGCGGGGCGGGGTGCCAGGGAAATAAAAGGGCGCACGGAGGCGACGCTAGAAGAAGTCAGGTCAGAGGAAGTCAGGTCAGAGGAGGTCAGGTCAGGGCGGTCGGTGAGAGTGTCAGTATCAGTCAGCGGTTCATGGTCTTCTGCCCGTCTGGGTCTTGGAGAAGCGGTCCTTAGAGCGACCCGCTCGTTGGAGCTTGCAGTCGGTGGAGAGTCGGGACATCGCGGAGGGGACGCGGACTGGAGGTGCCGCTCTGCTAGCTGTGTTGCGCGGACCTGCGCGTTCGTACAAGGAGCGCCGGAGAGAGCTCGC
This sequence comes from Eptatretus burgeri, assembly GCF_056783735.1. Taxonomy (NCBI): domain Eukaryota; kingdom Metazoa; phylum Chordata; class Myxini; order Myxiniformes; family Myxinidae; genus Eptatretus; species Eptatretus burgeri. Next base: position 149,504,385 of record NC_140962.1, on the reverse strand, counting down.
CCACCATCGCACCGCGAGGGTGCAGGTAACCTGCAACGGTCTCGTGGGACTCGTTCGGTCTGCCAAGTCCCACGCCATAAAGGCCCACTGGCCCCGTCTGCTCCCTTGTCTTTGAGGGTGGCCTTTTCTTTTGTTTTTGTATGGATCTTGTGGCGCCGTGTCTTGTAAAGTAAAACTGTATAAGTGTTGCCGTGTGTACGCGTTAGTCGGTCGTATTACATTTGCTTTTTGTGCATTATTGTTTTAATTGCTATATGTGTGATCTCCACGTGTCATGTAAATAAAATGCTTGCATGTTGAACTGTTCCCATTTCGCTTTGTCTTTTCTCCATTGACTCTCCATCCTGCTTCACGTAAAGGGTTCGTAGCGGGTGCAAGATCCCGGTAATTAATCTGAACCGTCGAGGTCGACGATAACACCGCTCGGTTATCCCGATAGTACGGAACGGGCCGCCTAAGCGGCTCGTGTCCGGAGTCGACCTGCGGCGAGGTACGATCGCCCGGTTTACCATCCGCGTGGGTACTTAGGTAGGTCGAGTTTGGCGAACAACCCTATCCTACGTGGGTGGCCGATTGGCACAATTGTGGTGAGGTCGAAAGGCCCACCCGTGACTGGCTCCGGGCGATAGTTCCCGGAGGGTCACGACTGAATTGTCCGTCCGGTGGGCGACGTGCCGCGATTCGAGTCACGTGGCCATTCGCACGCCGGCGCGCGCGAATTCGCAACAATACAAATATTTATTTGACACATATTAAATTGTTTTGAATCTATAACAGTTTTAGAATTGATTTTGGGTGCGAATACCCGGAAAAACGACCTCCTTTGCTGCCAGGATTTTTCTATGAATTTCTGTACCATTCTGACTGTCAGACGATGCAAGTCGTTTTGTATTCGTGCCCAAAAAATTAATTCTAACACATTAATTTTATAAATTCAACCACATTCAAAATGTTTTAAAAATGAATAAATTCCCGCGGAAATCAAATTTAGCGCAAATTTTCAAACTTCATGGACATCCTGTATATGCAATTAAAATAAATGGAATCCTGAATCAGAGTGCTCCAATTGTGATTATATCAAGCGGTTCGCACTGTATTGAATTTACCACTAAAATTTCCGTGAATTATCAGTTTTCTGTTCACCAGTTTATTCGAAATTTCGATCCGACATTAATTATGTTATTTTCTACACAGAAACCGATACATCGGAAACCACCGGTTGACAGACACCTGGCCCCAGAGCCAGAATTCACAACTGCGCCAGATTCACCACCAAGGCCGTCGACTTCAGCAGACCACACGTACTGTGCCGATCCGAGTCCCAGTAAAATGAAACGGAAGCTGGGTACGGCAACCGAGACCATTGAGAACCTGAGGAAAAAACTGAAGGTTACACAGCATAAAACGCGAGGATTGAAGAAAAAGGTAGAGAAATTAAGCTCTGTCGTTGAAGAACTAAAAAAACAAAGGGATGGTTTCGGAAAATTGTGTTGAGATACTGAATTCGACATTTTCTGAGGTACCACTGGCGGTTATGAGTCGAATATTAAAGAATCAGGCGAGCGGAAAGAAATCCAGGCAAGAATACGATACTGTGATCAAGTCATTCGCCCTCACGCTAAATTTCTATTCTGCGAAGGCCTACGACTATGTACATGAGGTATTCAATCTCGCTCTACCTTGCCCTTCAACGATCCGAACCTGGAACAGTGCCATGGACGGATCACCGGGATTCAACCAGGTAGTATTTGACGCATTGGAGGCAAGATTTAAAGAGGATAGGAGTACACTATGTGCCCTAATGTTGGAGGAAATGTCACTGATGGAATCAGTAGAGATGTCTGGTGACAAGGTGCGAGGATATGTGGACATTGGAGTAGGTAATCTGGACGATACAGCACCACTTGCTAAAAACGCTTTAGTAATCATGTTGGTTGCGGTGAATGATCATTGGAAAGTTCCAGTCGCCCACTTCTTCATCAATGGTTTGACTGGTGAAGAACAGGCCAATCTTGTGTCTCAGTGTTTACTAAAGCTACACGAAATTGGAGTTAATGTCATCTCGCTTACCTGTGACGGGCCTTCAGCGCATTTGACAATGTTGAAAGAGTTGGGCGCAAGTATCAACCCGGATAATATGAATTCATCGTTCCCTCACAAGCTCGTTTGGGCATTCCTCGACGCGTGTCATATGTTAAAGCTTGCAAGGAATTGCCTCGGCACACGAAAGACGATGAGAGACAGTTCTCAGAGGGTCATCTCCTGGAAATATATGGAAAACTTGCATGAACTGCAGAAACAGGAAGGACTACGGTTGGCAAACAAACTTAGTCGGAAACATATCGAATGGAAGACAAACATAATGAAAGTTAATACGGCTGCTCAAACGCTGAGTTCAAGTGTCGCAGATGCAATTGAGTTCTGCCGCGAAGAGTTGAAACTACCTGAATTTCAAGGAAGTGAGGGAACTTGCATCTTCATCCGCACACTGGATCAACTGTTCGATCTGTTGAACTCCAGGAACCCTTTGGCACGCAACTACAAGGCACCGATGCATCCTGCTCGCGAGGCAGCTTTTTTTGCCATTCCTGGAAAAGACAAGCAATTATCTCACGACCTTGACTAATACTTCTGGTCAACTCATGACAAAGACAAGATTTAAAACAGCATTTATTGGGATGCTGACTTGTATCGTAAGCATTAAAAACCTCTGACATATGTCCAGCCCCAAAATTCATCTTTAAAGTATTTGCTTACATATAAGCTCATCCAGGACCACATCGAGTTGTTCTTTGGAGCCGTCCGTCGAGCATGTGGTGGCAATAACAATCCAACAACCAGACAGTTTATCGCAGCATAGAAGCGTCTTCTGATGCGGCATGAATATCAAAGCCAACAAGGGGGAACTGTTCAGCCCAGGACGCAACACGCATCGTCACAGCTGCATCATTCAAAAATATCACTAAGAGGGCTGTCCCAGATAAGACGCAGGATATGCTCACAGCCAGACGCTTCGATTTGCAGCTCCGCCAGCCACTGACGAGTCACCACGATTATGCCGATATTCCACCATTTAACAAGCTTTCTGTGTTCCTGGAGTCAGTTGTAACCTATATTGCAGGATATGTGGTTCGGATGGTTAAGCGGACACTCAAATGTCAAGATTGCTTGCTGGCTCTCACGCAGAATGATGATGTCAATTTACCTACCTATAGGCTGATTGCTGTTACAACAAGGGGTGGCCTTTCCGTTTGATCATCAAGCGTTGTTCAAGTATGTGAAGGCACTGAGAAATGTGTTAAGAGAATGCTGGCGGTGACAAATGGCAAGATTCCTCGTGATAGTTACCTGAAATCTGCAATCTCTGCATCAGTGTTGGCAGAAGTAGGATCGAGTGTATTTGACTCGCTTCGTGATCACATGTTTGAGACGGAGGCAGACTGTAATCATGTATGTTCTCTAATACAGCACATCTGTGAGTGCTATACAAAGATTCGTCTCCACCATGTTGTTCGAACCATGAACACTGGATTGAAAGATAAACCCATCAGGAAAAAATTCAGCAAACTGATCATATTTGCACATCAATAGTTCACTAACCATTTGCATTGAAGTGTTTCTCCTCGGTTTCGACATTTCTTATGTTTCAACCTACTGCGATTATAATAGTTGATCGTCATCTTCTATAGGTCAATGCATATTAAACCAGTCTCATTAGTGTGTAGATTATAGATCATGTTTATTGAGGTTGTCCAATGTCTGTTCAATGTTTTCATGATTGATCAATATATTATAGGCCATACAGGGTAGCTTTAAGCTCCTCACATAGGGGGTAGCTTTAAGCTACCCACTATGGCCTATAATATATTGATCAATCATGAAAACATTAATGAGACTGGTCCTGGTTCAATATGCTTCGACCTCCTACAGAAAGCTCCCCTCGATACTATACACATATTAATAGGAGGCCATAGGTTAGTCTGTAGATTATAGATCATATTTATTAAGGTTGTCCGATGTCTGTTCAATGTTTTGATGATTGGTCAATATATTATTAATTATCGGCCATAAGGCCTCTTGTTATAGGGGGAAGCTGAAAGCCACCGCCTTATGGCCGATAATAATACAAATATTATAGGCCAGAGGGGGTTAGCTGTACACATTACACTGATTATCATCAGATCACATGACATATGATATGATAATCATTCATGAGAATTGTGACACCTCGTACTCACTCACCTTATTAATTCGTGCTGCAGAGCTAATATTAGCTTGGTAGTGATAATGGGCGGCGGAGACTGTTGTTAGTGAAATGAAAATCCTGTTCTTATTATTAATCTGGACAAAAATGTTGTTTCCAGCGAGAAATTCGGCAAAAATTAATATATTCAATCTGTGAATTCGGATTGGCAACGAAACATGGCGACTTCAGTCGACAGAGGCCGTTGCTGGTCCAGGTTATTATAAGAAGTCCGTGGTCCCAGGTTTACACACCCACAAAATGGAGGGGATCGGTTCAGCCGTTTTTGCGGGACCTGGGAACAGACAGACAGACGGTGAATGAGAGAAAGATGAATTTCTTCTTTCCGTCTTTGAGCCTGAATTTGACGACTGACACGACTGTTCCGCCATGGCGTACGAGACGTGTACGAAACGTGGGACGCGGGGACTATTTTTTCCACAACGGTTGATATCAACACGCGGAGGCGGGACCAAGGCAGTGGAGTTGATGACGTGGGCGGAACGAGAGGTCAAGAGGGGCGGGTCCAGCGGCGGAACGGAGACGCGCAGCTGTGAGGTGATTATGGGCGCGTGGTGGGAGCACGGTGTCACAGCCCTCAGGTCTTGCCCAGCTGGAGCTGAACACCCGCAGTGGACCTGGTGGAGCATCCCGTGGAGGACGTGGATCATGAGGGAACTCGTTACGGTCAGACCGGTCGGACACCCATATCTGCTCGTCCTCACGTTTCCCCTTTCCTCTTCTGAGGGCCGAAACGAGTGAACGTTTTCACGTTGTTTCATCGTTTTGTTGTTCGATCTGGGTTTGCCTCGTCCATGTTGTGTTAAGGAAGGTTTGATGAATGATTTTGATTATTTAATTAAACAACTCGCGTCCCTCAAGTATGGCCGAACCCAAGATGGCCGAACCCAAGATGGCCGAACCCAAGTTTGGCCGGACCCAAGTTTGGCCGAACCCAAGTTTGGCCGAACCCAAGTTTGGCCGAACCCAAGTTTGGCCGAACCCAAGTTTGGCCGAACCCAAGTTTGGCCGAACCCAAGTTTGGCCGAACCCAAGTTTGGCCGAACCCAAGTTTGGCCGAACCCAAGTTTGGCCGAACCCAAGTTTGGCCGAACCCAAGTTTGGCCGAACCCAAGTTTGGCCGAACCCAAGTTTGGCCGAACCCAAGTTTGGCCGAACCCAAGTTTGGCCGAACCCAAGTTTGGCCGAACCCAAGTTTGGCCGAACCCAAGTTTGGCCGAACCCAAGTTTGGCCGAACCCAAGTTTGGCCGAACCCAAGTTTGGCCGAACCCAAGTTTGGCCGAACCCAAGTTTGGCCGAACCCAAGTTTGGCCGAACCCAAGTTTGGCCGAACCCAAGTTTGGCCGAACCCAAGTTTGGCCGAACCCAAGTTTGGCCGAACCCAAGTTTGGCCGAACCCAAGTTTGGCCGAACCCAAGTTTGGCCGAACCCAAGATGGCCGCCACCCGTGGGAGTGTTCACGTGAAGATACCAAAGGTTGAGGTTTGAAGGTTTGTTTCCACTCTCTGTACGAGGTGTATTATCGTAAGGGTTCCGAGAGTGAAGGATTTAATGAAGGATTCGATGGTGGTCAACGGGTTTCTTTATTCAAAACCACCGAACACGAGACTCGTTCTCCTTACAACCCTCTTCAGGTTACCTCGTTCACAGAAACCCCTCTTCTCTCCTGCCCCCCCCCCTCCCCGAACCTCCAATATATATATATATATATATATATATATATATATATATATATATATATATATATATATATATATATACACAGCACCCCCATATCCCCCCTTTTTATTTAACCAAATTAATTCCCCAGCTCGGTGGATATCGATGTTTCGTCTATATCATTAACTCGGAGATAAAATGTTACAACATTAATTAACCATGAAAGTTGAAACGTCTCGTTCAGTAATCTTCACGACTAGCTGAAACCCCTTCACAGACGGATTCCGTTCATTCAACCACCCTCACCAGCTCGCACACACTCGAGGGACATGGACTGGACAGGGTGTGCTTGCCCCCGCCTACTCATCCCCCGCCCCTGCCCCATTCAATCTACTTACCCCCGCCCCAAAATGTAATTAACCCAGCCCCCCCTCTTCTCTCCCCACCCCCGTCTTTTGATTTCCCCACCCCCTCGCACTCAACTCCGCCTCATTCAACCCAGCCCCGCCCCATTTCCCCCTGTCTCCTGCTTTCAATTTGCTTACTCCTGCCTAAAAATTTGCTTCCCTTGCCCCCCCGCCTCTTCATCCCCGCCCCCGCCTCTTCATCCCCGCCCCCGCCTCTTCACTCGTCACCCCATCTCAATGAAAAGTGTTTATTCTGCTTCAGAGTTGAAGTTTGACAATTGCCACCATGTGCAATGCACTCTTACAGGTACCATGTTTCTTTCAGTCCAGGTCACAGTACCGAGAAAAACGTGACGCGACCGCGTGGAGGAGCACAAAATTGGTCCTTCAGTATTAATATATGGATGTTTTTTCGATAAGGCGTTTGAGTGAGCACCGTCACACCACCTGCAGAACTCCGAACTGGATGCTCCGAGGCCCCGCCTCCAAACTGGATGCTCCGAGGCCCCGCCTCCAAACTGGATGCTCCGAGGCCCCGCCTCCAAACTGGATGCTCCGAGGCCCCGCCTCCAAAATCAGGGTTGAGGAATAAAATGGGGGATGAGGGGTTTGGCAGGACACGTGGGGTGGACATGATGGACGCAGAAAACCATCAGGAAGGGATTTTTTTTTTTATAATTTTTTTTTTAATATCTAGTTTGTGGAGAGCTGGGCGGAACGAGCCAACTGGGGTAACGGGGGTCCATGTTGGGTCCATGCTCGGGTAACAGCCTTGTACGAGGAGTGCTCCGAGAGGGCGTGGTTTAACATGAGTATGCAGGTACAGTAATTACATGTCTTCATCTTCAGAGCAAACTTCCAAATCCACTGCATCGACTTCTGAAGCGTTTTGGAATCTGAAGAATAAAGCATATTTTTTTTTTTTTATGTTGGTAAAAGAGAAGAGCGAATGCATGATCATTGTCCACACTCGTTCAAAACTTGTAATTTTTCTTGGTTTTAAAGTGTGTTTGAGATTTTATATTTACATCTGAGTGTGTGTGCTTCATCATTGATAGCTTGTGTTAGGAATATTAACTATTTAACGAACATGACACATTTTGTACATTCCATATTTAAACCACCTGTTCTCCACGTGACAGGTTATATTTTAATATTTTTTTGCATTTCTGTTCTCCCTGCTTTGCTCGGTACAAGTTTCAAAGTCTCGCCCATCTGACAGTTTACGGTACTTTGTCCTTGAGATGGTTCCTCACGCACACTCTTAAAAGGGAAATTCTGTCAATGTGAACACACTGTTTCATAATAACATGCATTTGATATATTTCAGAAAACAAAACTTAAATTATATATTTTCTGATGAGCTATGGTGTTTCCATGTTGTAATAAGTGTAAATTTAACCTCACTCCTTACCTCATGAATCTTTACACCTCATTTCAAACACTTGCCCTGACGTTTGTTCTATCCAGAGAGACACGATGTGCAGTTTGAAGAAAAATACTAAATGTCATCGTGTGCTAAGTTTTTAAACTACGTACTCCACTTCCAATTCTGTGAATTTACTCGCCCAGGTCAGAGTTCAGTGGATCATAAAGAATGTGTCACACAATCATGGCACTCACTGTTTCCTTTGCATTGTGAGTCACGAACCATTTCCATCAATACGTGAGACACACAAACTGATTTCTGAAGGTCTGCTCATTGGATATCCGATCACACACAGCAAGCAACTGCTGCTCTGTGTTGACGTGCTCTGGAAGGACATCATCCGTGTCATCTCGACAGTCTTGTTCGGTGAGTGACAAGCTTCCACAGCAGTTTCATCTGCTCACTCTTGTTCTCCAATATTTTATCCAGTTTCATCAACAAACTCACTTGAAAAATCTGTTGTGATGATGAATCAAACGCCATTTTCCAATTTTTTTTTTTTTTTTTTTTTTTTTTTTTTCCAATATATCACAAGATGTGGAAATAATTTGGCTGTGTCATCAGGCCAATGGGATAAATATAATCAGGCCATCATCAGGCCAATGGGATTGTGATCAACGAGCACTCCCGACAATGCAATTAGCCAAATATGATAATTATTATATTTTAGTTTTACAACTTCATAAACACATTAACACGACAAACTTGTCAACTTACAATATATTTAAAATACATGTTTCCTTTAACTTTCTCCAACAAAGATTTGTTTTTCAAAGATTCTTCATTATCAAGATTTATAACTTCATTATGATGATGATGATTTTTTTATATTTTCTTTGCCGTTGTCACCCTTGTTGGGGCTTCCAATTCTTGACGTCATGGATGCTTTACTTTTTTTTTTTTCTTTTTTTTTTTCCGACATTGACGTTAAATTTGTGTATGAAAGATGTTTCAACTTCAAGGATATAAACATCCCATTTTATTCCTGTTTCGCCTGTCCAGTTTACATTGTAAGATGAACATTTCACTTATCAAGTGAAGTTTTCTTTGAAGCAGCTGTCTCTTGGAATGGCCTCTTGTGAGGTTGACGTCAGAGTCTTCACATCTTCTCATGGCCTCTCGGTATCTGTGAAGTAAAAAAAATATAAAAGTATTGTGATATTTCAGTGAGCTTTGCGTGATCCAAATATATTATTGTGGAAGAAGCAATTATAATATTAAAATATGTTGATGGGTTTTTGATGTGCTTGGTGAGGAGTGAAGTAGATAAGTAACTTTGGGGAAAGACTTGTAGCCCTTCCAGGTTCTGTCCTCATCAGTTTCATCTACATTAAATAAACTAGAAACCAGAAATGGAATAGGGCCTATGAAAATACCCCTTAACAGCACTCCATGTAATACCACAACAGAATGGTCTTATAGATGCTATTTGAATGAGTCTCTTGATGTGAGATTGGCGATTCGGGGCATTTGTACTTTGCATTTGCTGCTTCATCATCAAACCATGACATCCTCAAAGCGAGCAGGTCTCATCTTCCTCCTCTCACTGGCTTCCTCATCAGACTTGAGATTTGAAGTGTTCTCTTCCTGTCACCTGCAATCAAAGTGTCCATACAATGTTAGTCGCCAAATATAAAATTTTCCACATGCCATTTTATCTTGACTGTCTCGTGTCTGACTTTCACAGTTTAGGAAATGAAGTTTCACATTTTACTCCACTCTATGTTGAAGGTGTTCTCTTGATCAACGGCACCTCGGGCCAAAAATGATATCCATGTCCATCATATCACCCAATGTTGAAGAATCTCTTGCATTCTTGGATCCAGATCTTCACCAAAGTCGAATCGATTCGTCTGAGTCACACCCAACCTGTCCACCAAGTTTAATCGAAGTCCGTGCACAACTTTTTGACATATCCTGCTCACAGACAAATGGGTGAAAAATAACCTCTGTCCACCTCCGTTGGGTGCAGGTAACTAAAATGGCACTCTGTGGAGTGCATACCTCCACCAGGTTGAACAATTTACGTTTTGTGTCCCACCGATGGGGCGGCAACCCCGACCACTGGTGTACACCGTTTGGTCCTCCTAAAGTTTAGGAAGTTACTCCCAAGTGACTTGGGAGTCAGAAGCCTTGAAGGAGGAAAGCTTCTGTGAAGCAGATTTTTGGTTTGTCATTGGCAACCTGTGTGGAAAGATCTATCGGGTTTAAGCGAAGGTCCTGTATGCTTGAGGTACACACTTTTGAGGAAGGAGGTGGCGGGGGGGGGGAGGATAGTGTGAACATGACAGGAGAGGGCTGGATGAGGAGGAAAGGCTTTGTGGTGATGGGATGACACACAGTGGGGAGTAGAGAAGTTGAACATTTAAGGAGGTGATGAGATGGAAGAGGAGGCAGGGGAAGAGGAAGCTTTTGTGGGGGGAGGGGTTGGGGGGTGGTAGTTTTTGAGAAAGTTGAGAGGGAAGCTTGCTATGAGAGCAGGTGTAGGAGGGGATGGGAAGGGAAGTATTAGACTTGGTACTGGTGTTTTGATTAAGGGAGCAGGTAGGGGGAGGTACAACCTTTGAGGTGTTGGCAAGAGGGGTAGGTGAGAGAAAAGAAAAAAAGCATGTTTGAAATATTGAGTGTTCTGATTGAGAGAATGAGATGTATGTTTGGTTGGAATGAAACCCACGATGTTGGAACACCACACACTTTGGGACATTGGAAGAGCTGAAACTGAAGAATCACACATAGCGGTTGGATGAGGGGTTAGGAGGTAGATGTAACGAGGTTGGATGAGGGGTTGGGAGGAGGGAGATGTAAGGAAGTGGGGTGAATTGGCACTGAAGTTTGAAAAGGGCCATTGATGAAACATGAACATGCATTGCAAATTGGGATTTTTATAATTTATTTGTCAGATACGATTAAAGACGTAACATGAGGGATGCAATTAAGAAAATTGAGAAAAACATTGTAACAGTGGAGCGTTTTTGACATGGGATGAAGGAAAGGTATATATTTTTTTTGGTTCGCGGATGCCAGCAGTGACCACTATTTTCATTGTCTGTGTGTCTGTGACTCTCCAGAGCATAGCTCGGTGACGTTTGATGCGATCTTGATGAAACTTGGACACAAGCTCTATCATGGTCGAGTTGTTTTTTTTGTATGAGGATTATCCCACGCCCCTTGTTGGCACAGCCATGTCCACTTGAACTTATTTATTTATTTATTGTTATTTTTCCTCGCAATTTCATTTCCCAGAAGCTGTGCGTAATGTCCATAAGTACAACATATAAAAAAAAATCCGATTTGATTTGGTCAATTTTGACAGAAGAGGTTTTTTACAGTCGGGCTTCCTCAAAAGCTGCCACGAAATTGTGTTAGTGGCATTGTTCCACAATGCCTATCGTGGCATTGTTCAATAATGCCCGCGAACCGTCGTCGCCTTCCGGCTTGTCTTGTATTAAAAATCCTGTGAAGGTATTTGTTTATATTTTGACAAAATGCTGTACCATCAAACTGAAAATAATCTTCCCAGCATTGCTCAGATGAAATGATGAAAAAAAAAAAACTATCATCCTCATATCTTTTTATTTTTTTTTATTTTTTATTTTTTTTTTTTAAACAATTTGAACAGCATCACCCCCAAAATGTGTTTTGACAATTTTTCAAAAATTTTCCATGATTATTATTTCCATCTGTGATCCACTATCCATGGTAATTATATCGATCTGTGATCCACCATCCATGGTAATTGTATCAAGGCTCAGTAACCTCTTGTTTGTTTTTTTTTGTTTGTTTTTTTTTTGCGTTAAAATTCATTTTCTCGGCGACCGTAGGTCCAATCAACATGATATTTTCACTCTCGTATGCATCTTTTTAGGAGCATACTTGATTGATACTTGTGACATCAGTCACGTGGTATGGGCTCCATCTTTGAAAAACCTTTGACCTCCATCTCTGAAACTGTGCAATGGAAAAAATTGAAACTTGGCACATGGCAAGAACTCCCCGTGGGGACATGTGTGGGTTTTTTTTTTGGAGACATCTCTGAACTATCCTGGTGAAAATTGGACAGAATGCTGCATCAAAGATTTGAAATTTCTTGAGCGTCAGATTCAACAACACATTGTAGAAAAAAAAAAAATTGTCATAGGTCATGTGGTGAGGCAGCCATATTATTTTGAAGGCTTTTTATTTTATTTATTTTTGATCTCCAGAACGGCTGGACAGATTGAGGTGAAACTTCACAGAAATTCCCCAAGACATCCTTTTACAAGTTTGTTAATTTCTAATTCACAGGTCAAATGATTTGGTGGCTGTATTGAATTTACCCAAGAACCTTAAAACATCTTCTCCAGAACAGCTGGTCAGATCAAGGGGAAACTTCACAAACAAATTCTCCAAGGCAAGGGGATTCAAGTTTTTAATTTCTAATTGAGAGGTCAAATGGTTTGGCAGCCATTTTGGATTGAAGAAAAATATTCAATGTTTTCTCTGGAACCGCTAACCTATAGAAGCGAAACTTTGCAACTCTCTCCCGCCATGGCTGCATTTATGGTAAAAAATTGACGTCACATGGTTTGGTGGCTATCTTGACTAGAAAAAAAGGCACCTTATTTGATTAACACAACTTCACAAGTGTGATCCCTACCCCATTTGAGGTACAATGTAAAATTTTTTTCATGTCATAGGTCACGTGGTTCATCGGCCATATTGGATTGAAAATAATAAATTAAAAAAATATTTTTCACAAACGGCTGAATAGATTGAGGTGAAACTTCACACACCCAGACGTGCTTGAATAAGTTTGGTAATTTCTAATTGATGGGTCGCATGGTTTGGTGGCCAGATTGAAGTTACCTGAAAACCTTCAAACATCTCCAGAACAGCTGGTCAGATCAAGGGGAAGCTTCACGTGTCCATCAAACCTTAAATATGTGACTTGAGACCCTCAACATGGTGTGGAGTTAACTTGCGTGCAGTTACATGTTCAGAATAATTAATATCTGGTGAGGGGATAAATGGAAACATGCTGTTCATTGCAGTAAATGGTGGAATCTTTGAAGTCCTGGATAAGTCCTTCTCGTGTTGACTCGACTTGGAGCTACGTAGGCTTGCCCAGCAGAGAATATTTTATGAAGCAAGACAACAGCTTCTTTTAATGTTATTACTTGAATTTTATGCATTGTGCAGGCATAGCTGAGTTTCAAAGGAAATTGATGCTTTGCTCCACCATTGTTTGTTACTCTGTCTTCCTGAGGACTGATCAGAGGGCAATTACTTGGTATTGATGGTGGTATGCATTTTTTTTTTCACAACTTGTACCCAACTCTTGGATTGTCAAATACAACATAAACTACTGAAGGAGAGGAAACACCAGTTGTTTGTGATATATGAGACACAGTACTGAAGACACCATTTACCAACCCATCTGATCCATCTATGTTCTTTATCAACATGACACATGTATCGACAGCGAGTGATTTTTCTTGCTCTGATTCGTGTTGAACACGTTGATGTACTGGTTTGCTCTTTTTTACCAGTTCTCCAGATTTGGCATCTCTGCAGAAATATTCTGCATCAAAAGAAACAGAATTGGAGCAGGATGAATGAAGTTTATTGACATTAGACTTGTCAACTTGATTGTTTGTGGCAAAAATGTGGATGCCTCACACTCTCTCCACCAGTTTCATTTTCACTGAACACTTGTTCATCCTCAGCTTGTAAGCTTTCAGATCTCCTTCGTGTTCTCAAGCGATTCAGAATTTCTGCAAATGATCCATGTTTCTGTTTCGCAATAAGGAAATTATCAGCCCAAGGGTTAAGAACATTTTTCTGTGTGTTGAGCTTTACCTTTCACAGATGAAAGCTGATAGAAATCACCAACAGCAATGATTGAAACTTTTCCAAAAGGAGAAAAATCCTGCCATTGTTTGATCTGTCTCAGTTTCCCATGAATATATTCCAAGAGCTTGTGATCCACCAAAGAAATCTCACTGTTCAAAATCTGCAAATTGCTCTTCATTTATCTTGGAGTCTCCCTCCCCCCATCCCCCCTTCCTCCTCGCCAAGAGGCCAGGATGGTAATTTAGCATCAACACCAATACCCAATGAGCTGTGTATTGTGGATGCATTGATGTTAAATGCTGTAATACAGACACATCAGGATGAGGCAACGTCTGTGTAAGAATTCTGGTTGCCTCGTAATATGTCGTTTTGATCGTGACTCTTGCCTGTACCAGCACCGGCAGTAACAAACGCATGAAATGGTTCAGGGGCATTCCCATTACTTTTACTCAGACACCACTATCGTACCTTGAAGAATACTTCTCACTGTTTTTCATTGAATGACCTCAGTGGAGTTTGAGCTTCATCATACAATGCAACAAGTTGACAAGTTTCAATGTTGTGGTCTCTCCTTTCACATTGACGTCCGTCAGGGATATCAATATCAGTGGATCTTTGTTCTCGTCTTTCTGCACATTTAAACAGCTCAACCTTTCTAATTCAGTTTCTGGACGTATCTGAGCCCACACATCCTCAAGTGGACCAGCCTTTTCAAGCAACTCTTAGCAATTCTTCTGCTCCATCAATTGACAGCTGCCTTTTCAAATGGTGCTTTGTTCCTCTCAACTTTGCTTTTTGACATTGTACAGGATGGTTGCTACATTTCACAGCTCCATCTTCGTAGAAGTTTTGGTAAGTTTCAAAGTCATCAGGTTTCAGTTGACCATTACACTGGTGAGTTAGAAAAAGCTGCAGAATACTCTGGTAAAGTACTTGTCAGGTTCTTTCGTCGGTGAAAATATTGCACGTTTGATCACCGCTGGATCTGTCCGGGATCTCTTCTGAATGTAACCCAATCAATTTTGTCATTCAAACGCTGAACTTGAACGTTTTCCACTTTTAAAATTGCACATCTGATTTGAACAGAACTCAATTCTAAACAGCAAGTGGCGAGACACATCTTCAACTCTCTTGCATTTGGTCTGTCCTTTTATCTTTCGACGAGGCTCGTTATCCATATATCAACAACATTAAAGTCACCACCTTTGCTTTTGTTCTGCAGAACCTGAAGCGGTGAACTCATTTTGACAATATTATCTCCGGTGGGAATAAACTGCACTTTTCTGGGTGATTATTTCAGTATTGGCATGCATGCTCTGCAGACAGCTTCTTGTGCACCAACTTCTCTGTTGTGAAGATGGACACCTAACTTTTAGTGGCTTCTTTTGTCTCTTCATTTCCATTCAGTGCTTCTTTTTGAGCATTATTCAGCAATAACTCCATTTCTCTTTCTGCCTTTGTTATGTCGGACATGATGTTGAATAGACAGGAATATGTATCCAGGACGTACTGGATATCCATATTTGCATTCCAGCAGTAAAGGAGATCAGCATTGTGCTGGTTCATCCAAACATCTTGGGTGCTTCATTGTTCAACAACACTTGCTTTATTTGTCAGTTTTCCATATGCAAGTCCAAATGACTCTTGTGTAATGTTAATCTTTGTGAAAAGTTCATCCACTGTTTCAGTTTTGTTCAGCATTTCAAATGTTCTCCAGAAGTTTGTTTAGCATCCTCTTTCATTGCCTGTTTCTGTACTTCAGCAACACTGACTGTTCTTCAGTGTTATTTTTACTCGCCTTTTCTCCGGGACGAGAAAAATGTGTTGATGGCCTTGGGAAATTAATGCAACACTTTGTACCTTTCTTCCGACTGCTCTCACTGTGTTTCGTATTATATTTCTGAACACGTCACAACTTCATGGAATTCATCAGCTGAAGATGGTACTTCACAGGTGACGTATTTATCAACAAAAAATACCACATCTTCACCTGAGGCTTCATCCAGTCTGGGAGCATCTTCAACCCAAAACAAGCAATGTGTGTGAGAACCATGCTGTTGGAATTCCACTCTGTAGAAATAATCTTTGATCGTCCCAATTGTTGTGGCTGGTGATGTGATGACCTCTTTTTAAGAAACAATGAAATCTATGATCAAACATTGTTGTGATTGTTACTGGGTTTCTTCTTGGCAATGCACATTTTTCAGAGCAATCAAGACATTCGGCACAACGTGAGTCTCCCTCTCTTTTCAAAATATTTTCAATAATCTCTGTCAATCTCATGTCACCTGCAGAACCATGTTTCAGTTGCCAGTTGTCTCAATATTGCATGCAAATCTTTCTGAGCAGTTTCCCAATAGGCTGGAGTTCCTCTTGTCTGTTTTCATAAATTGTTGCCATCACATTTGAGAATTTTCCTTGGTTCTTATTCTTGTCCATCAGATTTTCAGAGGGAACTTTTCCATCAAATGCCTTGTCACGAGTTTTCCTTTAAGCAATTGATGCACTGCTCAACACCTGCTACACTCCAGAGCGATATTGAGCATAATAGTTCAAGAACCTCAATTCCTGACCATTCTCTGGCTCGTAAGGTTTGATGATTGATTTGACTTCTATTGACCTTTTATAAAAAAAAAAAAAATATTTAGCCCCATGTCCCTCCCAAAAATTCAAGCATTTTTTGCCAGAGGCCCAAATCCAAGATGGCTGGCAGCACCATCTTGAACAATTAAGTTTTGAACCAGAGCACCAAGAATCATGCACAAAGACACTTTCGGGAAAGTCGACCACGAGGATTCCGAATCTGACATTAGTTTGACGTTGCAACATCATTTTGACCCAGAAATCCAAGACTGCCACCATCCGTTTTCGGAAGAGCGAAAACCTAAGCTTTAAGCCTCCCTCCGGGAACTTTTGTACTTAAAGCAACTACCTCCATAAGGATCTCTTACAGTAAAGTAAACTGATGAATATATATATATATATATATATATATATATATATATATATATATATATATATATATATATATATAATTGATGAATACAGGACAAGTCAACTCATTTCACTTCAAAATATGCTTTTTTTTAATAGCTGTAACTTGAACCATTTGCAAATGAAACGACATAAAACCTGTCTACAAAATCATTTCACCCTGAAAATGGTACTTTTTTGGCCATTTTCTGTCGACAAATGATACCACAACACAAAAACACATTTTAGAAAAAACATATTTAGAAGTCACCAATTATGCTTTTGTCATACTTTACATTATGACATTGTAGCTGATGAATCAATATGGACTTGTGATATGATCACTCCAAATCAGAGCATTCTGCTTCACTCGATGATGAATCTTCCCTCTGTACATCTTCCTCCTCATCCCCCTCCTTGCTATCATCGTCCTCACACTCTTTTGCTGGTCCTGGTGAAGGGAGATGTGGCGGACAGGGCGACAGCAACCACCCACCAGCTGCCACCATTATTGAGTGGTGAAAGTTGGTGCTTCTTGCAGGGGTGGCGCACAAGATATGCCAAGTAGGTTGCATGAAGGCAGTGTTGGCGTAGGCTATCTGCATCTGGAGGGAGACTGATGAATGATTTGCTCTTCAGTGTCTTCCACTTTGTTGCATGGGCCTCAGCCATGGTGCCACACTTTTTGTCGCCATGGATGACATGTCGTGTGAACTGGAAGAGCTCCTCAAGGTCAACGCTATATCTGCACCGTGAGAACTGCCGTCGGGCCACGGGGCTCTTCGCCACCCGGTCATACACAGACTTCTTACCCTTGCCGGAGAAGCCAGAGTTTGCATCACAGCTTGTCATACAGTGCAGCTGCACAATTCAGTCCGCCATCTCGTCAGTCACCAGGCCACGGCATTAGACAGTCTCCTGCTTCCTCTTGATACAGCATTCCGGGCAGGTGCCACAAAATGATAGCTGCTGTGACCGGCAGCGGGATCAATGACAACAGGGCCAGTGCAGCCTGACTCGTGCAGAGCTGCGTAAGCGGAAAAGAGGACAGTGTCAGCCTCAGACTCGTTAAGGCTGTAGTTCTCCATTGGTTGTTGGGGTTGACAACTTTGTGCTGTGGGAGCCAACAGAGGAGACAATCTCTGCATCAACACTCTCTGCAAGGTTTGTCAGGTCGTCTCGTATCAATTTTTGCAGCTGCCCCTTGTTGCCACCACACAGCAGCGTTTTGAACACTTGGGCAGAAGGGAAGAGGTCGCCCAATTTCATGCAGTCCTGGGGGATATGTGCCTTACCCTGTACCCGCAGGTCTCGCTCATTATCTTTTGCTGAGTATGGTGTGTCGTACGGGTCGTTCACACAGATGATACGTTCAGCATCACCATGGTGGGCAAGGACGATTGATGACACCTTGTGGACGTAGTCCGACCACTTGCATGGGGTGCCATATTGCATCTGTTGATCTTCTGCTGATGGAGTTGCCATCTTCCAGATCATGCCCATGTCGATGAGAGCGGTGTAAGGTTCCTGCAGATCTACAGATTG
Source organism: Eptatretus burgeri (assembly GCF_056783735.1). Classification (NCBI taxonomy): domain Eukaryota; kingdom Metazoa; phylum Chordata; class Myxini; order Myxiniformes; family Myxinidae; genus Eptatretus; species Eptatretus burgeri. Next base: position 149,486,275 of record NC_140962.1, on the reverse strand, counting down.
CAGCGACTGGATGAGCTTGCTCTTCTGTCTTCCTGTATGTGCTGTTGGAGTAAAATGGGGCCATACACTCCTCGACAACAAGATGTTCCATCAACTCGGTCAGGTCCACAAGTTGACAGACCTCAACCAGGTCGATCACTGCCTTGAGAGCGCTCCGCCCAATTTCAGCTGCTCTCACATTGAGTTTCTCCCCGGGCTTCTCCGTGTCTGGCATCTTGGCAAACGGCAAGCGTTTGTTCGGAGGGATGGGTGCATGGAGGGAGGTATTCTTACTGAAGACCTGCTCTTGCAAGAAGCTGGCCAACTTTTCCAACCTCCGCAGCACGGGCTGAGTTGAAGTCCACAACAAGCTCATCAGAGGCAGGCTTGGCTGGCTGACTAGGGTGTGGAGGATGGGTTGGACGGAAAGGAGTCCAACTCGTGCATGCGACCAGGTCCAGCACGCACGGCTCATCTCGCATCCGTTTTGGACCACATTCCATGTGCTTCCTCTTGGCTTTTTTTTTCCAGTTGGCCAGGGCATTGAGCTGCCCAGATCCATGCCACATTGTTCACATTTGTGGAGTGCACCAGCAGCTGCTTCTCATTCTGGAGGATGGAGAGCCAGCCAGACTTCATTTTGCTGCCCTTGTTCATGGTGCATTCGATCCACATGTCCTAGGCCATGTTGAAGTTGGGGTTGCCTGTGATGGACTGAGTGAAGTTGGTACGAATAAAGGTGACCTGATCAGCAGGGAGAGCTGTCGGCATCGTGCAGAAATCAGATAGCCACCTCCTGTACCGATTGTCTTACGCTTCCATCCATGGCGTGCAAAGAGGTAATTGAGTCGGCCTAGTCACATGGACTGCGTGCACATTCTGCATGAATGCGTCCGTCATGGACAGGAAGTCCCTCCAGTAGTCTGCCGTGTCACTGGCCTCCATATGGGTGAATAAGTTGGTGATGAGGCTGTCGAGGTCAGCATCCTCCTCCAGTGCCGCATGGGCAGCAGCGTGGGATTCTTGGGAGAGACTTTTACCTCTCAGAATCTCGAGGTTCACCTTCGTGTCATCAGCCAGGTTGGGCGTGTGCCTCTTGTGCACCAGCTGACTCGTGAGTGCGTCATACATGATCCTCAATCAACGCATCTCCCTCTTGTAATGCTTGTCTTTCAGCGCGTGATCGACGGAGCCCTCTGCAATGACTCCTCCCACCACAAGTGAATCTCCAAGCTCACTCCCCCTTTAAAGGGCTTATAGATAACGCTCATCACGCACTGTATAGAAGGGACCGAGAAAGGGCACAATGCCACGGTATTTGTTTGGGTTCTCAGCCTTGAGCAGGGTGATGAGGACTTGCATGGATGATCTCCCACGAAGAAGTTGAAGGGCATTCGCTTCGTGGCGATGATGGTAGACCGCTTTTCCATGTCATTCACAACTGACTTGTTGGGCAGTTGATTGTTAGGCGAATGAAAATAAGCCTTGCTCTTCCCCTGCTCCACATTCTTGCCAACATGAAATGCGTTGTTGGAAGCAATAGTCTGCTTTGCTGCATCAGGGTGGTCACCATTCACGTCCGCACGAGCAAGGGCATGAATAATGCTCCGCTTGCGCTGATGCTCTGTACTTGACGAGAACGTAGTGGGCTTAGGTCGGATGGGAGACGACCCGCGTTTGCTGGTCCGATACGGCGTTACAACCTGCATCTCAGACGCCTTCTCAGTAAGTGGATGTGACAGTCTTGGTGTCTTTGATGCGCACTTGCTCATCATGGATGTTTGCTTCATACTCTTGCACAAGACGTTCTACATGCTGCAGAAACATCCAGTTACAGCGGTGTGCAGTACCCCCTCCTGTCAAGGTGTTGTTGGTAAAGTCGTCATTGTCAATGATACTGATGCTTGCTTCTCCCTCTGTGATCTTGTCAGGACAGATAGAGGCCATGCAGGAGAAGCTCATTCTGGAAGCTGATCCCCATGCCCAGCTTGTAGTAAGAGTTAACAAGCTCCTCGCTGCGAGTCTTCCCGTGAAGGGTGACTGTGGCATTGATGGCGGTCGTGCTGGGTCACTTTGTCATGTGCTGTGTGGTGAGGGAGGCGAGAGAGAATGTGCGAGAAGACAGATCTATCCCCTTCTTCCCTTGCAAAGCAGATCGCAGCTGGACCAGGAGAGGCGAGAGCTTTTCCTCCTCCAAGCTCCTCGACTCTTGGCAGCCACAGGTTGAGTTTGATTGAATTGACATCATCTGTGAACTGCTCGGCGATGTTGCTCACTGCTGACACCAATGGCGGAGAGCACTGCTTTGACATGTGAACCACCCCCAGACGTGTCATCGACAAGGACGCTCTGGTTCCTCTGAGGGTGGGAGTGGAAGCCGATCTTGCCCTCAAACTCCCGGGTCAGGATATCTTTAAAGAATGATTTGAAACTGGATGTTGGGAAGCCATAGCGAGATATGATGGAGCTGCAGTCTTTGAGGAGACTCTGCAGTGACCTTCGCTCATCTTCCTCAAAGATAACTGTTCTGATGTGTTCAAAGAAGATAGTTTGAGCCTCACGAAGATTGACATTGTGCATGCGTGGGAGTTTGTCATCTTCACTCATTTTCTCGTAACGATGCACATATTTCAACCAGCATTTGTTGTGATGTCTGATCTCAATTCCGTCGGGTTCATCAGCTGCATAATCGATCACAGTTGATTGTCTCGCATTTTCTGATCTTTGAGGGCCACCGTGTGGCTCTTGAAAGCTGCCCCTGCATGATCATACGATATCAGGAACAGCTTTGATTCAGGGTGCTTGGCTGACTGGTTTGCAGCACCACACTTTTTTTTTTCATGTATCAGCTCTTATAGACTCGATCGCAGCCGCTTGGCAGGTGGAGCGGCAGATGAGGGGAAAGCCTCAGACATTGAAGACGGAGATTGGCATTCCTCGACCTCTCGTTTTTTTATGTTTTGTCTTGGCATTCCATATGGTCAACTTACATAATTTATGGACACATTCTATGCCGGCACCATTATCCCAATCGACCGTTGATTCGACGTCTCCGAACTTGTCAAGACCACTCCACAACGGCCTTTTTCTTGATTTTTTCCCAACTCAATGGAGACAATGGCATTGTTGGCTTCATTGCAAAGCCTGCCACACTGGAGGACACATGGAATGGTGGACCTTGTCTTGACAGCTATCGTCTCAATACTGTGCTTCTCAGTGGCGTCTTGTACACTCATGCATTCCCTGAAAAGACATGAATCGGTCCATGAATAATGTGTGTGATATGAAATTACACACAAAAAAAAAATTCACGAAGCAGGACCTCAATTCCATGACAATTATACAGGGTGGGCCAAAAGTAGCCATACATGGGGGAAATAAACACTTTTATGAAAACCCGTTTTTATTCATAAAAATTCAATATTTTATTCAAATACTCTGCATGGTTGCCATGATTTTCAAAACGGATTCAAATACGTCTCCCCCACTCTTGATGAACACGCACGAGCACATCTGGTGTTATGATTGTAAAGGCATTCTGAATACGTTCCTGGAGATGATTTATGTCTCGCATCTTTTCCTGATACACCATGGCCTCCAAGTTCCCTCAAAGATACAAATCAAGGGGGTGAGATCTGGGGATCTGGGAGGCCACTCCACAGGACCATGCCAACCAATTAAGGAAACTGGAAACTGCTGATCCAACCACTGACGCATGGAAATGCCATAATGAGGTGGTGCCCCATCATGCTGGAAGTGAACTGGAAAGTCGCCGTCCTCGTTTAGCAGGGATGGCATGATAGTTTCTTGCAACATGTGAAGATTCATTTCGGCATAAAGATTTCTGCTGATGTAAAATGGTCCAATAATTTGGTCACCCCATATCCCAGCCCACACAATCAGTTTTCCGGCACCTTGCATCTTTGTCGGATTCATCCAGTGCAGGCAAGCATTACTCCAATAACGCAAGTTTTGCCGATTAACTTCTCCATTGACGTAAAAATTGGCTTCATTGGTAAACAAGATCCCAGATGAAGTTTGTCATCGTTCAATTTGTTTAATGCCCATTCACAAAATTCAATCCGGGTCGTCTTCACTAATATGCTGCGCCATATGCAATTTGTATGGATGCCATTTGTTTGCTTTTAAAATGCGCCTGATACTCGATCTGACGCCGCTTTCTGCAGCCAACCGTCGTGTACTTTTTCGGGGACTCCGTGTGAGCGCTGCTAGTATCCTGTCCGTTGTCCCTTCATCTGTGGCTGGACGTCTTCGACCATTTTTCTGTTGATCGACAACACTTCCAGTTTTTTGGAACTTTCTAATTTTTGCCGCAGTGTCGTGTATGATGTTCTTTCCATGGTTTCTGTTGAATTCCATTGCAACCTTGCGACTGCTTCCTGACCCGGCCATCAGTGTGACCTCAAATCGTTCTTCTCTTGACAAACGCATCTTTCAAGGGTATCTCAAACATATAAAAGAATGTGTTAAAAACCCTATGTATGGCTACTTTTGGCCCACCCTGTAGATTTAGCAGAAATAATGTGTTTATTCATGATCCTCGGTGCTCCCGTTCAAAAGTTCCGTTTTTCCTCTACCGGATGGTGTCAAAATGATGTAACGTTAAACCAATGTCGTATTCGGAATCCTCCTGGTCGACTAACCAGAAAAAGTATCTTTGTCCATTATTCTTGGTGCTCTGATTCAAAACTTAATTTTTCAAGATGATGCCGCCAGCCATCTTGGATTTTGGCCTCTGGCAAAAAATGTCAGGATTTTTGGGAGGGTCATGGGGGCTTAATTTTTTTTTTTTATAAAAGATCAATAGAAGTCAAACCTTACCAGCCAGAGAATGGTCATGGAATTGAGGTGCTTGACCTAACTACTTCCTGCCCAAAGAACATTTTGTGATCAGTATTATCAGTCTCTTTGGGATGCTTCACTGGTTTCATAATCACCAATTTCTTCTTCGTTTTGTCTTAAAACAGTTGGCAAAGGATTTTCCCATTCATTGTTGAAAGCAGCACCAACACTCCATTTCTTTTTCACCAGATAGTTGAGAGCATTTTTGATGTGAGCTTTGTTCTCGAATTGGTACTCTTTATAACCTTCAGTTTATTCCTGATAATTTGATCTGATCCACATCTTGGTAAAACAGTAATGGCTTCATCTTCATTGGAAGGAACACATTACAGGTCTGTGGACACCCTGTTGTCCACCTTTGGGGAAGTGCAGTCATTTATGCAAATGGAATATGTAAGGTGGTCAGAGATGTTGCTCCAGCGAGTTGACACTTTAATTCCTCAGGAATGGGCTCTCCGTGGAGATAGCTGAAGCTGCTGCAAACAATCATTTTACCAGACATGGTTTTGTGGTAACATGTTAAACAAATCCACAGTTTTGATGCCTGACTATTTACCAACATACAGTACATGGAAAATGACAACTCTGAGCATTTGTTCACATATTTCTTGAATATACTTTTCAGCTTTCGCCTTTACGAAACCTTTGTGTGTAAGATTCTTTCCTGCAAGATATAACTTGATCATCAAAAAATAGTCTTTTGCAGGATGAACCGACGTACTCTGGTCCGTGAGTTATCATTTCCAAGAAAGCAGCTTTACCCAAGTATCTCCCCTTTCTTTCTTTTTCTCTCACCGAACATCACTAATTTTTATCCCCCACCGCGTGGTGGAAGGGGGATATTGTTGTCACCCAGGGCGTCCGGCTGTCTCTCCGTCCGTCCGGGCGTCAACATTTATAGCTGTGAGTGCGATAACTCAAACTGTTCGCCATATCGATTTGAAATTTGGGTCACACATGAACCACCTGAAAAGGAAGAACCCTATTGATTTTGGGCATGGCCGGATCCAAGATGGCCGACTGGGGCGGCCATCTTGAAAATTTTTTTGTAATAAATGGAAAATCGCTTGTCTGATTTCAATTATTTTTGGTTACTACGTTCCTCACTCCTGTGGAACTTTTTCGAGATGACCAAATGATGTCTTGTTAACAATTCACCTCCCTCATTATCTGGAATATGTATGACCTTTTTCATTCAATGGCGGGGGATTCCCCATCTCTGATGGTATATTTATTTTTATATTCTCTCCATGCAACTCGCTCTTTGTACGTAAGCATACATCGAGCTTTCACAGCTGCTCTGTTTATAATCATGTGCATCCTGGTTCATCCCATATTCTTACAGCTGCTCTATCTTGAGTGTCCTGTGCAGACTGATTTTTTTTTTTTTTTTTTTTAACTCCGTTCTCTCAAAGCTGCTCTGTTTATAACTCTGTGCATACTGATTTTTACTCCGTTCTCTCTCTCAGCTGCTCTGTTTTTATCCTGTTGATACTTTGCAGTGCCTTGATTTTTCACTTTCTATATGGGTTTCATTGTACTTGTAATGTTTTACTACGTTACTTTTTTTTTTTTTTTTTTTTTTTTTTTTTTTGCCTGCAATCTTCATGTTTGTATCTTTTTCTGCAGATCAGATTTTCCTTTTTCTGGATCTGAACATCAGCACCATTTTCTGTCAAGGCTTTCATTTTTGCCCTCGTTTGCCTAACTTCTTGAAAGTGCTGCTTTTGTTGACCTCTCCCTTTGCATCTCCTACTTGATACTGTTCTGTCTGTATATTGTTTATTTGAGACACCTGCCATAACTGATTATTTGAGACACCTGCCATAACTGATCCAGCTGCGCTTATTGAAGAAATCTGCGAATGGGGAGGATTCTCTGCTCTCTCTCAATCTTTTGTGTTGAATACGGCACTTGTGCAAGTCTGGACCGAATGGATATGAGGGATTCCATGCGTGGCTGGCGTGCAGAACAACCTCTGCGTCACTTATGTCAGTGTGTGCAACTGTTTGACGAGCTACACTCTGTTCATTCATAATATTTACATTCACATCAGTGACTTCAAACTGAGTTCCCTCATCTCAGATTCATGGATGCTGCGAGCTTCAGACGGTGTTCATACAACTCCGAGACACTTCTGTACTTGAGTACAGATCTTCAATTAAGAACTTCAGTTCCGTCCCGACCTCTGGAACAAGAATCAAAAACACAAAACAGATTTTGTTTCATAACTGCAAAAGTTGAAGCTCCGAACGTAATGAAGCAGTCATTGAACAGTGTTGGAGTTGTCAGACACTGTAAACCACCGGTAATATATCTACTACCGGATAAAAATCCAACGAGAGAGTCTCCAAGAGTGATCAAAATCTTTGTGTGGAAATTCGGACAAAAGCAGCAGATTATTGTGTTAAAGACCTTCGCACCAATCCATACAATTCATTACCAATCTGAAGAACAAAGTCTGTATCAGTCGTTGCTCCAAGCGAAGGTGGACCACAGTTGATTGGAGGGTCAGCAACAGGGATTGTAACACACTTGACGTCCAACTCGACAGCTGGGGGATCAGCCTGGTACAACCGCTTAAAGTAACCGGCCCAGCGGGCCTTCACTTCAGACTCCTCTGTCAAGAGCCTACCACTCTCTGCTCGAACTGCAGTGCTCCGAGAGATGGGCTTGGATGAACATAATGCGCGAATTCCCCTGTAAACGGGACGAGAATCACCTGTCCACAGGTGATTCTTTCCCCCCTCACAGATTCCTCGCACATAGGCCTCCTTGTCCACCCTCAGTGCACGTACAGTTTTACGCCTCAGCTCCCTGAACAGCTCAGCTCTGCCATTCAGCCTGGCCCTGCGACTCTGATCAATGGTATCCAGTGTCCCTCGAGAGACAAAATTCTTCTTTGCCCTGCGGTGAGTTCCAAGACATCCACCGGCAACATCAAGGATGGTGGTCTTGAAGGCGCTCCACAACTCTTCAGGACCCCCCAAAGCACCCAGACCCCCCAAGTGTCCACTCAGCCTGTTCGCAAACTCCTCAGCTACTCTCTCATCCCTGAGCTTGGCAACATCCAGCCTAGGCTGGGATGGTACCATTCTCCAGGATTTAAGGTGCAGCTTTAGAGTTGCTACAACAAGCCTGTGGTCAGTATTGAGGAACTGAGCACTCCGGTAGATCCTGCAGTTCTGGATCATCCTCCAACGACCGTCAATGAGGACATGGTCAATCAACTTTGCCACACCGCCAGCGTTGGAATACAAAGTCCAGCGATGAGCTTGTGGGCGCTGAAACCATGAACCAGCCACCCTAAGTCCATGACTTCTTGCAAAGTCAAGGAACTTAGTGCTATTCTGGTTCATAGTTCCTGACCCATGGGGACCAACACACACCTCATAACCATCCCTATCAGTTCCAGTCGATGCATTGAAATCCCCCAAGACTAGAAGTGTATCTCGTCTGGGGCACTGATCAACCACAGACTCGAGTGTGGCGTAGAATGCATCCTTCACGGTGAGATCACTCGCCTCAGTCGGAGCATAAACAGAGACCAGGGAAATGACACCTCAGGAGTGACGAATACTTAATCTCATAATACGCTTGTTGACCGGTGTTACCTCAATTATCATTGGGGTCAGCTTATTGGACACAGCTACAGCAACTCCTTGGGTATGGTAACCATCAGAGCGACCAGACCAATAGTAGGTGTAACCACCCACCATTATCTCGCCGCAATCCGGTCTCCGAACCTCAGAGAGAGCTGCAATCCCGATGTCCAAACGCTTGAGCTCAGATGATAACAGACAGGTGATCATCCTCTCTTAGGGATAGGACATTCCAGGCACCCACCCGAAGGGACCGCCTCAGGTTAACCCAAGGAGACCGCCATCTGGTGGACGACACCTCAGCACCACTCCGACACACTCTCCCGCAATCTGACCCAGGGATGTTACCCCGTGGTTTCCCTCCGATCAAAGATTGGGGGTCCCGAAGGCTTTGCCCCAATCCCGTCATCCGGTGAGCTGCCCTGCGAAGGGAAGCTGCACAGGAGGTACTCCCACGGAATGGGTTTTCAGATTTTTTTGCGTTTTTACGTTTTGCGGAATGAAGGGTTTTACCGTGGCTGGAGTGCTAATCCTGCCACCAACCTCCTAATAAGAAGTAACCCAACTGCAGGCAGACGTCTGCAGACACAGTTGGGCACTAGATATGGATGGCCGTTGGCTCACAAGGAGCTCCTCCGCCCTTTGATCCATTATCCAAAAGGTTAATATCGATCCGTGATCCATTATCCATGGTAATTATTATATATATCTGTGATCACTCTCCATGGTAATTATTATTTCTATCCGTGATCCACTATCCATGGTAATTATGATATCTGTGATGCACTCTCCATGATAATTATATCTATTCGTGATCCACTCTCCATGGTAATTATTATATCTATCCGTGATCCACTAGCATGGTAATTATTATATCTATCTGTGATCCACTCTCCATGGTAATTATTATATCTGTCCATGGTATTTATTATATCTATCCGTGATCCACTATCCATGGTAATTATTATATTGTTGCGAATTCGTGCCCATCGGCATGCGAACGGCCGCGTCACTCGAATCGCGACCGCGTCCCCCACCGCACGGACAATTCAGTCGTGACCCTCTCGGAACAACGCCGGGAGCTTGTCACGGGTGGGGGATTTAACCCCACCACGACCGTGCCAATTGCCCACCCGCACAGGATAGGGTTGCTTGCCAAATTCGATCTACCTAAGTACCTGCACAGATGGTCGACCGGGCGATCGTTCCACGCCACAGGCCGACTCCGGACACAAACCGCTTAAGCGGTCCGTTCCGTGCTGCAGTGATAACCGAGCGGAGTTATCGTCGGCCTCAACGGTTCCGATTAATTTCCGGGCGTATTCAGCCCACGACGAACCCTTTACGTGAAGCAGGATGGAGGGTCAATAAAGAAAAGACGAAGCGAAACGGGAAAACAGTTCACACAAAGCACATTTATTGCCCGGCACACGGAATGCACACATATACAGTCAAACAGTCAAAATGCACATATATCAACTCAAACAAAAACAACGACGACGCAGAGTTACTACAGACTGCACGCACACACGGCAACACTTGTCCAGTTCTACTTTACAGACGGCGCCAACACATTCATTCGAAAGCAAAAGAAAAGAAGCCACCCTCATAGACAAGGGGGCAGACGGGACCCGTGGGCCTTTATGGCGTGGGACTTGGCAGACTGAACTAGTCCCACGAGACCGTTGCAGGTTACCTGCACCCTCTCGGTGCAATGGTGGTCGAACTCTCTCCGGCGCTCCTTGTACGTCCGCGCGGCACCGCTGGCAGAGCAGCGCCTCCAGTCCTCGTCCCCTCCGCGACCTCCGGACTCTCCACCGACTGCAAGCTCCAATAAGCGGGTCGCTCTACGGACCGCTTCTCCAAGACCCAGACGGGCAGAAGACCATGAACCGCCGACTGATACTGACACTCTCACCGACCGCCCTGACCTGACCTTTTTTCCTTCTGAGCAGCGCCTCCGTGCGCCCTTTTATTTCCCCGGCACCCCGCCCCTCCCTTCGCGGCACGCGGGGGGCGGGGGGGGACATTCCACCAGAGGAATCGGGGCGGGAGTTGAGTTCCAGCCGTCATTCTTGTTTACCAGGGAAATCGGGGTGGGAGTTTTTGTTGTTCCCCTTTTGTGTTCGTGGAGATGTTAACGGTTGCTGGTGGAGTGGTGAGGATGGCGTAGTTGTTGAGTGGCAGGTGTGGTTGTTGTGAAGCGGCATTGTGGTTGGTGGTTGTTGTGTGATGGCGGTTGAGACGTGGTTGGTTCAAAATAAAGATAGAACAGAAAAACGGCTATCTCAAAGCGTTGCAGCCCGAATGAATCACATAAATTCCCTTTAGACAATGGATTTGGGGCTGGCTGCACATGTACTTAAGAGATATCTCACCTGCGGGTCCTGAATGGTGGTTTGCGAATTTCCACAGCCGTAACAATATCTGTGATCACACTCCATGGTAATTATTATATCTATCCATGGTAATTATTATATCTATCTGTGATCCACTCTCCATGGTAATTTTTATATCTATCCGTGATCCACTATCCATGGTAATTGTTGTATTTGTCCATTTTGTATCTCAAAGGTCAATGTACTGTAATTGTTGTGCCAAGGCTGGGTAACCTATTGTTTATGTTCTTGTTTTTCTTCCGCCGGCAATTTGTGCGTTTTTATTTTTATTTTCGCTTTAAAATTCATTTTCTCGGCAACCGGAGGTCCGATCAACATTAAATTTTCACCGTAGTAAGTATCTCTTTCGGAGTATACTTAATTATTGACGTCATCGGTTATGTGGTACAGACGGCATCTGAAAAAATTTGGACCTCTATCTCTGTAACTGTGCAATGGAAAAAATTGAAACTTGGCACAGAGCAAGAACTCCCCATGGGGACATGATTTATTTTTTATTTATTTCAATTTTTTATGACATCCTTCAAAATGGTAACCTGATAAATTTGACAGAGAATGCTGCATCAAAGATTTGAAATTTATTGAGCGTCAGACGTAACATATCCTCGAAAAATAAAAATAGACCTCATCGGTCACGTGGTTTTGCAGCCATATTTTTTTTAAATATTTTTTATTAAAATCCAGAACGGCTGGACAGATTGAGGCGAAGCTGAACACACACATTCCCCAAGAAGTTGTTTTAAAAGTTTGTTAATTTCTCATTGATAGGTCACATGGTTTGGTGGCTATATTGAATTTACCCTAAAGCTGGTCAGATCAAGGGGAAACTTCACAAACGCATTCTTCAAGGCAAGGGAATACAAGTTTGTTTATGAGGAATTCATCAGTCACAAGGTTTGGCAACCATATTGGATTGAAAAAAATGGAAAATGTTTTCTCGAACCATGTAACCGAGAGAAACGAAACTTTGCAACTATCTCCCGCCATGGTTGCATCGATGGTTAAAAAATGATGTCAAATCACATGGTTTGGTGACAATCTTGGTTTGAAAAAAACCGCACCTTATCCAATTAACACAACTTCACAATCGTGATCCCGACCCCATCAGAGGTAGAATGTAAATTTATGATGTCATCGGTCTTGTGGTTCATCGGCCATATTGGATTGAAAATAATAAAAAATTAAAATATCTTTTTCTCAAACGGCTGAACAGATTGAGGTGAAACTTTACACACATGTTCCCCCAGATGTGCTTGAACAAGTTTGTTGATTTCAAATTGATAGGTCACTTGGTTTGATGGCCATATTGAATTTACCCCAAAAACCTTCAAACATCTTCCTCTGTTTGATGTTTCATCCTCATTCCAAAAGGAGAACAGCTGGTCAGATCAAGGGGAAACTTCACCCTTTTGTCAGACCTTAAATCTTCGATGTGCGACTTGAGACGTTGAACATTGTGTGGAGTTAACTTGCATGTAGTTACATCTTCAGAATAATTCATATGTGATGAGGAGATGAATGGTGACATGCTGTCCATTGCTGCTGAATTATTTTCATTGCAGTAAATCTTTGAAGTCATGGATAAGTCCTCGTGTTGTGCCTCAAATTGGAGCTACATAGGCTTGCCCAGCAAATAATATTTTCTTAGGCGAGACAACAGCTTCTTTTAATGTTATTGAATTGCATGCATCGTGCAGGCATCACTGAATTTCAATGGAAATTGATGCCAAACTCCAACACTGTTTCTGTCTTTCTGAGGACTGATTGGAGTGCTGTTACTTGGTAATGATGGTGGTATGCATTTTTCTTTTTGCAACTTGTCCCCCACTCTTGGATTGTCAAATACAACATAAACTGCTGAAGGAAAGGAAACACCAGTAGTTTGTGATATACGAGACACATTGCTGAAGACACCATTGACAAACCCATATCATCCATCGATGTTTATCAACATGACACACTTGTATCGCGAGCGAGTGATTTTTTTTTTTTTTTTTTTTTTTTTTTTTTTCTTGCTCTGATTTGTGTTGAGCACTTTGCACTGGTTTTCTCTTTTTACCAGTTCTCCAGATTTGGCATCTGATGCTGAACAGAAAGCTGATGATGAATTCTGAACTGAAAGTGGTGAGATGAACATCTTTAAACTCTGTTGCATTTGGTCTGTCCATGTATCTATCGACGAGGTTAGTCATCCTTTTTCATCAACTTTCTAGTCACCACCTTCGCTTTTGTTCTGCAGCACCTGAAGGGGTAGACTCATTTTGAGAATATTATCTCCAGTGGGAACAAATTTCACTTTCCTGAATGATTCTTTCAGTCTTCGGTTCCACACACTGTCGACAGCTTCTTGTGCACGAACTTCTCCATTGTGAAGATAGACACCTCCTAACTTTTTCATGGCTTCTTTTTCATCTTCATTTCCATTCAGTGCTTCTTTTTGAGCTTGATTCGGCAATAACTCAATTTGTCTTTCTTCCTTTGATATGTAGGACAAACTGGATATCCATATTTGCATTCCAGCAATGAAGGAGATCAGCATTGTTCTGGTTTATCCAAACATATTTGGTGTTTCGTTGTAAAACAACACTTGCCTATGGAAAACTGACAAATATAGCAAGTCCAAATTGTCTTGTGTAATGTTAATCTTTGTGAAAAGTTCATCTACTGTTTCAGTTTTGTTCACCATCTGCAAATGCATTTCATATTTTCTCCAAAAGTTGTTTGTTTAGCAGCATCCTCTTTCATTGCCTGTTTCTCGACTTCAGTAACTCTGACTCTTCTCTCATGTTATTTTGACTCACCTTTTCTCCGGCACGAGAAATAAATGTGTTTTGATTTTGGTGTTGAGAAATTAAAGCAACACTTTGTACCTTTCTTCCGACAGCTCTTACTGTGTTTAGTATTATATTTCTGAACACTTCACAACTTCATGGAACTCAACATCAGCTGAAGATGGTATGTCACAGGTAACATATTGATCAACAAAAGATTCCACATCTTCATCTGAAGCTTCGTCAAGTTTTTGGGAGCAACTTAAACCCAAAACAAGCAATGTGTGTGAGGAGAACCACGCTGTTGAAATTCCACTCTGTGGAAATAATCTTTGATCTTCCATTGGGTTGTCTGGTGACGTGATGACCTCTTTTAAGAAACGATGAAATCTATGATCAAACATTCTTGTGACTTGCTGGGTTTCTTCTTGGCAATCCACATTTTTCAGAGCAATCAAGACAATCGGCACTTCGTGATCTCCCTCTCCTTTCAAAATATTTGCAACAATCTCTGTCCATCTCATGTCACCTGCAAAAAACGAGCAGAACCATGTTGCATTTCCCAGTTTCAACATTGCAAGCAAATCTGTCCGAGCAGTTTCCCAACAGGCTGAAGTTCCTCTTGTAGGTGTTAATAAATTGTAGCCATCATCACATTTGAGAATTTTCCTCAGTGAGTTCTTGTACATCAGAGGGAACTTTTCCATCAAATGCCTTGTGATGACATTTCCTGAAAGGAATTGATCCACTGCTCAACACCTGCTGCACTCAAAGACATTTTGAGCATAAAATATGTAATTTGTGTTTCTTGTGAATCTACCATCTGTGTGTATCGCATGTGAATTTAAGTACATGCACAGAGTTATCTTTACTTCATGATAATCATCATGTTGGGCTTCCAGTTGGAAACGGCACTGGGACTGATTTTGCTTCATTGCTTTTGTCCATTAAGATTTTAACTGGATCATTACCTTCAGCAGGTTACCCACACATTATGTTGATCAAGGATTTCCTGCTCAATGTCCACAGGTTGAGGACGACTGTCCATGTGCATTTTGTGATCAGTATTATCCTTCTGTCTTTGGGATGCTTCAATGGTCTCATCATCACAATTTCTTCTTTGTTTCCTCTTAAAACAGTTGGCAAAGGATTTTCCCATTCATTGTTGAAAGCAACACCAACATTCCTTTTGTTGTTTTTCACCAGATAGTTGAGAGCATTTTTGATGTGTTTTGTTCACGAATTGGTACTCATAACCTTTGCAAGCAACCGTCTCTTCAGTTGAACCCTGATCATTTGATTATGTGATCCACATCTTGGTAAAATGGTTGTTGCTTTCTCTGCATTGGAATAAAAATGACCGTTTTTACAGCCATTTTTCCCTGCTGTGCAGGGGTTTGGCTTTTTGTGAGGCAATGTTTTATGGCCAGATGCCCTTCCTGACGCCAACCCTGGTCGCCTCTTACGACACACAGGGATATGGTACACCTATTCTAACCGGGGCATACACCGGGACCAGTACACTGGCACTCATTTCGCCGACCTCGGAAGGATGACAGGCTGAGTCAACCCCCTGGTGTTAATTCAGCAGCCAACGGGGCTTGAACTCAGGACACTGGGATCCCAAGCCACCACCCTAACCACTAAGCTAACACCAGGCTTATTCTCTACATTGGAATGAACACTTATTACAGGTCCATACACACCATGTTGTCCACCTTTGCGAAGTGCAGTCATTTTTGCAAATGGAATACAAGGCAGTCAGATGTCGATTCAGAGTTGACATTAATTCATCAGGAATGGCCTCTACGTGGACATTGTTTGCAGCAACTTCAGCTATCATTTTACCAGACATGATTTTTCTGGTGACATGTTAAATCCACAGTTTTGATGCCTGACTATTTACCAACATACCTGGAAAATGGCAACCCTCTGAGCATTTGTGAACATATTTCTCCAAAATACACTTTTCAGCTCACGCCTTAACAACTTACCCTTTCTGTGTGTAAGATTATTTCCTCCAAGATATAACTTGATCATCAAAAAATAGTCGATTGCAGGATGAACCGATGTACTCTGGTCTGTGAGTTATCATTTCCAAGAACGCAGCTTCACCCAGTATCTCCCCTTTCTTTCTTTTTCTCCAACCTACCATCACTAATTTTTATTTTTATATTCTCTCCATGCAACTCACACTCAGCTTTGTGGTGACTAATATGATGGAAGAACATCAACCTTCACATGCTCTGCCTGCCTGACATGTACATGATCAATTAATGTCCCATTTTCTGTGGTCGACTCTCACACGTTGAAGAAAACCTTTTTTTTTTCCATAATCTTGGTGAAAGAGGATTTGAATGTCCTCATTGAAATCACCAATTACAGCACAACCACCTTGGAATCTATCCAGTTTGTGTTCCAGTGAAATCATGTTTTCTGTGAAAAGGAAAATTTTGTAAGAAGATTGATTATAAATCAATGCAACAACAACATTATGATGAAATTTTTTGAATACATGACATTCCACGTTGGTCACAGGAAGATTCAAGATTTAATTTTGTTGTTGTCTTGTGGTATAACCTGACACCACCATGACATTGTTGCTTCATGTTGGCAAAGAGTTCTTCAGATGAATAGTCGTGCTGGCCCCTCGGTTTCTGGTGAAAGATAAATCCATCCAGCTGTGACGTTCCTTGTGGATATTCACGAGCCAGCCATGTTTCTGTGGGAGGAATTAAATTTCCGTCCAGGAAACGTCTCGGACCTTAAAACTTCAATGTGACTTGAGCCCCTGAACATTGTGTCGAGTAAACTTCAAACCAGTAAGAACTCCAGGGTGATTCGTTTCTGGTGATGGGATAAATGGTAACAAGTTGAACATTGCTGCTGCAAACTTTTCATTGCAGTGAATGGCTAACTCTTTAAAGTTCTGGATGACTCGTCTTCCTCGTGTTGTGACTTGGCTTCGAGCTACGTACCCTTGCCCGGCAAATAATATTTATGAAGTGAAACAATAGCTTCTTTTAATGTTACTCCTTGAATTTTATGCCCCATGCAGACACAGCTGAGTTTCAATAGAAATTGATTCCTGATACCATCACTCTTACTCTGACTTCCTGAGGATTGCTGGGAGTGCTGTGACTTGGTAATGATGATTGTTGAATGGATTTTTGTTTTCGCAACTTGTCCCTGACTCTTGCATTTCCAAATACAACATGAACTACTAAAGGAATCTTGGTAACACCAGTAGTTTGTGATGTGATGCATGTTACAACAGACACGATTTACCAATCCATCTGATACATCTGTTCTGTCAACATGGCATGTGCATCTATAGCCATCGTGACTCTTCTTGCTAGATTTGTGGTGAACACTGATGTGCTGTCCCATTTAAATTTTATTAAAATATTTTTAATTTTTGTTTTTGTTTTTTTTTTAACATGTTTCATCTCTTCTCCATCAATAGAAACAGGATTAGAGTGGGATGAATTGAGTTTATCCACATTATACTTGTCGACTTGTTCATTTCTGGCAAAAATGTGGATTGCATCATTCTCTCGACCACATTCATGTCTGTGTTGCACGTACGTCTTCAGCTGGCAACTGTTGAGGTTTTTTTTTTTGTGTTCTCAAGTGATTCAGAATTTCTGTAAACGATTCATGTTTCAGCAACAAGAAAATTATCAAACTGGAGGTTCACAACATTTTCTGAATGCAGAACTTTACCTTTAACAGGTGAAAGCTGATATAAATCACCAACAGCAATGATTGAAACATTTCCAAAAGGAGAAAAATCCTGACATTGTTGCCTTCACATTCTGCGAAAGGTTATGTTTTGGTCGGCGTGTATTTATTTATTTATTTGTAATCTTGTGATTCGTATAACTCAAAAAGTATTAAACCGAATTGCATGAAATTTGGTGGGATGATTGGTTCTTAGCCAGGAAGCATTCGATTAGATTTTGGGATCGTTCGGGACAAGGTCAAGGTCACGAAAAGGTCAAAATCGTCTTTTTACGATAACACGGTCAATTTTTATTCAATTTGCATGCAACTAACGCCAAAATGTTCAGAATTCAACGCCTCATCTTGTGATATGCAATGACACAATGACGCCCATACTCTTGTTACCGGTTAGGGGTCAAAGGTCAGGGGGGTCACGACCTTGAAAAATATGTGGTTTTTGTCATAACGCGGTCAATTCTTGTCCGCGTTACATAAACCCAGCACCAAAATGTTCAGAATTTAATGCCCAATCTTGTGACACAATGACGTCAAAACACATGTCACCGGTTGGGGGGGGGGGGAGTCACGCCCTTGAAAAATATGCGGTTTTCGGCATAACTCAGTCAATTCTTATTCGATTTGCATGAAACCAGCATCAAACGAGATTACCTTCTCTTGTTGAAACGTTGTATTCACCGAGCTTGCGAGTGAAGACTCGCCAAAACGACGTGAGTTGATTGTTGTTTAGTCCGAAGCCCCTTTAAGTCGGGGGGGGGGGGTCATGACATTACAGATGTGTGGTTTGTGTCGTAAGACGCTTCATATGAAACCAGTTCCCCACACTCGAACCAAGAACAAAAAAAGTAGTGGCGGCGAAGGTATGCACTCTCTGAGTGCCCGTTCTAGTTTGACCTGTCTCGGTCTGCCATGAATATATGCCAAGAGCTTGTGATCCACCATAGAAATCTCATCAATGATTAAAATCTACAAACTGCTTCATTTATCTTGAAGAACACACACACACACACACACACACACACACACACACACACACACACACACACACACACACACACACACACACACACAAACACACACACACACACACACACACACACACACACACACACACACACACACACACACACACACACACACACACACACACACACACACACACACACACACACACACACACACTTGCCAAGAGGCTGGTGTGGTGACTTATCGACCACAACGCTGTAATAGACACATCAGGATTAGGTGATGTCTGATCAAGAATTCTGGTTGTTTCGTTTGTAATGCGTCATGTTGATCAAGTGACATTTGCTGGTACCAGAACCAGCAGTAACACATGAAATGGTTCAGGGGCATTCCTATTACTTTTATTCAGATGCCACTATCGTACCTTGTAGAATACTTATCACTGTTTTTCATTCAATGACCTCATTGGAGTTTGAGCTTCATCATACGATACAACACGTTAACGAATTTCAATGTTATGGTCTCTCCTTTCACGTTGAAGTGAGTGAGTGATGTTACTTTCATCTTGTGGATCTATGTTATCGACTTTTTAAACAGCTCAACCTTTCCATTTCGTTTTCTGGACATTTTTGAGCCCACACATCCTCAAGTGGGATCAGCCTTTTCAAGCAACTCCAAGCAATTCTTCTGCTCAATCAATTGTGACAGCTTCCTTTTCAAATGGTGCGTTGTTCCTCTCCAGTTTGCCTCTGGCAAATTTTACAGGATTGTTGCCACATTTCACAGCTCCATCTTCGTTTAAGTTTTGGTAAGTTTCAAAGTCGTCAGGTTTCAGTTGACCATTGCACCGGTGAGGTAGAAAAAGCTGCAGAATACTCTGATAGTATTTCTCAGGTTCTTTTGTCAGTGAAAATGTTGCACGTCTGATCACTGCTGGATCTGTCCGAGTTCTTTTCTGCACATAACCCAATCAATTTTGAAGTTCAAACGCTGAATTTTTATGTTTTCCATTTTTAACATTACACATCTGAGATTTGTCCAGAACTCTAAATTGTGAACAGAAAGTGGTGAGACAAACATCTTCACACTTGCATTTGGTCTGTCCTTGTATCTATCGATGAGGTTCGTCATCCTTTTTCATCAACATTCTCGTCACCACCTTTGCTTTTGTTCTACAGATCCTGAAGGGGTAGACTCATTTTGAGAATATTATCTCCAGTGGGAACAAATTGCACTTTCCTGGATGATTCTTTCAGTCTTTGGTTACACACATTGTCGACAGCTTCTTGTGCACTAACTTCTCCATTTTGAAGATGGACACCTAACTTTTTCATGGCTTCTTTTGCATCTTCATTTCCATTCAGTGCTTCTTTTTGAGCATGATTCAGCAATAACTCAATTTCTCTTTCTGCCTTTGATATGTTGGATGTACTGGATATCCATATTTGCATTTCAGCAGTGAAGGAGATCAGCATTGTACTGGTTTATCCAAACATCTTGGGTGTTTCATTGTAAAACAACACTGGCTTTATTTGTCAGTTTTCCATATGCAAGTCCAAATAACTCTTGTGTAATGTTGGTCTTTGTGAAAAGTTCATCTACTGTTTGAGTTTCGTTCACCATCTGCAAATGCATTTCATATTTTCTCCAAAAGTTGTTTATTTTGCATCCTCCTCTTTCATTGCCTGTTTCTGTACTTCAGTAACTCTGTGACTGTTCTCTCGTGTTATTTTAACTCACCTTTTCTCCGGCACGAGAAATAAATGTTTTGATTTTGGCCTTGAGAAATTAAAGCAACACTTTGTACCTTTCTTCCGACAGCTCTTGCTGTGTTTAGTATTATATTTCTGAACACTTCACAACTTCATGGAACTCATCAGCTGAAGATTGTACTTCACAGGTGACTTATTGATCAACAAAAGATTCCATATCTTCATCTGAAGCTTTGCCAAGTTTTTGGAGCATCTTAAATCCAAATCAAGCAATGTGTGTGAGGAGAACCATGCTGTTGAAATTCCACTCTGAAGAAATAATCTTTGATCTTTCCAATTTGGTTGGCTGGTGACACTATGACCTTTTTAAAGAAACAATGAAATCTATGATCAAACATTCTTGTGACTTGCTGGGTTTCTTCTTGGCAATCCATTTTTTGCAGAGCAATCAAATAATTGACAACGTGAGTCTGGCTTTTCAAAATATTTCAGCAATCACTGTCAATCTCATGTCACCTGCAGAAAACGAGCAGAACCATGTTGCATTTCCAAGTTGTTTCAACATTGCAAGCAAATCTGTCCGAGCAGTTTCACAACAGGCTGAAGTTCCTCTTGTAGGTGTTAATAAATTGTCGTAATCACATTTGAGAATTTTCCTCATTGAGTTCTTGTCCATCAGGTTTTCAGAGGGAACTTTTCCATCAAATGCCTTGTGATGACATTTCCTGAAAGGAATTGATCCACTACTCAACACCATTTTTGCAATTGGAATACAAGGCAGTCAGATGTCGATCCAGAGCTTAGACACTAATTCCTCAGGAATGGGCTCCATGTGGAGATTGTTTGCAGCAGCTTCAGCTATCATTTTACCAGACGATTTTTGGTGACATTTTAAACAAATCCACAGTTTTGATGCCTGACTGTTTCCAACATACATGGAAAATGGCAACCCTCTGATCATTTTTGGACATATTTCTCTAAAATACACTTTTCAGCTCACGCATTAACAACTCACCCTTTCTGTGTGTAAGATTCTTTCCTCCAAGATATAACTTTATTCTCAAAAAAGTAGATTTCAGGATGAACCGACGTACTCTGGTCCGTGAGTTATCATTTCCAAGAATGCAGCTTTACCCAAAGTATCTCCCCTTTCTCTTTTTTTTTTTCTCTCACCTAACCACTAATTTTTATTTTTTATCTTCTCTCCATGCAATTCTCTCAGCTTTGTGGTGACTAATATGTTTGAAGAACATCGACCTTCACGTGGTGTCTGCCTGACATATACATGATCAATTAATGTCCCATTTTTTGTGGTCGACTCTCACACGTTGAAAAAACCTTTCTTCCATAATCTTCGTGAAAGAGGATTTGAATATCCTCATTGAAATCACCCATCACAATACAACCACCTTGGAATCTATCCAGTTTGTGTTCCAGTGTAATCATGTTTTCTGTGAAAAGGTCAATTTTGTAAGACTATTGCCTATAAATCAATGCAACAACAACATTATGATGAAAACTTTTGAAGACAAGACATTCCATGTTAGTCACAGGAAGATTCAAAATTTAATTTTGTTGTCTTGTGGTATAAACTGACACCACCATGACATTGTTGCTTCATGCAAGCAAAGAGTTCTTCAGATGAATCGTTGTGCTGGCCCCTCGGTTTGTGGTGAAAGACAAATTCATCCAGCTGTGACATTCCTTGTGGATATTCACGAACCAGCCATGTTTCTGTGGGAGGAATTAAATTTCCGTCCAGGAAACGGCTCAGACCTTAAATCTTCAATGTGACTTGAGCCCCCAAAACATTGTGTGGAGTAAACTTCAAACCAGTAATTACTTCAGTGTCATTCATTTCTGGTGAGGGGAAAATGGTAACAAGTTGGACATTGCTGCTGCAACGTTTTCCTTGGAGTGAATGACTAACTCTTTGAAGTTCTGGATGACTAGTTTTCCTCGTGTTGTGACTTGGCTTCGAGCAACATACCCTTGCTCGGCAAGGAATATTTTTTTGAAGTGAAACAATAGCTTCTTTGAATGCTACTACTTGAATGTTATGCCCTTTGCAGTCACAGCTGAGTTTCAATAGAAGTTGATGCCTTGCACTGCAAATATTACTGTATCTTTCTGAGGATTGATGGGAGTGTTGTTGGTAACGAAGGTGCTATGTGTTTTAGTTTTCACAACTTGTCCCTGACACATTGTCAAATACAACATGAACGACTGAAGGAAACTTGGTAACACCAGTAGTTTGTGATGATACATAGTCCTGTCGACACGATTTACCACTCCATCTGAAACATCTCTGTTCTGTCAACATGGTATGTGCATCAACAGCCATCGTGACACTTGCTAGATTTGTGGTGAACACTTGTGTGCTGAGTGATTTTTTTTTTTTTTTTTTTTTTTTTAAACCAGATTTCATTTCTTCGAAGTCTTCTCCATCAATAGAAACAGGATAAGAGTGGGATGAATTGACTTGAAACACATTATAGTTGTCTTCTTAATTTGTGACAATGTGAATTGCATAATTCTCTCTTCCAGTTTCGCGTTCGTGAAGTCCTCAGCTGGAAACTGTTCAGATCTTTTTTTGTGTTCTCAAGTGATTCAGAATCTCTGAAGGCTTCATGTTTCAGCAACAAGAAAATTATCAACCTCGAGGTTCACAACATGTTCTGAATGCAGAGTTTTACCTTTAACAGGTGAAAGCTGATATAAATCACCAACAGCAATGATTGAAACACTTCCAAAAGGAGAAAAATCCTGACATTGTTTGATCTCTCAATCTCCCATGAATGTATGCCAACAACTTGTGATCCACCATGGAAATCTCATCAATGAACAAATTCTGCAATCTGCTTAACTTGGCTCAGAGGTTTTGTTTATTTGTTTTTATTTTTTTTCCTCGCCAAGCGGGTTGTCCGGTATTTTGGCATTTCTGCCGATGCAGAATATGTTGTATAATTGTGGCTGCATTGATAACTCCTCCAACACCAGCAGGAGCAGTCATCACCAATACAAACACATCATCAGGCTTTGGCAATTTCCAAGCAAGGATTCTGGTTGACGAGTAATGGATCATTTTGATCAGGTGACACTTTCCTGTACCAGCACCACCAGTGACAAGCACATGAAATGGTTCAGTGGCATTCACATTACTTTTAGTCCTGACATGCCTGAAGGCATGACAGTCGTACCTTATGGAATACTTCTCACTTCTCATTCAATGACCTCAGTCAGATTTGAGCTTCTTCATACTTGATCACACATGGATGCATTTCAATGTCATGGTCTCCACGTTGAAGTGAGTCAGGAATATCACCACCATCTTGTGGATCTGTGTCTTTGTCTTTTGGAACATTGAAACAACTGAACCTTTTTGTCACTTCAGTTTCTGGATGTATCTGAGCCATGCCTCTTCAAGTGGACAAGCATTTTCAAGCAACTCTTCTGCTCTATCAGTTGTCAGCTGCCTTTTCAAATGCTGTTTTGTTCCTCAACATTTTCTGACATGGAGCTGTAAAATGTGGAAAGCACCCTGCACAATCTTCGAAGTTTTGGTAAATTTCAGTGTTAAGGTTTCCATTGACCATTACACCGGTGATGTAGAAAAAGCTGCAGAATACTTTGATGGTACTTCTCAGGTTCTTTCGTGGGTGAAAATCTTTCATGTGAGTGCCAATAGATATGTTCTGGATCTTTTCTGTACATAACACAAAATGGATTGTGTTGTCATGCACTGTTGTAACATCTGACATTTGTACAGAATTCTGGACTCTGAACATGAAGTCACAAGGCAAACATCATCAAACTGCTTTTTAAAAAAAAAATTGGTCTGTTTTTGTATCTGTCGATAAGGCTTGTCATCCAGATGTTAACATTCAAATTGCTTCCTTTGTTTTTGTTCTGCAGATGGGCAATTCCATGGTTCGTGGCGTTACACTTTTGGGGCTATTGCATAACATTCTGCCCTGTGAAATGAAATTGAATGAGCATTTAATCTTACTCGTGATACCAGCGAAGCTTCTTCATTAAACCTTCCACCCATGTAAAGTAAAAAAACATTTCGACTTCAATTATAATCACAGTGAGAACTTTAATTTCAGTTGGTAACTTTACAGAATATCGACAAGGATAAAAATGACAGATCTTTGGTCTCAAAGTTTCCTCAAACAGGAGACATCTATATCAAATTGTGTTTCTCCTTTCATTTCTCACTTAATAATCTTTGTTTTTCCATGGAACATTTATTGTGTATCATCCTCATTTACATTTAAGACAAGAAAAGCATGGTTCGTAACGTAACGTTTAGTTACGTGAGTTTGTCCGCTGTAGGTATAAATGATTCACTGCTCAACACGATTTCTCTTGCATGGGGTTTTTCAACGGATTCTCGCCAACTTTTGGGTGCTGAATCCAAATCTCTCAGTTTTTGCTTATCACATCAGGTTTTTGAACTATGAAAAAATCATTATTTTTGAGAAAACAGCAATTTTACACTTGAAGTTGAAAAACACTGTTGCATTTGAAGATTGATCGATGCAAAAATGTTTACTATGAAAGGTACTTACTTCAATTACAATATTTAATCATACATTTACATATAATCCATGCTTGCTTGCACATATTTTTACACATTTTCTCGATTTTTAATATATGAAAAGTTTATAAATTTCACTAAACTAAGTTAAATATATAGGTGGAAAAAGTTCCCCTTAACATGGTGTACATCGCTTAAATACAAGGCATCACTCAAGCTCAAAGCATTTTTCTGAGTTTTGTGACTTTAAACAACATTCAGAGTGCAGCAATAAATGCAAAAATATGCGAATATAACAATAAGTACCGGTACTTGAAAGCTTAAGTATCCAAAGGCACAGGTGTAATCCTATTACAACATAGTAAACCTCTTCTTTGTGGACAATCTCTTATGTACAGCATCTGCGACATCCCTCATCAAACTCCAGCAGTTATCTGCCATCATATTTGAGTCCCAACGAACTTGATAACATTCTTCCATCACTTTAATGTCTTGATGGAAACGTTCACCCTGTTCCTCGCTTACATCTCCAAGGTTATCTGGAAACTCGCTCAGGTGACTGTGCAAGTAGTGCACCTTAATGCTCATTCTGCACCCCAGCTCTCGCAGACTAAGGAGCAGCTCCTCCACAATCTCTCGGTAGTCGTCATCTTTCTTGTTCCCAAGAAAATTCTGCACCACATTAGTGAATGCATTCCATGCTCGTGGTTCGACAGCGGTCATCGTCGTAACAAAGTGTGGGTCCTTAAGTAATGTTCTGATCTGAGAGGTCCATCGAATATCCCTGCTTTTTTCTTCTCGTCGCTAAGACTCAAAGTTTGAACATATGTAGCCAAAGCAGTCTCCAGTGTGATCAAGAGCTTTAATGAACTGCTTCATCAGACCGAGTTTGATGTGCAATGGTGGAAGGATGATATTTTTTTCCGATCAACCAGTGGTTCATTAATGTTCTTGTCACCAGGTATCAAACTATTCCTTGATGGCCATTCCTTTCTCACCCAGTGCTTCTCCTTTGCCCTACTGTCCCAGTGGCAGAGGAAACAAGGGTATTTGGTGTAACCTCCTTGTTGCCCCAAAAGGAAGTTCACTATTTTAAAATCCACACAGATCAACCATTCATGATCGTGGTACTTCAATCATTCAAGTACAACCTTGATGTTTGCATACTTCTCCTTCTGGGTCACTGAGTGTCCGATAGGGATGGATCCATAGATGTTCCCATTGTGAAGTAAAACACATTTCAAACTTCTTTTCGAACTGTCAATAGTCTCCACTCACTTGAATGATAGCAGGCAATCCCATAGCGAGAAGAAGCCCTTCAATGTCATTGCAGGATACAAGTTGACCATCAGTGGAAGTACTTCCTCAGTTCTGCCTCTCTGTTGCGATAAAATGAGACACTTGTGCCAGGTTTGAGAAGGTTTTTCTCTTGCAGTCTGGAAGCCAACAACTCAGCAGATTGTTTTGGCAAATTCAAATCTCTGATCAGATCATTCAATTCAGGCTGACTATACAGAGAAGGTTGATCAAAAAACGAATCCAATGGCTTGTACTCTGCATCTGCTTCTTCATCATCATCATTGGATAAAGATGTGGATGAAGTAAGTGCTTCATCAATCTCTGAGCTCGGTAAAAACAGGTACAGGTATTTCGTCACAATGAGGAACTGGCCTTGTAGCAGAGGGTATGCTAGGGTATTTCATGGATTGCTTGTTTTTCTTATTGAATCCGTTGACATTTACAAGGCAGAAGTAGCAGTCATCGAGGTGTTTTTTTTTTGGTTCTCTCCAAACTTGAGCTTAGCATTCTTTCCTTTAGACCATGATCTCAGAGTTTTGACACAAGTCGTGCATACTTTATGAGGGGCCCAGTTTTTGTCCTGGTCTCCAAGCGGTACTTTAAAGTAGGCACAGTACACTCTCGACGAATGTAGTGATGTCGTGTCTTTGAGGTGCGAAAGTGAAGCATCCACAGATGTCGCAGAAGATATATGGGTCGTTTCAGCACTTTCTTCTCTTTGAAGGTGTAGACATAGCGAGCTTACAGTGTGAGGTTAAGCTACCAGGTCCCTGTATAAACAACCCCACTGAGTCAGCTGTGCCTGCCCACTGAGAATCGCGTAATACAGTAATGCTCACGTCTCGCGAGATTAGGTAGAGTCTTAACAGCAGATTAGGTAGTCTTCACAGCTGCAAATCACAAATACGTCATAGACGTAATCTACTGATGCGTACGTTGATTATTTTAAGAGAATCAGACAATAACTCCACTTTGCTCATGGCAGGCTGTTTACCATAGGGGCTGCTTACAGCTACGGGTATTCGGAATAATCAAGCTTTTGCTGTTTTATCCCCACCAAGATTGCCAGACTGGATGGTCGATTTTTGTAAAAAATCCATGAATATGGAGCATACAGATAGCACAAAAACTTGATGTGATAGAGCAAATGTGAGCTCAGATTTGGATTCAGCAGCCCAAAATTAGCCAAAAACAGTTTCCAAAGTTCATGCAAGAAAAAAAAAACGATTTTTGTAGACCAGTGTAATTTGTAGATCATTTTAAATATATCGTTTTTCAACGCAATACCAGTATGATTTATGCCTGCTATCAACATAAGGTCACCAAATGTCCACACAGGTACGAATTGTCATGAAAACTGTCATGCAAATGAGCACACAGGTGTCACATATACTACACATTTGACATGCAATGTATAATCACACTGTCAGCAATACTGTAAGAGAGGGTGGCCATTTTAGTCATGACTCTCACTGAGATTTTTTTACATGAAATCATCCCAAATCATGGATGAGGTTCAGTGATTTTCCTTCTGATGAAGTGGTTGTGACATCTATTATATTTTTATTGCAATGTACACGTGATGTATGAGGATTCAGTATCACAGTCTTAAGTAATCCATTTGTTTTATTGAAAAAAAACCTGAAGATAATATGAAGGATAATAAAGTGTAAAACTCTACACTAACAATGTCTAACTCAAACAATATCAAAGAAAAGCAAACATTTAAATCAGGCATATTGGAAGTGATTATGACAACAACATATATCATGTAGGTTATAAATGTATAGCATGCAGTTGCCTGTTTACCGGATATCAAGAAAAGTGGTTGGAAATGGGGAACGAGAAACTGTGACACTGCACAGAAAATGCAAATATTCGGGAGGCTTAAAGACTTGTTCGGATGTCAGGATATTTATCTGTTGGGAGTCTCCTGGCAAATCAGGTGATGATCAACACCAGTTGTTGTTTTTGTTGGTTTAAAGACAGTCCCATCTTACTACATCCAACACTTTATAAATGTACCTGTCCCATAATGTACCAATTGCTAAGACTGACTGCATGAATACTTGAGCATGCACATTGAGTTGTATTAAGATGGTTGTTTGGGTATCTCGTCTCATCCAAATCTCTGTAGAGAATTTGAAATGTCCATGATTATTAGCAATTTCTGGAAAATCCAAGCTTGAAATCATCTTTCATGTAGAAGATGACATCCTTTGGAGAAGGCCACTTCCTATATTTTCCTGCCCGTTCCATCACTGACACTTGGAACTTGCAATCACCTATAACTTCCACTTCACCAGGAAACCGACTACCTTCATCGTCCTCAATGTACCAGTCTCCCACTTCAATGGACTTGTCATTGCCTGGATCCTTTGGTGATTTGTTGCAGTGCACACTATCATCAAGGTTGCCACTGATGCCATCCTTTGTCAGGATGTGGAACAACATGGCCATGTACTACATGCATGTAGTGCACCTTGGAAATTCCAGTGATTGCTGAAGCTTTAGCAAACACAAGATCTGTGTTCAGAGCTTTGTTTATGTCTGCCAACTTGGATGGTGTCATTTCCTTAACCACCACCCTGCTCATTCCTGCTGCAGCAGCGGTTCATACTTCTGTTTTCTTAGGGTAAAGAACTGTTATAATATAAAACTGCAAGTGTGTGCACTGCAGCTGCATCAACAGCAAATCAAGATTGTATTCAGTTTTGATGTTTCCCCTTTGAACTGAACTTGGCATTTCAATACAAGCTGAAGATTAATGAAATATCACACTCACCAAGTGCTCTCAGATCAGAATTCATGTTGTACATTTGTTCCCTCTTTTGTCTGATTGTTAAACTAATGACTGAAAAACTTTCTCCTGCTGGTCTACTGATATTCATTCCAAGAGTATATTGGTTAGTAACGTTTCAGCTTGGTTAGTAACGTTACAGCTTTTGACCTATGTTGTTTTTCTTATTGTTCAGTTTCCACGAAATTAATTGGCACTGATAATCTCAGTATGGTGCAGTGGAGGAAATTTTAAGATGAGGTTCAACACAATTTCTTTCTTTTCCTGCAAAAACAAATTGATGTTTTGGTTAGTAACATGACTGAGTAGTCCAGTCATTTTAGTATTAGACCCACCACTAATTGCAACAGATACAAAACCAACTTTATTTCAACCCTTGGTCTGCACGAAATAACATAATAAAAATCCCAATTAATTGCAGTCATAGAACAATGTTTATTTCGTGGTCAAAAAATGGCATAATTTGGCTACATATGAAAAAGTACATAAAAATACCATGAATCCTTAATTAATCACATACAGTTGAATTGTTGATGTGATATTACAGTATCTCCATAATAGAAAGTATAAATTGAATTTATCAGTTGATAATTGTCCCAATTGTCTTCATTTTCAATACTGGGGGTCAATATTCTCATCAGTCCCATCGTCTCCTCCATTCTCACATACACCTCTGCACTCCCCACATGCCATAGTCCATGATATTCCAGTCTTTTTACAGCTGCAGTGATTAGTGCTACATCCAGTTTTGCATTGACATCTCACAAACTCAAGTATATCCCTGGGTGCAACGTCCTCGCAAGTTTGAACCGGAATCATTTGTCAGTCTACAATTTTCCAACCCCACTCTTCGGCATCAAGCCCTATATTTTTCCATGCTTGGACTTGATATACACACTGGCTGTGGAACTTTGCAGCTGCTGAAGTGGGTGGTAAACTTTTAGGTTGAATTGCCTTCTTGCTTGTCTTCACAAGTTCAAGGAACCTCTGGTGTCTTAGTTCGTTTAAATCATCGATCTTGGCAGTTGGTTTGTATAAACACAGGATAGCTTTTTCTCCAGCGGCAGCGACTTCACGCTGTGTGCGTCCTGATCTGTTAAAAACCTTTGCCTGCTCGATGAAAGTCTCATTCGTCTGAATCAGTTTCAACCCCATGGCTTTCCCAAAACCAAACAATCTCGAAGTTGTCTCAACCTAGCATGGCATGGACAAACAAATCACGACACACCTGATCTCCCCGCTTTGATCTTGCTTTTTGAATGTCCATGTACCTTTGCTGTTGTCCAGATTTTGCCTCTGGATGTAAGTAAAGTTTCTTGTGGTTGCTAGTGGCATGATGGCACAAAAGTATCAAGTCAGTATCATCCCCAACAATGATGGTGTCACATGTCTCAGCAGACTTCAGAGCATGTGTCACAATAACTATGTCAGCATCGCCATCTGCCTGGTTAACTTCGCAGCCCGATTTCTCCAGTGAACTACTCAGTATGTTAATGAACTTCTGTTTATGGGTTTGCTGGCCAAAAATTCATCTTTCTTCATGTTGAGTTGCATACCCGGTGAGACATGGACATCTGTGACTGCTCATGATCTAATTCATCTGGATTGGGTGCCAACCTTTGGTGCTGCCCACAGTCATATCCATCAAAGATCATGGTGGGCTGTTTGTATTTCTGCATTATGTATGTAGCATATCTTTGACAGATGGCATCATATGTCTGTCCATTCTCCCAAAGGATCCTGTGCAGCAAAGCACCTCCGTCGATGACATGTTTAATATGGCTGGATTCAAGTTGTTCTTGGTCTTCGTCAGAGATGGTGGGTGCTAATTCCCAGATGGCATTTGCCAGCACTGGTTTAGTGGCCTTTAAGAGAACATCTCGTCTTTCAAAGAGAGCTGCAGGGAACCCACACAGTCCATGACGAAAGGCTTCATTGAGTTTGTCCTTCTGTGTACCAATGAAAACCAGTCTTTGGAACAGTAGTTGAGGGTCAATGTGCAGATCTTCAGCATAAATCCGGATTTTTTGACTTTGATTCCATCGTAATTGCTGTATCTTTTTTCCAAAATGTGTTGTTGCAAACCTTTTTCCCAAACATTCCATCCAGAATACTATCCCCAACCTCTTTAGCCTGAGTCGCATTCACTTTCTCAGCTGCAATTACACCAGTCACTACATTCCTTAGACTACTTTCCTTCTCGAATGGATTCTTGTCCTGAAGGAATTAAATCAGTTTGTTCACATCGGCAGAATCCTTCTTCTGGCGGGCTGTGGACAGGTCTTTGTGTTGCTCACTGGTTGCAAATGTTACAGAGGTAAGCTGCTGCATAGCTTGGTTCACTTCTGCACTAACCGGACTCGACATGCACCACACATTCCTTTGCGTTTGTAATTCCTCCTCCTCTTGTTAGACCACCTGTTGTTTTGAGGCTTCGCACGAGAACCTGTTCTATTTCCAAGTCGGGAGACAACTCGGTCCAGAATTTCTCAGTCCTGCACACAACATGAAGTCCATCTTTGAACTGATTGCAAAGTGTCTCATTTCTGGTCTCAAGGTCACACATCTTCTGCAAGTCGATATGCAATGACTTCGTGTTTAAATTGTGTCCTGAAGCTGCCAGATTAGGTAACATCTCATGCATTGCGTGAGATGAAGTGCCCAGTTCCCGGTCCTTACTGATCTTGGAAATTTGCGTGTGATGTCAACCATCTTTGTGTCCATCGTCTACAGCTGGCAAGTGTTCATTTTTTCTTTGGATGTGTCAGTTGCATGAGAAATCAAGGCTTGCATTGTTTTCAATGTTGGTGATGAGTCAACCTCTGACAGGGATATCTCTCCTCCAATCATTTGGTGAAGCATCTTTGCAGCATTCTCCATGATATCTGGTCCCCCTTGTTCTTCATCAATCGATACCTCGTCTTGGGCTCCAACTAAAACCACTGAGGGCAAAGAATCCTAATCTTCAAATTCTTCATCAGCATCGCATTCATCCCCAGTCTCTGAAGGAGACTTCGAACCTGAATTCAGTTTGCAGCCAAGTGAATCTGCCAGTAGATTTGCTTGGAGGGCAGTATCCACTAGGAAATGTCCCCTCAAAGCCCTGGCAACAGCTTTTCCATTCATGATGTGAGTCACAGTGTTGCTGGCGAACACCTGTTCCAGAGTTTCCTTAAATCCAGTTCCCTCCATCAAATGGCCGATGTAACCCAAGTAGCTCATGAGCGTGTGAAAACCTCTGAGCCTCAGAAAAATTGATTGGAGTGGACTTCCCTCCTTTTCATTTTCCAGGATGGTGGTAGCCTTCCACCAGAGTGGTTGATCGAAGGTTATCACAGGAATAACCTTGTACCGATTGGAATGATCAAACACAAAACACAAGGTCGAGTATATACACGTCAAGTCACCCGGGTCCATGTCAGTCACTGGCAGCAGCCTGACCGATGATACGCGAGGATGGTCACCTTTAGCGATCAGTTGCGTAAAACCTGACCAGGCTGTTCTCCGTGGTCTCACTGGAAAGGGCGTTTTCCACAAAAGATCGACATTTGCCCTTTCTTCTTGTGATTGTATCCCTGATAAAAGCTTTTTCACTCCATTTGTTGGGGCTACATAATGTCTAATATCAATCTTTCCCACTTCGGCTTCATCACGTGCGGTCACAGTTACCTGTTTTATTATGGATGCGCTGGCGACCTTTTGGGGTGATGTTGGCAGCTATACCCATGCCGTGAAACGTACCGCTACCATCTAGGGTTCGCACATTGTGGTCCACGTTATCCGCTGCATACTGTATGAAATGGCCTGGGATGTAAGCTGGTATATCTGTCCCACTTTGAGTAGCGGCACACATTTCATACTTCTGAATTTCAGTATATGAACTGCAAAAGCCATGCTTATATAATGTCTACAAGAAAACGAGAAGCGAAGTGCGAGTGCAGTTGCACACCAAGTCCTTACTGCAGTGGGGCTATAAGAACTCTGGGCCTAGTTGCCTGCATTAAAGCTTGTCCAATGGAAGATAACCTTAGTGCTTTGAGATCTTTATTCTTTCCGACCAAAAGACTGTCTAAGAAATGTTGCAATGAGTTTGAGAATGCACTTGTCATATCAATAGAAGACATTTCAATGGTGGTGGGGTAAATATCCTTGATTTGAACAACTGACTTTATGTGAGTCTTTATCAATTTCACCGCGGTCTCGATGAACGGAAGGTTTTCAACCTCAGGATCAGAAGTCTTGGATTGACTAAAAAAAGTCACTGATTATTGAGGCAGCCTTCTGTCAATGTCACTGTTTTTCTTCCCATTGATCTCTGATGACAATTTTGTCACCAAAATGTGCTCTCAGTTTCTCTCTCATGAGGATATGTCCATATGGTTCACTCTCAGAAATTTGTGGAGCATCGGCCATTTGCGAAATGAGGTCTTGAACCGGTGGTCAGTTCTTTGTCTTTCTCTTCAAGATTGTCAACCACTTTCAAGAAAGCCTGCTCTCTCTATCCATAGCGACAGGCCGCCCAGTCTTTCTTTTCTTGGAGGAGTGAGTGTCACTTCGAAAACATTCAGGGATTTGTTTCATTGTTCTGAAGTTCACACTGCATGACTGGTGGTACATAGCATCTGCAGCATGCAGATCTTGGACAAAGTTTATTCGTGACAATGCAGTTTCTCCCCATTCATCAGCCCGATCTCCGCATTTCTTCCTTATGTTGTCCTGGAAGTCGAACGTATGGATGGACACGAGGACATGGTCTTTGTCATCCTTGGTGTCTGTCTCCAGTTCCACAGAACAAACAGTGATCTTGATCACAAAACGTTAGATCACTTTAACAGAGATTGCAGCAGGCAAAAGCGAAAGTCTCCAGTTGATGGACGTCTTGGTCTCTTCGGCAGTTTGTATGCACCTGCTGACCTGGTATGACCTGTATGTTCTCATTGACCCCTGCACTTGTCTTAGCGATTCCTTCACAACCTTTCGGAGTGAGCATCACCACCTGGGATCCATTGGATAGTAGGCCACCACAGAAGACGCACTCAGCCATACTTGCCCTGAATAGCAAAAGGGAACCTTTGCTTCAGACGATTCTGATTATAAGATACTCCACAGGGTTGTATAAAGCCATATTCATGGTAATACTTAAATGCTTTCCTATGAGTCATCTATGCAGTGCCTGGGATAAAGTTGAACTCATGTGGCTTGTCCTTGCATTCATATTCTGTCTTATTGTAAAATATTTACTGGAAACTTGAACACAAAATTGAAAGTTTTAAATCAAAGGCAGCCATTAAAGAGTGCTGCCACAGAGTGATAATTGGTTAAGGAAGTAATCCTTAATCTTGAGAAGCCAAAAAACTCACATGAGCTTGTCTTGTTAATCAGGCTGATGTCGGCTATCCATTTTCTCGGTTGCGGGTAGGAATAGGGTTAAAGGGGTAGGCCTACCTCTTCAAAGAGGTCTTAAATATGGTCATATCCCTTCGACACCATGTTTTTCTGAAAGATTAGCCATGAAAACTTGGGTATCGATACCAATTTTAGGTTCGATTTTCGGTATCGATACCAATGTAAAAACTAAGTTGTCAATTTTTGAATAGAACTATTGGCTCATGAGATTGGCAGTCACAATTTTCAATCATAAAATTCAGCATGCTCCAATACCTGGACTTTGTGGGATTTTTGACATGTCATTTCTCGGACCGAATCCCATCAAATAAAAGTTCTTTCATTTCTGTTGCAATTCGTGGTGGGTTTAGCCAAATTTTCGCTAAATTGACTGGACTAAGACAAAAAAAACACAAGAAAAACCCCACACAGGTAAGTGGGATTTTTGATACACTTATCTTTATTGCCCTTTATTTGATCAGTATTGCCCTTTATTTGAATCGTATATGAAAGATCATGCATCAAAATGTTTTTATAAGTTATAATGAAATGATTTTTTTTTGGGTGAATCTGACCCACGAATGTATTCAAGGGGGTATTGGGTTAAAAAAAAAAAAAATAAAACTAGAACGGGCACTCGTAGAGCGCACACCTTCGCCGCAGCCATGAGTTTGAACATGGCATGAGAGTGAAATGAGGAACTAAAATTCCACTAAATCTGCTCGGGAATTTCGCAAATTTAAAGTCCATGATCTGGATTTTGTGAAAGGATTTTGTTATTAGAACTGTTACGATTATGACAATTTTAGGTGATTCGTTGTCCCGAGTGCCGAACTCTGTAGCATGTAGGGTCGGATTCGGTCGAATGTCACTGACCACGCAGACACGACCTGGATCAAGTCGATCATGTTTTCAAATCCGAGCGAAGGCAAAAACGTCATTTTAATTGGCGTCTAATTAAACAAGAAAGTAAAACTCCTTTTACTAAACCATGAGTGAAGCTATGTGCATATCAAACTATACCAAGTCTCCTTAATGAAAATTTGTTGTATTTTACTTGGTAACTAAGTTTGGTCGGGCCCTTATGGCCCTTGTTGCATCAACAGACACAGTTTCGAGACAGAGATATATTCTAGTTTACACCCAAACTTCACTAGGCAGTGTTGGGGTAGGGGCGAAATGGTGATAAACAACAAACGACTGAGTTATTACGTATTCAATATTGTATTTATTATACTTGACGGAACATGGTAATGACATAGAACACAGACAAATATGGAAATGTATGAGATTACAGTAGATAATAGGAGACTAACAAAAGTTGGCAAAAGATACATGTTATTTAGTTAGATCTACTCGTGAAACGTTATGTTGAAATATTTGAAATGGGAACAACACATTTTCGGTGATCGCGAATGTGCCACAAATGCGTGAGGAACAAAAAAAAAATCATATTTCGAGGGAGACACAAAGCATGTCGTGGTTTGAATAGTACGTGTCAACGACATCCACGTGTACGGCGACTGGCTGGTTGACGTATATGTGGTCCAGTCGAGATCTCTGGTCTGTCGTTGGCTCGGTCACATACTGGCGGAACCCGTGTTGTGCCATCAGCTGTAGGATATCGTTTTCCGGAGCACCAAGCAGGTCAAAATTGAAGTCACCCAGAATGACCGTCAATCGTTCTGTATTTAGTGCTGTCAGGAAAAGTTTAAGTTTATCTTTGAATGCCGTTTGACTCTGTGATGGAGGTCTGTATAACGTCACGATATTAATTGTCCTGTTGTGGACAAAGACGGATACTCCTTTGTGTTCCAGATCTGAGATAGTGTCTGAACTTGCTCGATGCATTTTTTTCCGGTGCCATAATCATGATACCACCTCGGCTCACACCATGGTCGATGGGCCTTTCAGCTCGGAAGCACTGCAAGCATTTCTTCAGCATCTGACATTGTCCGATTTGTAGTCCATCATGCAGAAATGTTTCGGCGAAACAGAAAACATCCATCTTAAGCATCACTGGATCCTTCTTCATGTCGTCCAAGTACTGAAGATAGGATCTGACATTAAGGAAACTGATGTTGAGACACTTGTTTGGTTGATAATGGGGTCTTGGAGCATCAATTTTCGGAATGTTGGTGAGACGGTTCATTTCTTGCTGAACGGCAGGATTAATGTGGATGCTACTCGCATTAAATCCCAAAAAGAAAAGTCCCTGAATTGACCGGACACGGCTCATTGCAACATATGCCTGGCCAGGCATAAATTTGCCTCGGCCTTGCATCGTCACAACGATTTGTTCAAGCGTTTTCCCCTGAACTTTGTGAATAGTGCACCCCCAGGCAAGTGTGAGAGGGAACTGAGATCGCTTCACCTCCACAGAGTGTCGCGCCCTTCCAGTAAAAAATTGAACCTGCTGTCTCACGATCGGGACTGCGTCTGGATAGCGTTGCTTGTACTGGCTCTGGGCAATTTGCATCCTTGCCGACTCGAGGACTGTCAAACTTGACGAGAATGGTAGTCACCTGATCTCCTGTAGTCTCTATTGCAAGGACGGTTCCACAGACGCCATTTGCCAAGCCGTCACACATTAATGTTGACGGTGATCATAAGTCGTGCCCCTTTTGTCACCATAACGACTTGTCTGAGTCCTCCCGTGTCAGATGCTTTTGTGGACATAATCACATCAAGTTGACCAGTCCTGATGTCCTTCTTTTTATCAATGGCCTTGATTTCATATATTGGAGACCTTGATTTCTTGATATGCGCCATGTTGTGGTTGTCTACTTCTTTGTTCGTCTTAAAGACGTGTAAGGCGTCAGCTGGATAGTCGGGGTCGGATGTGGTGATCACTCGATTTCTGAGTAGTTTGTCTTCCTCGTTACAGGACGCTGTTCTGACCCTCATGAGCAAATCAGCAAACCGCTTGTCATCTTTTTGTCTCATGCTTTCGGTCAACTGGATCATGGTGAAATTTTCCTCCCAGAGTGATCCGTGTAACCTGGTGTAACAATCTGAGGGAAGTCCAATTACATGATCTTGGCCAACGGGTTGGAGTTGAAAGAGATCTCCAACGGCAAAAAATGTTGACGTCTCCAAAACGAGAGTTAGCATCTGATATGCCTGTGATGTCTTGAAGTCGCCGATGGATATGATGTAGGAGATCTGCTCCTACCATTGACACCTCATCTATAATGAGAAGTTTGAGCTTCCCGATGCGTGATCTGAGTGAGTTAAGATTCTCGCTGCTCGCGGGCATATACTCTCTCTTACTGCGTGGACCATATGCGAAACTAAAGGCCGAGTGTAGTGTCATTCCTTCGATACCGAATGCAGCCGTTCCTGTGAATGCTGTGAGAATAACAGGCAGCTCGTCAGGCTCAAAGTGCCCAGACAATGGTTTCAGTAACGTCATTGTCTCGTAGTGCACAAGCTTGATGATGTGGCTTTTCCCGACACCACCGGGTCCACTGAGGAAAACCCTGTAGACTGGTGGTGGTGTCCCAGACTTCAGAGCGAGTATCGTGTCTTTGCACCACTTGCGATGCATTTTGATAACTTCCATTTGTTTTACATTCAAGGTCCTCATCATGTTCCGACATTCCTCAGGTGTCATCAAGGTCTTTCCAAGTTCTGCGGTGAAGCGCGCATGCAGTTCGATATTCGTTGGACGCGTTTCCGGAGCCAGATCAAGGTTTTCTGCCATGTCCACTTGCTCAACAAAGCATTCATTCACGACGCCTTCGTCTTGTTGTTGTGCCTGTTCGTGTTGTGCATTAGGTGCCATGGCGTCCCAAGCGTGTTCAGGCGGCCCGTATTCATGAAGGTCTTGGAACGCTTGCTCGATTTCACCGGCGTTGTGTGTGAATTTCTGAACGTTGTTTTGGACAACAGCTTGAACTTGCTGGCACCTTTCTGTGAATGATGCACAATTTCCCTTGAGGTCTATCTCTTCGTTTCGCCAAGGATGGTATGGCATCAACAGATTCCTGTATTTAGCACCTCCCTCATCTTTCTCTTGGTGGAATCTGATTACACAGGGTTTACATCGTTTGTGCATTTGTCCAAGACCATTTTGTAACTGAATTTTCGTGTTGGCCGCACTGGGATTGTCATCGTCGTCTTGATCATCATCATCATCGGACAGGACTTGTGGTTGGTGATCATGTCCTTCATCAACAGTGGCAGTGTGCGTGGTAGTGTAATTTGCCGCAAACTCAGCCAGCGACATGTTCTCAAGAATATGTGGTCGAGCTTCGTCCCTGTCGAGAAGAGATGTGCAGTCGATGTCTTCAGAATCATTGTCCATGTCCATGAGTTGCGCCCGAGGTTTCAACATAGCCACTCTTTTTTTTTCTTTTGGTGAAGTGTTGAAGACCACCGTTCGAGTGGATTTTGTGAGTGGCAGAGAAAGGAGTCTGTATACTGCTTCTTGAGCACTGACTTCCCTATTGTGCAGGAAGGCTGAGCCAACTTTTCTAAGTTTGTCCTTGACATCCTCTCCGTGACATTCATCCACGACTGCCCTCAGCAGTTCGCCCATGGCTCTTTCACTTTTCAGCATGTAGCTGGTGACATACATGATACATGAGTATAGATCAATAATGAATTGGAGATCCATGTTAGCTCTCCATGTCCGAAGAATATCCGGGTTGTATTGATTAACACATGCCTCCTCCGGTTGACGTTTCAAGATGATTTTTTTCCCCGTCTTGCTTACTGTCAGTGCTTCTTCATATTGCTGTTCGTCAACGTAGGCTTTTTGAAGCAAATTTGACAGTGTGATGTCCCGAGAATTCTCGGGAATTTCGAGGGCCTGCTTAACTTTCTGAAGTACTTCTTGCATTTCGCTGATCTGCCTTGCTGCAATGACTGGATCCTCCTCAGCTGGTGGCTTGGCAATGACAGTCTTTTGGCTTGGTGGGTGAGACAATCGGAATCTACAGTTTTGCCCTCTTCTGCAAGTGGCTGAGTGTGTGTATTTGTAGAGATGTAACAAGTTCACGCAGTTCACCATCATTTTGTGGGATAGAACACGACTGATAGCGGTCAATAAACTCCGAGACTTCATCATCCGTGTTGACGCCAATTTTTGGGGCGTCCTTAATCCAAAGGATTGTACGAGCGTGTGGAGACCCGCGAGCCTGGAATTCTATACGGTACATGAAATCTTGAAGTTCTCCAATGGGATTGCTTTTCGATCCAATAAATTCCTTGAAGAATAAATCCAGTCTGTGTTGATACTGTCTTGCTGTTGTGACAGGGTTATTTCTTAGCCATTTGCACTTCTCCTCCCAAGCCATGTTGTTGACATCATCATCACTCAGAATTGTGCCATATTGTCTTGCAATGCTCTGGATGACTTCTGGCCATTGCATGTCGGCGGCTGAGAGAGTCAGGAACCAAGTGGGTGTGCCGAGCTGCCGTACCATTGCGAGTAAATCAAGAAGTGTTGTCTTCCAGTAAGCAGGAGATCCACGCACATTCTTCAGGAATCTAAAAGCGTTGTCTGTACGGATCATTGCTTGTACATTCTCCGAGGCTTTGAAAAATCCGGCATTGATTCGTCGGTCATAAAATGTCATTCCTGGCGTTTGTCTCATCGAGATCTGCAAATCATCGCGAATTTGCTTGGATTCAACCGTGTATTGGGCAACAAGCAAATAGTCAATATCCTTGGCAAATCGTCCATCGACATGCAGTAGCCTTTGGTTGAAGTACTTTCTCGGAGTTATATTTTTTGGCCTTTCAGTTGAAAGTCCCCCGTGACCAAATGGATATTTGGATGGATTTGCAAGTTCCTCGAAAGACTCATCCAGCAGAAAGGCGCAAGGCTTTTCATTCTCAGATGGAGCAACACTATGTTTTGTCCGCATTTCCTTCTTCCTGGAGAAGTGTGTCGAACTGCATTCCTCCGAGTGTGGTGCTATCCTCAGAGTGAGCAGAAGCTTCTCGGTCTTGTTCGATTCTGGCCGAGATGTCATCTTCTGTAGCATTGTTAGTGGTAGAGTTTTGGAGAGCCACATAATGTTGTTCTCCAATCAGGCCAATTGTAATGGTGTTGTCGCTTCTGCTGCCTCTCGGGTGAATGTCGTGCATCCAGTCTGGGGTAATGGTGTTGAGTACTTGGACATTAATGTTGAGCATTTCGGCCACCGCCTGGACCGCGACGTTATCGGCCCATTCCCCGGACCGAAGTCCTGCAACATATCTGGCGAATCTTCTACTTGGTGATTCCTGTTGACTGGGAGTTTGACCCTCAGTTATCGCAGGAATGAAACTGGCAAAGGTTTGAGAAGTTCCATAGTTCTCGAATAATTGTACAAGCTGATTCCTTATTTCTGATCCACTTGTTGACTGTACGCCGGCATCTTGTAAAGAGACTGAAACTGCGTGAAAAAAACAGTTCCCATCTGATGGAACATTCACGATGTCAAGATGTCGAGATCTTGCTAAGCTCCTGAGGCCTTG
This sequence comes from Eptatretus burgeri, assembly GCF_056783735.1. NCBI lineage: Eukaryota > Metazoa > Chordata > Myxini > Myxiniformes > Myxinidae > Eptatretus > Eptatretus burgeri. The sequence continues at coordinate 149,445,741 of NC_140962.1, read as the reverse complement.
AAACGTATTTGGAATGGCAAGTGATGATGTTGTAGGGGATTGCACATGGTGTATAGTCGTTTCTTCGTTGAAAAGCATGGCTTCCCATCGATCTGCGTTGTCCTGTTCCCATATTTGCTCCCATTCTTGACAAATGGTTACATTTTTGTCGAGCGGATTGTTCTGTTTTAGCCATTGTAGAGCCAACATCAGTTTTTTTTGGTCTGATGTATTCGTGCATGTCGTGGCCTTTGTATACAAGTTTGCGCTTTAGTTTGAGTGGGACAACCTCGGTGTCCTGTGGCAGTCTCGGAAGCAGAGAAGTGACTGTGTCAATTTATGATGGCACGTTTACGGCACTCCCGTGAATCGACTTTTGGCCTCCCTTGGGAAGAGCGACAATTTTCATAAAAGGAATCCATTGGCTGATGAGTCTTACTTCAAGCGGTCGGAGATCACTCAGCTCCGGAGGGACATCATCAAGAGCCAATCCGTTTGCCCATGATTGCGTAGGAACTTGACCTTTCTTTATTGCGCATTTGCAGGTGGTGCAAATCCACGATTTGCCGTGAGTTTCTAGATTTCGAGAGCCTTCCACAATTTTTGAGCGCTTTGTCTACATACTTGTCACTGCTAATTTGTGCAACAGATGTCCTGTACATAAGGTGGTGACAGGAGCAGCACACATAAATCGGTCCCTCTTTTATTTTGGTTCTGAAACTTTCAGCACATTCTGCAACAGTAGGTTCAAAGAGGTTTTTAAACGCCACCTTCTCTTTGTAGTTTCTCTGTTTGAGATTCTGCGTTGATCTGTCTGTTCAGGAGTTTGTACTTCATACGTATGTTGCATTCTTTGTCTCATTGAAGATCTGCGTTTGTCCGTCTGTTCTTGGGTTTCAGCTTCAATTTGGTTTTGCATTCTTTGTCTCATTGAGAATCTGCGCTTGGCTGTCTGTTGTGGTGTTTCCCTTTCGTAATGTGTACGCATTCTGTCTCTCTCAGTTGTATTCCTTGACAATGCCTCCTCTGGTGTTTGTTGCAGATGATATTGTTTGACAGATTGGCGGACACGTTCTCTGCGTTGTTCTGTGTCATCATGAGATTCTTCTTTCATTCTTTTTCGCACTGTATCTCGAAGAGTTGCGCGACGGCGTTCAGTTTCATCCAGTGACTCCCCCCGCCTGATTGCCTGAGCCGATTCCCTTTTTGAAGCAAGACGACATTCAGTTTCTTCTGCAGATTCCTGCTCACGGCGAACACGATCAGCGTCCCTCTTGTTTTTGCATCTTTGTTCAAAACTTTGTGACCTTGAACGTGACATGCTGGTGTTCTGGAGAAGTTGTCTGACGCATTCTGTACGCTCAGCAGTGTCTGGTTGCGATTCGATGTCCATTGGTGTGTGCGCGGTTTTATCAGAAGTGCAGTATTGCTGTGTTTGATCAGCTGAGTCCGCTCGTTTACGTCTCCAATCTCTTCGTGAGTCAATACAATCTGCAGTTTCTTCTGCCGATTTCTGGTGACGACGGACACGCTCAGCGTCCCTTTTCTCTTTGCGTCTTTGTTCAAGACTTTTAGACCTTGAACGCGGCATTTTGATATTGAGTTGTTTCTTTGCTTCAGAGTGTTGCGGCGGAATCTTCTGTTGAAAGTTCTTCTGCGCAGTGCCAGTTAAAGTGCTGATATTAGCCCGGAACTAGCCACACTGAAGTGACTACAATGTGTATTGTGAACGTCATCCGTATGCAAACTCGAATTAAATACATGTTATCAAGAAGACATCAGCATAAATATCCCGTACAAGGCTGACGTAAGCATATATATATTATGACTATAAAGTGTAATGTGACACGTCATCAGTATGTAAAGAAAACAGTAGGTGTGATGCAGATGACTTCATCGGTAAAACCAACGCAAGGCAATGTAAAGAGAAGAAACTTTTATGTGATGACATCAGCAGGGAAAACGCACGAAAGGCAATGCAAATAGAACAGTAAATGCGATGCAGATGACGTCAGCAACAGGGAAAACCCACGCAAGGTAATACAAATAGAACAGTAAATGCGATACAGATGTCAGCAGCGGGGAAAACCCATGAAAGGCGATGCAGAGAACAGTAAATACTATGCAGATGACGTCAGCAGGGGGAAAACCCACGAAAGGCAATGCAAATAGAACAGTAAATGCCATGCAGATGACGTCAGCAGCGGGTAAAACCCACGAAATGCAATGCAAATAGAACAGTGAATGCTATGCAGATGAAGTCAGCGGGAAAACCCACGCAAGGTTATGTAATGAGAACAGTAGATTTGATGATTTAGATGACATCAGCAGGAAAACCCCACGCAAGGGTGACGTAATCATATTGTGAATGTAATGTGTAATTTAACACGTCATCAGAGTGCAAACAATACCAAAATAATATATGATTACGAAGATTTCAGCATCAAATAGATATCTTGGGGATTAATCCGACACAAAATATGAAGCATATTTACAACATGATTTAGTGCCTGATGTTCATGTACAGTTGTCTCCTTTGCAGCCATTGACATTCAATAAAAGTGACCTCGTTGACCTTTGCCACTTCCGGGGATTTAAAATTTAATACCGAATATTTTGGCGTTAAGTCGATGTAAACTACAGCAGAAGTGACAGTGTTACAGCAACCTCTCCCCCCCCCCCCACCCCAACCGCTCCCCTGGGTGACACCATTGTACATGTGTCATAGAGGGTGGTGAATTGAATACCGAACATTTGGCGTTGATTTGATGTAAATGGGGACAAATTTGAAACTTATCACGAAAAAATGAGTTTGACCTTGTTGTGACCTTGACTTTTGATCCAATCGCTTCCAAAATCTAATCGATTTGTCCTCTTATGATGTCAAACATGTCACAAAAATATCAGGCCATCCGCCTATTATTATTACCTTTGTATTAAGTTGTCCACAACGCATCTCAATACAAATATGCATTTCGTGACCCCCCATGACCTTTGACCCACAACCGCTACCTAGGGTGACAATAGTACTATACCTTGTGTCATTTCAGAAGATGGGGAATTGAACACTGAACAATTTGGAGTTAATTTGATGTAAATCGGAAACGTATTAACCGTTTTCATCATGAAAAAACGATGTTGACCTTTTTGTGACCTTGACCTTTGATCCGATCGCTCCCAAAATCTAATGGATTTGTCCTTTCATGATGCCAAACAAATCCAAAACAATTAAATCCTCTCTGCGTTTTGTTTTTTTGAGTTAAGTTGTCCACAACGCTTTCCCATATAAATGTGAATTTGTGTGACCCCCTTGACCTTTGACCCCCAACCGCTGCCATGGGTGACAAAAGTACTATACCATGTGTCGTATTGGAGGATGGGGAATTTAATTTTGAACATTTTGGAGTTAATTTGCTGTAAATCAAAACAAAATTGACAATTTAATCTCGAAAAAATGATTTTGACCTTTTTGTGACCTTGACCTTAACGTTTGATCCGATCGCTCCCAAAATCTAATCGATTTGTTCTCTCGTGATGCCAAACACATCCACAAAATTTCATGACGATCTGCGAAGTGGTTTTTGTGTAATGTTGTCCACAACGCTTCCCAATCAAAAACTCCATTTTGGTGACCCCCTTGACCTTTGACTTCCACAGACTAACTAGGGTTGCAAACACCATACCATACGCTATATCAGTGGATCGGGATTTGAATACTGAACATTTTGAACTTAATTTGATGTAAATCGGAACAAAATTGACACTTTAATCGCAAAAAAAGATTTTGACCTTTTTGTGACCTTGACCTTGACTTTTGATCCGATCGCTCCCAAAATCTAATCGATTTTCCTCATGATGTCAAACAAGTCCACAAAATTTCATGACAATCTGCTAAGTGTTTTTTGCGTAATGTTGTCCACGACGCTGCCCAATGAAAAATGCTTTGTGGTGACCCCCTTGACCTTTGACCTCCAACCGCTAACTCGGGTTACAACAACACCATATAATATGTTATATTTGAGGATAGGGCATTGAATACTGATCATTTTGGCATTAATTTGATGTAAATTGGAATAAAATTGACTGTGTTATCGCGAGAATAAAAATGTTTGACCTTTTTGTGACCTTGACCTTTGATCTGATCGCTCCAAAAATCTACTCGATTTGTCTTTGCATGACAACAAACCTTCCCACACAATTTCAAGCTAATCCGCTGTAAAGTTTTTGTATAAAGTGATCCAAAACATTGTTAATACCATTTTTGGTGACCCCCTTGACCTTTGACCCCCAACCGCTACCGAGGGTAATTACGCCACACTTTCATGTGGTTTCGCCTAGAATGTAGAATTGAGTAATGAACATTTTGGTGTTGGTTTTATCTCGTTCGGATAAAAATTGACCGCGTTATGACGAAAAAATGATTCTGACCTTTTCGTGACCGTGACCTTGACCTTTAATCCGATTGCTCCCAAAAGCTTCGCCTGGCGTCCTTGAGTAACTGCACATCATCTCTGAAAATTTCATGCAAATCGGTCCAGCAGTTTTTGCGCAATGTTGTCCGCACACATATTTACCGATAAATAAATACACAGGGGTCAATACAATACCTTCGTCAAACGAAGTTTGCGAAGGTAAAAAACATTCCCACGACCCTGAAAGACAAAAAGCAGTTATACGTATTACTATTTATTCTAAGCATATATCAAAGACTTTCTCTAAAAAAAATTCCAAATTAAATTATTGCGAAACAAAAATGTATGCACAGTCTGGGGCGAAATTTGTCATGACTGCATTGTGGGAGTAGAATTTCCCACGATCCTGTTTGGAGTGGGGTGGAGGCGGGGGGGGGGGCAAAACACTCACACTGGAATATGTATTTTTTTATTTGAAGCATACATGAAAGATCGTGGATTAAAACGTTTTTATAACAAAATTATAGCGAAACAAAAACCTTGCCGGGTCAATGTGACCCATGACTGCATTCATGGGGGTTTTACATTTAAAAAATAAATTGTCGTGATCCTGAAAGACAAAAAATCCGAAACTTGTAGGAATACGTAATGCACTTTATTCGAAACATTCATGAAAGGTCATGTGTAAAAATGTTTTGTTGGAGTGAAACAAAGGTTTATGAATACTTGAGTCAATCTGACCCACAAATGCAGTGGTGGGTGTCCCCCCCCCCCCCACATCCTGAGAAGACAAAAAACACACCACATACAACCCTTCATTTCGAGCACATCTGAAAGATCATGACTAAAAACGTTTTTGTTATAGATGGAGCAAAAAAAAACCCTGCAGGGCCGATCTGATCCTCAAATGCATCTCAGGGTATCGCTCTTAAGTGTATCAAGTGTTGAGCAGTGTATCAATTTCTTTCAGGAAAAGAACTCGCTGAGAATTCTCAAATGTGATGATGGTGACAAATTTTTAAAGCAAAAAGAGGAATTCCATTCAACTGGGAAACTGCTCAGAAAGATTCGTTTGCAATGTTGAGGCAACTTGGAAACACAACATTGTTTTGCTCATTTTCTGCAGGTGATTGTTTGAAAATTTGACAAGACCTCAGACTTACGTTTTTTTTTTTTTTTGTATACCTTGTTGAGGCTCGTATGAGGGGAAACGCACAACTCGCAGCAAGGGGGCATGAGACAAGAAGGGCGGGAGTGGAAGGGACAAACAGTGGGGTACAGACACACTCGGTGAACTGTGGAATGGAGAGGGATGGGGATGGGACGGGGAACATGGTGAAGAGAAGATGGACATTACAGGGACTTTCAGGAAGGAAAGCAGGGGAATTGAAGGAAGTGGGCTTGGGTGGATTATCGGGGTAGAAAAGATCGAGGATTTGGATGGGGGAAGATGAGAGGTGGTAGTGAACAGCTGTTTTGAAAGCCTGGAGGGAAGAATGGGAAAGAATAGAGTGAGGAAGTTTATTCCAGAGGCAGGAAAAAAGATGAATGAAAGAGTGAA
>NC_140962.1:149413623-149439289 GCF_056783735.1 Eptatretus burgeri | reverse complement strand
TATCTATATATATATATATATATATATATATATATATATATATCTCTATCTCTATATATATATCTCTATCTCTATATATATCTCTATCTCTATATATATCTCTATCTCTATATATATCTCTATCTCTATCTCTATATATATCTCTATCTCTATCTCTATCTCTATCTCTATCTCTATCTCTATCTCTATCTCTATCTCTATCTCTATCTCTATCTCTCTCTCTCTCTCTCTCTCTCTCTCTCTCTCTCTCTCTCTCTCTCTCTCTCTCTCTCTCTCTCTCTCTCTCTCTCTCTCTCTCTCTCTCTCTCTCTCTCTCCAAACGTATCTGGATGGTGGTTATGCCCAGATGGTCGTTATCCGGACGGTGGTTATCTCCACATGTATCTGGATAGTGGTGATCTCCACATGTATCCGGATGGTGGTTATTTCCACATGTATCCGGACAGTGGTTATCCCCACATGTATCTGGATGGTGGTTATCTCCGCATGTATCCGGGTGGTGGTTCTCTCTGCACATATGTGGATGATGGGTGATCTCCGGGCGTGTCTGGACAGTGGTTATGTCCAGATGGACCCTCCCTCACACAGCCATACCTTGCGCTCTCCTCATGCTGCCTAACCTCACACTGTCTTCCCTTACCCTCACATTACCTTCCCTTACCCTCCCCTCATGCTGCCTTCCCTTGCCCTACTTCTCATTGCTTCCAACCTCTCCTTATAGTGGGGCAGATAATAGCAATTTTTGAGAGGAATCGTGCACATGATGATACAAGCATCAAATTTGGCACATTTGTTCTCCAGGGGATTCTAATCAAATCTGCCTGATTGGCCACTTGAAAAAATTGGATTTTCAAATGGCCAATCATGCAGATTTGATCAGAAAGCCCTGCAGAACAGAAATGACAAATTTGATGCTTGTATCATAATTTGCACGATTTTTCTACTATCTACTACACTATTAGTCCTCCACCTCTACGTCCTCACTCCCTCACCCCTCCATGGTCTCCCTCCCTCCTCTCTCCCTCTTACACCCCCCCCATTTAATATTCCCATCAGCGAAGTGATGGGTTGCATTTGCTTGCAGAGCAAGTAATTGCCAAGAAAGTTCTTGTTCCAATGAGAGAAAGACAAAGAGAGAGAAAGACAAAGACAAAGAGAGAGAAAGAGAAAGACAAAGAGAGAGAAAGACAAAGACAAAGAGAGAGAAAGACAAAGACAAAGACAAACAGACAGAGAGAGAGAGAGAGAGAGAGAGAGAGAGAGAGAGAGAGAGAGAGAGAGAGAGAGAGAGAGAGAGAGAGAGAAAGACAAAGAGAGAGAGAAAGAGAAAGACAAAGAAAAAGAGAATGCCATTAATCAGTTGTTTTATTTTGTTCAACTCTGTTCTGTCCTGTGTTTATCACTTCTACTTTACCTGTAAGATAAACACAAGTTTGGACTACACCCACCTCCAACTTGGACATCATTCAATTAAACAACCTTTGGGTCAGGTGACACTTGGAAAGAGGGAAGATGGAAGTAGGGAAAGAATACTGGTTCTGGCTCACTTTTCCCCATGTAAATGAATGGGGGATTTTCAGCCATGAAATTTTTCTTTTTTTCCCCTAAAAAAATAAATCCCCTTTTTAGCCCAAGGTATATTTATTTGTCTCCCCTTTTAACCTGGAGCCTGGTGTTGGCTTAGTGGTTAGGGTGGCGGCTTGGGATCCCAGGGTCCTGAGTTCAAGCCCCGTTGGCTGCTGAATTAACACCAGGGGGTTGACTCAGCCTGCCATCCTTCCGAGGTCGGCGAAATGAGTGCCAGTGTACTGGTCCCGGTGTATGCCCCGGTTAGAATAGGTGTACCATATCCCTGTGTGTCGTAAGAGGCGACCAGGGTTGGCGTCAGGAAGGGCATCCGGCCAGAAAACATTGCCTCAAGAAAAAGCCAAACCCCTGCACAGCAGGGAAAAATGGCTGTAAAAACGGTCATTTTTTTATTTCCCCTTTTAACCTAGGGGCTCTCTATTCAAATAGCCCATACAACAAGATAAAGATTTGTCAAAGGTGATTCCAAAGAAATATCTGAAACGTCGAATCCTCGGGGCACTCTCTATTCAAATAACCAATACAACAAGATAAAGATTTGTTAAAGGTGATTCTAAAGAAATATCTGAAACGCCTAAGCCCCGGGACACTCTTTATCAAATAACCCATACAACAAGATAAAGATTTGTTAAAGGTGATTCTAAAGAAATATCTGAAACGTCTAAGCCTCGGGGCACTCTTTATCAAATAACCAATGCATATTGTTTAGCTCACTCATTGAACCTATAAACATTTGTTCATTCTCAAATTCCTTCAATAGTTTAATTTTCCTTGCACAATAATCCCCATCTAAAATATTGAAAAACAAAACATTTGAATCTTTATATTTTTTAAGATACCCCTTTTGTGCCATTACGAAATGATAAACTTCTCTTAATGATCTCATCTGACCACCTCCTGAGTTGCATATCATTTTGATATTGTAGTAAATTATTTTTCCATTGTTCAATTGATAACCATCAAATTTTTCAGTCCATTCAAACATATTTATTATTTTCTTTACATCCTCTAACTTATTTATTTTTAAATTGATTCGTATATTTGTTTTATTTACCTTTGTTTTAGATATTTTTCAATAAGACTTATTTGATATTTTTCACATTCATTATGTTTTCCATTTATATACCAAGACTGAGATTTTCTCCACTCTTTAGTTTGACTAATACTTGGTTCGGCCATTTATATATTGTGAAAAACGCGGCGGTAGCCCTTAAAAACCCTAACCCATCTTCCCATCGTTAAAACTTGTGTCCATATGGAACACAATCTATTCTATTCACTCTATCATACAATACCCATATGGAACACAATCTATTTTATACACTCTATCATACAATATCCATATGGAACACAATCTATTCCATTATCTAAAATAAATCTCATCATCAAAGGCTCCTAATGCCTTTTTATTTACTTCTTCACTATATATCTTATGTTTATAACTTCTTATTGTATTCATTTTCCTATATTCTTCTTTCTTATTCATCAAACAATTATAATAATTTCTAAAAGTTATTGATTTCTTTATTACATATTTCTTTATTCCCTTTAACCTTTTATCAATCTGATCACCATACTTATAAGCATATGCCTTTGCTCTCAATCCAATAAACTCACTCATTACTTTTCCACCCAACTCATCCTTAAACTTGCCAATAACCTTTTCATTCTTTTTTGAAAATAACTCACTCTTCTTACTAAAATTACTTGTGTCATATACTCCAATGTTTTTCTTCATATCTTGATAAACATCGTCAGTTTTTATATCTAGAATAAAACTATCAGTGTCCATATACAACAATGAAGCATTTTCACCATACTCTTTCTTTAAATCATTATACAAATAATCATACATCAATATCTTTGATAAATCAAGAACTGCTGTTCCAATATAAATTGGTTTATCCATGACAATACTTTCCTTTTTCATATGAATAGCAGAAAAGTTCTCTGAAAAAGCCTCTTCTCTCTCAAAACTTTTTATCAATCTAGAAGCTTCTTTCCAAGATGTTGCAAATCTAATGTTTTGCCTGTTTCTAACATTCTCCATTGTCTTTCCAAAGACAGCATTATTCATCAATTTATAGAATTCCCCTTCAAATTTTACTTTTGTATTTGTTCTCATATCTGTATTGAATTTAATATACTTTTTCATCCAAGGACTTTGTTTAAATTTTAAAACTCTATGAATTTTAGCTACTCTCAACCCAGCAGATAAATATTGTCTCAAGTTTCTTTGATGCAAAACATATCCCTCTTTATCATAGAATGTTGTTAATAACTTTTCTGTTGATTTGCCTTTAATATTAAAACTTTTATGATAATCACTGAACCATTCTTTCTTTGGGGTTTCTTTCTCACATGCAAAAGGAAGGTCTTTATGCTTATTATGAAGATCACTCGGGTACTTCAAATCAACTTCAAAATAATAACCTTCTTCTTTGTCATTCAATTTCTCTTGAGAAGAAATAACAATATTCATCAAAGCCTTTTCATAATCCTTTTCTTCCAACCACTCTAATTTACCATAAGGCAGAGATTGAGACATTGCCCATCCATACAAATTATTAGCATCAAAGTACATCAAATAATTACTATCTTTTTCACTCTCATAATTTGGAAGATATTTATTATTTGCTTTAGCATATCTTTTTGAACATACTTGTGATATTCCACCTCTCTTAGACTTCTCAATCATCAAAAGCATATCTACATCACTGACTAAATCTATATCTTGTTTTGTCATTTTCAACATTGCACTCCAAGCTAAACCAGGAGCTGTGAAATAGTGGGCAGGATCTAATCCATAAGTTGTGTTTCTTTAAATCTCATAAATTAATCCATATAACCATAAGGATAAATTCCCTTACTTGTAAGAATTTTCTCTTTACTTTGAATTTCATTCCTTGTTTCAATTTCCTCTCTAGTTAGAATTCCCTCTTTAATCAGAATTTCATCTATAATCAGAATTTCCTCTTTAGTTAGAATTTCATTCTTTGTTCGAATTTTCTGTATAATTAGAATTTCATCTTCAGTAAGAATTTCTTCATTCATTTCCTCATTAATTAGAATTTCCTCTTTACTTTGAATTCTCTCTTTAATCTGAATTTCCTCTTTAGTTAGAATTTCCTCTTTTGGAAAGAATGAATTAAGATTTGGAAAAGAGCCCGTGGAGCTTAGATTTGATGCGAGGTTGGCTAGTGGTGTTCCCATAAACTTGTAAGAATCAAGAAACCGAATACGAGTTAAAGGTTTTGTGAATATCATTTTTGTAAATGAAATATACTTTTGACTTGTGTTTGTTATGGCAGAAATATTCCCTGGTGTTTTTGAAAGTTCATTTATAAATAGATGTGTATCATAGTTGGCGCTGTTGTGAAGAAAGACTGGAATAAAAGAAGGTAATTTATAATTAAGATTACAACAGGAATGAGCGGACCACTATATTTACCAGTAAGATGACAATGATCCCGAACTTTAGACTCCTCAATTTCCTCCTCACAAATATGACAGATATTGTTCTTTCTAAATTCTAATTTTTCTTCTATGGTTAATTTCATCGGTTCATGTGTTTCTTTCATTAATTTAGTTAGTCTTATACAATCCTTTTCTAATCGTTTTACAAACTCTTGTGAAGCATTTTTTCCACTATACTGTTCAAGTTTATTATACTTTTCTCCAACAGATGATTTGATATAATAACAGAAACCACAAGGAATATGTTTTTGATATTTATTTGTATATGGTTCTTTTGGATGAGGAGAAGCAGTATTTATCTTTTTAAGGATACATTCAAAATCAGCGTATATCACAAATGGGTGCATGATAGATTTATTATAATCTTCAAAAGAAATCTTTTCACCAGGTTTAGGCATTGTAATTACAGCTGATTTATGATTACTACAATATTTTGAATGTTGTTCTAATCGTTCTTTTGTATGAAATGAATTAAGACATCGCTTACAAGGATATATTTTGTTTGCTGTTCTGAATACCTGAGAAGAGATTAATCTTGATAAATTATTGATGTATGTGTAATGTGAATTCTTTCCAACACTAAAATATAAAAGATCAATGTGTGTTTCTTCATTTTTATAGTTGTTTGAAATTTTTAATATTTGAACTTTGTTTGTATCCGTTAATCCATATACATTAATAGAAAGATTATTCTTTTTCTCAAATTTAGGAATATCTGTTAGTGGCATTGGGAAATTAAAATCTTTAATGTCCAAGGTATTCTCATATTTCATATATTGTTTTACTCTTTCTGAATTACATTTTGGTGGATGTAAGTGAGCAAGAACAGACCAGAGAAAACATTTATTATCATTATTCTTAATATTAACAACTGCCTTCTTTCGTTTTATTTCTTTTGGTAATTCAATATAAGAAGAAGCTTTAAGAGGGTTTGATTTTAGAATGTGTATATCTAAAAAGATGATTTTTTTAATATTGAATCCACTTCCTACCACTGTATTATCAACATCCTCCTCTTGTCTTGATAGTTCTTCATAAACCCCACTATTCAAAAAATCTTGAAATGATGTTATAAAATGAAGATCTGTCCTCATATAAGGAGTTTGTTCTTCATCTTGTCTTTTCATATTCATTTTCACTCCCATATAAAACTTTAAAGTTTTCATTTCTTTTAATGTCTTTTTAATAAATTTTTCAACATCGGGTTTCACTATTTCAATTGATTCAACTATTGATGATGGACCGGGTTCTCCAAATTGAAAAATCCTTATTTTTATATGCCCTTTAAATGCCCCATCAGTGTTTTCAATATAATAGTCTCCCTTTACTTTAAACTCATTTTTCTTGTGTTTTTGTGATTGAAGATACCAATTATAACTACTCTTCAAAACATCCTTTGAGCAGGTATCACAATGTTTTCTTTCCAACTCAAGAGGGGATATTTTGTGAAATAGATTAAATGTGTGTTTGTTGGTTCGGAGGTGTTTTCTATAATGTTTATATTCGTGATTACAAACATCGCAGTATGTTGTATTCACCATATTTATATAATAGAACTTTGCTTAAACTAAAATTTTCTTGATGAAAATTTCGTTTATTTTACAGGTGAATCTGTGCTTAAACTAAAATTTTCTTGATGAAAATTTCGTTTATTTTACAGGTGAACCTGTGCTTAAACTAAAATTTTCTTGGTGAAAATTTCGTTTATTTTACAGGTGAATCTGTGCTTAAACTAAAATTTTCTTGATGAAAATTTCGTTTCTTTTACAGGTGAATCTGTGCTTAAACTAAAATTTTCTTGATTTAAATTTCGTTTATTTTACAGGTGAATCTGTGCTTAAAACCATTTTATCCTCCAACTTTTTCACTTAATAAATACAATGTTTCAAGACACAAAAGACAAGTTTCAATCAATCTCTTCATTTGTTGAAGATGCTGAGAAATATGTCAAGGATGTAAAATTGAACAAAGACAAATATAACAACTATTGGATAAAAACAATTATGGTGGATATGATGAGTTCTTCAATTTACTTCAGTGGAAGGGCTTTTAGTATACCTGGAAGAACATCAATTAAGGTATCTCTAACAAAAGTTTCTCCTCTCCTTCTGGCAATATATTCAAAACTAGAAAAAGCAATGAAACAAGAAAAGGTATCAAAAAATAAAAACCTTATGGATGAAGCTTTAGAAAGAAAAGATAAGACCATCTGTAATATGCAAGGAGAAATTTGTATTTTTTTCAACAACCCTAAAGATATAAATCCTGAAGAAATAAAGGATGTTAATATATCAGGTGAAATGACATTTCGTTCAATTGTAGTGAAGGATCATTTTAAAATTACCTTTAATGTAAAAATTGTAGCAGTTGAATCTGTTAATGAAAAAATGTATATCGATATCGATGGTAATGTTTTTTCTACTAATTAAATGAGCCAATATTCAACTGAAGATTTTGAAGATTATGAGAGTGATTATGATACCGAGAGTTTGCATTCAAACGATAGTTATGACACCGAGAGTTTGTGTTCAAATGATAGTTATGAAAGTATAGATGATTCTGAAAGTATCGAAGATGATATCGAAGATGAATTTCAGTTTAAGTAAAGTTTTACTTTATAAATATGAATAGTTTACTCGATTTTGAGCCTCTTGAATTCCATGATTCTCCATATGACAAATTTGAGAATTGTCCTGCGTGTGAAAGACGGGGATTAAACACAGAGTCAAAAGCCTATAAACAATGTATATTCTGTGATTATCTTCTAATTAATGATAATAAAAAATATAAAAAGGAAAATAATTCTTTTAGATTTACACCAAAAATGAATTACTTTACAAGATTGATTAGAGAAATGAATGTAAAGTACGAGGGTGAGAACACACCTTTCCTTACAAGGGAAGAAACTGAACGTATTAGAGAAATGTTCAAAGGATTGTTGTTATATATTATTCATGGATGTGATTTTCAGGGAAATATCAACACAAGATATTGCATAAATAAAATAATGGATTATCTTGAAATTAAACCTGAACTTAGGATAAAATATAGAATTTCGAAAAAAGCCAATAATAAATTAAATAACCTGTTTTCCAAATATATAAATGAATGATTTTTTACCCATTTGGGAAAATAAGATAAAATTTGACAACCATAAAAATCTCCCAAATTCATTAAGATGCCTCATAGTTGGTTCAAGTGGATGTGGAAAAACCTGCTTACTTTTAAAGATGCTCCTCACTCCCAACTTTTTAGATTATGATAATTTAATAATTTTCACAAAGTCGAGTTTTCAACCAGAGTATCCACTACTCTCACAAGGTTTTAATGCTGGTCTTCAAAAAGAAGATATAATCGGTTTCTTTAAACTTCAAAAAAACCTAAATGATTTTAACATTGAAGATATAATACAACTATTTTGTGATACACAGAGATGTAAAAAGAAATCAAAACCGATAACTTGTATTCTGAGTGATAATACGGATGATATACCGTCTCCCCAAGATTTGGATAAATCCAAAAAGAACCTCGTTATCTTTGATGATTGTGTTAATGAGAGAAACCAAACGGTAATGGACAGCTACTACACAAGAGGGAGACATTCTTCTTGTAATTGTATTTATCTTAGTCAATCGTACTTTCAGCTTCCTCGTCGTTCCAACAGAAACAATGCTAATACTTTTATTTTATTAAAGTTAAATTCAATAGATATAAACAATTTTTGGAGAGACAATTGTTCTACATTATGTAGTAAAAAGGAATTTGGGGATTACATGAAACACACGACTGAAAAATATAAATATATTGTTGTGAAACAAGATGAGATATTAAATGATATTTTTCAATAAATAAATGGATGCGAAAGAAAGAGCAAGAAGATTTAGGGAACATCAAGAGTTGGTTTCAAAAGTTGTAAAACAGCAGGAAGACATAAAGAAGAAATGCAGACAGAAACTAACGGGCGAAGAAGCATTTGAAAGAAAACAAGAGAAATTTTTTAAACCACTTTTAAAAACTTCCCAAGAAAAAATGAAAGATGTTTCCACAGTTCCCACAGTAGAATATACTCCTAAAAAACTTCAAATATTAAAAGATTTCAGTCAAATGACGGAGGAAGAATTAGAGCATATTGGAGAATTAGAATATCATGATGAAGAATTATTTCAACAACTGGAAGAGATTAATCAACCCCCTGATTATATTGTGAATGCTGTTCAAAACAGTGAATATTCAGCGGATTCAAAAACCAAAGCAGGGCTCATTCCAACAGAACAATCAGCAATATTTCATCTTGTTCAAGAAAAGGTATTGATATTTAATGATGAATTAAGGTTCTTGGGTTCTGCTCAACCCCCTGTTTAACTAACTCCGAGATTAATGTTTCTTCTCACAAAAGATGGAAGACAAGGTTCAACTGTGAGGGATGAATCAAAGTATATTGATAAACCATTGGATATGGAAAATAATGATGATAGAGTATATATTGATCTGCTGAACACTCTAAATTATAAGGTTATTCTTTCTGGTAAAAGTAAGAAGAATGAGAAGGAGAAACACATTATTCAGGCTTTAAGTATCCTTGGTTCAGGTGTTAGTTTTCTTCCAAATGACCCATCGCAATTAGTTAATAGACTGTTATTGTTGTTAGGCAGTAAGAAGGCTGGAAATAACAATTGTTTTAATGAAGCATCAGCCATTTTAGACCAGTTGATGAACATGAAAATAATTAATAAATATCAATATAAAGACATTTTATCTCATATTAAATAAGATGAGAAGCACAATCCTTAGTTTAAATTTCACAACAAGCGACCACACATCTTCATTCCCATACCCACTACAACTTGACACAACAAAAGAATATGAGGCATCTTTATTGTCCATGGAAACTTATAATACCTTATTTAATATAACCGAGAAAAATGACAAGTTTAGTTATAATCCGGGAAGTGGATACAAAACGATAACAGTCTTACCCGGAGCATATGAGATTTCTCAAACATCTTCCGAAATTGCTCGTCTTATAAAAGAACAGGGTGATGAACCAAAAAATATTATTATAAACATTCAAAAACATACTTCAAAATCAACGATTAAAGTTAAAAATAACTACAAGGTTGATTTCACAATTGATAATTCATTTAGAGAGTTATTGGGTTTCTCCTCAAAAAAGATTGAAAGTAATGGGACGTTTTACAGTGATAATGTCATTCAAATATCCTCAGGAATAAATTCGGTGTTAATTCACTGTGATTTGATTGATGGTGCTTATAATGATGGGAAAAAAACAAATACAATATTTTCATTCAGCGCATACTCAACCCCAATTGGTTATAAATTCAATATGGAACCCAAAAATTTGGTTTATCTACCTGTGTCAGGAAAAACCATACACAGAGTAAATTTTAGGATAACCGACCAAGATAATCGTGTGATTTCTTTTAATGGAGAAGTTATATCTATCAGAATTCACCTACGTGAAGTTTTCCAATAAATAAATACGATGGTTATTGTGAGGAAACACGAGTTGGGAAAATATAAAATAATTACAGGGGATGGGATGTTCCTTTCCCCATACTACAAGGGTGAAGGTATGTATCTTGGTAGAGGATACTATAAACCTAAGAGACAAAGGGGTGTTGGGCATCAATTTAGAGGAGATGGGATAATTGATACTCTCATGGGTATTGGTTCAACTATTCTTAAACATAAAGATCTAATTGGTTCAACTGCTTCTGCTGTGGGAAATGTAGCAGGTGCTGTAAAGAGTATAAAAGATGCCCAGAAGGAATCTCATAAATTACAAGCAATAAAAGAAATTAAGAAAGGCAAAACTCAGTTGTCCCCCCAAGAACGACAGAAAATAATTCAAATACTTGGAACAGGGTTTCAAAAGTTTTAACATCTTTTTTTTCCTAAATAAATACAAGTATGGAAGCAATTGATAGTATCTATGATTTGGATGATACTATTATTATCTCAAACTCCACTAAAAAAGAAGATTACTTCAAGGTAAATGCAATAACTGGAACAGACTGGAATACGAATGGTACAAAAAGTTTTGAAATAAATAATCAACAAACCTATTTGAATCTCTCCGAAAGTTTCTTGTTGTGTAAATTTAAATTCACTAAGGCTGGGAATAACACAAACCATACACTTGTCAATGATTTCTTCTGGAAAATGTTTGATAGTGTGCGTTTGTATATTGGAACACAAGAAGTTGAAGCGGTTGATTATGTCTCTGCTGTATCTGAAATGATGAAATTTACACTCTATACATTCAGTGATAGAATGGGAAAGGGGTCTGCCGAAGGTTTTATTCCTGATATGTCAACAGGAACAAACACAGACCCTGGATATACTCAAAGGAAAGGAATGTATAATGATGATACAAAAGCAGAAAATAGTTTTACTGTGGCAGTTCCTCTTAAAGGTATATTTGGATTTTGTGATCATGATAAAGTTCTGTATGGTCTTAAAATTAGATTTCAACTACAAAGGAATGATAATGAAAATCGATTGCTTTTTGGTGTTGCTAGTGCTTTTGGTGATCAGAATAAATTTGTAATTGAGGAAATGAGTTGGTATATCAGTGAATATACTCCTAATCTTAAAACAGAAGAGATGTTGAATCGAAGACTTAACTCAAAGAAACCACTCAGTGTATCATACCTCAAAAGAAGATGTCAACACGTTAAACTCAATCAAACTACTTACACGTGGAATTTGGGTGTTCTGGAAGGAAAGCCACGATACCTGTGGATCATTTTTAAAAAGCCAGATGGTGATACTGCGACTGATAAGAATAATGCATTGAGTGATAATGCTAAGGTGAAACAACTTCGCGTTTCTTTAGATGGAACATTTTACCCACGAGATAGATTGGAAATTAATTGGGAAAAAAATGATTTTGCTGAAGCATACAAGTCTTACCAAAAGGTGTGTGAAAGTAATGGAAATAAAGAACCTATTTTGGATGTGACAGCATTTAAAAGTTTGTATACAATCTATGCGTTTGACCTGAGCACTCAAAAGGAAACTATAAAGTCTAATCGAGTGGATACTTCCCTATACATTGAAAGAGGAGAGAGTGAAGAAGTTGATACATATTGTTTGCTTTTGGAAGAAACAGAATTGCAGATTAATACAGATAATGGTGTGATGATTAGTCTCACATAATTTTTTGTTAAATAAATGAGTGGCAAAGTACCAACTGGGGTGTATGTTAATCAAATCAATCTTCATAAACTATCATCTTGTGTTCAAAATCAAAAGCCTTGTACAATTAACGTTAATACAATTCAGAGAAAAGGAGCAGTAAGAATTGATGTTTTTCTCACAAGAGAACAGGTTAAAATCTTGAATGACACTGGCTCACTTAAAATTAAAATGACAAAAACAATGTTGAAAAAATATTCAATAAGAGAGACGAGTGGAGGATTTCTCCCATTTCTAATTCCTTTATTTGCTGGTTTAAGTGCGGTTGGAGCATTGACGGGCGGTATTTCAACAGCGGTGAAAACTGCCAATGAAAAGAAGGCTCAACTCCAGGCTCAAAAAGAATTGGAAAGACATAACAAAGAGTTGGAGAAACAAATTAGTGGAAGTGGTGTAATTGTAGATTTTGCTGAAAAACTTGAAGGTCTGCCTGATAAAGCGAGATTGTTAGTTGGAGATATGCTTTCTTCTATAGCACAAGCAGGTCTAAAATTAACGAAAAGAGGTAATGGATTATATCTTTCTAATAAATAAATGAGCATTGATGAGTGGTTGAAAGAATTTGGAAAGAATACAACATCAAATTTACAACTTGTCAAATATTGTAAGAAATTAAAAATTCATAATGTGGTTATTTGTATGAGATATGAATTAACAAATGTGCCGAAACATACAAAGAATATTATTATGAACTTAGAAGATAATAATGGGAACGGTTCTCATTGGGTTTGTATTTTTAATAGTCAAGACAAATATTATTTTGATAGTTTTGGTCTTCCGCCACCTGTTGAAGTCATAAAATTCTTACAGAATGGTGTTTATCAAACATTTCAAGTCCAAGAATTAAATTCCAAGTGTTGTGGCCAATTATGCCTATATGTGTTATTTCAACTCAACAAAAATAAAAAAATTTATGATATTATTTTTAATCTAATATAAATGACTTATGTTGGTAAAGATGGTTCTATCTTTGGTGTATCTGAAGAACTGGATATTGATTTATCAAATTATTACACAAAGGCACAGGCTGAACGACATAAATATAATATAACCAAAAATATTAACATGAAAAATGCTTATAAATTAAAAAATTATCCAACCCCAACTGAAGCGAATGACTTGGTGAGATTAAGTGATTTATCACAATATATATATATATACTTGAATAAAACGGCTGTGTATTCCAAAGATACAGAAGTGTTGATATTATCTCCAGGTCATACAGAATTCACAGTTCGAAATAAAATAAATTTTTATAAAGAAGGGCGTATCGTTTGTATGAGAATAGAACAATGGGGGTATGATATGAATGATTTAGGGTATAATTGGTCATTTAAAATTAACCTCGAAGACCTGGAACAATTAAATCAGTCTCGTAAGGAAGAATATTATCCACTTGGTATCGAGAATGAGTTTTGTGGGGCTACGATTAGTAAACAACAAATAAAAGAATTTAATGAGGGTAAATATAATAATGGTTTTGCCCTTGTTTATCTCATGAAAGCAGAAAAAACAGGATTATATATAATAACTAAGGAAATACAAAATGATTTAACTATGGGAAGATGGGGAGGTGTTTCGTGCCATAATATTATTCTAACATATATTTCTAATACATAAATGACAGCAAGAAGGCTTCAAGAAAATTATCATTTCTGTGTTCAAGCATACCTTCAAGAAAAGGGTATTCGGTATTTTAATAAATATGTTCTACAACATAAGAATGAGGTATTTTCAATAAAAGATTGGCATTATGCTGATGTTGATAAACCGACAACTTTAGATTTAATTAGAATGTTAAATAATGAAAAAATTATAAAGTTAAGAAAAGGTAAGGCTCTTTTAGAAATTCAAAAGAAATTTTATTGGTTTCCTGTTGTAAAAAAAATTATTTTGGTTACAGGAATAACAAGAAATCCTGATGAATATATGTATAATATTCTATGGGGTGTGAGCGATTCAAGGATAGTAAGGGATGAGGAAGGAGTTGAAGAAGAGAGGGAAGAGGAGGAAAAGGAGAAGAGAGAGAAGGAGGAGAGGGAGAAGAAAGAGAAGGAGGAAAGAGAGAAGAGAGAGAGGGATGAAAGGGAGAAGAGAGAGAGGGAGGAAAGAGAGAAGAGAGAGAGGGAGGAGAGGGAGGAAAGAGAGTGGATGAATAAATATCAAAATATGGAAACCAGTGAGATTCAAAAAAGAATAGGGGTATTACAGAAAATAACTCAACCCACCGAGGAGGAAAACAAAGAATTGATAAGTCTATTTACAATACTTTCGACAAGACTATTGACATCGAGAAGATATGTATTTTAATTCAAGTTTTTCATTTTTTTTTCTTAAATAAATGGGGGAGAGAGTGAAGGCATTTCTAAGGATTCTTTATGTTTTAAAAATTAAGATTCAAATGTGCATGTTGGAAACTAAAAAGGTTTTTGCACTCTGCAGGAATTTTTCTCATAAATAAATGAGTTATTGTCTCAAATGTAAAAAGAAAACCAATACTAAAAATATTTCATATATTAAAAGTAAAAATAACAGGGTTATACAAAAAGGTATATGTTCGGTCTGTGGTTCAAAAAAAAATCAATTTATCTCCTAACACAAACTAGGAGGAGATATACAAAAGTTTTTATCAGGAAGTAAATTTACAACTACTGGAATACCAGGGGAATTACATCTTCCAGGGTATTCTTTCTGTGGTCCAGGCACAAACTTGGATAAAAGATTAGATGAGGCAGACAATCCTAAATCCTGGAGTAAGCCTATCAATAGAGTTGATGAAGTGTGCATGAGACACGATATTGATTATGGGAATACCACAACGTTGGAAGAAAAGCATGAAGCCGATAGAGAAATGTTGTATAATTTGTCTCTGATACAAAATCCAACCTTGAGAGAAAAAGTTGATCGGTTCATTGTGAAGAAGATGATCAGTGCTAAATTGAAACTTGGGCTTGGAAATTCAAAAAACTTATAGGCTCTAATGATGTCATTAAGACTGAAGAGCAATTAGCTGATGAATTACATCAACCAATATTCACAAAGTTTCAGAGAAGGAAAGTTTATTCCAAGGAAGTTGATTCTATCTGGTCTGCTGATTTGATTGAACTCAATAATGATAAGGGGTACAAGTATGCTTTAACCGTTATTGATTTGAGGAGTAGATATGCGTGGGTTGTCCCTTTAAAAAACAAAACAGGTAATACTCTTATGTTAGCTTTTCAACAGATATTTAATAAAAGTAAGAGAAAACCTAAAAAATTGTGGACTGATGAGGGTAGAGAGTTTTATAACAAGACATTTATGAATTTTCTAAAAAATAACAGTATTACATTATACAGTACCTTTAATGAAGGGAAGGCAGTTGTTGTTGAACGTTTTAATCGTACCTTAAAAGAGAGACTATATAAAAAATTCACACAACTCGGTTCACAACAATGGTCATCTTTTATTCAGGATATTGTGGATAAGTATAATGACACGATTCACACGGCAACAAATATGAAACCATCAGAAACATTTACAAAATTAAAATATGAAAAAGAGATTAATGTCAGAAAACCTAAGTTCAAAGTTGGTGATATCGTAAGAATATATAGGTGGAAATCTCATTTTGAAAAGGGTTTTACTAAACGATGGATGAAAGAACTTTTAAAAATTGTTGATGTAATAGATACGGTTCCTTGGACTTATAAGATATATGATTTGGAAGGGGAAGAGATTTTAGGTTCATTTTATTCACAGGAATTACAAAAGACAAAGATAAATTGAAATTTTTTGACTCCGCCCCTTTTTGACTCCACCCACACAAGCCCCCGCCCACACAAGCCCCGCCCACACAAACCCCACACAAACCCCACCACACGCAAACCCCTCACAAGCTCCAATAAATTGAAATTTTTTGACTCCGCCCCTTTTTGTCTCCGCCCACACACGCCCCTCCCACCGAAGCCCCGCCCACACAAACCCCACACAAACCCCACACAAGCTCCACACAAGCTCCACACAAAAACTCCACACAAGCTCCACACACACAAACCCCACACAAGCTCCACCCATATTCATCATATTCACATAATTAGTGATTAGTTAATTAGTTCCCCACACACACAACATGTTTATTTAATTAAAAAATTATCCACCCATCCACACAAGCTCCACTCATCCACCCATCCCCCCATCTCTCCACCCATCCATTTATCCACACAAACCTCATCCACATAAGCCTCATCCACATTCACCCCTCCCACACAAGCTCCACCCACATAAACCCCCTGCCCACATAAACCCTGCCCACATAAACCCCTCCCACATAAGCCCTGCCTACACAAGCTCCACACAAAAACTCCACACACATAAACCCTGTCCACATAAACCCCTCCCACACAAGCTCAACCCACATAAACCCCGCCCACACAAGCCCCACCCACACAAGCCCCACCCACACACACACCCCGCCCACACAAGCCCCTCCCACACACACCCCACCCACACAAGCCCCACCGAAGCCCCGCCCACACAAGCCCCGCCCACACAAACCCCACCCCCTCATCCCCCTGTGCGCCCCCACCTTTGACCCACCACCTCCCTCATCCCACCCCCACCCTTCCCCACACACACACATGGGGAGGGGAGGGATGGGATGAGGGGGTGATGGGTCATTGGGGGAGCGCACCTACCCCCCTCCCCCTCCCTCTCGTTCATGTCTTGATTCTTTTTTGTAATTCAGAATCAAGTAATTGTAAACAAAGCAAATATAATTTATTAATATTAAAAATATTAAATATTCATTTGCGAGAATGTATAATCTTTCCCAGCAATCTTCTTCAGATGTCTTGTGATTTCGAAACTCAGACACCATATTCTGTTGGAAACAGAATATTTAATAAAAATATTAAATATTCATTTGCGAGAATGTATAATCTTTCCCAGCAATCTTCTTCAGATGTCTTGTGATTTCGAAACTCAGACACCAAAAAGTGGATAATAATTAGGTTTTATAAAGATAATTACATGGTAATATGAGTAAGCCTTGTTGGCCACTGAATTAACACACCAGGAGCCTGTCATCCTTTCAAGGTCAATAAAATGAATTCCAGTGTACTGACAAAACCACGTCCAAACTAATGATGCAACCAACATAAGGCGACATTCTAAAGAGAGAGTGATATTAATAATAATTCAGAAATATTTACCTCCAGAAAATCATGTGTTGTACGAGTGATATTAATAATAATTCAGAAATATTTACCTCCAGAAAATCATGTGTTGTACAAGATTGCTTCAACAGCTGATGTTGTGCGATAGTGCTGAAAAAAAAAAAAATAAGTCAAGGGTATAGATGAAGAGACAGACAGGGAAAGCAACACACACACGCACACACACACACACATACACACACATAGACACACACACACACACACACACACGTGCCACACCATTGGTTTAATTCATTCGAGATCAGAGACCAGTCATTATAAATCATTGACCTCTTCAATAAGAGCAGAGAGAGGTAGGTAGAAAGACAGACAGAGAGAGAGAGACACACACACACATGTGTCTCACCATTGGTTTAATTCCTTCGAGATGAGAGGACGTGATAAGACTTCGTGCCACTCATTGTAAATGTCTTTCAATTCTCTTCTAAAATCATTGATCTCTTCAATAAGAGTATTAATTTCATGAACCACGTCGTGATATGTAAACTCAATTTCTTCCAATGCCCTGTCAGGGAAAAAATATATATATATATCAGAATTATCATGATTTAATTAATAATCATTTGCTTCATCGTTCAAAGAGAAAACCATACACAAACTTACCAACTCTGTAGTGGGCTGTTGTCTTCATCGGAAGAAAGATCGCCCATGCCTCAGTTGTAAAAATGAAAATCCCGTCTGGCAGAAACTTTGTCTGGCGAACCGCTTATAAAGCAACGATGAGGAGATTGCTTAATCATTGGGTGTGGCCACAGGAAATGACAAGCTTCTCTTAATGATCTCATCTGGCCACCGCGCAAGTTGCAAATCATTTTTGTACATAAACCACGCCATAAAAAAAGTTTTGCTTCAAATGTTTTCAGTTCATGCCGTGAAAATGAGGAAGTGTTTTTTTTTGACACGGTCGTGCTGTGTGAATGAGGAAGTGGTTTTGGACTGTCATGCTGTGAAAAAATAGGAACTATTCTGTGAGACAAGGTCTCGTGTTTATATTTTATCTCAGAACACGAACTGAAAACATTTGAAACAAAACTTTTTTTATGGCGTGGTTTATGTACAAAAATGATTTGCAACTCGGGCGGTGGCCAGATGAGATCATTAAGAGAAGTTTATCATTTCGTAATGGCACAAAAGGGGTATCTTAAAAAATATAAAGATTCAAATGTTTTGTTTTTCAATATTTTAGATGGGGATTATTGTGCAAAGAAAATTAAACTACTGAAGGAATTTGAGAATGAACAAATGTTTATAGGTTCAATGAGTGAGCTAAACAATATGCATTGGTTATTTGATAAAGAGTGCCCTGAGGCTTAGACGTTTCAGATATTTCTTCAGAATCACCTTTAACAAATCTTTATCTTGTTGTATGGGTTATTTGATAAAGAGTGTCCCGGGGCTTAGACGTTTCAGATATGTCTTTAGAATCACCTTTAACAAATCTTTATCTTGTTGTATGGGTTATTTGAATAGAGAGTGCCCCGAGGCTTCGACGTTTCAGATATTTCTTTGGAATCACCTTTAACAAATCTTTATCTTGTTGTATGGGCTATTTGAATAGAGAGCCCCTAGGTTAAAAGGGGAAATAAAAAAAAAATGACAGTTTTTACAGACATTTTTCCCTGCTGTGCAGGGGTTTAGCTTTTTCTTGAGGCAATGTTTTATGGCCGGATGCCCTTCCTGACGCCAACCCTGGTCGCCTCTTATGACACACAGGGATATGGTACACCTATTCTAACCGGGGCATACACCGGGACCAGTACACTGGCACTCATTTCGCCGACCTCGGAAGGATGGCAGGCTGAGTCAACCCCCTGGTGTTAATTCAGCAGCCAACGGGGCTTGAACTCAGGACCCTGGGATCCCAAGCCGCCACCCTAACCACTAAGCCAACACCAGGCTCCAGGTTAAAAGGGGAGACAAATAAATATACCTTGGGCTAAAAAGGGGATTTATTTTTATAGGGGAAAAAAAGAAAAATTTCATGGCTGAAAATCCCCCATTCATTTACATGGGGAAAAGTGAGCCAGAACCAGTATTCTTTCCCTACTGATGGAGTTGGAAAATAACTAAGTGAAATAAAGTGAAAGAAAATAAAAAGAGGGAATTAAAATAGAAGAAAAAGGAAGGAATGACAAGGAGGAAATATGGAATTTTAAATAATCTGATAATGAAGGGAAAAAGAATAACTCCCTCCCCATTTCCCTTCACTTACAAACACTTCTCAAGTTGTTCCGATCCAGTTCTCCCATCTCCAGATGCTCCACTAGTTCTTCTGTGGAAGTGAGTAAAGATGAGCAAAAATTACAAAAGGGAAATTCTCTTGTTTTTCATGTTTATGAAGATTTTATTTTTTTCAGCCAAATATCTAAATACAACAACCACAGGGGAAGAGAAATAGAATCTCCATTTTGTATTAAAATATTACTTCATTTTCACTAATTGATTTAGGAAATTTCACAACATTGTTTACACTGCCCTCGACCGCACTGGAACTGAGTGATCACTCATTCGTTTTCTCCACAAGATAGACCTGAACCTTTCTTTCTTAACTGGAACCAAAGGAAGAAATCAAGTTCTTGTAAACTTTGAATCCATGAGAACACACAAACTCCTGAATTGAACAACGCATGATTCTAGGAACAAGTGAATGATTTCAGTAACATATGAATGATTTATGTTGATGTGAAATCGTTATTGGTGAAATTAATCTGTCGATATCTATGTGATAGGACAGTGCACCTGTGAAAAACAACTTTTGTTGTTTATACACAACACCTGGAAATATTAACCAAAAGTCTCTGCTTCATTTGTGATGTTCCGTGAACACCACCAGGATAGTAAGACCCCTGACATCCAAATCAACAGCTGGTGGATCAGCCTGGAACAGCCGCTCAAAGTAACCGGCCCAGCTGGCCTCCACTTTAGACTCCTCTGTCAAGAGCCCACCACCCTCTGCTCTAACTGGAGTACACCGAGGGACGGGCTTGGAGGAATGCAATGCGTGAATACCCCTGTAAGCAGGATGAAAATCACTTGACTACAGGTGATGTTCTTCCCCCTCACAGATTCCTCAAACATAGGCCTCCTTGTCCACCCTGAGTGCACGTACAGTTTTACACCTCAGCTCCCTGAACAGCTCAGCTCTGACATTCAGCCTGGCCCTGTGACTGTGACTTTGGGGTATCCGGTGTCCCTTGAGAGATAAAATTCTTCTTTGCCCTCCAATGAGATCCAAGACATCTCCCAGTAACATCAAGGATGGTGGTCTTGAAGGCACTCCACAACTCTTCATGATCCCCCAAAGCACCCAGACCCCCCCCCAAATTTCCATTCAGCCTGTTCTCAAACCCCTCAGCTACCCTCTCATCCTTGAACTTGCCAACATCAAGCCTATGCTGGGATGGTACCATTCTCCTGGATTTAAGCTGAAACTTCAGAGTTGCCTCAACAAGCCTCTGGTCAGTATTGAGGAACTGAGCACTCCGGTAGACCCTGCAGTTCTGGATCATCCTCCAGCGACCATCAATGAGCACATGGTCAATCTCCTTTGCTACATCGCCACTGCTGGAATACCAAGTCCAGCGATGAGCTTGTGAGCGCTGAAATCATGAACCAGCCTCCCTAAGTCCATGACTTCTTGCAAAGTCAAGGAGCTTAATGCTCTTCTGGTTCTCAGTTCCAGACCCATGGGGACCTACACCTTTCAAAACCATTCCCATCAGTTCCAGTCGATGCAATGAAATCCACCAAGACGAGAAGAGTATCTCGCTTGGGCACTGATCAACCACAGACTCGAGCGTGGCATAGAATGCGTCATTGACGGTGAGATCACTCGCCTCAATCGGAGCATATACAGAGACCATGGAAATGACACCCAAGGAGTGACGAATCCTTCGTCTCATAAAACGCTCGTTGGCCGGTGTTATCTCAATTATCATTGCAGTCAGCTTGTTGGACACAGCTACAGCAACTCCTTGGGCATGGTAACCATCAGAGTGACCAAACCAATAGTAGGTGTAACCACCTGCCATGATCTTGCTGGAATGTGGTCTCCGAACCTCAGAGAGTGATGCAATACCGATGTCCAAACACTTGAGTTCAGATGATAACAGAGACAGGTGATCATCCTCTCTTAGGTATAGGACATTCTCGGCACCCACCCGAATGGACCGCCGTCTGCTGAACGACACCACAATACTAACAACAAGCAGATAATTCAAAATATAAATTCCATTTCATGACAAAAATGGTTTTGGCAGCAGAACCACACTATACAGTGCCAAATTTGAAAAAGGAACAAGGGAGTTGCCCTGCCAGCACCACCGCCACTCACTCGCGAAAGCAGCTAAGCAGCCGTCTTCCACCCAACTCAAGCCATTCGAAACCCATGCTAAGCACTGCCTCATTGGTTTTGCCCCAACCACATCAAAGCACCACCGGCAATGAGAAAAGCTTTCCAGCAAGAGATGCAGGAAACCATCAACCGTTTGCAACGATCCAAGAATGAAGGTCGTTCTCCATGTTGTCAGACCTGGGTGAAGCGAGTGATCCCATGTGTGCCAATGCAGCCAACTCTGCTTATAACGTGACACTGAACAGGAAGAAGGTGACCACATGGCCCCAGTTCACGCCTTCCATGAAACAGCTCGGTCAGCACCACTGATCTCTACACCTGGATTGGTCACGACGGCTACGTGCGTGAAGCCACCGGAAGTGCACTGTCTGCCATCTTGTCTCCCCCAAAATAGGCGAACTGTAGTAACACGCAACGTTGAACCGGGCCCGGCCAATTTTGCAAAATATATTTCTTCAAATATATTTCAACTTCTGTCTAACATTTTAATGGATTTTGAAGTAAATTACTGTTCCTATGACTCAATCGAATTCCGGAAAATTCCCTTGGAGCTCCATGGCAATTGCAAGGAGGCGATCAATGCATATTATGAGGCCTGACACAGGGTTGGATCGGAAAACAATGTAAAGTTCAAAACATATTCAGGAGTTATGTGTTAAAAACTGAAAAAATTACATCAATAAATGAAGAAGATGATTCTGCTTTCATTTTGCACACAAGAATGTTTTAGAATGTACAAACTTCAGGTTAAATCAACATTCCCCTACCATTTGGAGGGGTGGGGGAAGGACCCCCCCCCCATCAGACTCTCCCCCTCTTCCCCTTCGGTCACTTCCCTCCCTTACACCATGGATCCCTTCCATCCCACCTCTCTTTCTTCTCTTAATATTGTCAACTTTATATGTACTCAGGGATCAGGACTCGGACCATTACTATTAATTATTTACATCAATGATTTGGAGAGAGGGGTGAAGAGGTTTTCCAAATTTTCAGATGACACAAAGCTTGGAGGAAAGGTGGATAGCAGAGAGGGTGGTGATCAGATTCAGGAAAGTGTTGATACTCGCATAGATTGGGTAAAAGATTTGAGAAAGTAATTTAACCTGAGCAAGTGTAAGGTGTTGGGGATGGGGAAGAACAATATAGATAGATATTACAGGATACAAGGGGTAATGTTGGAGTGTGTCACATGGGGGAAGGATTTCGGGGTGGTCAGAGATATGGGAGGTAAGCAGGCAGCACAGTGCCAGGCAGCAAAATGTGAAGAAAATCGGGTTTTCAGTTGTATTTGGAGGGGGATCAATTATATTAGGGTTGGGCACACATTGACTTTTTCTCTGTTGTCCCGTTAAAAGGAGTGTTTTTTTATGGCCATTTTTCACGCTGATCACGAATCCGTCTTACTAAGACATCATCCCAGGTCAAAAATTTCAACGGATTCGTGATCAGCGTGAAAAATGGCCATTAAAAAAACACTCCTTTTAACGGGACAACAGAGAAAAAGTCGATGTGTGTCCAACCCTAATATTACATGCCCTAGTAAGCCATAATTATCAAATTTTACCTGAAAAGTGGGTAAATTTGGTGGCCATTTTGAATTTTTGCATTTTACCAACCTAAGACATCATCCTATGTCAAAAAGTTCAACGGATTCGTGATCAGCATGAAATTTGGCCATACAAAAACACTGCTTTCAAAAAAAGTATGGTTGTATGCCCAACCCTACTCACATAACAAGACCAAAGCACAAGACCTGCTGCTCTCACATTGCAGAAGGGAGTGGACCGTCTGTTATTTCCCATTTCCTCCAGTATTGATCCGTCTTTCTGCTCTCTTCAACCTCCGACCATCCTAAGATTATCGAGGATGACCCGTTCGTACAGTAACCTCTTCTGGTCAAACTCCCAATATCTGGACTTTCTGCAAATATCTTTACCCATTGTCTATTACATCACTCAATCTAACATGTCATATTCGATCTTCGTGTCTGTTGTTTGAGCAATTTATATCCTTAAAAAAACAGGAAGTTTCCTAATTACATTGATATTCAATTTTGATTGAGTACCAGGAAGGCAGACAGAGTAAAGCATTAATCTCACTCCTCTCTGCGCATGTGCGATCAGGACGAATTCAGAGCCAAAGTACGGTAAAACGAAAGACTTGTCTTCCAATTCATGTTCTGATTAGTGTTCAAAATACAGCATTCAATTTAATTAAGTTGTTACTCGATCATAAACTGATGATCATAAGCTGATTCGACAGACAGATGGATGGAAATTAAGAAATTCCTTCACCCCACTTTTTGCTTTGCATGCGTGGGGTAACTAAAACTATTCACAACCTCAAAGGCTTTGTCCATAGCACATCAGGTTAATGGTCTGTCCAATGGCCTTGTACCTCCACAACACATCTGTCTCTCCTGGAATCATTAGAATCTAAAACCATCAATATTATTGTCATCTCGCATGACAAGAATAAAGCACAAGACCTGCTGTTCTCACTTTGCAGAGGTTGGTAGACTCTCTGTTATTTCCCATTTCCTCCAGTATTGATCCCTTTCTCTGCTCTCTTCGACCTCTGACCATCCGAAAATTATCGAGGATGACCCGTTCTTACAGTAATCCCTTCTGGTCAAACTCACAATAACTCGACTTTCTGCAAATATCCACTCCTTTATTCGATTTGTGGAACTGCTTTCCGAAGATTATTCAATTCAGAGGGACTTCAAGTACGTGTTGTACCAGCATATCGTGTCACCACCCATCACTACCTGCAAATATTTCTGCCCTTGTGAACCCCACCTCACTGAAGCCTTGTGGTTTCAGGTGAGGATATTTCCTGCCCTCCCATCTTTCGTTTTTTTTCCTGTTCGATGGTTACCTAGCTTGTTGCATCCACCTGCTGTGTACACCTGTTGCCCCACCGAAACCATGTTGGTTTTTTTTACCCTCTGTGACATCACTCTTCCTGAACCATAATTTGGTATACAAAAAAGAAAAACATTGCTATTTGTTTCTTTTCTGGATTTTTCTCTTCCTGTTTCCCTTCCAGATTTGTGTTCCCTTCTTGTTTTTTATGCAATGGCCAATTTGTCACACTTACTCTGTATCTTCTCCAGGAAGTTCTTATTGAGCTCGATGAGCACGTCTAAATTCTTTTCCTCCTTCGAGAAGTCCAGAGCAGTGAGTGGTGTGGTCTTCACAGATTTCAAGTCCAACATGGTCTCGAGCCTTGAAATAAAAAGGACAAACATCAGTTTCACAAATTTTTGAAGGAGAGAATATTGTTAAAATAAAACATTTTTTACATACCAAAACAAGTTATCTGTAAAAGAGTGGTAAATAATTAAAAATCTACACCAATAAAAGGCAATGTGTGTGTGTGTGTGTGTGTGTGTGTGTGTGTGTGTGTGTGTGTGTGTGTGTGTGTGTGTGTGTGTGTGTGTGTTGTTCACAAAGCATAACATATTCTCTTTGATATGTCTCTATCTCTGTCTGTATCTCTATCTGTATCCGGATGGTCGTTGTGTCTGGAGGGTGGTTACGTACAGGTGGGGTTTGTCTCCAGATGGTATTTATCTCCGGATGTGTCCGGATGGTATTCATCTCCAGACATGTCCGGATGGGAGTTTGTGTTCGGGCGGTATTTATGTCTGGATGGGAGTTTGTCTCTGGACGTGTCCGAGCGGTGTATGTCTCTGGACAGCTTGGCTCCGAACATGTCCGGGTGGTGTTTATGTCTGGATAGCTTGGCTTCAGATGCGTCCAGGAGGTATTTATGTCCGGGCAGTGTTTGTCTCCAAATGTGTCCG
>NC_140962.1:149398623-149401123 GCF_056783735.1 Eptatretus burgeri | reverse complement strand
AGAGGATGAGAGAGAGGATGAGAGAGAGGATGAGAGAGAGGATGAGAGAGAGGATGAGAGAGAGGATGAGAGAGAGGATGAGAGAGGATGAGAGAGGATGAGAGAGGATGAGAGAGAGAGGATGAGAGAGAGGATGAGAGAGAGGATGAGAGAGAGGATGAGAGAGAGGATGAGAGAGAGGATGAGAGAGAGGATGAGAGAGAGGATGAGAGAGAGGATGAGAGAGAGGATGAGAGAGAGGATGAGAGAGAGGATGAGAGAGAGGATGAGAGAGAGGATGAGAGAGAGAGAGAGAGAGAGAGAGAGAGAGAGAGAGAGAGAGAGAGAGAGAGAGAGAGAGAGAGAGGGTGAGAGAGGGAGAGAGAGAGAGAGGGTGAGAGAGGGTGAGAGAGAGAGAGAGAGAGAGAGAGAGAGAGAGAGAGAGAGAGAGAGAGAGAGAGAGAGAGAGAGAGAGACTTTTATATCCTTTTATTGCAAAAAAGTATAAAGGGTAAAAATTCAATACAACAAAGCAAAGGATTATATACAAGAGTGGAAAAAAGAAGAGAAGAAACCAATTCAATTTTCAAGTAATCGTCAAAGCATTGATAACAGTTTATACACAAGGAACACCCCCAAAAAATACATTAGAGAGAGGAGAAGATGATAAGAAGAGAGAAGCAACACAGGCTCCACACGTACCACCAGAGACTGAGCAACAGCCCCTTGCGTTTGCACGTGCGTGCCAAGAGAGAGAGAGAGAGAGAGAGAGAGAGAGAGAGAGAGAGAGAGAGAGAGAGAGGATGAGAGAGAGAGAGAGAGAGAGAGAGAGAGAGAGAGAGAGAGACCGAGAGAGAGAGAGAGAGAGAGAGAGAGAGAGAGAGAGAGACTTTTGGCCTCTTGATTGTTTGGGATCATGATGTGACAAGAGAAGTTATACCAGTACAAGCAAATGCCTGAGCATTGCCCAACAAAGAAACAAGGTAAATTAAAACTTCAATGTAAGTACACCATCAACAAGTTCACATAAGGATGTGTTCACACACCACTGTTGTGAGAACAGTGTACAATCACTGGAATGAATTTCAAGGTGCACGCGTGCTGTGACCAAGGTTTTAAAGAGGTAAACAACATCGGAAACAGAATCACAAACATCTTGAATTTTGCGTTTCCTTGACATGTATATAGCAAGCTTCGCTTCAGAGGACAAATAATTTGCTAACAGGCACTCGTATTTACGCTGGTGGAAGATGCTAAAACCGTAAACAAAACCACAACAAGTAAAAGTTAGGCCGAGTCCCCGGATAGCACGTGATAAGACTGTAAAAAGGGGTGCCAACCTTGAGCAATCAATAAAAATATGAAAAATAGTTTATGTGGCACCGCAGAAGGGACACAATTCTGTGTTATCGGGACATATACGATGAGATAAAACATTGGATGGTAAAATGTAATGTGCCAGTCGCCACTGCAAATCTCCGGAGCGCTTGGCAGTGGGTGCCTTGTACATAACATGCCAGTTGATCGAAGTAGAATGAGTGGTCTGAAGCATTCTCCCCCAATGTGCTTGTGGTTCCATAGGTCTATCGGGAACAAGGGTTTTAACACACAAAGCGTAAACAGAAGATTTTTCCATCAATTTAAAGGAGGTGAAACCTTGAAAATGAAGCAAAAGCTCTGGAAAGGGATGTTGGGAGAAAGAAAGGTTAGCTTCCACCTGTGGAATCCATTTCAGATTGGTTTGCTTGAAAAAGCGCAGAATCACAGAAAAGATTCTCCCAATAATTCGAATGGACCTCACTCCAGTGGCCACAGCGACGTCAGCAGCTGGCTTCCACAAGGAGAAGGAGTTCTGAGATCTTTTACCTTCGTACATCCAGCATCAATAAACTTCTGCACAAGAATATAATTGCTGCAGACCCCTTCAAAAATGGGGTTTAAAAAGATAGGCTCATTTAAGAACATTTCCAGGGAGTAGTCATTGTTATTTCGGCAAACAGTGACTGCCTGCCATGCCTTCAGCATGCTTCTATAAAACAGGGGGACTGATGCTATATCAACTTTCCTGGTGTCAATAAGGAATAGTTGCTGATCGTAGCCGAGTTTCCCCGCCTGCCGAAGCAGGCAGTGTGCCAAGGCCTTCCACGAAACGTCCGTGTACAGCAATCTGCGAAGCGAAAGGAGACGAAAAGCCATCACCTTGCTGGTAATAGCAATCAGCCCCTGTCCTCCTTCAGAAACAGGCAGGTTTAACACACCAGGTTGGAGCCAATGCTTTCCTCCCCAAAAGAAGTCAATAAGAATTGATTGTAATTTTTTAAGAAACAAATCTGGGGGCTGCAGCGCGATAAAAACGTGCCAAAGCATTGATACTGCAAGGTTGTTTATAACAAGGGTTCGGCCCCGATAGGAGAGTTGACAAAGTAAGCCCTTCCACTTTCGTAAACGTCTCTCAGTTTTAATTATTAGAGATTCCCAGTTTTTTAAAATGAAGTTCTCAGTTCCAAGAAAGACGCCTAGG
>NC_140962.1:149386289-149398123 GCF_056783735.1 Eptatretus burgeri | reverse complement strand
TTGATCTTTGGTGGATTGGCATCCTCTTCTTGCTGGTCCATCATCAAATGGAATCTTCTGCTTGCTGGTCCTGCAGATGATTCACATGCAATCTGACCCTTGCTGGGTGGCCTGTGCTGTGGAGACAGATCAGACTCAGATGAGTGAGAGCTGCAAAGACCTCGGGAACCGGACCATGCAAACCTTGCCCTGGAAGGTTCCATCATTCGTTCTTGTTGATTCTTTTTGTAAAATACTTGTGATATGAATGGTTTCAATTTCGCTGTAAAGCCGATGAGGTTTCATGGGCTTGGATAATTTTTGTGTTGCATTGTCAATGCTGCCTGTACATGCATACTCTGCCTCAAACTCATGTCACCCCCCTCCCAAGCCCCCCCAACCTCCCATCCAGTGCATTTTCAGTTCATGTATAAATTGACTTGGTCTATGGTTGATTCTGTTTCTTCTGATTGGTTCATCTGGTGGTTTAACAAATCCTGTTGAAGGCAGATTGATGCTCGATAAGATCATGTCACATGACTCAGGCTCACTCGACCCTGAAAAAGTCTGTCATCTGATCGTCTATCAGTGCGAAGCTCACTCGACTTAGAGACCCCCACCTTCATGGTAATGTGGACTCGGACGTGAAGATCTGGCAGGTGGTCTTTTAAATGTGTGACCATCGTGGTTGTTTTGACATTAGTCGTGGGATTTGAACTGGGCAACTGGGATGGTCTGGTGACTGTAACAGTACAAAGAACCTGCTTTTCAATGATCTTCTTACAACATATACTCGCAGAAACTCAAAGCATGTCATCCCCAACCCTGACCTCAATCTTTTCTCCCCCCACCATCCCAGCATCAACCCTTAATCTAACCCCATTAATTACAGGTTAATGTGTTTCCTCACCACCTATCTTCCACTTTTTCTGTTTGTTCATTCCCTTTGTTTGTGTCCAAATGTTGTCCCTTCATCAGTATGTTGTCCCTCTATCCTTTTCACCTCGCTCTTCAATGAATTTCCATCTTGTGCAGAAAGCAAATGTGTTTCTTACTGAACCCTGATCTTCATGAGTCCATTTTACAATAATCTTCATCCATGTTTATTTACTCCCAGCAGTTCAACTGTTATCTACAGTCCCTCTCTTTTGTTATTCTCTCGTCCCATGAAAAGCGAGTGTTTCCTGTTGATAATCCAACATGGTGAGCAACACATCCTGTCAATATCATTGATCGTCAAACCTTTTGGATTACATCGTCCTTCCTTTAATCTGTTTAATGTGCACACACATCCTCTCCTGTCATGTTCCTGAGTGCCATCTTCAGCCATGCTGTAACCACAGAGGGACCAAAGGTTCGTAGTGCTCTCTCTGGTACACAAATCTCACTCCATTTGTGAGATCATGTTCAGATTTATTATTGGATTATTATCATCTCAGCACTTATTGCCTTTTGTCATCATTTTTAGCTCGCCTGTTCGAAGAACAGAGAGCTATAGCGATACCCCCGGCGTGAGCGTCAGCGTGAGCGTGAGCGTGAAAATGTTCGAGTTTTTGGTGCAAGTTATTTTTTCTTTATCTACCACACTATTTTTTTATACGCCCGATATATATGTATAATGTGATACCTGTCGTCCGTCCGTCCATCTGTCTGTCTCTGTCTGTCTGTCTGTCTGTCTGTCTGTCTGTCTGTCTGTCTGTCTGTCTGTCTGTCTGTCTGTCTGTCTGTCTGTCTGTCTGTCTGTCTGTCTGTCTGTCTGTCTGTCTGTCTGTCTGTCTGTCTGTCCGTCCGTCCGTTCCTGTCTGCACTATAACTCACAAATGCACGATGAGCACGATGCATTGTCTTCAAGTGGCATTCCAAGCATGTGGGCCGCATGCCATCATTGCTCAAAGTCTTGTAGCATATTGCACACTAGGGTACCTGTGTGTCACCCTTTTGGAGGGTCGCAAATCCAAATAGAATATATTCGTCAAGATACTTCCGCTTTTTTGCACTCATTGCGAATGATTTAGTTTGAAATGAGTACTGCATATCTGTGAAAAAAAATTTTTTTGATAAAATTAAAACAAAATATAAATTTTAATATTTAATTCAAATAAATGTTAAATTTTAAAATTAATTTCAATACAGAAAATGGTAGGTCAAGTTGCGAATAGAAAACGAAGATTATTAAAGGCGATACTTTTGTTTTTTTATGTTCATCGCGATATTATGCAAACACTTGTAAAGAGAATTCCAAAAATAATTCGAGAAATTCCTACTTTTTTCTCTTGCTCCCTCTGGAAATTACTCATGCCCCCCTGGGAGGTGGGGGGGGTGACCCCCAGGTTAAGAGCCAATGCTTTAGACTTTAGAGCTTTGTTTTATTCAAACTCTCATTCAGTGATAGATCAGATCAGATGATGTACTCATGAAATCACATTGTAATCTCTGTTTCTGTGTTGGTCGACACAAGTACATTGTCATCAGAAACCTGGTGCTTGTTCTGTTACCTGTGTTTGGGATGCATTTTGGGTGCACCTTCTGATTGGCTTCTTCTTCAGTTTATAGTTTTTCAAGTAATATCCCGAATGATTGTTTCAAACCTAATTGTTCTTTATGTTTTAAATACTGTATGCTTGGTCTTTCATTCCTACAAGTTTTTCTAATTTTCACTCTCTATTTTTAGGCTTCAATTCGACTCTGCTTCACACTCTTTTCTGACCCCAAGGAGATGGCTTCTTCTTCCTCTGACATTGGAGATAGTTTGGATGAACTCACATGCCCAGTGTGCTTTGAACTCTACAATGAGCCGACTGCTTTGCCATGCGGCCACTCGTTTTGCCTTGTGTGTATCGAGACATCTTGGAAGAGCAGGGGAGAAGACACAGGCTGTGTTTGTCCAAATTGCCGTGAGGTTTTTCCACAAAAACCAAAACTCAAGAAGAATGTGACCGTTGCTAACTTAGTAGAAAAGATTCAGTTGAAAAAGAGAGAGGTTGGGTTGAGGGTTGAGGTCCGAGATGCAAAACATGGTGGTGTGAAAGTTAAGGAACGAGTGAAATCAGGGGGCACTGATAGTTACTGTGAGGTTTGTAATAGAGAGGCAGCCAAGAGGTGTGTACCTTGTGAGATCCTCTGCTGTGTGCAACACCTGAAGCCTCATCAACAGAAAGGGCACAAACTGGTGGGTCCAGGAGTTAAGATTGAGGAATTAAGATGCATTGATCATGAAAAGCCAATCTTACTCTATTGTAAGGATGATGGGAGCTTGATGTGCGCCATGTGCATTGGTGAACAACATCAGAACCACAACATTGTTGCTGTGGAGATTGCTCATACTGAACTAAAGGTGAGTAAATCGGTAAAAAAAAAGGTTATTGTTTTTATTGTATCCATTATTTTTTTTAATATGGAGGAGGCTTGTGTATGGGCCTGATTTTTTTTTTTTGTTGTAACTTGCCGATCAGCACTTATCCATTTGTGATGGTGTGGTCATGGAATATTCCTCACAAACATGAGATTTCTGCAAATGAGCATCTCCTCAGAATTATTTATCATGTGATGTTGTTGATCATTCACCTGTCCAAACCGTGAATGGAATGAATAAGCTTTTCAGGTCACCAACTGATAAAAAGGTGAAATTGTTTATTTTACATTCATGTGATCATGGTTCAGAGCCTTCCGAAAGAAGTTTGTTTTGGAAGAAGGAAGAAAGCTCACAGCCCTGAACTACTTTGTCTTCTAACTTGAACACCAATGAAGGCTAAATAAAGATGAATCATCACGGAGTTTTCATAAATGTGAAAATGTGTGTTTTGATAAAGCACAAGGATGCAGGAAACTCATGTCATGTTCTGCAACGACATTATAAAACTGTCAGAAAGAACTGCCATATGTTTTTTCAAATCAATGCAAAACAACTTCCTGTAAGGAAAGTTCACACACAATGAGTTTTTCGTCAGGGAGATTCATCAATGAGTTTGTCCTCAGGGAGATTCCTCAATGAGTTTGAAGGCATGGAGATTCATCAATTAATTTGTAGGCAGGGAGATTCATGAATAAGTTTGTAGGCAGGGAGATTCACAATGAATTTGTAGGCAGGGAGATTCATCAATGAGTTTGTAGGCAGAGAGATTCATCATTGAGTTTGAAGGCAGAGAGATTCATCATTGAGTTTGAAGGCAGAGAGATTCATCATTGAGTTTGAAGGCAGAGAGATTCATCATTGAGTTTGCAGGCAGGGAGATTCATCATTGAGTTTGAAGGCAGAGAGATTCATCATTGAGTTTGAAGGCAGAGAGATTCATCAATGAGTTTGTTGGCAGAGAGATTCATCAATGAATTTGCAGGCAGGGAGATTCATAAATGAGTTTGCAGTCAGTGAGATTCATCAATGAGTTTGGATGCAAGGAGATTCATCAATGAGTTTGTTGGCAGGGAGATTCTTGAATGAGTTTGTAGGCAGGGAGATTCATCAATGAGTTTGTCGGCAGCGAGATTCATCAATGAGTTTTCGTGCAGGGAGATTCATCAATGAGTTTGTAGGCAGGGAGATTCATGAATGAGTTTGCAGGGAGATTCATCAATGAGTTTGTAGGCAGGGAGATTCATGAATGAGTTTGTGGGCAGGGAGATTCATCAATGAGTTTGTAGGCAGGGAGATTCATCAATGATTTTGTCGGCAGGTAGATTCATGAATGAGTTTGTGGGCAGGGAGATTCATCAATGAGTTTGTATGATTACAAATTAAGATCGCCAGCACCCTGAGCAGATGACAAATTAATGCTCTGACTTTGAGGGCACTGCATCAGTAACACAGATTCAACTGCAGGAAATGAGACTTCCTGCAGTCATGTTCTGCATATGAAAGGAGAATAATTCATTTTGACAAAATTTCTTATAAACTCAACACATTTCCTGGTCTTTAAGGTATATTACAAGACCTTGTGTATCACATCTTGGACAAGCCACAAAGGTATTCAAATCCAGGTAACAGGTGATCCATCTTTCACGCAGACCCCAATCAAGGGGTTCATCATCTTCTTCTCAATCTGAAAAATCCCTTGGGTTTAATTGGATTCGCTATATATGCTAGATATCCCTTATTGTCGGGTTTTCCGTGTGTGTGTGTGTCTGTCTGTCTGTCTGTCTGTCTGTCTCTGCAATGCGAGGCTCCACAGCACAAACCAGCAAACCAATTTCGATGAAAATTTGCCAACATGTGCAGGATTTGTTGGGAATGTGCGCATTTGAATTTCATTGCCTAGCAACCACCCGTTGCTGTGCAGCGGCCGAAAAACCGCGTACAGTATTTTCAATACTTGTCCTTCAGTTTTGAATCTCGAGAAGCGAGACTTCGGAATTAAACACTTCGAGATATTTAGAAAATTTTTATTCGAGCCGATTTTTGATTGAGGTTTTATTTTTCAAATGGTAGTCCTTCAAAATCGGGTGTCAATTCACCGTCATTTTTTGAGGGGCTTAGGAAAGTGGGCGGAGCTTAGGGAAAGTGGACTTGGTTGATGAAAAGTGTGAGTGGCGTAGGAAAGTGGGAGTGACGTAAGAAAGTGGGCGTGGCTTATGAAAAATATTGTGTGGCTCTGGAGGTGTGGTCAAATAAGAGCATTGAGAGAAGTTTATCATGTGTGTGTGTGTGTGTGTGTGTGTGTGTGTGTGTGTGTGTGTGTGTGTGTGTGTGTGTGTGTGTGTGTGTGTGTGTGTGTGTCTGCAATGCGAGGCTCCACAGCACAAACCAGCAAACCGATAAACCAAACCAAACCACCCACACACCACCTCCAATTATTTATTTATTTACCATTTCAGATTCTCCTCCTGACACACCACCTCCAATTATTTATTTATTTACCGAAAACGATTCCACGACTCGCACACCACCTTATTTATTTATTTACCATAAACGATTCCACGATCCTGACAAACCACCTCAAATTATTTATTTATTTACCGAAAACGATTCCATGACTCGCACACCACCTTATTTATTTATTTATTTATTTACCATAAACGATTCCACGATCCACACACCACCTTTAATTATTTATTTATTTGCCGAAAACGATTCCACCACCCACACACCACCTCCAATTATTTATTTATTAACCCTTTCGGATTCTCCCGACATATCACCTCCAATTATTTATTTATTTACTGTAAATGATTCCCCACCCACACACCACCTCCAATTATTTATTTACCAAAAACGATTCCCCACCCACACACCATCTTATTTATTTATTTACCGTAAACGATTCCACGACCCACACACTACCTCCAATTATTTATTTATTTACCGGAAACGATTCCACGATCCACACACCACCTTAAATTACACTGAACAACAAATTTCAAAAAAAGTGATCAAGACTAATTTGGGTACGCTGATTTCAAAAATCATAACCGTTTTGCTGTATCACGTCAGGATTTTCAGGAACAGAAATATTCCCATTGCCTAGAAGTCAGGATTTCAATGAAATTTACATATGTCTTTAACATGTCTATTTCGTACAATTGTTGTTAACTTGTGTTATATTTCTTTCTTTCAGATAAAGATGAGTAGGCGTTCCTGTACCAATCATCCTGACAACTTCTGTTATGTCTGTGGTCGGTATACCAAAAAAGATCAACAGCGAAGTATATCTACAGCAGTGAAAATGAAGGCCGCCTACTTTCACTATTTCGGGTGTAAGGTGGGGGACCAAGAACAGAGCTGGGCACCACACATCTGCTGCACAAGCTGTCACACAACCTTGACTCAGTGGTT
Source organism: Eptatretus burgeri (assembly GCF_056783735.1). Lineage (NCBI taxonomy): Eukaryota > Metazoa > Chordata > Myxini > Myxiniformes > Myxinidae > Eptatretus > Eptatretus burgeri. The sequence goes on along the minus strand of NC_140962.1, from coordinate 149,391,378 downwards.
GGTGGGCAAGCGCGCGAGCATGCCATTTGCAGTGCCCATGATATGGCGTGAGCCGCAGAATCATCATGATGATTGTTATTTCTGCTGCACAAGCATCGCCGGCTTCAACAAGAAGAATAAAGGTCACATCAAGTACGCTGACTGCATCTCTGCTCGTAAACCTGTGCCTCATGATGACGAGAACCCCGTTCCAACACCTCCAGCTGATCAGAACATAGCTGTAAGCAGTGGTGAAGAGGATGGTGATGATGAACCTTTTGAGACCCACACTCAAGAATCACACCTTCTGAACCAGGGAGACTTAAATGATCTTGTAAGAGATCTCTCGCTGTCAAAGGCGAAGGCAGAGCTGCTTGGATCAAGGCTGCAGCAGTGGAATCTACTTGAACCTAACACCAAGATATCCTTGTTCAGAGCACGTCACAGAGACATGGCTGAGTTCTTTGAGATGGAAGACACGATGACATTCTGCAGTGACATCAACGGTCTGTTGAAAGAACTTGGGTGTGATCACGATCCTGCAGACTGGCGCCTCTTCATCGACTAGGGAAGAACAGCTTGAAGGCTGTTTTGCCCCACAATGGCAACGAGAAACCATCAGTCCCACTGGCTCACGCGTTCGGCATGACAGAGACCTATGAGACTATGCGGCAGCTGCTTGATTCCATCAAGTACAATGACTTCAACTGGCACATCTGCGGAGACTTGAAAGTGGTGGCGCTGTTGTTAGGGCTGCAGTCAGGCTACACGAAATACATGTGCTTCCTTTGTCTCTGGGATAGCAGAGACGACAAGAATCACTGGACGAAGAAAGATTGGGAAGAGCGAAAAGAGCATGTACCTGGTCGACACAACATGAAGCATGTCGCCCTTGTTGACCCAGCCAAGGTTTTCCTTCCACCACTCCACATAAAGCTCGGCTTGATGAAAAGTTTTGTACGGGCAATGGATCTGAATGGGCGTGGGTTTTTATACCTCAAGGAAAAGTTTGGCAACACCTTGTCGGAGGCCAAGATCAAGGCTGGTTTCTTTGTTGGACCGCAAATCCGACAGATTATGAAGGACGAAACTTTTCCGACAACTCTAAACCCCAAAGAGCTGGCAGCGTGGAGGAGCTTCAAAGCTGTGACGGACAACTTCTTGGGGAACGAGCGCGCGGACAACTATGAAGAAATAGTGCAGCAGCTGCTGGAGTCCTTCAGGAAACTTGGCTCCAGGATGTCCCTGAAAATCCATTTCCTACACCAGCACCTGAACTTCTTCCCTGACAACTTGGGAGCAGTCTCGGACGAGCACGGCGAGCGATTCCACCAAGAGATTTCACTCATGGAGACGCGTTACCAAGGGCGGCACAACCCGAACATGATGGGCGATTTCTGCTGGTTCCTGCATCGTGAAACTGACACAGAGCAGCACAAACGCAAAGCCAAATGCCTAAAGCATTTTTAATTACATTCTAGTGGAGTTTTTCTGTAATTTATATAATTTTTAAGCATTCATGATGAAATAAATGAATTTTTGTAAATTTCATTGAAATCCTGACTTCTAGGCAATGGGAATATTTCTGTTACTGAAAATCCTGACGTGATACAGCAAAACGGTTATGATTTTTGAAATCAGCGTACCCAAATTAGTCTAAATCACTTTACACATCTCCAGTAAAAAATTTTTGTTGTTCAGTGTTATTTATTTATTTACCATAAACAAATCCACGACCCACACTCCACCTCCAATTATTTATTTATTTTCCCTAAACGATTCCACGATCCACACACCACCTTCAATTATTTATTTATTTACCGAAAACGATTCCACGACCCACAAACCACCTCCAATTATTTACTATTTAAAGTGGGAGTGGTGTAGGAAAGTGGGCGTGGCTGGAAATTGGGCATGGCTTATGAAAAATATTGTGTGGCTCAGGAGATGTGGTCAAACAAGAGCATTGAGAGAAGTTTATTGGGGTGTGTGTGTGTGTGTGTGTGTGTGTGTGTGTGTGTGTGTGTGTGTGTGTGTGTGTGTGTGTGTGTGTGTGTGTGTGTGTGTGTGTGTGTGTGTGTGTGTGTGTGTCTGCCACGTGAGGCTCCACAGCCCAAACCAGCAAACCGATTATTTTTCAAATGGTAGTCCTTCAAAAATAGGGTGTCTATTTTCCATCATTTTTTATGAGGAGTGCCAGCTGGGAAAATACGCAATAGGAAAAATCTTGCCAGGCAGAGGAACAATTGCATGTGAACCAATACATCTTGGCAATGAATCTTCGTCAGTGGATCAGTCAGAATGAAAGGCATCGTAACCAGCGCTTCGATCCAAGCGAATCCCTCATCGCCTACCGGCTTGTTGGTCTCTTTGTAACAAAGTAGCGTGCAGTATAAAAATTACATGAACATCACATCATGAAAATGTTTTGATGTTTGTAGTTAGACATTTTAGGTTTTCATTTAACAATTTATTGAAATTACAAAATATATCTATCTTTACCTTCATACCAAGTTGGTGTGATGACATTTTGTAATCTCAGTTCAGCGACCTCACATAGTTGTATAATTAATTGAAGGGATGGTGATGTAATCATGGCAACCTCAACAGCCATCTACCTTCAAGACAGTTGATAAACAGTTTTAGCAGTTCATGTCATTCTGGCACTTTTTCTCACACAGCTGTAGAGTTAAAGAAAAGAGATTATTATAAAATTTTAAACAAATTCCCATCATCTTCACTGTGCTTTTTCTCACAAATGTATATATTTATATAATTTTGTGCAGGATGTTCCTCTTTATTCCACCAAAGAGGTTCACAATTGTTCACTTCTGTTTCTTTATTGTGTGCAGGGTGTTTTGGCTGCAAAGTGTCCTGATATATCACAGTCAATGGAGAATGTTGCAGCTCAACTACAGCAGGTTCAGGAAGAGGAAGAGCAAACAGAGGTGGGAATCGCCAAGGAATGGGTTTACATCCCCACCCCTTTCCCCATTATAAAAAGGGAATGCACCTGAGGGAGGAGCTCGGTCATGCCATTCTTTTTCTCTTCGAACAAGTCATGATTGTTTTGTGAAGAGATGTACGATAACAAATTTTTTGAAGTGACTTAACTAACTCTACAAACAAAATGAAGCAGGCAACAATTAATTAGGAAATGAATTACAAAAATAAACAATCCGACGATGGTACATCATATGTATACATGTTTGTGCATGTATGTCTGAGCCACTGACTTCGCCAATGTGTTCCTACCACAAGTTTTTCCGTTTTCAGAGTATCCATGGACAGATCATGTGTGAGAAAATATTTCCGCCCTTCCCCAACCCAACCCCCCCACCCCTCCCCTTCCCACTGCAATCTTACTTTATCACCCTACTCTGATGATTAGGAGCCAACACCTAAGTGAGGGTGTACGTCATTTGTTTACCTTTGTTGGAACCTTTGTCAATATTATCACTTCTGTCTCAAAAGAATACCTCCTGTAATATATATATATATATATATATATATATATATATATATATATATATATATATATATATATATATATATATATATATATATATATATATATATATATATGTATATATAATATTGTTACGGTTGTGGAAATTCACAAACCACCATTCAGGTCGTTCAGGCGAGATATCTCTGTAAGTACATGTGTAGTTAGCCCCAAACCCGTTGTTTAGAGGGAATTTATGTGATCCATCCAGGCTGCGACACTTTGAGAGAGCCGTTTTTCTGTTCTATCTTTATTTTGAACCAACCACGCTCCAACCATCACACAACAACAACGCCAACAGCCACGATCTTTACCTTCACAACTCGCTCCCGCAAACATCGCATCACCGCCATTCCGAACGGCACCATGGCCATAAACCACCACCATAAACCCTCCACCACCTTCACCTCTCTCCTTCTGCGGCCATTCCCGCACCACCTGTGAGCACCGAGCGTCGGGCTGTCCTGGGCTCGTACAAGATACGCGCCGAGCCGCGAGTGCAAAATGCGGCCTTTGCGAGGAGAATTTGGATCAAGAATGCCACACGCCTACTTCTGATCCGTCCAATCAGCAAGCGCGGGGCGGTTTCGCCCCGCCTCCAGGCGCGTCTGTGTGGAATCGAGATATGCAAATTCTAGGATCAGGGGAGATTCACGCCCCTTTTTCTCCGTCCAATGGGCGAGCGTGGCTCCGCCCCCGAGCTCATTCTGATCCGGAAATTTGCATATGGCATATTGCATATGGAAATTTGCAAATTTCTCCTGCTGGCCTATAAAGCGCCGAGTGCAAGGCAAATCTGGGCAGAGTCAGTTTGGAAGAGCGGAGAGTGGCAGAAAAGCGAAGAGAGTTTTGGGGCAGAGTCAGTTTTGGAAGAGCGGAGAGTGGCAGAAAAGGCAGAGTCAGTTTGGAAGAGCGGAGTGGAGTCGGGAGGCGAGGGCGTCCCGGTGGTTTTCGGCAGTCGGCTGAGGAGAATTGGGGGAAGAGTCCGAGGAGCTCGGGTCCGAGGCAAGGAAGACGGCGGTCGGCGATGAGGTCGCGGTGGAATCGCTCGTCACGGGACCCAAGCAAGCCAGCTATACTCTTTCCCCAGAGCATCAACAATTCCCCACCCCTTTTTCCCCCCGCGCTGAGATAGTGTGAAAAGGGGGCCCCGTTCCCACCCCACTCCAAGCGGTGCCAACGAAACCCGTGAAGGAGCACGAAGACGGGGCACCGCCGCGCTGCCACATTTGCGGCTCATCACGAAGACGCGGGTCGGACCCATCCGGTCTCGCGGACCTGACCGCTCCTTCAGGTCCCGCGCAAATATTGGCCCACAGGCCCCGTCTGCCCCCTTGTCCTTGAGGGTGGCCTTTTCTTTTGCTTTTGAGTAAATGTGTTGGTGGCGCCGTCTGTAAAGTATAACTGTGTAAGTGTTGCCGTGTGCTCGCGTAGTCGGTAGTATCTCTGCATCATTGTTTCTTTTGTAGCATTTGATATATGTGCATTCTGTTTGGCTGTATATCTGTGCTCTCCGTGTGCCGCGGAATAAATGTGCATCATGTTTAACTGTTTTCCATTTTCGCTTCGTCTTTTCTTTAATTGAATCTCCATCTTGCTTCA
>NC_140962.1:149363789-149381289 GCF_056783735.1 Eptatretus burgeri | reverse complement strand
AGGATGACAGGCTGAGTCAACCCCCTGGTGTATTAATTCAATGGCCCAACGGGGCTTGAACTCGGGACCTTTTGGATCCCAAGCCTCTGCCCTAACCACTACGCCAACACCAGGGTGTGCGTGCGTGCGTGCGTGCGTGCGTGCGTGCGTGCGTGCGTGAAGTAAGATCGATCACTTGGACGAAAGTTTTAAAAGTCGAACGTTTCAAGCTCTCACTTCAACCCATCATCGGAGATGGGATTAAGAAAACCCCTGCGGTACCATTTATGTATAACGTTGAGAGATTGATCATCCTGATTGATAACACCTGAATTAATATCACTTTATGGATTAACTAATTCCTTTTTACATTCTGTAAAAGTGCTCGGGGTGATTAGCACTTGTTGTGTGTTTACAGATGTTCTAGCTGGTGACTTAATGCTTGATACATCGGGTGTAAATCGATATGTCTATTAATTGCATTGTCTTTCAAATACGAGGCCTCTTGCAGCTGTCTGGATGTTCGTTTGCCCGATCACCTCGGCCTCAGTGAACATGAATTGATGGTCTTGTCTGATACTGTGCATTGCGACCTGGGAGAGCGGATCCTTTCTCCGTAGTGCTAACTGTTGTTCGTGTTGTTTGTCTTTAGTCTCGTCGAGGTCTCTCCAATGTAGTGGGCTGCGCAGTTGCTGCAATTTGTTTTATAAATGACAGATGATTTGTCCTCCAGATTCAATCAGTCTTTTGGTTGCATGATCCTGCGTTTAATGGTAGCCTCAGGTCTATGTGCGATGCCGACTTCAAACGGGACTTACAGGTGAGCAGTAGCTTCTGATATGTTGGTCACGTATGGAAGGGCACGACAGAACTTTGGTTTATGTTCCACGATAACTTGAGAGCCAAAGAAGGTCCATAACTTGAGCTTTTGTCATATATCTATATATAAACAACTATTGAGTTCAGCTCAACATCCCTCTTCCTGCTCTCTCAACTGTCCATTATTACCTCTCACCATATTTAACTCCAGGAAAGAGCTGATAATTACTCGTAAATAAAAGCTTTAAAAAAAAAGAAAAGAGAAAAAATCAGTCATAGAGAGACACCTTGGCAAAACAGCACAAAGTAGAATGGCACTCGGTAAAGGCCATATCTCTATCAGGTGGAACAGTTCACGTTTTCTATCCCCATGATGGGCTGTATCCGAACCAAAATCCAATCCACTTGTTCTTGTCTCCTATTCAACTCATCCACCTTGTTTTTTCACAACTCGTCTACAACTTTTGAGATTCTAGTGACATATTTTGTTTTTGGTCCAATCAATCAATTTTAGAAACTCGGCCTGTGTTGACCTTTTGACCTTAAAATAAATTGGTCGTTGAATTCAGCGACCTGACATGAAAATGCTCTTCAAATTTCAAGTGAATCGGATGAAAATTGAGGATTTAAGAAAATTTGGCCTTTTTGCCTATTTTGACCTTTTGGCCTATGTTTACTTAATAATTAATATGCGATTTAATTCACTGACGTGATCTGCAAATGCTCTTCAAATTACAAGTTAATTGGATGAAAATTTATGATTTTAGAAAATTTGGCCTATTTTGACCATTTGGCCTACGCTTGCTTACCTCAAAATTAATAGGTGGTTGAATCTATCGACCTGATATGCAAATATTTTTTTTAAATTTCAAGTCAATCGGATGAAAATTGACAATTTTAGAAACAGTAAAAAAATGGCCTATTTTATGTTGACCTTATGGCCCATGTTGACCTTTGATGACCCTAAAAGTAATAGGTGGTTGAATTCACTGACCTGATTTGCAAATGCTGTTCAAATTTCAAGTCAATCAGATGAAATTTGAGGATTTTAGAAAATTTGGCTCAAATTGGTTGAGAGAGCAGGTCTATGTAGACCTTTTCAGTTGACCGAATTTTAAGAAACTTCAATGCGTGACCGTCGCAGGATCAGTGACATTAATCTGTGAAAATTTAAGGAATATTGGTTGAACGGTTTGGGCTGGAGGTGAGTGGACACACAAACATTCAAACACAAAAACAAAAACAAATGGAGGTGATCAACATACTTGTCCAAAACATTTTTTGCCAAGTAACAAGAGAGAAAGAGGCCATTTGCTTTGGATGTTGAAAATGCAAATCTGATCTTGATGAGGAAAGTTTCCAGCTCAACAGTCACCTCATTTGCCACCCTTCCCCAATAACCCCCTGCCACGCAGCAGGGGACTGGGTTTTGGTGTGTGTGTGTGTGTGTGTGTGTGTGTGTGTGTGTGTGTGTGTGTGTGTGTGTGTGTGTGTGTGTGTGTGTGTGTGTGTGTGTGTGTGTGTGTGTGTGTGTGTGTGTGTTGTCTGTCGTCTGTCTAGTCCATAGCTTGAGCTTTGGTCATCATATATGATGAACACTACTTAATAATTTGGTCAAATATTAAAGGGCAAAGTCACAGTGAGGAAAAATAGTCCTGATAAGCCATCCCCCACCCCCAACCCCGATCAGTGTTCGGTAGCAGAGATATATATGAGGCTTCACGAGGAGGAGTGATGCAAGCGCCATTTTTTTTAAATGATATTATGATCATAGGGGAAGGGTTAAATTAGTGCGATATGGCATGAACTCCAAAATGGCCGAAGTGTCCCTTACATCACTCCTCCTCGCGGCGCCTCATATGTACATATGTCGGAAGTGTCTGTTATTTGTTAAGAGCATGAATCGAAAACCATTCAGTGAAGGAAATTTAAACTTTACCACATGTAATATGACCATGTGATGTAGTGGTCACTCTTTTGAGGTCAACACAGGCCAATTTTCTAAATCCTCAATATTCATCTGATTGACTTGAAATTTGAACAGGATTTTCATAAAAATTACAATTATGTGTCACATGGTTTGGCAGCCATGTTGGATCTCAGGGAAAATCTTTGAAAATCTTCAGAAAAACACCACTTAATTGATTAATGCAAAATGTAACTAATTGATCAACTACTAATGGGAAATATACTTTCATAAAGATGATGTCATTGGTCACATGGTCTGGCAGCCATATTTGATCAAAGAAAAAAAAAACATTAAAAAACAAGAGTTGGCTCACACCAAGTCCTTCTCAAGACTGTGTGCGGTATTTATTCCATGAATACCATCGAGTTGCTTTTTGGTTTTTTTGTGCAACCTTTGAGATCGAACACAACAGGGGGTTTACATTGAACATGGACAGATGTATATCCATCAATGCATTTGCTTTGAATGATATTTTCTATTTTCACTTTCCTCCTCCATGTGCATCAATTTTTAAAACCAATAAATTTAAATCCTTAAATGTTAATTTAGACTTGTTGGAAGTTGAAATCTCCCATTGGATTCCCGGACCAAATACGCTTTGTAGATAAGAGTGCCCACTTAACTTTATAATCAAACCCACCTTTATAATCATGTGGGTTAATAATCAAACCCACCTTTATAAACTTTATAATCATGTCCTGTAACCAGTGATCTGATCCTATCCAGACATAATCCATTGTACCTTTTGTTAGTTTATACATTTTTTTTATCTGAAAGTTTCTTCTTAATTCTTGAATAATTCAATCAATGATTCCTCCCAGCAATCAGGCAGAGATGCTGAAGACATGTTGGAGGACAAGCGAAGGAGAGTGTGCCAATTTGTGAATGAATCTGTGGATCTGATGAAGAGTCAAATCAAGAAAAGGAAAATGGAGAAGCTTTCTCTTCTTGGGAAGCAGAGAGAGAAACTGGAGCAGAAGATGGAGTTTCTACGTCAAGGAAAATCCACGATGCAAACAGCACTCCAAGACCTGGAGGCCATTTCATTTCTACAGGTGTGTTTTATCATTAACAAATTACAAAAGTTATAATATTTAAAATATATGGTGAAGGGGAAGTCTGTCATCATTTGAGTAAAATCCTTCATAATTTGAGAGCTGTTACATGTCGTGGTCAATAATATAGGTACAGGGTACGTTACAATGCTTCAATTTTTTTTTTTTTATAAAATGGATTAGAAAGGTGAGTCAATGCATTTCCACGTGTGTTTAGGTCATGCATGAAGTGAGATTTTGGTTTTTATCGAACTGATGGTTTGGGATGAGAGTGAGTTTTGATCATGTGGTCTAAAGCAAAGATACAGCACAACTACCAGGACACTGTTTAGAGTTTCCATTTATTCTATTCAGGGATATTATCCAAGGGATGCTCATGGAGACCTCCAACCACCATGATAGCATGGCTTTCATCAAGCGCTGGATCATCTTTAATATTTTGGTTTATCCAGTGCCAAAGTGACCTGTGTGCAACACCTGGAGAATATTAATATGAATGATGTTCAACCAATTACTTCACATACTCTGTACCTGAATGATTCAGTGTTATTAATGTGAATACTGTTTGGTTAGAGATTTATCTGATCAGGTGTTTTCACCAAAGGGAAGTGCAGCACTGCTTGAAAAATGAAAATCAAATTTATCCTTTTCTTAACAAATTTAAAATGCCTTCCTTTATTATCACGTGCATGTGAAGCGAAAAGTGCTTTCAAAAATAAATAAATCGTCATTTCATTAAAATTGATGTATGTAAATGAACACTGTGGAGGGTGTCATGTTCGGTGAACTCTCTGGTATTTAATAAATGAAAAGAAACATTCATTCATTCATTTATTCATTCAAATATCTTGATCTCATCCTTTGTTTTCTTCCATTTCAGGGTTCCAAGGACCTGCTAAAAAGGTTGGACTATATTGATGTTAATCAACACATTGTCAGCACATCCTGATGTTTTTAACCCAATCATGCTTGAAACATTTGAAGATATTTATAATCCTCACCTTGTCGAACTGTTTACACTTCAAAAAAAAACATTCTCAAAAATGCCAAACTTGTTGTCTCCATGGTGTTTTTCTGTCCTACTTTATGTGAGTGTACCTGGAATCGTCACTGGAGCTTGAAGGAAAGAAAGGTTATTCTCATCTTCTCGTTTAAACCCACTCACTATTTATATATTTATTTAAGATGGAGATTATCCATAAAAGATCTTGCACTTCTGGCTTCTCACAAGGCAGACGAGGCTGACTTCGCTCCTTCAATGATAAAAGTTCCCCCCCCCTATTAGTTCTGTTGTTTTTTTTTTTTGCTTCATGTTGTGTTAATTTCTGTTCTTATGAGTCCTGAATGTCTTCATATATTTGTTGTTTTGTTTGTGTGCAGTCGAGGCTCATAGAGGAGTGAGAACAGAACTGACCCAGGATGAAAATAACAAGAACCGAATAAAGGGAGGGGAACGCCAACAGCAGGGTTGAGGGAACGGACACAGAGACAGACACAGACACATGGAAAAATGATGGTGATGGGTGGACACGGGGTGAACAAGATGTTACTTAGGCCAAAGTCACATTTGCTCTACACGAGGATACGGCAGCCGTACGCCCTCTGAATTGACAGAAACGTGCGGCGGCCGCAGAGTTTCTGCGGTGGCCTCAGGGTGGCCCTACGCTGTTTGGCTATCTTTTACAGGCCGTAGGGGTCGCCGTGGAATTATAACACGGAGTTCTAACTTTTTTCATATCTACGTTCGCCGTAGCAAGTCGACAAGCCGAAAAAAAAAAACTGGTAAAAAAAAAAAAATGAACCCACTCGTTACCGTCCGTCGGGCCGCACGTTCACCTTAGGGCCCCCCTGCGGTCGCCTTGCGGGCACCTTGAGGCTACCTTGCGTCTGCCTTGAAAATTATATGGCCGCTGCAGGGCCCCTTAAGGTCACCGTGCGACATCAAATCAAAGACCGTACGGCAACCCCACGTTTTCGGTCTCCACAATTTCTAAATACGCCATGTGGCTCCCCAAAAAATAAAAACATATGTGACTGCAACATTGTATGACCGTGGAAATACTGCGGCCGCCGTATAATTGCTAGTGGCCGTAGATTTTGGAGACCCTACAGCCGCCGTGGCAAATGTGACTTAGGCCTCATTCAGGTTACTCATTTGTCGTCATGGAAAGGTCTGGTGTTGGCTTAATGGTTGGGGTGACATGCTTTGGATTCTATGGTCCTGAGTTGAAATCCCGCTTAGCTGTTGAATTAATACCAGGTGGGGTTAACTTGGCCTGGCATCCTTCCGAGGTCGGCAAAATGAGTGCCAGTATGCTGGTATACTATGTCGGAGTGGGGACCAGTCCAGGATTGTGCCCAATAGCCAAGGAGACTGCTTTAGCAGCACCAACGCTCTGCACAGAGTATGGTCCCAATCTCCTCCTCCTTGTCATTTGTCATCATGTCCTTGACTCTTCTCCTCCCTTGATTTCCTTCCCCATTCCTGATCTATGAATGAACAGTTTTGGGTTGACTGAGGGAGGAGGTTCATTATAAATGCCATTTGTATTATTAGTGGGACATAAACTTCATGAAGTTCCTTTAAATATTTACAAACGCTGTTTTGTTAATTGTTTTTATGACACATGGTCCGGTTTCTATCTCTAGATCTCAAATCACAATCTTTGTTTCCTTCTCACTTTCTTATCTGTATAACTTCTTCACAATCCCTCTTCTGATTGAATCGTTTCTCAAACAGCCATACCCCTCACTTTTTCAGCCCTCATCTCCTCACCCCTCATCTCCTCACCCCTCATCTCCTCACCCCTCATCTTCTCACCCCTCATCTCCTCATTCCTCATTCCTCATCCCACCACATTTTGTTCCCTCCTTTGTGATCCTCATTTGAGTTTGTCTTGTTTTGTTCATTCCTTTCTCTCTCCTTATTTTCATTCTCTCCCATCCTCCTCACCTTAAAGCCATTTATTTCTGCATTGTTGAGATCTCTTTTGTTCATTGATACACTTGAAGTGTCAAACATCCTTGAATATTCTGTTCTTCTCATTTCTCGTGTTCCACGTGGTCTAATTGCTTCTTCTCTCCATGTCCATCTGTGTGTGCTCTCTGCTCACCTTCTTTTTAAACTCATCTTTACTCAACTCAAACTCCTCGTTTTTATTCCTCGTTTTCCCTTCTAAACCATTTCAAAAGAGTTCATGGAACACCTTATCCCACGCTGTCTTGATAAAAAGGACATGGAAGGGTCTTTTCAACCCTTGGTTTGCGTTTCCGAGCGAAACCTATATTTCTTTCGAGCCGCGAATTTTGTTCCCTTTCTTCTGTCTATCTCCTGGCAGGAAGTCGAGTCCAGGGCCAACTGACTCCTATGTCTGTTGCTTGCCTCATGCACTTTATCGCATCTTTCAATCATGTCATTCATTTATTCTTTCTCCAGAGCACACCTCATTCTCTTCAACCCTCTCTGACCCACTCTTTCCATACTGTCCATAGTTTTTGTCTGCCTGCTTCCTTTGTACTCATTGATTAAGCTCCTCCAGAATCTAGACTTTTGAATAAAAATACAAAAATGCTCTCGATTTGTTTTACACTTGCAAATACCACCCATCACTTCACTGACGGGAACACTGACATGGTGGGGGGGGGGGTGGGACGAGGGGGGAGGTAGAGGAGGGAGGTGGAAAGAGGGGGGAGGGGAGCGAGAAGGGCATTAGAGTGAGGAAGTGGTGGAGGAAAGGGAAGGCAGACGTGCAGTGGAGCATCAATTAAAAGTCATAGTGTCTCAACAAAATGATTCTGCATGGAATAACAGTGAAGATGGAAACAAAATAATGTTTGAAATCCATTTTATATCGGTCAAACTATAAATACCACCCAGAGACAAACACCGCTCGGACACATCCAAAGACAAATTCCCGTGGACAAAAACACCGCCCGGACACACTCTCATCTGGACACGTCTTGAGACAAACCCCACCTGGACATAACCACCATCCAGACACATTCGAAGATACGCATCCGAGACAAACTCTTGTCCAGACAAAAACACCACCCTGATACATTCGGTGACAGCACTGCCCGGACATAAATACCTCCGGGACGCATCTGGAGCCAAGCTGTCCTGAGACAAACACTGCCCAGACGCGTTCAGAGCCAAGTTGTCCAAAGACAAACACTGCTCGGACACGTCCGGAGACAAACTCCCATCCGGACATAAACACCGCCAGAACACAACCTCTCCTCTTCACATAAACACTGCCTGGACATGTCCGGAGACAAACTACCATCCGGACACCTCTGGAGAGGAATACCTCCCGGACCCATCCGGAGATGAATACCACCTAGAGACAAACCCTGCCTGGACATAACCACCGTCCAGACATAATGAACATCCGGATGTAGAGAGATGGAGATAGAGAAATGGAGAGATAGAGATAGAGATATAGAGAGATAGATATCAAAGAGAATATGTCATGCTTTGTGAAACAAGCACACACACACACACACACACACACACACACACACACACACACACACACACACACACACACACACACACACACACACACACACACACACACACACACACACACACACACACACACACACGCTTGGCCGATATCAGCAATTTTTCGGGAATCGACAGGTTGGAGTCAGTGTGATTAACAACTACAGTACGTACTGTATAAAACCCAGAAGCCTTGAGTAGCTTTCACTGAAAAACAGTCACATTTATGAAGAGTAGCCAAACCCGTGCTTTGTGCGGTTTTGAAAGTGAGGGTTCGTTCGGATGTCAATATATCCAGTGTTCACAATGTGATTTGTGGAATTTCTTTAAATACAATGTTTCTTGTTACATTTCTTTTTTGTGTCAAATGCACTTTCTGAGGTGGTCAGCATGTGCAGAAGAGACGTTGCAGACATTGTTTTCACTTGCAGTGTGTGGTGTTTGCAGATGTTGAGACCTCACATTGCAAACACCAAGCTGTTAGACCTCACAAACACCATTGAGACCTCACATTGCAGACGTTGTTTTCGAGGAGTGGCATTACGCCTCTCACCAGTGATGATCTGTCAACGACAGACGCAATGACGTCAGCAAATGACTGATGATGTCATGACGTCATTATGCCTCAGTGGTGACGTCACCAGTCGCCATGCAAATGAATGTAAAAATTAGAAAATCGGCAAAAATTCCCAAACCTCTCGGTCTGTCGCAATCTCACATAGCCTATGCTGTACATTAGACCGCAGAGCACCTGCATGCCGAAAGTGGTGACAATCCGTCCAGCAGTTTCGGAGGTGATACGTCCACAAAATATGGTTTAGCATATTAATATAATAACTAGCCGAAATCCCGTCATAGACGGATTCCGTTCCATGAGACCAATATGACAACCAGTGGCATCTCTTGTAAGAGCCGGATCCCAGTCGATGTACTCCGTGGCCTTACCTAATGAGGCCTACAAAACGTCCTTGTACACAACATTTTTGGTGTACACTTATCCTTGTGAAGAAGTCCCCTGATTTGTGCACATGTCTACTTTGACGTACAAACACCGTGTCAAAACTTCTCAGGTCACAGTACCAAGAAAAACGTGACGCGACCGCGAGGAGGAGCACAGAATTGGTCCTTCAGTCTTAATACACAGATAGAAGATACAATGTTTCTTGTTACATTTTTTGTGCCAAATTCACATTCTGAGGGAGTCAGCATGTGCAGAAGAGGGTTTTACATTGCAGACGCTATTTTCGAGGAGTGGAATTACACCTCTCAGTGGTAACGGTCTGTCGACGACAGACGTAATGATGTCACCGAATGACCGATGATGTCAATACGTCCTGACGCCTCTCAGCGGTGACGTCACACGTCGCCATGTAAAACGAATGTAAAACAAAAAGTGTTTATTCTGCTTCAGAGTTGAAGTTTGATTATTGCCAATATGTGCGATGCACTCTTACAGCTACGAAGTTTCTTTCAGTCCAGGTCACAGTACCGAGAAAAACATGAGGCGGACGCTAGGAGGAGAACAAAATGGGTCCTTCAGTATTAATATAATAATGTATCAGGGAGATAGTCACAAACATTAATCTTTATAATTCAGGTGCATTTGACGGGTGGAAAAAAATTTGGCTCGGTAATTTAGAAAATACGTTAATAAGACAAACAGCTCAGAAATCGGGCATTATCAAATATATTTTGCTTTGAAACTCACAAAGAGAAACATATAGCCTTTGTAAAGCAAATCCAATAACCAAATGCTTTAGAAACAGGTGCCAAGGGCAAAGGAAAATCTGATAGAACCTCCTTAAGATATGGGATGAAACTTTTCCACCACGGCACCCGTCACAGGCATGGCATGTCCACACACCCATGGAGAGTTCGTACAGATCCAAATCTACCCATATGTACCATGTTGGTGTGTGCTGTATGCGTACCTCAACCTTGTAGTAACTGTCGACTGTACATCCCGATCGGGACACGAACTGTATCATTATCAACTGACACGAAATGTCCTGTACAACTCGGTAAGTGGCTTGAGCTCAAGCAATTACTCCAATGGAATGCCTGGCTTGGCAACCGATTACCAATTGCCGATGATACAACTATGCACACAGAAATGCCCGTTCAATGTCCGAATTGGACAAATCAACACTTCTTTTCGTAGTCGGAACTGCTGATACTTTCTAATCTGGAGCTTACATTTTGTAGTTCTGCTTAGTTTAAGAAACTCTCTCAGTCATTCATAATATGCACAAATGAAATATAGCCATGAACACTGGTGTCTCCAGGCGTTTATAAGCACTGCAATATACCCAGTGATTTGTAGCTGTGATGAACAGGCATTTGATAATATGAGTGAGGAAAGTGAAAAAAATAAACTTTGTCATTAAATCGTTGCGACCTGTTCAAAGTCAAGGCATGGTTGAGCAGGCAAAAAAACATGGTGGCTTTAGACCCCAGTGAGGTTACCCAGGAAACGCCTTTAGACCCCAGACAGTGAGGTGGCCAAGGATGGTGAAGGATATAATAAAATAACGCTATTAATGATCTTCAAAAGGGGTGTTTTAATTATCCCAAACACCCAATTTTCACTCTTGCACTTCGTTGGAGTATTCTTAGAATGCATGCCAAGTTTCAGGCTTCAAGGTTTTATCGTTTTGGAGTTATGGAGGAGACAAGCCTGGTGTTGGCGCAGTGGTTAGGGCAGCGGCTTGGGATCCAAAAGGTCCTGAGTTCAAGCCCCGTTGGGCCACTGAATTAATACACCAGGGGGTTGACTCAGCCTGTCATCCTTCCGAGGTCGGCGAAATGAGTACCAGTATACTGGGCCGGTGTATACCCCGGTTAAAATAGGTATACCATATCCCTGTGTCGTAAGAGGCGACCAGGGTTGCGTCAGGAAGGGCATCCGGCGTAAAACATGTGCCAAATCACTATGCGGATCATACGGGTGATCCGCTGTGGCGACCCCGAATGGGAGCAGCCAAAAGAAGAAGAAGAAGAGTTATGGAGGAGACACACACACACACACACATTGCCTTTTATTAGTGTAGAATTTTAATTATTTACCACTCTTTTACAGATAACTTGTTTTGGTATGTAAAAAATGTATGATTGTAACAATATTGTCGCCTTCAAAAAATTGTTTAACTGATGTTTGTCCTTTTTAATCCAAGGCTCGAGACCATGTCAGACTTTAAATCTGTGAAGATCACACCGCTCACTGTTCTGGACTTCTCGAAGGAGGAGAAGAATTTCGACGTGCTCATCAAGCTCAATAAGAACTTCCTGGAGAAGATACAGAGTAAGTGACACAAACTGGACATTTCATCAAGAAAACAAGAAGGGAACACAAAAGGTGACACAAATATGGAAGGAAAACAGGAAGAGAAAAGTCGAGAAAAGGAACAAATAGCAATGTAAAAAAATTATCTTGCACTTCCTTGGAGTTTTCTAAGAATGCATGCAAAGTTTCAGGCTGCTCGGTTTTATCGTTTTGGAGTTATGGAGGAGACACACACACACACACACACACACACACACACACACACACACACACACACACACACACACACACACACACACACACACACACACACACACACACACACACACACACACACACACAGCTTTTTATTAGTGTAGATTTTTAATTCTTTACCACTCTTTTACAGATGCCACTCTTTACCACTCTTTACCACTCTTTACCACTCTTTACCACTCTTTTGCATCTTTTCCAGATACCAAAACAATTGAATGCTGTATTTGAACGCTAATTGAACGTACTTTTCCTTTTTGTAAACCAATTCATTGCTCAGGAAGAGTGATGTCACAGAGGGCAAAAAGCCAACATGTTTTGGTGGGGCAACAGGTGTACACAGCAGTTGGATGCAACAAGCTAGGTAACCATCGAACAGGAAAAAATAACTTAAGATGGGAGGGCAGGAAATATCCTCACCTGAAACCACAAGGCTTCAGTGAGGTGGGGTTCACAAGGGCAGAGATATTTGCAGGTAGTGATGGGTGGTGACACGATATGCTGGTATAACACGTACTAAAAGTCCCTGGATGGAAAATTTGGATTGAATCATCTTTGGAAAGCAGTTCCACAAATCGAATAAAGGAGTGGATATTTGCAGAAAGTCGAGTTATTGGGAGTTTGACCCGAAGGGGTTACTGTAAGAACGAGTCATCCTCGATAATCTTCGGATGGTCAGAGGTCGAAGAGAGCAGAGAGAGGGATCAATACTGGAGGAAATGGGAAATAACAGAGAGTCTACCAACCTCTGCAAAGTGAGAACAGCAGGTCTTGTGCTTTATTCTTGTCATGCGAGATGACAATAATATTGATGGTTTTAGATTCTAACTATTCCAGGAGAGACAGATGTGTTGTGGAGGTACAAGGCCATTGGACAGACAATTAATCTGATGTGCTATGGACAAAGCATTTGAGGTTATGAATAGTTTTAGTTACCCCACGCATGCAAAGCAAAAAGTGGGGTGAAGGAATTTCTTCATTTCCATCCATCTGTCTGTCGAATCAGTTTATGATCATCAGTTTATGATCGAGTAACAACTGAATTAAATTGAATGCTCTATTTTGAACACTAATCAGAACATGAATTGGAAGACAAGTCTTTCGTTTTACCGTACTTTGGCTCTGAATTCGTCCTGATCGCACATGCGCAGAGAGGAGTGAGATTAATGCTTTACTCTGTCTGCCTTCCTGGTACTCAATCAAAATTGAAAATCAATGTAATTGGGAAACTTCCTGTTTTTTTAAGGATATAATTGCTCAAACAACAGACACGAAGATCGAATATGACGTTTTAGATTGAGTGATGTAATAGACAATGAGTAAAATGGTGGTAAAACCCAGATTTAATTCATTACTTAATTTGTTCATTTATATTTTTATTCAATGTCGAGGCTCGTATAAGAGCGAACACACAGAAAGTATAACAAGGAGAGCAGGAGACGAGAGGAACAGGAGAGGGAAGCCCAAAACAGTGGGGAACAGAGACATGAGAAGATCTGTGGAAGGGAATGGGATGGGGTGAGGTACACAGGATAAACAAGATTGTACTACAGGGAATTTCAGGAAGGAAAGCAGGGAATTTGAAGGAGGTGGGTTTGGGGTGGATTAACGGGGGTTTACCAGAAGATGGCTGCTGGCAGACCATCAGCGCCCTGCGGAAATATGGGCGGGACAGATAGCAGACAGAGTGGGGTGGGGGCCAGGGCGAGGCCGGAGAGACAGTGAAAGATAGAAAGACCACGGACCTGCCTGCGATGAGAGAGTGAGGCCTAAGGCCTAAGTCACATTTGCTCTACGGAGAGGATACGGCGGCCATACTCCACCCCCCCCCCTGAATTGATAGACGTGCGGCGGCCACATAGTTTCTGAGGTGGCCCTACACCGTTTGGCTTTGCTTTACAGGCCATAGGAGTCGCCGTGGTAATATAGCGCGGAATTATAACTTTTTTCATTTCTACGTTGGCCGTAGCAATTCGACAAGCCGAAAAAAAAAAAACTGGAAAGAAAAAATAAATGAATAATAAAAAAAAGAACCCAATCGTTACCATCCGTCTGGCTGCATGTTCGCCTTCAGGCCCCCCTGCGGTTGCCTTGCGGGCACCTTGAGGCTACCTTGCACCTGCCTTGAAAATTCTATGGCCGCCGCAGGGACGCCCAAAGGTCACCGTGCGACATCAAATCAAAGACCGTACTGCACCCCCACCTTTTCGGTCTCTACAATTTCTAAATACCTCGTGCGGCTACCCCAAAAATAAAAACATATGTGACTGCTACATTGTGTGACCGTGGAAATACTGCGGCTGCCCTAAAATTGCTAGTGGCCGTAGATTTTGTAGACCCCACGGCCACCGTGCCAAATGTGACTTAGACCTGAGAGACCCAAAGACTCAGCCTTATCGTGGGAGATGCCAATGATCCCAAATGCCTTGGATTCCACAGCGTAAAGCTGAGAAAGGTGAGATGTGGGAGCACCAGCCCAGAGAGGGGAAAGCAGCATTCCATCAGGCTGCAGATGAAAGCTTTGTACATAGTCAGGTGTACCAAGGAAGGACTTTGCACGATGGAGAATGCCCAATCGGTGATTCGTTTTGGAGGCCAGCTTTGTTATGTGGCTTTCTCAGGAAAGATCATGGCAGATAGTGAGGCCCAAAAGTTTGAATGAAAGGATTTCTTCAAGGGGATTGTTGAGAAGTAGATGGGGGTGGGGGTGTTCCAGACAGTCCTTTTGGAGAGACATTGTTTGTGTGTGAGATTTGTCAGGATTGAAAGAAGACACGTTCCACGTGTTAGACCAGCTTGTGATTTTATCCTCATCTGCAGAGAGTGAAGAGGCTGCCGCTTGCCGATCTGAAGGATGACAGATGGTATGGCAAGAGTGTGGAGTCATCAGTAAAGAGAAGAAGAGGATTTTCCAGAGAATCGGAGAGATCAGTGTTGAAAATGAGAAAAAGCACTTGGCCCAGAACACCACCTTGAGGAACACCAGCCGAGACAGGAAGAAGGGCGAGTGAATTCCATGAAGGGCCACACGTTGGCTGCGACAGGAGAGGAAGTCTGCGAGCCATGAGTGGAGATTCCCTTGGATACCGTTGGAAGAGAGTTTGGTGAGCAGGGTGGAGTTCCAGAACATATCGAAAGCAGGCGATATATCGAGGGAGATGGCTCTGATCTCATGTCTGGCATTGAGAACCTCCATCCATTGTTTGGAAAGCAGGAGCAGTCCTGGGTTGAGTGACCTGCTTTGAATCCAAATTGATGACCGGAAATCAGGCCATTGGAGAAGAAGAAGGATTTAATGTCGGAAGCGATGATGGATTCCATAACCTTGCTTATGATTGGGAGAAGGCTAATTGGTCTGTAGTTGCAAGAATTTGTTTTTTTGCACCATTTTTATGCAGAGTGGTAATGTTTGCTGATTTCCATGCATATGGCAGATGATCTTGAGCAAATGAGAGGGTGAATAGAACCGAGGGAGGGCAAGCAAGAGCAGCAGAGGTTTTTTGGACATCTGGGCAGATGCCATCTGGACCGGTTGCAGAATCAGTCGAGGTTTGACACTCTCCACCTTGTCACGAGAAAATGACACAGAGTCCAGGAACAGCTGGGTGCAACTGGGTAAGGTGGGTACAGAAAGCGATAGGTTTTGGGGACAAGATTCCGAAGCAAACAAGGAGTTTCGGCTTTCAGCCTTTTCACGTGCAGTCAGCTGAGCGGCCATTTGAGGTGAGGGAGGGGATGGAGGAGCAACATACACCAGAAACAAACTTAACTAGATGCCTCCAGGATTTGGTGGAGGCAGACGTGTTTAAAAGTTCGGACTTGAGATTAGAAACATGTTGTTTCCTGGCTCTTCTCAGGGTAGACACACACTTGTTCCGAGCTTTGTGGAGGGAACCGAGATTGCCTTCAGTTGTATTTGCCTTCCATGAGGCGAAGGCAAGTTGTTTAAGGACAACTGTCTCACCGCAAGCTTCAGTGTTCCATCGATGGGAGGAAGGGAAGGACAACTGAAGACAAGATGGGATAAATCTGTGAATGAGAGAGAGAGAGCAAATTTCTTGAAAGAATTCCCAGGATGAGTTGATGTCAGAGAAAGTAGAGATGGGAGACCAGTCTAGAAGTTTGATGGCTGCTTGAAGTCCTTGCCAGTCGACCTGAGTGAAATGCCAGACTCGACGGCACTGAGGTGGTTTTCTCATAACAGCCAGAGAGATGTCCACTTTGACAAGCATGTGGTCAGATGAACCGATTGGAGCAGAGAAAGAACAGCAGACGTTTTCTGGTAAATTGGTCACAATCAGATCCAGAAGAGATGAAGTACCATTCGTTGAGATCCTGTTCGGGAAGTTGACAGATTGTGTCGGTCCCAATGAGTCACAGAAGTCTTTTGCCAAAGTGCCATGGCAGGTGAGGGAGGTACCCACACCGAGCCAACTGACATGATGACAATTTAAGTCGCGACATATGAGGAAGAGGGAGTTGGGATGAGAGCACAGAAGTTGGTCCATGTTTTTGGCAAGCGAGTTGTAAATGGAGTCATCACCGTTTGGTGGACGATGCAACACACGTATAAACATGAGGTGGGAGTGCAGGGGAAGCCGTAGCCAGATGTATTCCTGGGGATGGGGGAGTGAGGGCAGTGCGAGGATTGTGAGGAATAGAGTTTTTGATGGAGAGAAACTCTGCTGCCATGACAAGACTCAGGTCTGTCATACCGGAGGAGGGAGTAACCAAGGAGAGATACTTGGTTTCGCGAGTCAGAGATGTCTTGAAGAAGGAAAACTTCTGTTGAACAGATTGTCTGGTTTTTCAGTGGCAACCTGCATGGAAAGATCTGTCAGGTTTGATTGAAGGCCTCAAATGCTTGAGGTCCACACTGTTAACGAAGACAGAGGGGAGGAGGCTTTGGGTTTAGGGGAGGGGGAAGGGAGGAGGGCGGGGTGAGAGTGGAAGAGAGAGATGTTGACTGTTTGGGGGATAACAGAAGAGCTTGGGGAGAAGGCCAGATGAGAAGGGGAAAAGGCTCGGGGGTGGAGATGAGGCACGGTGGGGAGTAATGAGAGGGGCAGAGGGAAGTTGAAGATTGGAGGAGGTGGACGGATGAAATGGAAGAGAAGGCAAGGCAAGGAGGCAGCTTTGAAGTTGTAAGGGGGGGGACTTTGAGAAGGGTGTGGGAGGGGGGGAGATTGAAGGGTGAGAGGGGTGAGTTCAGGGAGAAGGGTGAGGGTGTAGTTTTTGAGAAAGGTGAGAAGGTTTCCTTGAGAGGGAAGCTTTGAGAGGGAGGGGAGGCGATGAGAGCAGGCATGGCCAAGGTGCAGCATTGCGATGGGAGAGGTGGGGAGCCGGGAAGGCTAAGACATGGCAGTGGTATGGTGAAGTGGGGAGTAGGCAAGGAGAGTTTCAATATTTGAGGGGTTGGGAAAAGTGGGAGTTGTGAGAGGAAAGAAAGAGCATGTTTGAAATGTTGAATGTACTCACTGATAGAGTGAGATATCTAAGGTTAGAATGGAGTCCACAGATGTAAGAACGCCTTCATAATACATCCAAGAACCATGTTATATATCGACATGTAGCAAGAGTTTTATTTTGGTCGTCACCATGTGCATGTGTGACATCACAACATGGCTGCCTCTGTT